>NC_041822.1:730000-1375636 GCF_900964775.1 Scleropages formosus
AAAATGTGTGTGTGTGTGTGTGTGTGTGTGTGGTAAACCTGAACAAACAAACAAGCAAGCATGCAAACAAATGTATTGCTGTCCCCAAAAGGGCTGTGTGGAGTGATGGAACAGAAGGATGAGGGGGGACGTCAGACGGATGCAGCCTGTGGAGGGCAAACACAGCCTGGCCATGCGGGGCTGTGCGAGTACGTAACCCTTGGCTATTTCCATTTCAAGTCCTGATTATGTGCAATTTTGTAGCTTTGAAAAACTGCTTCTGAAAATTGGTTATTTTTCTGCAAAGGTTTAATCTGATGTTTTTTATTTCCCAGAAAGCACTACAGAGAGTACTTGGTTAGCCTCATAAATGGACACTCCATTGACCCTGCCCTCCTTTTCGATGCCAATGAGGTGCTGGTAGCTTGTCGGAGGTATCAAGTGGACATCTGGCGGGGCGAGATGGAGGACGACCGGGCATACCTTTCTCGGCTGCTTGAGGTACTTTAACCATCCTACAGTAAGACTGGTAATGACACTTTTTTGCAATCCTATTATATTTGTCACAGTCTGTTAGATGTGTTTTGTTTTCCACAGAAACTTATGGAGGAGGTTCCATTGGGTGACAAGGTCCCACGGAAGATATAATATGCATAAATATTTTTTTTACCAGTATGTATGGGTTAGTTTATGGCCCACCAGAGCTCCAAGAAAAAATGGTTTCATTTCAGACTTCATGACCTCTCACAGCCTGGACCAGGTTGGTGTGCATTGTGTAAGTTCCTTGTGAGTTTATCTGCAGAGGTGCACTGGGACTGACACACCAGTACCTGTTCACAGTAATGTTAATAACTCCATGGGAAAAGCATGTGCATGGGAAGTACAGATAAATAAGACAGATGTAAAGCAAAACATGAAAAGCTATATTTAAGCCCTCTTTTAATCAGCTGTCTCCAGGCTGAGTCTTATTTATGACTAATTTATTTATCTAAGTGGCCGGTGGATGAAGTGTGAAGAAAACCGAATTTGACTTTCATTAAACAAATTCTTGTTTCATTTTATTAGTTTTGTCTTCTACTAGCAAAGTTATCCATATCATCTAAAATTTACTAAATAAATACTTTGTTTTTAACTGAACATTCTGACTGATTTCTGTGATCAAGGTGGTACAGTGAATTATAATGTATTTTTAGAAATATGTATATTTTATAAATATTTATATATTACTCAAACACACATATATTGTCGTACACCTATATGTATCTATTTTAAGGACTTTTTTTTGCAGTCGCCATGGTAAAAAGAGTTGACGTGCCACAGCGGGGTTTGTCACACTGACCTCCAGAAGAGGGCGATATTTGCACATCGAGGCAGTAAAAGCAGCTGTTGGACACTGCCTGGTAACCTCAGTGAAGAAGAACACCAGTTAAAGCTTCTTCTCTCCCCGTTACTTCTCTGAGCTACTCATGCAACACCCACTAAACATCTACAGATTTATTCTTGTCAAAAGTCTCTTAATTGCATTTTCCAGTTTCTCTATTTGCCTTCAGTGTAACAAAGTCCTGAGTGTCCCGTTTGAACGTGTGTGGTGAGGGACACACATAAGCAGATCCTGTACACACTGTGTTTTCCTGCTGCTGGCATTTTTTGGCCTGTATTTCTTTACATTTACATTAATTTATTTAGCTGACTCTTTTATGCAGTGCATGTTACAGTGTTTAGCTACTTATATTTTACTGGTGTTCACTACCGACTTTGTCCTCCATTCCCAGTATGCCAGTTTTTCAGTTAAAACTGGTCAGAGACCAAGAACACTCTCAGGAGACACGTACACTGTATACTGTAATCTTCCAGTTTTAGTAAAGCCAGGTGTCTTGAGGTGGAAGCAGTATTTGCTCTGCAGGAACCCACATGCATTTGTTGAACTTTTCCAGAAGAAACCCTTGATGTGCAGCATATGAGAACAGCAAATTCAAGAGCAGAGACTTTTGAGTCTTATACTGCCAGCCCCTGTGGAAAAAAAAATCTTGCTAATGGTCAGCCAGCTGTGCTGCAGCTAAGGGTGTGAGAGATTATCTGTGTGGACTGGGAACATCCCTGTTTTACAGTCGCTTCAAACCCTCTTTTCACCTCCAGCTCACAGAGACGCAGGGAGCTGGTGACAGCTTCATAAATACTGGATGACAGATGGGCAGGACTGCTGGGACGTCCCAGCCACCGGGTGATGCATTGATCTTTGGGTTTATCACAGTGTCTCCCCGTGTGATCTGCGGTGGGCCTATTTGTCACCATGCAATGGGATTCCCTCATTCTCTGTGTGTGTGTGTGTGTGTGTGTGTGTGTGTGTGTGTGTGTGTGTGTTTGTGTGTGTGTACAACACAATTTACTCCTGTGTAGCTCATTCTGAAGACAGACCCAGAGCACTTTCACAATTTATGGACAAAAAACAACAGACCGTCACATGAAATCATCAGCAATATGATGAAGTGGCCAAGATTTAACCTTTCGGTTAACTTTTGCTTTGCTTCATTTTAATATAGTCATTAATGCAATGTTTGTGTAGGTATTGGAAACACAAATATTTGTAGTAGCAGACCTTGTATACAAAAAAAGTTTCTCCATCCGAGCTTGTGCCAGATTGAGGGGTCTGTTACCGTGTTCGCGGTCTCCAAATCCTACTCGTTCTAAGTGCGGTCAATGACCTGGGAAGTGTGCAGTTATTGTCCTAATTAAGATGCCACACTTGAATTAAACCACAGCATTAAGATTTGATGGAAAATTGATCAGGGTGTCATGGGGAGATGGAGAGATGGACCAAGTGATGGGGTGAAAAGAGAGATGCACAGGGAGGGAGATCATGATGGAGGAAACTAGAGCAAAAGGCCAGGATGAAGGGATGCCTTCTGGCTTCTGACTAGTGGCTGCCATAGCTCCTAAGATCAAAGATCAAAAGTTATGTTTTTTTTTTTTCCCTTATTTCAAACCTGCCTCTATTCTGTGAATTAATTATTGTCTTTAAGCCACGGTAAGCTCATGTGCAAAATCAAACACCACTCCACAATGATTTTGCCCCCAAGGTACAGATTCAGGGTAACATTAGTGTAATCAATGCACAAATGTGCTTAAAAATACATTTACTTATTTATAGGATGATTTTCTCCAAAACAGCTTGTAGTATTAACCAGATTACAATTATTTACTCATTTATACAGTTGTGTAGTTTTTCCTGTATCACTTTAGGGTAGGTATGTTGATCATAGGTGCTACAGCAGGAAGCAGGCACCAACCCTGGGTTTTTGAGCTGAAGGTGAGAACTGTAACCAGTATGCCACCTGCTACCCAGAATTCAGTTACCAGTACAGTACCACATCAGCATAGTTCCAACACATGCACACCTACACAAGCACATTAACATACTATCACTGGATTCAACCTGTACTTAAATAATATCATAAAAGCATACAAACTCCAGTCATATACTGCATGAAACCACATTGGAATATGAACACATCATACACTTAAAAATGAATTTTATTTGGTGTTTTCTATCAATATCTTATTTGCCACTTTTTCTCCAGATCCATTCATACAGGAAAACGGGACAGGCACAATTCTTACCAGAAAAGTTTGATATTAATAACACATAGAACTGCAGGGGCTTTCAACATTTCTCCATTCCAGGAGCCAGGAGGAATATGGCCACTAGCAGCGCAGTGAGATCCATACCAGAGATGTAGAAGAAAACATCATAACCACTGTTTTATGATTTGAAGAAGAGCAGTTTCAAACTAGCCTAACATTTATTGACCCTACTCACTATACTAACAGCGCTACCGAATTTCTATAAAGTGATAAATCTGGGGTTTTCATTAATCTGGAGGTTCTGATTAATCAATAGTAGTTAGTAGTTGTTTAATCAAAGTCAGTGGGAAAAAAAAATAACCAACAGCCTGGGTTAAATGAGATAAGAACCTTGGGGATTAGATGATAATGAATTAGCAAGTACACAAAAACCTTGCTGCCTTATGGGGCATGTGCATTAACTAACAACAAACCTTCTGGCATGAATCATGGGCTGTTTCCATTGTTGAATTGGTCATGTTGTACATCTAAAACAGCTCACAGGATAGCAGGGCCACAGTCATATACACAAGTTCATGCATTCTAGAAGACGATTAATCCCATAAATCATCTACAGTCTCATAGAAGACCATATTAAAAAGGACCTTAAGCAAAGAATCTTAAAATATGTAGTGGTGCAGTCTTTACGTGAGCCGCCATGAGGCACCAGAGACAACTGCAACTGCTGGAAAAGAGCAGTTAAATACCAGCATGAACCCTGAAGGATTTTTATTTTAATCTTCAGTACTGCACGTTCTTTTAATACACCCACACATTTGTATCTAAATAGCCACATCCACACATATATTTGTATTTGAAAAACCACATCCACATTTACATTTATATAAACAATCACACCCTGACGAGTTTGTGAACTGTTACAGCTTTCAAGCCCTGCAGTGGCATCAGTTCGTGATAGTGATCATTCCCTGAATACGTTATTTGTTGTATGCTCCCATCCTTTGTCCTACAGCTAACTGCATAAAATGGCCTTAAGAAATTGCTTGAAATCTTTGTTTTCATATAATTGACTCCATCCATCCATCAGCTTTCACACACTAAGAACTGGTGTATCAAAACCAATTCCACCTTGACTGAGATTTCAGTCAGTTACAGCACTCTCAAACAAGCAAAGCACTTCAAATGTCGAACTCTGAGCATCAACATAAATGAAGAATCGACGCTGAGCAAGTACTGCCTGACAAAGAAAATGTAAATGAACCCATCAAGCTCAGTTTTACTATCAGTCAACATCAACCATCATTGACATTATGTTTAGCTTTTTTAAACAGTACACTACATACATGTAGGCTAAATCATGTAATGTTCCAAAATCCCGAAAGAGGGTGAAAAAAACAGTCAGATGACACTTGCTGAAATTAAAGTGGTTGATCACTGAAGTTCAGCAGAAAATCGATGTTTAAAATAGGTGCAAAGGCCGATGTGAAAGATATGTAACTGTGACAGACATATACAGAGCTTTGTACTTATAAATGATTCCATTTATCAAACAGTGGGCCTGAAATGGGTGTGAAATGATGTCACCCATTTGCATACATTGGATGCAGGAGCAGGTAGCGCTGGGCCAGTATGGCCGTTCCGCATTGCCTCACGCCACTCACCAGATTGCAGACAGCGTAGACGTGCAGAGTCAGCTCTTTCCGAAAACGAGATTTCTTCTCAAGCTACTGCATTACCAAGGCCATTCCCCACCCGCCTCGCTATTATCTACCCTTATGTAAAACACCTTCATCTAATTCAAACATCATCTTCATCTTGGCCTCTACTTTTGATGCAACCACTTAAATGCTCACATAAAATACTGGTGTATATCAGCAAAGAGATTTTTTTCAAGACTTCCAAATTCCTGAAGTGGAAAGCAATGGAAATATAACGCACTTAGAGAATCACTCACAACCCCCTCAACACACACACACACACACACGTCCCTCTCCAGGGATGAGTCAAAGGAATAATAATATTCTGGAGATGTAATTTACCACAGAAATGGTTCATCTTACCAATATCTACATTTCTTTAGTTAAAAAGCCTATATTTGAAAGTTGTATTTATTTTATTATATTTATTTACAGCATAATTTCTTTCCCCTTAAAATACAATGGCGATTTCTTTATTACAGTTCTTCACTTACGTTGATGTGACATTTGTGACTGTCAGTCATGTGTTTTCTGCTTAAATAGACAGCTATATCTTCCCTTCCCTGTAAAAATATGCTGTACATCAACATGCTTTTCTTGCTGTATATAAAAGCTTTTAAAAGTTTTTTAAAGTTATCATGAAAAGCCATAACAATGTTCAATAAATCAAAAAAGCCATAAAACTGATGGGAAACCGTCTCTCTGTATAACAAAATGAACTGTCTTTCTATAACCAGTGTTGTTTTTCATTATGAAGCATTCACTGTGCTGTTTAGTGTGACAGTGGATTGTACTGTATTGTTTTCCTTTAATATTTTGCCTAAGGGCTGTATAAAAAGTGCAGCTTTATAGTTAGTGGGCTAATGGGAGTTTTCTGTATTTTTATGTTACAGTGGATTAAATTAGATTGCCTTTAAACATTGGGTCTCATACCAAAAAAAAAAAAGTATTGCATTGATTTTTTTCAAGGTTTTGTTTTGTGCAACAGTTTTTTTCTGTGCTTTCTATTTTCTGTAATAAGTGTAAACTGTATTATGTTGTCTTTTCATAGTTAACATGTAAGTTATTCTTTGTTGCAGTGCTTTTACAGCATGTTGCTGTGTCCAGATGTGGTTTGTGGTGTGTCACCCGTCTGATGGCAGTGTAAACTATGTAAAGGTAATCTGTAAAGGATCTGACAGCAGAATGTTCAAGAAGCGGGGTATCACTAGTTCTGCCTACAGGGATTCATCACACTGCTCCTAACCGGCACACTTTTTAAACAGTAGTATTCAGATTTACATTTATATAGCGGAAAGTTTTCTGTAGAGTTACTTTCAAAGTTAAAGTACTTACAGAGATTTACCCTTTTAAACAAGTGGACAATTTCTACTGTTTCAGTATAGGATAAGCACCTTGATCAAGGGCACCACAACAGGAGATGGGATTCAAAACTGGGTCCTTCAATGCAGAAAAAAGCTGCTCTATGTCATCTGCTGCCCATTCTTTTAAAAACACTGAATTGGTGATACACTAGACTGAGTAAGGTGTAAGATGTACAAAACATCTACAAAGTATACCTACCAAAATAGAGCCAGGGAGTTATCATATGCTGCACAGTTTATAACCAGTTGTGTGTTTTGTAGTTGTCTGTGTCAAACAAATCATTCAGGGACAGGTTATGAAGGAGGTTGGTGTGTTTATTTGTGTCTGAATTTATGGTGTATTCACATACAGTAAATGTAAAATACATCTGTAGAAGTTCTTGGGACACATTCTTATGGTATTTCATGTATACCTGCATATGCATAAGCATATTTAATCTGTAATATGTTGTAATTATACTGGAATCTTTAAGGACTTTTAATTCTTTGTTACGTTCATTATATTGTAGTAACCCATGCCACTAAAGGATGCCACCTAGGGGATAAACTGTAAATAGTTGTAAATAACAGGAATTATGGAAAATTTGTATTAATTGTGCCACCACTTGCTCGGGCTGCAGGTCCTTCAGAAAAGGTGGTTCCCTGGCCCGAAACCAATATTTCCTTCCATACTCATTGATATTTCTTGCTGTGTATTGGTTTTCTAATGAAAGTTCATTATAGACAGCTTCTGTGTCTCTTACGTAACTTCATCAGGACCCAGATTCACACTCACTGCAATGTTTTCATCTTAGCAAAGGACTCGATCTGACCAGAGCAAAGTCAGGCTTTATAGCTCAGAAGAGCAGCGAGATCACTGACAAGAAAAATTGTTATTTTTCTTCAACTGGTAACTCTATATTGTAGTTATAATAAAGCAGTTTATAAAGCAGCAGTTGAGTTTACAACCAAAACTGAGATAAATTGGATGTTTATATGTTCTTCACATTTTTGCATGGGTTTCTACCCATGGTTTCTGGTCTAGGGTGTCCAATGCCTCACAACCTGACCTTTTGGGATAGGCTCTAGAATGCCATCACTGTGCAGACAACTGAGTGTTTTTTGATAATGAAAACTAATTAAATGAAATAGGAATTAAGCTAAAAGTAATTTATAACTTATTATAACTGTAGAAATCATAGCGTAAGTATAGCTCCAGTGCTACTTCCTTGTCTGTGCCATTAGACCTTGAAGCCAGCTGTCCAAGCACGACCTGGTATCACTTTCCACAGGACTCATTGAGCTCTGAACCCTGGGCCTACAGGCTGATGTCTCTCTCCTCCATGGAGTGCAGGGGCCTTGAGAAACACTTCAGCTCAATGTTCATATGCCCTGCCTCCTCCAGGTAGGCATGAAGATGGGCCTCCTCAGCCCCCCATGTTCACCCTTACCAAACACACATAGTACCCATAATTCCTCAAAACGACGCTTTTGATCAAATGTTGAAAGTGCCCTTTATGGGTGCTTGGAAAGACGATGGACCATTCTCTGGCCTTTGGGATTAGCCCGTGGGGGACACATTTCTTGGCGACGAGCCCCTTGGGCTGATGAATGTTGTGGGGTGCAGGCAGGTTGAGGTGGGAGGGGGGTATTAACCTTGGCTTTATTGGTAATGTTGAGAACTCGATGGCAGCACCACTTTGGTTTGCACGGAGACTGCGTGTGCCGTCCTCTTTATGAATGCATCATAAACAAGCCAAATGATGCATATGCAAGGCATTTCTAAACGAGCGACAATCCATCTCCCTAGCTAATAAGGAGCCATCAGTCATGGGAAGAGGTCAGTTTCCATGGGGACAATGACATTGCGGGGGCCTATTGCTGTCAAAAATGACAAAAGGCAATTCACAGTCTACCTCATCTTGTGCAGCTATTCCAGACAGGACAGTGTGTCAGCCAGTGAGCACAAAATATTATCACAGTGCTACTGCCACACTGTAGCTGGTCAATCTACATTGTGTGTTTAATCTAATTAATTCTGACTTGTATTATTCATTTAAATGGGTTTTTCCATTTAAATAAGCATACATTACACCATTTTTCTGATTTAGTAAAGTTCAGTCCAGTAAAAGCGGAACAGTGTGTTTCCAAAAACAAACTTCTTGTGTCAATGTATTGGACGTTTTTAATTAAGGTTACAGTATTTATTCGTATTGTATAACTTCAAATTACAAAGCACTTTTCCAAGGATGTTGACGTAGGCTTAGGTGATACAAATTCGGTCAACAAAGTCAATGGATCCTTCCGAATAATATCATAATACATACATACATACATACACACACACACTCACTTTCTGAGCCGCTTGTCCCATACGGGGTCGTGGGGAGCCGGAGCCTAACCCAGCAACTCAGGGCATAAGGCTGGAGGGCGTGGGGACACACCCAGGACAGGACACCAGTCAAGGCACCCAAGCAGGACTTGAACCCCAGACCCACTGGAGAGCAAGACCCAAAGCAACCCGGTGTAACCCACTGCGCCCCCCTTAATATCATAATAATCACACACAATGTTGACATTCATGAAGCTAGTGAATTGTTGAACAATGCAAAACATTTGTTGGTTTAGTTATAGCTATTTCTTGCAATTTCTGAATTAGGAAGTTATGTAGTGAAGAGGGGGGTGCGGTGGTGCAGTGGGTTGGACCACAGTCCTGCTCTCCGGTGGGTCTGGGGTTCAAGTCCTGCTTGGGGTGCCTTGTGATGGATTGGCGTCCTGTCCTGGGTGTGTCCCCTTCCCCCTCTGGCCTTACGCCCTGTGTTGCCGGGTAGGCTCCGGTTCCCCCGCGACCCTGTATGGGACAAGCGGTTCTGAAAATGTGTGTGTGTGTGTGTGTGTAGTGAAGAGCCCTAGTGTTGAAATATCTGGCAAAGAATTTATTATGAGCAGCTCCAGCTGCTGAAAAGGGAGGGTGTAAATTCTGTAGGACAAAAAAACTTTTCAGCTAAATTAACAGTATAGTACAGTGAAACCTAAACATAAAAAATTAAATGTCATATATTCTAACATTGAATTAATAGAGCATCTGTCCAAAATCCCTTCTGCAATTCATCCAGCCCCTCTACTTAACCCTACTGTGTCCCTATAGGCTGCCATTCTTCATTTAATGACCCTTTGCGGCCCCTGTTCTTACATCCCACTGTCTCAAGCATGCAGCCAAAAGCAGACAGGCATGTTGACACAAACTTCATTCAGTACACTGAACCAACACACAAACACAAACCCATACACCAAAAATAACATGAAATACACATAGCAGCAACAAGGTGACAGCTTGGTTGAAAAAAGCTAACATCTCTTTCCCCTTGATGCTAATTAAAAAAATATTTAATTCAGTCTTTAATATATCTTTAGTCATTCTTAATAGTTAAAGACCCTGACATGGCCAAGCAGTTAGTTATAGAAAGTGTTTTTCTCTCTATAGCCTATGAAGATTTTACCAGAGGATTTGTTCCCTACACATATTCTGTAATTTATGTTTTTTGCCAAACGCAAGCTGATGCTGTAGCCATTGTGCTAAAATAGATAACATGGTTCTCCAAAATTAACTTTCAGTTGTCTCCAGTGTACATGCTTCTTAATCGGTTTATGATCTAGCTATTTAATACGATGGTCTATTTAGTGCATATTCTGGAGTGCTTTAAAAAATGCAGGTGTTATAAATGTATAATTATGCATAATAGTGTAATAATATTTATATATGCGCATTTGTTATGCATACTGAAAGATATTTAAATGACAATGACATGTTGGTCATGATCATGGAACCAGGTGGGTCAAAGTGCTTGTGCTTTATGGGCTGCATTCTCCTGTCTTCCCACCCTCTCTCCTCTGTTCCGTGCCTCTCAATCCATGTCTCTCCTCCCCCTCTCCTCTAATGTCAAGCGACATGCACAATTGACCCAGTGCTAAACTGCCGACAGATTGTCTGGTCCCGTAAGGTACAGTACAGGAAGGTGAGCTATTAACCTCTTCTTCCTTTCCTGAGTCTGTCATTATGTCCTCAGGACTCTTCCTACACAGGAGGCTCAAGAGTCCAACTCAGATGGATATTGCAGTTTTCAGGCTGGAACACAGTGTGCAACAGAAAATCTGAGGTTTACATAAACATCGTGTTTCATGCTAACAAACTGTGATTCAACAATCACACGTCTGTGCTGTGACTCTTTATCTGTTGCACTTTTGTTTACTTTAGTTATGAGTCGCTTTTGAGAAAAGCATCTGTCAAATGTATAAATGTAAAACGTAAAAAGATAAAGATGAAGCAGGTAAGCATAAAGATTGTGCAGGTGTTTATTGTTCTCCATGGACTGATGTTTGGCATCAGTGAGTTAGGGTAGAGAATCTATCCCATGTCAGTGTTGATGTTGTTGCCATTACAAGAAGACATTAGTCCTGGGCCTGTCACTGAGGCTCACTGTCACTGTCACTGTCACAAACAAGACCAGGGGTGGGAAACTATAGTGGGAGCAAGAAAAGAGAGGAAGAGTGTCTGCAGAGTGGCTTTATTTGAACTCTTCACCTTTAATAGCAATGCACTGCACACTAACTGCAAAATGCTCTGGACCACCCTAATCCCCAGCAAGCCTGAATTTTCTTCTTCTTCTTCTTCTTCTTCTTCTTCTTCTTCTTCTTCTTCTTCTTATTATTATTATTATTATTATTATTATTATTGTTGTTGTTGTTGTTGTTGTTGTTGTTAGCCAGTAGTTTGTATAATGGTTAAAAGAGACTATTGGACATGAGACTTTAAGGGTGATTTGCTTTGAGCTGCACCACTCTATTCTCATGCCTCCGTCTCCCTCCCAGCCCATCGATCTTTGTCAGTATCCAATGTCAAAGACACATGCGAAGGTGCTTTTTGCCCCTGGTTAATAATTCACACCCCCTGAATCATCAGGAATCACTCTCCCCAAGCACTCATTCAACATTTCTCCCCCGTTGGCCCTCACCCCAAATGATCCTCCACTTGGTCCACTTCCTCCTCGACCCTCTATCTCGTCCTCTCCTCCATCACCTCAAATATCTCCCATCTTGCCCCTCATGCCCCTTATTACTAGTATCCCAGTGACACCTGAAAGTACACCTTTTGGTACTGACAGAACCCATATGGCAGTGTTGGAGTCTAACAGGAACAACCTAATGTCCATGTGAGTCTATTGTTTCAGCACTGACAGAAATCCTCTTCCTCACTGCATAGAGCAAGGGGTAAGCTTATTGTAATTTATCACGATATTTTGCTAATTGAGTCATGCATTTTTTAGGACATAGACACTGATCCTTTATGGGCGGATGCTGGATGCTCACGCAAAGACTCCGGTGGATTCTTAGCCAAGTTTAAATGGTTGAGTGATATTGGCAAAAACCAAGAAAAAAAGAGCATAAGACTTAAGCATTTTCCTTAATGCTGTAAAAGGTTATTGATATTTTGATTTTTTCCTCTCCACCATAGACTGTGCTGAGGCAGCTGCTTCGGTTCAGTGTTTTATGGGCCGGGTCAGTGGGAGGCACTGGGGAGGGAGTGGTCTCTACTGACCAAGTTGTCCACTGGGAGCCATCAATGGTTGTGAATGGCCAGGGGAGAGAATTAGTGTGCCCCCTCCCCCCGCCCCTCCAATCATCACCTCCACTAAAACTCAGAGCATCACATGGAGCACAAGATTATCACACAGCAAGAATAAGTAAATACTAATAAACCGAGGAAAAAGGATACTAATATCGAGTATGATGACTTGTGCCCTCAGCACACATGAAATTTGTCAATGAAAAACAAAACATCTCAACAACTGAGTCCATCCTTTCTCATATTACTTGTACCAATACATAAATGCAGAGCCATTTCACACCATGATGTACACATTTTTGCATTCCTCCAACTTTATCATAATTACCAGCTTTGTCCGATTTCCTGTTGGAAATCTGTGATAACTGATGGCAATCCCTTTCACTATTAAATGAAGTGGCTTCTAAAAAAGATCAAGCTAGAATCAAACCATGGATTTGCAGTTTCTCAAGCAGATGGAACCACACAGATTGCCCACAGTGCAGAGGACTGTGCAAGACCTCCAACTGTGGAATGTCTTGAACATGCAAGATCTAATCAGTGTGTCAGTACAACATCATGGATCAGGTTTTGATTTGTCTGTGTAAATGTGATTGTTTTCAGATAAAAGGGCTCATAATCTTAGCAAACTTAATTTACACAATACATGGACAAATTTCCACTTATTGCCTTCATCAGCATGCACATACACATCAAAAGATACCAAAATACAGAGTATAGAACATATGATCTGTGGCGACATCATAATTATTGACAACTTTTCACACACATTTTCAGAACCGCTTGTCCCATACGGGGTCACGGAGCCTACCCGGTAACACAGGGCGCAAGGCCGGAGGGGGAGGGGACACACCCAGGACGGGACGCCAGTCCGTCGCAAGGCACCCCAAGCGGGACTCGAACCCCAGACCCACTGGAGAACAGGACTGTGGTCCAACCCACTGCGCCACCGCACCCCCGGTGACAACTTTTCAGCTCACTGAAAATATCACTTGGTATCCACCATTTGTGATATTATCACTTCTATATGAAAGTGAAAAACAACAATTTTATCCCAGATTAATGGAATGTAAAGGGAACTTACATGACAGGTGTCCTTATGCTTGTGTTTGGGAAGAACAAATTATAAAGGTATTGCACCAGTGAATGGTATGAGAACATCTGGTCAAGCTGGTCAATACATGTATGGGGTGACCTGCACAGCCCACAGGGGCTGGTCTTCTCCGAAAAATTTTGCAAAGGAGCTGCTGGTTTTCAGACTTTTGACTGCTATTGTAGGTAACATCCATTTGATGATAGGGTTTAAGAGGAAGGGTCCTGGATGACACCAACAGTTGATCCAGGAGGTAACACCTGTTGATGCCATCAGAATAATACACTCTAGTTGAGCGTGTGGTGTTTGTGTTACCGAATGAGACTCTGGACAAAGAGCTTTGTTTTGCATTCTTTGTGTGGGAGAACAGAAGGACAGGATTTTGGCCAATGGCAACTGCTTGGGGGCGTGCTGTCTGTCGGGAGTTGCGCCATCGATTCCCAGCCTCCCAACAGAGTGCACAAGTAAGGGATATATAAGACTAGAGGTAAGGGAGGGGGGCAGGTGCACCTGAGACTGGTACATCTGTTCCCATGGGAACAGAGGACATTCCCCACCACGGCTGTTGATGAGGTCAGCCTATTTGTGCTGGATGCAGAAAACGCTCGGACAGCCTTCCGTTCCAGACGCCACAGCGAAAAATGATGCCCTCCCACTCTGCCCTGTGTAAGGAGAATGCTGCTGGGTTGAACACAGAAACATACATTCATCAAGGTTAATATCCTCATGTACATTTTGGTTTGTGCACTGCTTCACATTCAAAAGTCTGGTCAAAACAGAAGAGGGAAACTCTAAGGAGAGTTTAGCTGTGATAGCAGAACCTGGGAAGACAGACACCGAGGGTAGCACTACTGAGGACAAATAACCTGTGCCACCTGCAGCTTTGTACCTGTTCCGCAGGTGTTGCTGTGAAAGAATCCTGGTGAGCCAAGCCACTGTAGGTAACACAGACCAAATATTTGCTTACAACTGAAAATGCTTGCGACACAGGTGGGATCTACACCAAGGAGGCTGTGTGGACTTGTCCTCTCACAGTCCTTGGTAATTATCCAGCATTGGTTTTGTAAAGTACCCAGCTCATCAAAGGGGTAAAACAATATATATATATATAAGGCACTTCACTAACAACAACACATTATCATTATTGATGTTCTCTTTGATGATGATGATTTAACTGTTCAGTCGAGGCCGACATTTGGTCACTTTATGGATCATCATTCTCCATGCTTTATGATTTTTGACCATGTCTTTTAATTCCTTCAAGGGCATGTTCGTGTCCAGCCACTGTGTTCTTGAACGTCCTCTTCTTCTCATCCCACTGACTATGCCAAGCATTAACGTTGGAATTAGCTTGCATGATATGACCAAAGTATAGGAGCTGCTCCTTGGTGATTTTGCCCTCCAGCGATATCTTTGTTTTGACTTGCTCTTGGATCGTCTTTTTGTAACCTTGGATGTTCATGGCATGTGCAGCATTTGCCTCCAACACCATAGTTTGAAAGCCTCGATTTTCCTTCTGTCCGCCTTCTTGAGTGTCCAGCTTTCACATGCGTAGGTGGAGATCGGGAAAACGATTGCGTTGGTTATTCGGCTCTTTGTTGCAATGCTAATAGCTTTGCTCTTCCAAATTTTTGCCATTCCTTGCATCGCGTTATGACCAAGTTGTCACGGGTCTCCCCCAGCGCAGGTGCGTCGGACCCACGTGCGGAGCACAGGTGGACTGTTCATGGGGCGATCCAGAAGACATGGTCAGATAAACAGGAAAACGGTCACCGAGGTGCGAACGGAATCCAAAGGGGCAACTCCAAGAATTGTAATCCAGGAAACAGGCGAGAGGTCGAGGCAAACCAGAAAGTCGGCGCCAAGGAGCGATGAGCAGGACGAGGAGCGATGAGCAGGACGAGAAGCGAGGAGCAGGACTAGAAGCGAGGAGCAGGACGAGGAGCGCGAGTGAGTCAGGAGGCTGAACAAGGTTCCGCATTGTGCTGTGCTCCACACACCCCTCTTATACCTTTGCTTAATGATTCGTGGCACAAGTGCAATTCTTCTGTTGATTTCTGGTCCCAATTTGCCGCTGCGGTTAATTTTGGATCCAAGTAAAAGGAAGTCTTGTACTGATTCGATTTCTACATTGTCGATTGATATGCGAACTGTGCTCTTGTCTGCTGTTGTCGTTACCTTTGCTTTCTTGATGTTAAGGTACAGTCCCATGCATTCACTTTCTTCTTTGACTCTTTGGACCAGATATTCCAGGTCCTTTTCACTTTCCACAAGCAGCGTCATGTCGTCGACATATCGAAGGTTGTTGATGTTCCTCCCACCAGTTTTCACACCAGTTGGTGATTCGTCCAGATTACATCGCCTCATGATCATTTCAGCATACAGATTGAACAGGACTGGTGATAGGATGCATCCTTGTCAGACGCCTTTTGCGATCTTAAACCAGTCCGTATTGCCAAATGCTGTCCTGACTGTAGCTTCCTGATTCTCGTAGAGTGATCGTATCAGTTTTTCCAGATGCACTGGGATGCCCATTTGCTTCAAGCAATTCTACAGCTTGTCATGTTCAATGCAATCGAATGCTTTACTGTAATTGATGAAGCACATACAGACGTCTTTTTGGTATTCGCGCGTCTTCTCCATGATCCACCGCAGGTTCGCAATTTGATCTCTGGTTCTGCGTCTTCTGTGAAAGGTTTTCACTCTGTAGAACTTTGCCATTCTGGTCTTTGATGGTCGCTACTTTGCGGGGCGATGAGCGGTGCTCGTGCGTGAAAAGCCCGCAGGTGTGGCCTTGTTTGCACGCATCTTCCAATTTTGCACACTGCTCATTCCAGTAACGCTCCTTACCATGCCTCACTTTTCTTTGAAATTCCGCATTTGGCACGTTGAAATTGATGCTCTTGTCAGTGACTTTAGCTGCTCGTCTCCTGTTGGCGATTTCAATCATCACATCTGAAAGCCATTGTGGTCTTTTTGCTGGTTTTTGTAAGGGATGAAATGTTCCGCTGTGTGTGTTATGATCGATTTCATTTGGGGTTACATGAAGAGGATGTGGGACCTATGGATACTTTGAAACCCAACATCAAGACTAACGCCTAAACAACTAGTAGCTCAGTGTTACAACATCCGCAAGAAACAACTGTTATCACAACTAGAGATTGATGAGGTACAGCACAAATGTTACGGCAAGGGGGAGCCAGGAGGACAGGTCAGAGGGGAGATATCGTCATCCCCACACTCTGAGATTGGGTACCAAGCCCCAAGAACAATGAGCCCTTGTAAGCTGAATGCAAGAGCAGCTGACCTAAGAGATAAGATCATGGCTAAGAAGGACACCAGAAGCCCCTGTGGCCAATTACCAAGACCAAGTGAAGTACCTACTGAAAGTCTACTAGAAGATGTGAATGCAGCACTACAAACAATCCCTACTGTGACCATCACTGAGACCAACCAGTTGATGTACAACACAGCAACAGTGATCCTTGAGATGCTTGGATACAAGATGAATACCAAGCATAAGAAGCAGTATCCTCCATGGAAAAGAAGGCTAGAGGCCAAGATCAAGGCAGCACGAAGGGAAGTTAGCCAGCTATCGGAACTGCAGAAAGGTGTGATGAAGACCCTGCCTAAGAAGTACAGCAAGCTGTCTATACCTGAGGCCTTAGAAACTGCCAAGCAAAGACTCACAGCCTTGGCTAACCGCCTGAAGAGGTACACAAGAGAGACAGAGGGCAGAAGAATAAACCAGATGTTCTCCACAGAACCATCCAAAGTGTACTCTCAGTGGCAGGATAATAACATGAGAGCAGACCCACCAAAGTTGGAGACCGAGCAATACTGGAAAAACATATGGGAGAAGGAGGCATCACATAACAACAAAGCCCAGTGGCTAGTGGATCTAAGAGCGGAACACAGCAACCTCCCTGAACAGGATCCAGTAACCATCACAGTGGCAGACATCCAGGAAAGAGTCTCAAGTATGAAGAACTGGACAGCACCAGGCCCTGACATTATCCACGCCTTCTGGCTAAAGAAGCTAACTGCACTCCATGAGCGCCTGGCAACAGAAATGAACCAGCTGCTAATGGATGGGACCCACCCTGAATAGTTAACAGAAGGCCGGACAGTCCTGATCCTGAAGGACCCCCAGAAAGGAGCAGTCCCATCCAACTATTGCCCGATTACCTGCCTCTGCACAACATGGAAGCTGCTCTCAAGTATCATAGCGGCTAAGATGAACAGGCATATGGCTCAATATATGAGCGGGGCCCAGAAAGGAATTGGTAGAAACACCAGAGGAGCAAAACACCAGCTACTGGTAGACAGAACAGTCACTCAAGACTGCAAGACCAGACAGACCTACCTGTGCACCGCCTGGATTGACTACAAGAAAGCCTATGACTCGATGCTTCACTCATGGATCCCGGAATGCTTAGAACTATACACGATCAACAGGACACTAAGAGCCTTCATCAGGAACTCAATGGGGCAGTGGAAAACAACCCTAGAACTCCAAGCAAATTGCGCAAGTCACCATCAAGTACGGCATCTACCAAGGAGATGCATTGTCCCCACTGCTGTTCTGCATAGGCCTGAACCCCCTCAGCCAGATCATCACCAAGACTGGCTACGGATACCGACTACGAAACGGAGTAAACATCAGTCACCTCCTCTACATGGATGACATGAAGCTGTATGCCAAGAATGAACAAGACATCGATTCCTTGATCCACACCACCAGGATCTACAGCAATGACATCGGAATGTCATTCGGATTGGATAAGTGTAGTCGGATGGTAACAAAGAGAGGGAAGGTAGTCAGAACTGAGGGGATTGTACTACCAGAAGGCAACATAGCAGATGTTGAGGACAGCTACAAGTACCTTGGAATCCCGCAGGCGCATGGGAATCATGAAGAGGCCGCAAGGAAAGCAGCAACCGCCAAATACCTGCAGAGAGTAAGGTAAGTCCTGAGAAGTCAGCTGAATGGGAAGAACAAGGTCCGGGCTATCAACACCTACGCCCTGCCGGTCATCAGATACCCCGTTGGCATAATAAGCTGGCCAAAAGAGGAGATAGAAGCCACTGACATCAAGACAAGGAAGCTCCCGACAATGCATGGAGGGTTTCACCCCAAATCCAGCACCCTGAGGCTGTACACTAAATGGAAAGAAGGAGGCCGAGGACTAGTGAGCGTCAGAGCTACTATCCAGGATGAAACAACAAAGATCCTTGACTACATCAGGAAGATGGCCCTGACTGATGAGATGCTTAGTGAATACCTCAGGCAGCAGAAACCTGAGAAGGAGGGCGAGGAAGAACAGGAACCATCATGGAAGGACAAACCCCTACACGGTATGTACCACCGGCAAATTGAAGAAGTGGCTGATATCGAAAAATCATACCAGTGGCTGGACAAAGCTGGACTGAAAGACAGCACAGAGGCACTAATCATAGCAGCACAGGAACAAGCTGTAAGTACAAGATCAATAGAGGCCTGTGTCTACCACACCAGGCAGGACCCCAGGTGCAGGCTGTGCAAAGATGCCCCTGAGACAATCCAGCACATAACAGCAGGGTGTAAGATGCTAGCAGGCAAGGCATACATGGAACGCCATAACCAAGTGGCTGGCATAGTGAACAGGAACATCTGTGCCGAGTATGGGCTGGAAGTCCCAGGATCAAAGTAGAATACACCCCCAAGGGTGGTCGAGAATGACCAAGCTAAGATCCTGTGGGACTTCCAGATCCAGACTGACAAACTGGTAATTGCTAACCAACTGGACATAGTAGTGGTGGACAAACAGAGGAAGAAAGCCGTAGTGATAGATGTCGTCATCCCAAGCGATGGCAACATCAGAAAGAAAGAACATGAGAAGTTTGAGAAATACCAAGGACTGAGAGAGGAGCTAGAAAAGATGTGGAAGGTGAAGGCAACAGTGGTCCTCGTGGTAATTGGAACACTTGGGGCTGTGACCCCTAAGCTGGGAGAGTGGCTCCAGCAGATCCCAGAAACAACATCCGAGATCTCTGTCCAGAAGAGCGCGGTCCTAGGAACAGCTAAGATACTGCGCAGAACCCTCAAGCTCCCCAGGCCTCTGGTAGAGGACCCGAGCTTGAAGGAGTAAGACCGCCCGCAAAAAAAGGGGGCGAGTGGGGAAATTTGTGTGTGTGTATGCATGTGTGTGTGTGCGTAAGGTAAAAGCAAGTATTGTAAAGACAGGGCTTAGTTATTATCTGACATCTGAAATACAAATGATTTAAGCTACAGGTGAGGTAATTTACATTGTACTGTTCAGATGATCAATTCCATAAAATGATACACCTAGGATATCCACTAAAATCTGGCTTTCAGTGATATTTGGTACGGTTTGCGTGAGTTTTAATGCAGAAAACATTCTATGGCCTACTTACTTATTTCTAAATGAAAATATGAATACAGTATTATAAGTCATTAACACATTATCATCAGAAATGTCATAGAATAAATAACATGTTATTTCTTTAAAACATGTCTACTGTTTTGATGGTTTTGTGTAGAAAACTCAAAGGTTCACTGTGTACATCTAAAACAAGGCTGCATCCTGCCTTTCCCTTTACCTCTAGGTGTGTGCAGCCTACTTGATTAGAGGGCTTCCAAAGCTTGCTCTTTAGCTCCACTATTAATTAGCATTGTAAATCAATTGTAATCTCCTAATTAAATGGAAGCAATCGGATAATGCAGATTTTTCTTCCTGTGTGCGCACATGTGTGTGCGTGTGTGTCTGTTTGTGTAAGTCTGAAAACACTATTTATAATGGAAGCAGCAGAGTGTGCTAATTTTAGACAATCTGCAAAGGCAAATTAAGCAGACAGGATTTGTATGATCATGTCTGTATATTTCAAGACCTGTTGGAAACTGCAGACAACAACAAAATCTGTGGTAGTTATGTTCATGAATATGAAGTGGTGAAACAGTAGGGAATGATTCAATGCATAACTGGAAAGGGGGGGGAGGGGGTGGTGAATGGAACTGTGCTCAAGAACTTAGGATGGGAACTAAGGATCTTACAAGTTTTTACTGTATCAGTTCAAGGTAACATTTCCCTGAGACAAGCAGTTCTCACTGTGTACTTCAAGATGACCACCATCATCCCTGTGCCAAAGAAATCATCTGTGTCCTTTCTGAATGACTGCTGGCTGGTTGCACTCATACCAATCATCATGAAATGCTTTGAGGGGTTAGTCATGAAACACATAAGGAGCAGAAGCTGAGCCTGCTGGATTTAACCACGTCCCTCTGCAACTGGATCCTGGATTTTTTGACTGGGAGACTGCAGTCCGTCAGGCTCGGCAACTCCATCTCCAGCACCACCACACTGAACACCGACACTCCCCAAGGCTGTGTGCTCAGTCCACTGCCTCCTTGAGGCAGTCAGATTACTCAACACCCTGATGCTTCCCAATGCTCACCTGGCAAAGTCATACAGCTAACCCAGCATCACTCCATACACTACAAATTGCCTTCAGTACAGCCATTTTTTTTGTTTTGGTTTTTTTTTTTTCCTATGTATGTGTTGTCCTAGGGGGGTGTGGTGGCGTAGCAGGTTGGACTGAGTCCTGCTTTCCCGTGGGTCTAGGGTTCGAGTCCTGCTTGGGGTGCCTTGTGACGGACTGATGTCCTGTCCTGGGCGTGTCCCCTCCCCCTCCAGCCTTGCACCCTGTGTTGCCAGATTAGGCTCCAGCTCCCCGCGACCCCGTATGGGACAAGTGGTTCAGACAGTGTGTGTGTGTGTGTTGTCCTTTATTCCTATACTCCTGTTCTGTGTTCCACCTTGGTCTCTGGAGAAACAACATTTCATTGCACTTTATACAAACTGTATAGAGGAATGACAATAAAAACCAGTTGAACAACTTGAACTTGTTTATTTTACAAGAGCTTATTATTCAAGGAAAGAGTTGGTGACAGGATGTTCATTCTTTTGCTCAGGGCAGGGGTGACTGTGGATGGGTTGAATGCAGGTCATCTCATTTTCTCTCAATCTCGCTACCTTGTTCTGTCATCCTCGGGTCTTAAGTTGTCAGTATCTGGCCTTCAGTGTCAAGGAACTGGGTTGAATAAGGTAAGAGATTAGGAACAGATGTGTGTTGGAACTTCCTTCTCCAGTTCCTTTCTCTCCCATGCCACACTCCTCCACTGTTGGGGACAAGCCCATCTCTGGCCAAGCCGCCACTCCCGTACAGAGAGAAAAACTGGGACAATCATGCCACTCCCCAGCTAGTGGATGAAAATAAAAGGGCTACAGGGCCAGGTACATCGAGTTATGTGGGGATTCATGTCCTTCATAGGTGAAACCATTTGGAGGGGGGCATGGTTCATGTGGAGATGGAACTCCCAACTTAGGAGACAGTAGCGGAGGATTGCCCATTTAATGGCTAAACACTCCTTTTCAGAAGTATTATAATGCCCTTCCAAGGGAGAGAATTTCCTGCTAATATAGAGAACTGGCTGACACCCCCATCCCCACCTCCTGGGAGACAACCTCCCCCAGACCGTGGTTCAACAGATCCGTCTGCAGGAGAAAGGGGAGAGAAAAGTCAGGTCCTGCCAGCACAGGCCCCCCACAGAGCGTTTCCTTAATCACCCAGAAGGCATTCTGGCACGGTTCCGTCCACTGGACCAGATCCGGGACTGCTTGTTGATTGACATCCGGCAGGGAGGCTGTGAGAGCAGAAAACCCTGGAATAAACTGGCTGTAATAATTTGCCAACCATAGGAAGGACCTCACCTGTTTTTTTCACTATAGGGACTGAACAGGTTGTGATGACAGCTGTTTTGCTGATCTGGGGTGGAATTTGACCTTTCCCCAAGAGAAACCCCTGATGGCACACTTCTCTGGGTTCGCTGTGAGGCCAGCTCACTGTAGGAATTGTAGGACTGGGCAAAGGAGGACAGGTTGGGTGCAGGTCATCTCTCTCTCTCGCTCTCACACTCACTTGCACATTATTTTGATATTGGATCTCAGGTTAAAAGTCTCCGGTTTTCATTGTCAAGGATATGAATTAACCAAGGTAAGTGATTAGGAAAAAATTATAGGTCCTTCCTCCTCAATTCTCCTCTTTTACACAGAGTAGGTGAGCCACGGAGACATAAAGTGTTGACACCTGCTCGAATTTTCATAACAGACTGAATCTGTGTAAGAAATTTCTGTACTTTATCCCCCATGAAGAATTTAGCTTTTTCAAAATTTTTGTTACATATGATTGTAATGGTATTTCTGGTTGACCATTTATTTGTGTGTTTCTGCTTCAACCTCTTCAAGTTAACATAATGAAAAATAGGTAATTATAGCTATTCAATAACATACAAATTCTGCATTTGAAAACGATTTGAACTTGTGTTAAAGAAACACTTTATTTTACTATTGGATTTCTGGAGCAGTTGTATGTACCTCTTCTGTATTTCAGTACTGTACTTACATCTATTAAATGTTGATAACATTACATACATTTATTTAGCAGAAACTTTTCCCCAAAGCAACTTCCAATGAACTTAGTAATAATGTAACTAACAATGTAGTGTTATCAGCCCACATACCTATTCACCAAAGTGACATACACTGCTAGATACACTATTTACCATGGGTCACTCATCCATATATCAGTGTAACACACTCTGTCACTCACACTATGGGTGAACCTGAACAGCATGTCTTTGGACTGTGAGAGGAAACCAGAGCACCCAGAGGAAATCCACACAGACACAGGGAGAACATGCAAACTCCACACAGACTGAGTAGGGATCAAACCCACATCCTCTCACACCACCCAGGTACTGAGAAAGCTGCATTGTGAGATAGCAGCACTACTCACTATGCCACTGTGCCACCTGTAAAACCCATGATAAAACCCATGCTGTTGCAAAACACAACAGGACTGTTCAACAGTTTTACAAACTTGTGCTTGTTACACTAATTTATGCTCATTTATCTGAAATTAGGCATATAGATTAAAATAATGAAAGTAAGATGGTATAATAATGTTTACTGCCTAAGCACAATACCCCAGTTGGCCTTAATTAAATTTGTCGTGTCTGTCCCTCACCCTCACTGTGGCTGAGTATGAAACAGTCATACAAACACACAGCAACAAATTAATTATGACTGATGGATTTTTCTCCTTATTCCTCCTCTTTCTGCTCTTTTCCCATCTCTCCATGGACTCCTTACTGCTCTGTGGTGGTCTTGTGTTATGGGAGGGGGTACTGCAGGATGTTATGAGTCTGGTTTGATGCATAATTGATGGCACGTGTGATGGCTGGTGGTGTGTGGTGGTGCTGCTGGTGGTTGTGGGGGTAGGGGGCATGGTAGTAAGAGGGCGGTAATAATGAGCATGTTTCCACATGGTGATGGGTGCATGACCGCGGGACTGAAAGGCACACTAGCACCTCCCTTTACCTCCCCTTGATGTTCCACTCCATTCTTTCATCTGTAATGAGAACCAGGACCATTGTGTTCAGAGGAGTAAAGTAGGGGAAAACTTAACCACAACAACAACAACAACAATGGTAAATGAGGTGGGGGAAGGAGTAAAGGACTACAAGATCAAGCTTTTGAATAAAGTGCTTACAAAGCGTTTACCTACAGCTCTGTCTTATGCAGTTCAAACTATATGTAGGGCACAAACAGCGAAGGAGCAAATGGGTATGATATGAATTACAGACAGAATCCAAAAGAGGTGGAAGATGCATAATATCTTCTACAATAAAGCAAATGTGTTTTGAGTTTGTAACATTTGCTAAACCACAGAATCAGAAACAAAGGAAATAATTAGTTACATCTATATGCCTGTCCTGGGTGTGTCCCCTCCCCCTCCGGCCTTACGCCCTGAGTTGCCGGGTAGGCTCCGGTTCCCCGCAACCCCGTATGGGACAAGCGGTTCAGAAAATGTGTGTGTGTGTATATCTTTATGTATGCACATTTTTTTCTCAGTCTGCTGTGGCTTGCGCTTAATAAAAATATAAGGACTTGGTGTTAATGATGCATTTATATCAGTAATTTATTTTTCAGGCTCCTGACTGATGCATCAGGAGGTGGAACAGGAGATGACCTGCTCTTGGTTAACACTTTTAACACATATAGCAGTTCATTACGGAAACATGGCCACCTCCCTTCACTCCAGGTTCCTCAGAAATGTGCACTGAAGGACTAAAGATTAATCAGGGAGAAATAACTGGAAAGGTTAGGTGGGAATGGGGTAGGCATCGGTGGAACGGGTGTATGGGGTTGATTATTAGATTTCCATTAAAGAGAGGGGTAATGAAGGGGGTAGGGGTAGGGTTAGTCATAGGTGGTTGGGGCAAAGTAAACGCGCATTGACTATGTGACAGCTCGTGCTATAAATTGGGACGTGGGGTGGTCCTCCTGCCAGGACCTGTCAGTGGCACTATTTGTCTTTCAGGACCCTGATTAAAACAAGCCCGGCTAATCTGGCTCTCTCGGGCTGGGTCAGGTTGCATATAATCAAATTAATTAACCCGTTAATCTATGCAAAGAGCTAGCTGTAAATGCAAAAGGTTATAGTTTGGAAAAAAGAGTACTGGCAAGGAGGACTGCTACTTACATAGAATATGCACATACTTAGCACACAGTCATTATCACACAGGTCTTTATATATACAGTATGTATGTATATATATATAAATGTAAGGTCCTTGCATGCAAATATATTTGCACAGATGAATTCTGTATCTTGAGACACACTCACATGCACACAACCATGGGCATACAAGACACACAGAAGCACACAGATTAATTTCATATTCCACTAAATATTTTCTTTTACCAAGCATTTGAGGTATATTAAATTTGTCATGAGCATGGCTTCAGCTGGATGAGATATGGTGATCATGTCTGAAATATGTGGACCACATTAAAATTGGCATAGAAGTTCTGCTGTCATGTAAAAAAAAGTGTAAGACAGGGAAAGATAAAATATTCTCACACTGAAAAACCTTCCAGAAAAAGACTTATATTACAAATAGTGGTGAAAGGTGAAAATTAAAAACGTGAAGTTGGTTGTTGGCAGGCTTAGAGAACGAATACACACACACACACACACACACATTTTCAGAACCGCTCGTCCCATACGGGGTCACGGGGGAACCGGAGCCAACCCGGTAACACAGGGCGTAAGGCCGGAGGGGGAGGGGACACACCCAGAACGGGACGCCAGTCCATCGCAAGGCACCCCAAGCAGGACTCGAACCCCCGACCCACGAATAATATAAGCAAATTCATTGTTTCTCAAAAGTTATTTATAAAATGCAGAAGTGGAAGAGGAGTAAGTCAGGGTTACAAGGATAATAATAATAATAATAATAAAAATAATAATAATAATAATAAATTACTGTGGGGACCCGGACCCAGATGCAGCCTCAACTTTCATCTCACTTTGGATTTAACGTAGGTCCTGAAGAACCACACGGCAAGACAGCCATAAGTGAGGTTCAGCAGGACTCTGGTAGGTGGAAATACTTAACCGCATCTGTTCATGCTCTTTAGTTGGTGCTCTCCTGTTAATTAATTCATCCAAAAAGTTTAAAAAATGTTTTATTAATTTTAATGAATGTTTTATTCATGACATTCACTCTTCCCCTTCCCCCATTACCTGTCACTCTCATGTATTTGTGACATATGTAGGGATGTGACAGCATCCTCAGGCAGAATAACCTCATTTTGTGAAAAGGAGGATATAAATGTAAAAATCAGGCAAACCGGGACATTTGATATCTGACAGCAACTCCATGTTTTGAGCACAGCTCCAGTGCCAGGAGCTAAGCCAAAGCTAAAAGATGTGAACCTGTAACCACAGGGCCTCTAATTAATGACCTTGATGCTATACCTTTGACTCACAGTGAAATTTATTAATTTAGCTGATGCTTTTTTCCAGACCAACTTAAAAATATTTTGCTAGTATTTTGCCACCTTTATCCAGTGTGACTTATAATGTCAGATAACTCCTTACAATCATTCACTCATTTACGCACCAGAACAGTGTAGCACACTCACAAACACTAAGGACATCTGAGGTTCACCAATTCACCTGAAACACATGTCTCTAGAGTGTAAGAGGAAACCCATGTAAACACAGGGAGAGCAGGCTAACTCCTGACAGACTGACTTGGATTCAAACCTACATCCCAATACACATTCCAAGTGCTGTAAAGTGTCAGTGGTACCTGGTGAGCTGCCATGCCAGACTAGGATGAGGACCTTAAATGTGCAAAAGGATAGAGTTAGTTGCTATAGACAGAAAAAACTAATCTGAACAATAGTTGCTGACCAGTACCCCACCTCTCAAACCATCCTGGAGAAGCTGAGACCTGAAGGCCAGTTATGGCACATTGGCACAAAGTCATGATGACCCTGCAACTGACTGCTTATTGGGTGGGCAGTGATGCACTATAGATTGAGACCAGTCAGACCAGGCAATTAGTTATTAATTCTATTCTTACCACATTTTACAAAGATCACAACTACTATGAGATAAAGCTGCTGTTGCTATACCAAGAAACTGGAAGAGCACATTCATTATCATATATATCATAATTAATCCATGTTTATAAATTTACTTTGTGCACATTCTTATACACACATGCTTGCATACACAGACACGTCCAGACACAGATATATACATATGATTCTTGATAAACAGCAAGGGCTGGAGACGTCCAGTTTTTGTCAGCCCCAGTAATACGTTTTGTTGGATGTGTGAGCAATCAATTTAGAGCAATTCCAAGTGTAACAGACTCCTGGGTGGGTGGCGATACCTGATCGCGTGCTGAGCTACTGTGCAGTAGATCATGTGGGGGCAGGCTGTGGATGGTTTTGGGGGCAGGGAGGTGTGTGTGATAGGGGTCCAGGCGTGACCCTGGTGGAGAGCTGGGGGAACAATTTGCACCGGCCCTATGATGTCGTCACGGCACATTGGCGCCGGTTGGTGAGCTCCTGCATTCTCATAGGCCCCTCCCTCGATGCCTCCCCAACCCCCCTCCCCAGTGGTCAGTGTGGAAGCAGCGCTGCTGATGCAGGTCGCTGCGGTAACAAGCTTACCTGCGGATAATCTCCTGAGAGAAATTTCAAGGGAAAAAGAAAACGGAGAGGGAGAGAAACTTAGTGAAGTTTAGCCCTGAACTCGCTGTGCCAAGCACTTTTCCTCCTCCCAAGGCCAACTTCCCTTCTGTGGTCACTCACTTCACTTTTTTTCCACCCAGCAAGCCTAGAGAGACAAGGAAACACAATTTCCTCCATGCTCTGTCCCTGGCAGACTTGAGCAATCTCTTTACTTTCCTCGGTCCCGGGCCGAGAGGGGATTTCAGGGGATGGGTCTTTGAGAGGATTTTCCCCCTTTAATCTCACAGGAGTCCCGGTGCCAGGAAGTGTCTGTCCGTCCCTCATTATATGTGCAGACTTTCGCCTGGCTCAAGCATGCTTTATTACTTTCTGCTTTCTTGAGCAGGTTTACTTAGAAAAAGATATCTTCAATAGCTTTTTTTAACCAGTTAAACTACCAGTCATTTTTTCGATGACAATGACCATGATGATGGTGACTGTGATGATGATTTTCAGGCTCTAAGTTTAGGAAACAGATACTGCATATGATTTCTTCAGATATGTTTTGTTTTTTTTTTTTCTTTCTAGAACTTAAAACCTTCATAATATTCAAAAAGAAATCAGCACAGAACTGTTAAGTTCCAGTCTGTTCAGACTAGATGTGAATGTTTCATTATCCATAGAAGCCAATTAAATAAGCTGAATACACACAGAATGCTGTTTCTAAAATTGCCATCTTTTTAGTGCTGTGGCTTTTTCATTTTTGCCTGCACCCTTTCGAGCAGTGTGATAAATTTGTGTTTCTTGTGTAATTTGGAATCTTTAAAAATTGATTCATTTTCAAATTCTTTCGTCTTGTCCACAGATTGAAATAGTTATGTATTAAAATAACAGAATAAATAAAGAAATAAAGATACCTATTATTTAAAAACTAATGGTTTTCAATCAAAGGATCATACCACTTCAAGTGATCCTGAGACCCATCACTACAAAAGGCATAATTAAAGACAAGTGTGTATGTTCTCGGTTCTGGCTCCGTTGAGGTGGAATGACCTCCACCCCTCACTCAGAACTGCTGAAACTCTGTCTACATTCAAGAACGGTCTGAAAACTCAGCTTTTCCAGACTCACTTCACCAAGATCTCTCCAGCTCATGAATGGTGTACATGTTTATGCACCGTGACTTGATGATCATCCCCAGATGAGCCTTTATACATCCGCTACTCCTGTATTGTATGTAAATGTTTGTGTACCTTCAAAAAAAATTGTAGGAAGGTTATCAGGATTCATCTATCTTGCGTTTTATGCACCTACTCGAGCGATGAACATCGGTGCTTCAGGTGGAAAGAAACAAGCTAGGTTTACTTAAGAATGACATGTCTGCAACTATGTCTCTTTTTTTAATGCAGTGCAGAAATTGAATTTTTACTGAGATGTACATTGCTTTGGAGAAAAGCATCTGCTAAATGAATAAATGTAAATGTAAATGTTCCTACAAAATCACCACAAAATAGAGTCATTCTGTGATGGTTTCTAAATTTAGAGCCTGTGGTAGAGAGAGTGTGTGAGTGTTCCACTGATGTATGGATTAGAGACCCATTGTAAGTAGTGTACCTAGCAGTGTAAGTCACCTTGATGAATAAGGTGTGTGGGCTGATAACATTACAGAAAGTTCATTGGAAGTCGCTTTGAAGAAACGCGTCTGCTAAATAAATGTAATGTAATGTGATATCGTGTAAATGTTTCTTGCCCAATTTTGAACTGTTGGCGTTCTTTTGTCACAAAAACCTGTTAATTCTGTCTCAAATGTTACTCTTTTATGAGACCTGGACAATATGGGGGGGGGGGTGGGTTGGACCAGGTCTTGCTCTCTGGTGGCTCTGGTTCGAGTCCCGCTTGGGGTGCCTTGTGATGGACTGGTGTCCCCTTCCTCTCCAGCCACATGCCCTGTGTTGCCAGGTAGGCTCTGGCTCCCTGTGACCCTGTACAGCACAAGTAGTTCAGGTGTGTGTGTGTGTGTGTGTGTGTGTGTGTGTGTGTGTGTGTGTGTGTGTGTGTGTGTGTGGGGACAATATGGAAGTGGACAAGGTAGATGAACAGGAAATACTGGAGAAGCTCCATGAGGTGGATAGGAGAGGAGATAAACTGGAGAGTGAAGGTGAAGGTTGACAGCATGGATGAGATGGAAATCACAGATAACTTCCGTGAGCTGGATGGAGTTGAGGAGCTGAATGAAATGGAGGGGTGGATGAGCTGGGCAAGATGGATGAGCTAGAAGAGCTGGACAAAATGGAGGAGATGGCCAACTTGAATGAGGTGAAGGAGATGAAAAAGCTTTAGAAAAAAACTAAATGGGCTGCTGGTGGCAAGCAAGCTGGATAAGTTAGAGGAGCTGAATTTGGAGTGGTTGGTCCATGTTGAGGAAATGGATGAGCTGGACTAATAAGTAGGAGGAGGATGAGCTGGACCAGGTGGGGGAGGTGAAAAAAGTAGAAGAATTGAAGAGATGACTGAACTGGATGAGGCTGACATTGTGCATGGGGTGAAGGAGCTAAAAGCTGATAAGCTGTGGCTGTCCTTGCTGCTGAGGATCTACAAATAGATGGTTGAGTTGTTCCTCATCCATGCTGACTGGGCAGGCTGCCCTTCACTGTCCCATGCCTGCCCCCTTCCTCTCTATCCAAAGCAGCCTAATTAGCATCTTGGTAGTTTGATTAATTATCCTGTGCTCTTAATTATGACAAACCGCATTAACACAGGCAGCCCACAGCCTGTCCATTGCTAAGAGCAGGCTCCTTTCTGAAACAATTTGATTTGAGTGGGGGTTTATTGACTGGAAAGAGAGGCGTATGATGAGATTAAAAATAATCAGCGCTGGGATGGCATTGCCCTAACGGAGAGTGTGAATGCTCTAGCGTCCGGGCAGAGAGAAGATGATTCCAATTAGACGTCTTTTCCTCATTAAGATCCAAGGTATAAACTGATGGGAACTGGCTGAGGAAGTAGCACCATGCCATAATAAAGTTGAAGACTTAACAGCACACACTGCCTCTTCTCACTCACAAATGTCACACCATGCATGTACTTCCTGGACACATGCTGCTGTGAAAATCATCACTTAAAGAGTAGTGAATGATATTTGCTCATATTTACTTGTACTGCCTGGCTGTCTTTAATTTAATTACTTTTTTGCAAATATTGTTAAATCACACTTATCTGCATACCACTGAGCTGGATTTAAACAGCCTGTTTTTTATGTAACACCATTTAATACATACACACACACACACACACACAGTTTCTGAACCGCTTGTCCTGTACTGGGTCGCGGGGAACCAGAGCCTAACCCGGCAACACAGGGCATAAGGCCGGAGGGGGAGGGGACACACCCAGGATGGGATGCCAGTCCGTCGCAAGGCACCCCAAGCGGGACTCAAACCCCAGACCCACTGGAGAGCAGGACCCGGTCCAACCCACTGCGCCACTGCACTCCCCCCCCATTTGACACACACACACACACACACACACACACACACACACACACACACACACACACACACACACACACACACACACATTTTCAGAACCGCTTGTCCCATACGGGGTCACGGGGAACCGGAGCCTACCCGGTAACGCAGGGCGTAAGGCCAGAGGGGGAGGGGACACACCCAGGACGGGACGCCAGTCCGTCACAAGGCACCCCAAGCGGGACTCAAACCCCAGACCCACCATACAGCAGGACTGTGGTCCAACCCACTGCGCCACCGCACCCCCGGTCACCATTTGATAATGCATATTAAATCAGCTGTCAGCCATGTGATAAATTTACCACATGTTCTTTTTTCTACTGCAGACCTAATTGCGCAGATTTATTATACTCTGCTTGACTTACCATTCACAACTTTTTTTTTGCTGCACTCCAAACTGTAACTATCGAAAAACCACATCCACATCCAGAAGGACGCTTCCTGTAGGGGGCACTATGTCTCCTACTCTGTATTTTAAAAACAAGCTCTCTGGTCAATAGATACAGTGTATAGTTCTGAATTTTAGGACAGAGGACAGTGGAGGAAAGCCTGATGACCACTCCAAGTTTGCGGTTGTCCACTGCCTTGTGGACCCTATGAATCAGAGATAGTTCCATTTTCATTTGGCACCGCAGGAGAACCAGCCACGGAGGGGCCGTAAAGGGATGGGGCCCTGTCTTCCCAGTCCTCAAGTGGCTGCTTTGTGAATTACGATAAGTGGTGAGTGTGAAGAAGGCTTGGGGGGGGGCATGGAAAGTAGCAGGGGTTCACGTTTATGCATGTTATGGTGCTCTGAGTGTGTAGCCTGCGGAAGCTGTGAATGAAAGAAATATGAGAAGATACACATCTTTTGTAAATGGAGGGAAAAGGAATGGTTGTACCCATCCAAACACACTCACACATACAGCCTGAGGTATATCCTCATCATCTATCAGCTGTAATAATTGCTTGTCCAGAGCAGTGTTGCTATGACCAGTAGTCTATTCTGGAAGCATTGCTTTAGAGAGAAGCATCTGCCAAATGAATAAATCCAACTGTTAGTGTAAGATAGAAAGAATAAAGGATAATGTATCCTTCTTCACTACACCAGCATGACTGTCACTACTACTTAGGCCAGTTACACCACAGATGTTGAGGTAGCCTTCCTTTGAAACACCTGTAAATATAAATGTTTATATTATTATCTCTATTGTCCACTGTAACAAGAAAAGGTCATTTGTGAGAGCATGGCAAGTGTTTGTATACAGTACATGGTACAAAATTCTATTTAGACTGCTTGTCTTGTGTACTCTTGTCTCTCTTGTGTAATGAAAGCCAGGTAAGTTAAACCGGACTCATTCCATAGAAAGATTTCAAGTTAGATAATGATATATGGCTTCTTTATATTATGGTAATTATTCTGTAATATATGTAATTGTGAAGCAAAAAGCCAATGCCATTTATCCATTTTGAATATTGTAATGTGTTGTACAGAACTCTGCAGTGGGTGTGAATTATACATTTTAATGCTGAAGAGGAAACCCTGTTTGCATCTGGTTTGAATTGCACAGAAGATCAAATCTAAAAAAAGTGTCACATCTTGTTTCCACAAAATGAGAAGGCCAGATCTTAATACACTTTTGTATGATCACTGATGAGAAAGGCTGTTTTACAGAGCAATGACAGCTCTGGATTATGTGAAGCTACAAACATTTTTCAGCATCTGCTCTACCTTGCATCCGTGAGACTTAAGTGGATAACAGGAACTTGCGCAGCGACAGCAAAGAGTTGTATGAATGCAACACTTGGGCTGAATTAGATCCGACCCAACTAATATGTGATGACTTCTAAAGACGCTGCCATGGACATGTCAAGCAAGAGTTATCATTTGTCACTCTTACTTGAAGCAAAACCTTTTTGTTCTTACGTTGTATAGCTTTCTGCTTTTCCTGGGTTGTGCCACTAAATTTTTCTTTTAAATTTACACAATTTGACCAAAATTGTGATTAGTCAAATCAAAGCAATACCCTAATTACATTATAAAAGTCCAGATAGATATATATTATTACAGGTTAGCAAAATGGCCTTGATAAAAACACACATCCAGACAAGAAATAATATAAATGGAATGTTTAAAAAAAAAAAATGTGTTTAAATATGAAGGGGGTGCGGTGGCGCAGTGGGTTGGACCACAGTCCTGCTCTCCAGTGGGTCTGGGGTTCAAGTCCCGCTTGGGGTGCCTTGCGACGGACTGGCGTCCCGTCCTGGGTGTGTCCCCTCCCCCTCCAGCCTTACGCCCTATGTTGCCGGGTAGGCTCCGGTTCCCCGTGACCCCATATGGGACAAGCGGTTCTGAAAATGTGTGTGTGTGTGTGTGTGTGTGTGTGTGTTTAAATATTAAGTATGAAACCTGTTAAAGCCCACTCTGTATCTTTTGGTAAACCCTTTGATGAAATACAGTTTTTTCCTCAATTTCAGCAGTCTTAAAAGCTGTTATTTTCAGTACTTCCTGGACACACTGCTGTGCAGAGCTTAATCACACATTGAATGTGGAGAGTAATGAACGTGAGGAGAGGATGATGAATCCCTCGCCAACTTAAGCTTAATTCTTTTCCATCCCTCCACGGGTCTAAGGTTCTGCATCCTCAACACAAACCTGGCAAGGGATCCATTCATCAAGAAGCGAAGTGCTGGGTTTCCATTTGGCCCCATGTCTCCGACCACAAAACCCCCCATGCACATACACGCCTCACTCCGGGGATGGGGAAATTATGATTTATTAATTTGTCCTTTTGAATCTCAAAGTGAGAGGAAGGGTGTATGTGTTGCCTGTTTGTTTACTGGTGACCTCTAAAAGGAGCGATATTTGACCACAAATCCTGCCGGAGTGATAACAGTCCACTAACATATTGGAGGAGAAGAAACATGCCATCAACTTTTCCACACTCCTTCTTGGTTACGCCAGCAGTACAACAATAAATCTCATCACTGACCAACAGTCTAACACTATATTCCTCTACATTCCTGCTAATAATACCATTAGCACTGACCACCAATATGACACAATGTTAGAAAATATTACACTACTGACTCATTACTGCACACAGCCACTGAAAGAGTTGACAAATACTTTTATCCATTTTTTACATCAGTTCTATGTCATTTCATTGAGCTGGTCCTCTGGTCCTCTGTAGACACTGCCAACAGAGGCTCACTGCACTATACTACAGTGTCCAAGAGGGGTGGGCATCCACTGGTACTTGGACCACAGAGGTTTATTTTTCTCCCATTTTTTTGGGGGGGGTTGGGAGTTTTTTGTTCTCCTCTCTTCAACTGCCAGCTGGTTTCTTTATATGTTGTTTGAAAGCCATTGCCTTTATCTCTTGGGTGTCTTTAATCACTTCTCTGCCAGTAGGGCTACGTTGTTCACCCCCTCTGTCACACTGTTGAAAAGAACAATATTGTTTTTTTTGTTTTATTTTTATCTTTTGTCATTGTTTTAAATTGAACTAACAGCCTGGGTGGCCTGGTGGCGCAGCAATTAGAGCTGCTGTCTTACAGTGCTCAAGCTGTTTGGGCAGAGGTTTAGATCTGGCTGTCTGTGCACTTTCCATGTTCTTACCGTAGCTGCATGGATTTCTTGCAGGTGCTCTGGTTTCCTCCCACAATACAAATATTTACAGTTCGGAAGGATTTGCGATGGGGTGTGGTGGTGCAGCAGGCTTGGCTGGGTCCTGCTGTCTGGTAGGGCTGGGGTTTGAGTCTTGCTTGGAGTGCCTTGTGACAGACTGTCGTCCTGTCCTGGGTGTGTCCCCTCTCCAGCCTTGTGCCCCGTGTTGCCGGGTTAGGCTCCGGCTTGCCGCAACCCCCCGCTTGGAACAAGTGGCTTCAGCCAGTGTGTGTGTGTGGATTTGTGATACTACTCTGTGAGGGATGGGTGTACCATCTCCCTGCCTTGAGCCTAGCTATTCCAGGATAGGCTCTAGACCACCATGACCCTGATCAGTGCAATGAAAATAGATGGGTGAATTAATAGCTCTGGAATCATTCATTTTGTTGTCATGTAACTTTTGTGTCTTCTCCTCCTTTTCTTATTGGTGGTACACGTCATCAAATTTCTGTAAAATTTATACTTCAGATATACTCAGGATGCTAAATAAGCAGCCAATGGCAAGGGCTAGTAGTGCCATCTTGCTCTCAGTGGAACATGGTTTAAAACCCTGCTCCCGTTTTTTGAGCAATTGCTTACCTTGAACCTTGACAGTAAATTTACCTTGCCGTATAAAACAATAAATCGTAATAAGCTTCTGAAAATAAATGCTGATTAATAAATGACAAATTTATTGATTGACATCGCATCCAGTCTCCTTTGATTAAGTCCCTTGTGTGATTTGCCAATACACTACTGTCGTCTTCAGAGGCATGTATTTATCTTTCCCAGCATTAGTCTTTGTCACATGACAAGCTTATGTGGGCTTGGTCTCATTTGAGCAGATCATGGCTCAACCACTTGAGTTATGATTGATTCATGTGCTCCAGCCGGTGAACTGAATGGTATTGTTTTATTAAAAGTTGTATTTATGGGCTCTTTATGGTGCCTTCCCTTTCTTAAGAATGCCCCAAAGGGTCGGTCTAATCACAGTAATGGCACCAAACTGTGAACCTAAGGTTGATATCACTTTATTATTTCCCTCGAACTGAGATTTTGTGTAGGGGGCGTGGTGGCGCAGTGGGTTGGACCAGGTCCTGCTCTTCAGTGGGTCTGGGGTTTGAGTCCTTCTTGGGGTGCCTTGCGACAGACTGGCATCCTGTCCTGGGTGTGTCTTCTCCCTCTCCGGCCCTATGCCCTGTGTTGCCGGGTAGGTTCTGGTTCCCCGTGACCCCATATGGGACACGCTGTTCAGAAAGTGTGTGTGTGTGTGACATTGTGTGTATATGTGTGGGGTGTTAATGCTGTTCTGATCTTGTGATTTTTAACAACATGCCATGTAATTTAGATAGTTCTTTAGTTTAACCGACTTAAGAAAAATTGTATCTTTGCACGGTGAGCCAAAGTCAGGAAGGTCTTGTGTCACTGTTATCATTCAGGTCAGAGACTTTTCACAGGAGATGCCAATAGAGCCACATCATTGACTTGAGCTGGCAACCTTATGATTCAGTAACCATGACACATACCACTGTCATGTAGTGATGTCCCATCCAGTCTAGGGCTTCACCCCTTATTATTCTGATTTTAGCACTGTTCCTCCACCAACTGCCATATGATGCAGTATAGTGAGGGGTGGTGAAGGAGTCTCATGCCTGCCAGACTTGTGTGAACAGCCTCCTTAATGCAGGTACCAGGTTAGGGGAACCACTAAGGTCTTGCAGACAGCCCCTAGGGTTTTCCAAGGATGACACTGGGGCCACCCTCCCCCACGACAGTGGAATTCCATTCCCATTGCAAAACCAATGGAAAATTTAACCCATAATTTCCATAATTCTCTGTTATGGCCCCTGGAATATTGCCCCCACCAAAAGAGGTTACATTTAGCATCCTGTAAGGGCTCTGAGATGAAGCAATTGATTTCATGCTTACGCAGGGAGTGCTGGAGAGCAGGGGTAGGGGGCCGTTTGTGTAGGAGGGCTAGTGGGGTTGTTTACTGGCCTAACATGAATTCACTGAACAGCATTATGGACTAAAATTCATACAAAACTTTAAATCTCAAATTATGTAATACTGCTTGGTAGCACTTCTCACAGCACCACAGAGAGACAAGACAAGAATTAGATAAGGTAAGATAAAGTAAAGGGGGATATGACACGGTGGATGCACCTTCGGACACATTCAACATGCAAAACAACAAAAAGTGGTATGATATGATAACATAGCTTAAGAAATTCTGAAGAAGACAGCATAAATAGACATATTAGATATAATAGACAATCAGTGCAAAGATGAGTGTAGTTGCATTAAATTAGTTTGCCGCTTGATACCTACAGTAGCAGCTCAACAAATAGAGCTATAACCGTATAGCAGTTTCTTCAAGCTGTCATAGCCTTGAGCAAGGTGTTTAACCTGAATTGGTTCTCCAAGAATAAATAAATAAACTGATGAATGCAGAAATAAATGTACACTGACTAGCTGCATAAAAGTAAGTCAGATACAGTATAAGTCATTTGTGAGAGCATGGCTGTCACGGTTGCGCGTAGCGCGGACGGACTCAAGTGCAGAGAGTTCGGATCGACGTGCACGGAAGCCGAATCAGAATCCATAATCTTAGTCGAGGGGCAGGCGAGGGTCAGGCGATCAGCAAATGTCGTAGAAAGGGCTAGGCAAAGAACGTGGTCAGGAAGAAACAGGCAAAGGGTCGAATTCGGAATGGGTCTCTCAGTAATACGGTTCGCAGGGAAACGAGGAGGCAAAACAAGGTTCCGCATCTGGGCTTCCTCGGCTTCCCTCTTTATAGTCATTCCCATCAGGGAACGGCAGGTGTCGCGGATGTGCCCGATGCGGAGAACGTGACAATGGCAAAGATGGGAACGAAAGTGATATGCAACAGAAAAAGACAAAAGGGAAAGGCAAGGACCGAGAGAGACTCTTTGCCCTACTTGTCACAATCCAGGACTCGGTAATGAAATAACTCAATCTTGGGAATTGACCACAGAATCCCTCTCTGTCAGATATAATTATGCACTCCTTGCATCACCATTAGCGCAAATGCTGCATTACGGAGAAATTACCATCAATGGAATATTAACAGATGCTAACTAAATGAATAACGTGAAAAATGCTTAGTCCTTTATTTATCCAAATAAAAATGCGTTTCAAGGAGCCTTTGCAGAGAGAGTGACAGTGAATGACAGAAGAAGAAGAATGTTGGTTCTTTGTGACTTTACTAAATGTTTCCCAATACAACCTAATGGTGAAATTGTATAATGGTATCTATTCCACTAATACAGCTTTACATCAGTAATAGGGTGGCATAATAATGGCAAAATCAGACTTGTAAGAACCATGTACTGTGCAGGCCGTTTCAGCATCCAAAATTTCCAAGTGTTATATAGTTCCCATTGGTTCTCAGTTAAATATTAACATCCAGTTTCATTTGAAACACAGTATGTTCTGTGGGTGTAGTGTGTAATTAAATTGAACTCTGTCATTAGCTATGTTTCACAAAGACAACTAATTTAGTTTCACAGCTAGGATTCCAGACTGAATTCCTAGCCTACCAGCTGTATTTGTTTTTTCAGTGTTTTACAGCTGTTAATTTTACACAGATGAATTTCATTTGAAGGTCATAGTATGTTTCCATCGAGGGGGTGCGGTGGCGCAGTGGGTTGAACCACAGTCCTGCTCTCCGGTGGGTCTGGGGTTCGAGTCCCGCTTGGGGTGCCTTGCGGCGGACTGGCGTCCCGTCCTGGGTGTGTCCCCTTCCCCCTCCGGCCTTACGCCCTGTGTTGCCGGGTAGGCTCTGGTTCCCCGTGACCCCGTATGGGACTAGCAGTTCTGAAAATGTGTGTGTGTAGTATGTTTCCCTGAATGCAATACATTCCAATAGTATTTGGAGGCAAGTGGTGGTACAAATATTGCAAATAATTCACTTTAAATTGGATGAATTAAGAAAAAGGCAGGGTGGGAAGTGAACCGAGTCTGAAATCCCCTGATGAAAAGCCTTGTTATTGGTCTTTGTAAGAAAACTGTCTATTGGAAAGTGACTGTTCATGCACCTTAATGCAGAATAGCAGCAGAGGCACTAGGTCTGCATCTTTAACCATCTCCTAGAAGATGGACATTCTCCAGACCCCTAATCTGCCCCTCATTAGGGAAGGTGTATCTCGGCACTTTGTACCAGCAGCACTCAGCACTTCAGAACTTGAAGAATGGTAAATCCAACTGCAGATGACAGACTTTTTAGAACCTGGAGACCCCTCTCCAGACAGGGGCACCCTTTGAACCCCAGCCATCTTTACCAATTAGCCAGAAATCCCAACATGCTCTGTGCAGAAATAGTCAACAGTGGTAGATGACGACAAAACAGAGAAAAATCCAAAACCGACACTAAAATATATATATATATATATATATATATATATATATATATATATATATATATATATATATATATATATATATATATATATATATATATATATATATATATAGGTGGGGGTACGGTGGCGCAGTGGGTTGGACCGCAGTCCTGCTCTCCGGTGGGTCTGGGGTTCAAGTCCCGCTTGGGGTGCCTTGCGGCGGACTGGCGTCCCGTCCTGGGTGTGTCCCCTTCCCCCTCTGGCCTTACGCCCTGTGTTACCGGGTAGGCTCCGGTTCCCCGTGACCCCGTATGGGACAAGCGGTTCTGAAAATGTGTGTGTGTGTGTATATATATATGTGAAGTATATATAAAGTCTGTATATACAAATATAAAACTGCCTCCTGTTTATTGATGCAGCATTTCTTTGTTTTTTTTTTTTTTTTGCCTTGATGTTACTCAGGTATCACAAGGTTTTATGGTTCGTGGCTTAGTGAGTAGCCTGGGATTCATCTCTCCCATCTAAAAACGTCAGCAGTAAATTAGGCTTCATGCTTTCATTGGCAGTCAGCAAAATAAGGGCAGCAAAAATGCATGTGTATGGGAATGCAGAAATGTAATGAAAGAGTAAAAAAATGCAACCATGATGATATAATGGTGCCATTTGTCTCGGCCTTAGACTGGGCTCTGCCGGTGGGCTGTGTCAGAGTGCTTTATGGAAACAGATTTCCATCTGGAATGCACTTTTACAGTTGGTAATCCTGAATGCCATCATCTCAGCTGTGGATCTGTCCTACTTAATTCACACTGCAGACCTCTGCACATCTATGAGCGTGTTTCAGTACGTGAACCCATGAGTTTGCTCAGTTTGTGATTACTTGAGTGTGTGTTTATGTGCATGCATAAGATCAGACTTCTAGTTTAGTATATGTATATATAAATATACAAATGTGTATACCTACATGGGAGTATGGTGGCGCAGTGGGTTGGACCGGGTCCTGCTCTCAGGTGGCCTGGGGTTCGAGTCCCACGGGGGGTGCCTTGCGACAGACTGGTGTCCTGTCCTGGGTGTGTCTCCTCCCTCTCTAGCCTTACGCCCTGAGTTGCTGGGTTAGGCTCCAGTTCCCCGTGACTCCATATGGGGCAAGCGGTTCAGAAAGTGTGTGTGTATATATACCTACAGGGGTTCTCTGTGCATTGTGTGTCCAATTTTTCATTATTGCACATACAATATATACCACTTCATACTATTTATGTGTACTAAATTATGTATTTGTATTTATGTACTTATTTATATTAAGATATAAAATATGTGTATGTCTACGTATCCTTTAAAAATGTGTGTTTCAGTCAGTTGGCTTGTATGCCCGTACATTTTAAACCTTATCAAATGGATAATTGTAATACATTATAATACCCATGACTAAAAAAACTAAAAAAAAAACAAAAAGGTTTAAATTAAAAATTTCAATGTCTGGACCTCAGTTACTTTCAGCATAAGTATACTATCACTGCATAAGTACTGTCAACTTTGTCTTCAGTGCTGCAAAGAATGTCTGAGATGTTTAACTATTAAATGGACTTTGGGTCTCTCATATTATCATATCCTATCATATTATCATATATCCCCCTCTCTGAAGTCAAAGTTACAGCCCTGGGTACTGGTGTGCATTACTGTGCACATGTGTGTCCTAGTCAGCCAGTGTGTGTGTGTGTGTGTGTGTGTGTGTGTGTGTGTGTGTGTGTGTGTGTGTTTTATTGCCTGTGTCCTCCAGTGCTAGGCACAGGCTGCTGTTCATTTCACAGCTGTGCTGGGATTAGCCGGAGGAGGGTGTGCTCTCGGTGGGCTACCCTTTTATCTCATTCACACACGTTGCTAATTCAGCAGCACGCGGCCGCCAGGCCTGTCTCAACTGCTAATCGTTGTATCACTCTCCCCGCCGTGAATGAACCAGAAATTTTAATCCCCAATCAGCTGGCCATGACATCGCCACTAACCTGCTGCTTTTCCTGTGGGGGTGGGGGGTTGTGAGGGTGAAACAGGAGGCAGTGGTAGGAAAGAGGACTGACACCTGCTCTCTCATAGGCTGGGAATCGTCCAGCTCCTCTGCCATTTGCTGACAGAACAGCCGGACGAGAGACATGATCATTCAGAAGGGGTCACATAACGCCCCCATCTGTTCCACTGCACTCTAGAAGCATCTCAATGGCCATTCGGCAGGAAATTAGTAACAAACACCAAATTCCTGTCCCAGACATGACAAAATGCTACCTGTTACTCCCTAATAAGGTCACTGCATTGACTGAATACCAGTGATTCAGTAGGATGAAAAGACAGCAACTGTAACTGACATGGCGCAAATGAGACGTTATACACACACACACACACACACACACACATTTTCTAAACCGCTTGTCCCATACGGTGTCGCGGGGAACCGGAGCCTACCCGGCATCACAGGGCGTAAGGCCGGAGGGGGAGGGGACACACTCAGGACAGGACGCCAGTCCGTCGCAAGGCACCTCAAGCGGGACTCAAACCCAGACCCACTGGAGAGCAGGACCCGGTCCAACCCACTGCGCCACCGCGCCCCGCGCCCCCATGCCCCCACGCCCCCCTACATGTTATACATGCAAACTTTAAACTAGTTTGCAGAGACAGACATCGAAAAACAGAAATCAACAGACAAACAGATAATGAGAAATGAACACCGATGTACTGTATATAAATAAACCTGTGTGTGTGACTGTTCATGTTCATAAGTCTATACAAATACAGAGACCAACCTACAAACACAGAAATATCAGTTTAAGCACAGATGTAAGCATATGAACACAGATAGAGAAACATGAAAAGAGAGACAGACATCACAAAGATTATTAAATGTGTAGAGGTACTAAGACGTAAACACAAATAGACACCCACATGCAGAAACAGACATAAGTACAGGGATTGCTATACAAGTGTGACATATATATATAAAGATAGAGATATGTATATGGCAAGGTAGACATACAAACACAGAGATAGCTAGAAATATCTACAGTCCACTGGTTGGATGAGGCCTTTTTCCCGACTGATAACAAGGGAAGAAGAATTCACAAAAACTTGCGGACTTTCACTGCTTTGACACATTTTAACTCCGAAGTTACCACTAGTTCTGTGATTACATAAATGAATGTTTCTAATGTTAAACACCATTCTGACCAGTATACATGCTATTAATTCAATACTGTCTATGGGATCGGTAAATACACTGTTGGGGTTCCATATTACCACTTCCCTGTAAAAGAAAGTAATTATATACCACAGTAAATTCTCAGCATAAAAAGTGAAGAAAATTTATAGTTAATGACAGGCTCTTAATTGCTTATGTATGCATATGTGCGACAGCCTGCTCTCTCGACAGTATGTGGCCCCCACAACTAGCCCGTCTTCAGATGGATTATTCAACATTCTATTCATCTGTCCTGCAGTTTGGGCTTGGGTATAATCCAGTCAGTGGCCTTTGATCCTGGGAGGTTCTGCTGCTGCAACTGTTTTTCTCAGGCACTTAGAGATGACAAAGGAAACGAGAGAGAAAGGCACCCATGTGCTCTTCCGCCAAATACCCCCCCCGCCACCTCCGATCTCCACCTGAGGTTTTTTGTCATTGCTGGCAGCTGCCTGCAAGATATGGCTTCATGAGATATGGCACCTCATGAAGCCTTCCAATCTTGTACATCTTCTCCAAAGGTGCAGTGATGTATTTAGTGTACTGTAACTGTTAATGGCACCCTGCGTTGCCAGGTTAGGCTCTGGTTCACCATGACCCTGCTCGGGACAAGTGGTTTCAGACAGTGTGTGTGTGTAAAACTGTTAATGGGAGTGAATACCTGCAGAGCCAGTAATGATCTGGGCAACACAGAATACCTGCAGTCAATTCTGCGTACACACTTCCACCTGAGTGTAGATTCGTTTGGGACATAAACAAGAAAGCTCATGTGTTGAGCCAGGCAGTGAATGTATGACAAGCTCTCTCATGACCCACTCAGCTGAAGGACTGGAGCTAAAACCTGGTTCATTTCAGATACAGCTGCTGCAAAGAGCCAATTATAATATATTAACCAAGCAACTACGGGAAAACAAGTGGTATATTGATTAAAATGGCCACCTTGCTCTGCAAGGACCCAGGTTTGAATCCCATCTCCTGCTGTAGAAACCTTGAGTACATACAGTGAAACCCCATGATAATGCAAATTTGGGTATAATGTGATTGACTTTCCTGTCCTCTGCCCACAAAAGTTTCTATTTGTGTTATTATTCTATTAGTATTGTATTTGTCACATACATGTTTTGTTTGTGTAATCTATTTCCTATACATCCGATGAATAAAAATTAATGAAATATTTTTTTTCCTTTTTTTCCCACACAGTAACTGAAAGAATTAATGAAATACACGTTTGTTAACCTTGCAATAATATGACCCCACATTTTACACAGTTGAATTTTTTGGTCCCCAGTTATTATATTGCATTTCACTATCTTTAAACTGAATTGGCTCAGGAAAATTTACCCAGCTTTACAAATCACTGGAAGTTGCTTTGCTGAACATTGCAAGTCACTTTGGAGAAAAGAATCAGATAAATTAAGAAATAAATAATAAATAGTAAAATAATAAAAAGGTGAAGATCTAGGCTGGAAATACTGCATTTAAATTTTCTTCAGAAAAGCCACAAGAAAGAATATTATCTCTTTTTTTCAGCTAAGATTTTCAAAGTTACTTACAGTGTTTACACTGTTCTACAAAGGATGTTCTGAAGTTGCTTTTCAGGTTTAGGTGTAGGAATACTATGGAAGAAAACTTTCAAGTTAAAAACCCATGTTCTTAATTGCAGTGCCGCATGGGACTGAGCCTCACATTCATAGTCAAGTAGGCAACTAATTGCACTTAATATCTCTATAACTGGTTTTGGTCTAAACATGTCTGTAAGCACTGTGAATATGGGATGGTACAGATGGTATAGCCCCAATATCGGAAATGATAGAATAATAATTTTCCCCTTTTTGTTGGAAGTAGAAGACAGTTTCTGTAGTTTTGTGAGTAATAATAATAGTGATGACGAAAAAAATACTGGTCTCCTCCCTGGGTCCTCACTGTTGAATCAATAAAATTGAGTTTGATTTAATGTCTTTCCATGATAATTAGACCAGCTGCTTCTCAACAGCGGGGAGAAGTTACAAAGGATGCTATGAATTCAAATCTAACCATCAGTGACTCAACTTTCCGGAATGAAATGTTTTCAGTGCATGAATGTTTGTTTCCATGTAAGTGCTTGTCTGAGTCTTCTCTATGTTCCTTCTCTATGAGCCCTTCCACAAGAGTTCCGTCTGTATCAGCTCATCAATTGATGGATTGAGTAATGCATCAATCCATTCATTCATTTATAAGGTGTGAGTCAATTTATACCTTGGATATGATGCCAGTCAGCTGCAGTACAGTCAAACATACTCATTCAATCACAAACATCACAAACAAAATAAGGACAATCTGGAGTCGCAAGTTCAACTGAAACACATGTATATGGACTGTGCGAGGAAACCAGAGCAATCAGAAGAAACAGCACACAGGAAGAACATGCAAACTCCACACAAACAGAACAAGGTTCAAACCCATGTTGGGGCCCACAGTGCTGCCCCACTTCTGCTGTACTCTAAAAAGATGAAAATAAAAATTAACCAGCTGTATAAATAATAAGTAGCTGAATATGTAAACCTTGCACTGCAAGTGCGTGCATGCATGCACTTGCTGACACCACTTGCTCTAAGTGGGGTTGTGGTGAGCAGGAGCTTAACCTGGCAACAGAGAATGTAGGGCTGGAGGGGGAGGGGACACACCCAGAACAGGCCATCAGTCCATTACAAGGCACCCCAAGTGGGACTCGAACCCCCAACCTGCCAGAGAGCAGGACCTAGCCAAACCCACTGCATCGCCACATCCCTCTTGCCCTGGCAGTGGTATCAGCTAAATAAAAAGTGAATATCCTATGACACATATACATTCATCTCAATGCTTTTTTTGGGCTACAGATGTATGTAGTGTACCATCTCAATGGACCACACTGTACATCATCTTAACATCTTAGATAGCACTCTTGTTCATTGCAGGGCACTAAGACACAAAGTAACAAGCCAAGGCCTCACAGTCACCATTTCATCTGGATCCACCTGTACAGTATAACTTTGGAAAGAGGCTCAGCTGGACAGCATTGGAAATGAGTAACAATGCACTTCTGTACAAGCATAAATTCATCTTAACATGTGTTCTGTACATGAGGTTAGATATATACAGTTTATTATAACTGATGACAGCAACAGTAATATTACAATAAAAAACAAAACCTTTGCAATCTATTGGTACAGTACTTGTTACTTTGTTTAAAAAACACCAACAGTGTACGTTTACATTTACATTTATTCATTTAGCAGATGCTTTTCTCCAAAGCAACATACATCTCAGCGAAAATGCAATTTGTGCATTACATTAAGAGAAAGAGACATAGCTGCAGACATGTGATTTTTCAGTAAACCTAGTTTGTTACTTTCCACTTGATGCACCCAATGTTCATGTACGTGTTTGCATGTGGGTTTATGCGTAAGGAAAAAAAACAGAAAGAGGTAGAGGACTGTCCAGGTGTAGAGGACCAAGAGTCAAAGCTTATGGTCAGCAACACTGTAAGACATCATAAATCAGATTTCCCACAATCCCCTGTGGAGCGTCCCCCCAACCTATGGACACGCTCAATGGGGTGCAGTGGTGCGAGGACCATCGACTGCTGGTGCCCACCCCTGCTGAGCAGGGCAGCTTTGGGGAGTTGGGGGGGAGGTGATGGGGGTAGGTTTGGTTGGCGAGCAGACTACCTCAGCACCCAGTGAAGCGTCCGGCTGCACCGAGGAGATTGTGCAGACGGAGAGGTAAATTTCCCGCTACTTCAGCAGCCCCCACAAGCGTCCTGCCCACTCCCAATTTGATGCATATCTCAGGGTCAAAGAAACAACAAACCAGGTGAAAGCAGGTAAAGAGCCCATGTGCTCCGTCAGATACTGAGTCTCCCTCGCTGTCGCCCTCCACATCCTGATGGAAGAATCCAGTATGCCCTTTGCTCAAAAATACCATTTGAAGGTAATATCCACAGGACACAAGTCCATGGTCTCAGCTTGTACAACATGTGCTAAAATGTAACATGATATTACAGAAAATATTTAAGTCCGATAATAAAAATTTCTATAACAAAATGCCTCAGGTCTGACAAAACCCCAAATTATTCCAACCAAAACACAGCTGTTTAGTGAATGAAGTTTTTTACTCAGCTAAGAATTAGTATCTGTGGTTCTCAAAGGGGAGAGTCCTACAGTTTTTACAGTTGCTAATCTGTTGGTCCTCTTTAGGCACTGAAAAACTGAGCCTGGCTTACATGTGGTCCATGCAAAGGAACTTCATGGAACCCAAGCTGCCCGTTGCCAAGTCCCAGCATGCCAAGTTCACCCTCTTGGTATTTCTGGATGGGGGAGCCACTGCCTCATGGCCATTTCTCGGCTGGAGAAATCACATTACGACACATCGGGCTCTGCTTTTCAGCAGGTCAGTTGCGCCTGCTTAGCCATGTAAATCGTGGGCTTAGTCAGGGAGAATTTGCAAGAGCACCAGCTTTCTCTTTCCATGCAGAGCATGGAAAACGGGCTCCACACACAGATGCTGCAGCAGAGGGTACTGGAAAACTCTTAAAAGTAGATTAGACCTTGTTGGAGGTGGCAGCGGGGAATGGGGGTAGGGGTATTTGCAGTGCTTATGGGATCCAGGGCAGGCACACTCTCTGTCTGAAAGGTCCACTTTCACAAAGTTTTCTCAGTATGTTTTTCTCTTTCCACTGTGTTACAAATTCATGCACAGAGTTAGAACATAGTCAGGGAGACATACATCTTAACTGCATAATTACAATAACGTACAATTACAATAATATTTATATTACATAATTCATTTAATTGCATAAAAGGAGGGTTTTTTATATAGAGAGTGAATTACATTTGGTTAGTTTTTAAACTTTCTCACTGAGGCCAAATCAGGTCATATTAAGCTACAACAAGCACCTTGAACTGTGTGACATTAGCTTGGTACTTTAGCCTCTTGTATGAAAATACTGCAGCTCCATTACACCCCATACACTGCTCTACAGAGCACCATGGAGATGTAAGAGAAGAAGGTTTAAAATTTTTCACGCTGTTTCATGTTGTATGTTACATGGACAATATAGTTTGAGCTTTTTCCTTGCAATCCGAAGGGCCCAGGTTTGAATTCTGCCTTCTGCTGCAGTATCCTCCAGCATGATACTTATCTTGAAATGATACAGTAAAAACACCAAGTGGTGCAAATGGGTAATTGGAAGTGCTTTGTTGCTGAACAAACCTAATGTTATAAGATGTCTTAGATGCATCAGGCAAATAACAATCGCTAATGTTCCATTTATCTGAATTCCATGGATAGAGTGGCCGAATATGTACTGTCACCAGTCCAGTACTAACATGAATGAAAAAGCTGTGTTAATCCAAGAGGGAAATTCACAGGTAAACAGATTGAGGCTAACCCAAAGGTTTCAGGGCCAGAGGCTTTCGGGCTGTCAGAGTCCATTTCCCTCGTGAAGTCACTGAGGTAGTTGGTAAGCTCCACAGTAGCAAAGCACCGGGGGTGGATGAGATCCGCCTGGAAATGCTCAAGGCCCTGGATGTTGCAAGGCTGTCATGGTTGAGGGTACCGGGGCCACTACTGCAGGCCATTCGGTCCTTGTACATATGGAGTGAAAGCTGTGTCTGCATACTCGGCATTAAGTCAGGCCTGTTCAGTGTGGGTGTTGGACTCCGCCAAGGTTGTGCCTTGTCTCCACTCCTGTTTGTGGTTTTCATGGACAGGATATCAAGGGGCTGTCGAGGTCAGGAGGGTATTCTGTATGGGCGTCGGAAGGTGACGTCTCTGCTTTTTGCAGATGATGTTGTCCTTTTGGCACCATCACATAGCTGCCTCCAGCACGCACTGGAACGGTGTGCAGCCGAGTGTGAATCGGTGGGGATGAGGATCAGCACCTCAAAGTCTGAGTCTATGGTTCTGTCACGGAAAAGGATGATATGCCCCCTCCAGGTAAGGGGAGAGTTTTTGCCCCAGGTGGAGGAGTTCAAGTATATTGAGGGAGCGTGAGATCGGCCACAGACTCGGAGCAGCGGCAGCAGTAATGCGGTCTGTACTGTAGTGGTGAAGGTGGAGCTGAGCCATAAGGCGAAGCTCTCCATTTACCAGTCGATCTACGTCCCTACCCTCACCTATGGTCATCAACTCTGGGTGATGACCGAAAGAATAAGATTGCAGATACAAGCGGGCGAAATGAGTTTTCTCCGCAGGGTGTTGGGACTCACTCTCCGTGACAGGGTGAGGAGTTTGGACATCCGGGAGGAGCTCATAGTAGAGCCGCTACTCCTTCACATTGAGAGGAGCCAGTTGAGGTGGTTCAGGCATCTGATAAGGATGCCTTCCTTTGGAGGTATACCAGGCATGGCCAACTGGGACAAGGCCCCGAGCTCGGCCCAGGACCCGCTGGAGGGATTACATCTCACAGTTGGCCTGGGAACGACTGGGGATCCCCCAGGTTGAGCTGGAGGAAATTGCGGGGGACAGGGACGGCTGGGCCTCTCTGCTCTCCCTGCTGCCACCACAACCCTTTTAGGACAAGCGGGACAGAAGATGGATGGAAATTCACAGGAGTGTTTGAGAGTGGTTTTGGGAAAAAGAACTTAGATACATAGCGTAAAAGCATCTCTATGAACCTTTAAGAAAGTGTGCTCTAAATGTGCACACCTCGACTTTAATCACTTTATTTATCATCAGTATTGACAGCTGTGTAAATCAAATAAATCCATATTCATTCAAGCAAACTGCACTCATAAATGGACAGTATGATTATCGACTGGAGGACAAGGCTGTCTGAATGGATTAGAGGAGAAGCTGAAGAATGGACAAGCTTGTTTTGCAAGTTATACTATGTATTTTTGTGCTTTTGTTTTTTCTATCTATTTATATTTTATAAATGAATGATTATGTTGCACTCAGGGGGGCGCGGGGGCGCGGTGGCGCAGTGGGTTGGACCACAGTCCTGCTCTCCGGTGGGTCTGGGGTTCGAGTCCCGCTTGGGGTACCTTGCGACAGATTGGCGTCCCGTCCTGGGTGTGTCCCCTCCCCCTCCGGCCTTACGCCCTGTGTTGCCGGGTAGGCTCCGGTTCCCCGCGACCCCGTATGGGACAAGCGGTTCTGAAAATGTGTGTGTGTGTATTCTACATAAGCACAAGACAGCCAATGGTATTTCAAGAGCACCACAATCCTCTGCTTAATAGTAGGAAATACACATATTTTTATAGGTGTTTTGTAGTGCCTATTATTATTATTATTATTATTATTATTATTATTATTACTACACTATTTTACAGATGCATTTCCCTGGGCTACTTAAAATGTTATAAAATGTCATAGTGAGGATTGAATTCAGAAAATCTAACTCTTTCCCTAATTAAAAACTGTAGAAACTGAATCACTAGATGCAACTGAAGATGTATTTGTCCCAGGTGGAGGAGTTTAAGCATCTTGGCGTCTTATTCACAAGTGAGGGGAGAAGGGACCGTGAGATCGGCTGCAGACTGGGAGCAGCGGCAGCAGTAATGCGGTTGCTGTACTGGACTTTAGTGGTGAAGGGGGAGCTGAGCCATAAGGTCTATGTCCTTACCCTCACCTATGGTCATGAATTCTGGGTAATGGCTGAAAGAATAAGATTGCAGGTACAAGCAGCTGATATGAGTTTTCTCTGCAGGGTGTTGGGACTGACTCTCCATGACAGGGTGAGGAGTTCGGCCATCTGGAAGGAACTCAGCATAGAGCTGCTACTCCTCCCCATTGAGAGGAGCCAGTTGAGGTGGTTTGGGCATCTGGTAAGAATTCCCCCTGGGAGTGGAGGTTGTAAACCGCTTGTAAACCAAGGATTGTAAAGCGTATAAATGAACAAGCAGGGATATGGAGTGTTAATATAACAACATGGCAAGCAGTACAGAATGCGGACTACTGAGAGGAGCACATGGACGAAGAAAATATCTGAGGTAGGTGGATTTGAACAAAGGTGATCTCAGCAGGCATGAACACTAAGTTCTTACTAAGCTGCAGTGGTAGTTTAACTGATGCAGGGAGGCCCACCAGCAGAGAGCTGTAGCAGTCTAGTCTGTAAGGAACCGGAATCTGGACTGGCAACGGTAAAAAAAGTGTTGCTTTCATAACTGTTTCAAAAGTAATATCAGAAGCAGCATGTCACACACAATACAGGACTGACAAAATGGTATGGAGGGGTCAAGGGTTACGCAATGGCCAAGCAGCAGCAGTTATAGATTGGCAGGAAAACAGCAGACTAATAGCAGGAGGACAGGTTTAACTTTGGTTATAATTCAGATGACAAGCATTAATCCATGAAGTGTTTGTAACAAGACAACCAGATAGGTTACCGGGGTAACATGGTGGCACAGCAAGTAGTGCTGCTGTCTCACAATGCCTGGGTGTTTGCGAGAGGACATGGGATCAATCCCTGCTCAGTCTGTGTGGAGTTTGCCTATTCTCCGTATGTCTGCATGGGTTTCCTCCCACGGTCCAAAGACATGCTGTTCAGGTCCTTTGTAGTGTGTGTGAGTGACAGAGAGAGTGTGTTTCACTCACGTATAGATGAGTGACTCTCTGTAAGTAGTGTATCTAGCAGTGTAAGTCACCTTGGTGAATAATATTATAACTATATCATTAATACTTGTTAACTGGCTTAGAATTATTACTTAATCTAGAATGCCCAGGAGGGGTGGGAAACCACTGGCCCTTGGATCCCCAGAGGTTTTTTCTCCCTTAACTTTCAATTGGGAGTTTTTGTTCATTTCCTGGGACAAGCGGTTCTGAAAATGTGTGTGTGTGTGTGTGTGTGTGTATGTTGCACTCAACTGCATAATACAGTCAATACTGGAATCACAGAAAACAGTGTTAAAAACTTTATTTGTAGTGGACATTAACGAAAAGCATAATTATGAGATTATGGCTCACATTAATCATTTTAACTCTGGCATGGGAGTGATTGAAAAAGGAGGAGGGGTGCTGTGACACAGCAGGCTTGGCCAGGTCCTGCTCTCTGGTGGCTCTGGGGCTCGAGTTCTGGTTGAGGTGTCTTGCGACAGACTGGCGTCCCGTCCCGGGTGTGTCCCCTCCCCCTTCAATCTTCTGCCCTGTGTTGCCGGGCTAGGGTCCGGTTCACTGTAACCCCGCTCAGGACAAGTGGTTTCAGACAGTGTGTGTGTGTGTGACTGAAAAAGTTAATTTAAAGAGAGAGTACAGATATTTTGGTCCTTGTGATATTATCAAATCACATTTAATTTGAAACACAAACTTTAATGATAAATAATGTCCATAGAGCAGCTCTACATAGATAGATAGATAGATAGAACTTTGTTGTCATTGCATAGTACAGGTACAGAGCAACGAAATGCAGTTTAGCATCTACCAGAAGTGCAAATAGTAGAATTGTGCAAATGAACAAGTGCAGTTAATATAAGAAATATATGTACAACAAGTCAATAAATAGGATATGGCAGAGAGTATGTACAGAAGCTGTTGAACAGGTAGCAGTAGGAAAATATATATATATATATATATATATATATATATATATATATATATATATATATATATATATATATATATATATATATATATAGGGGGTGCAGTGGTGCAGTGGGTTGGACCGCAGTCCTGCTGTCCGGTGGGTCTGGGGTTCGAGTCCCGCTTGGGGTACCTTGCGACGGACTGGCGTCCCGTCCTGGGTGGGTCCCCTTCCCCCTCAGGCCTTACGCCCTGTGTTGCCGGGTAGGCTCCGGTTCCCCGTGACCCCGTATGGGACAAGCGGTTCTGAAAATGTGTGTGTGTGTGTATATATATATATATAGAGTATGTACAACAGTAGCAAGGATAATGTACCGTGTATGTACAGATAGTATACATATTATATATCATACACATATAAATATATACATATACATACATATACACAAAGATAACTAGGACATGCAATGAATTACCAATTATTTACAATTAGAATTATTATTATTATTATTATAGAGATAACAGCGGAAGTACCTGTAGAACCACATATTGATTACAGGCAGTGAAAAACAGTAAAGCATCAGTGAGACATCAGTGACCTAACGGTGAAGTGTAGAGTTCAATATGGTAATGATTGTAGGGAAGAAACTGGCCCTGAGCCTGCTGGTTCTGGTACGAATTGCCCTGTATCTTCTCCTGGATGGAAGGATTTTGAACAGTTTGTGACTGGAATGTGAGGAGTCCTTGATGATTTTGTGTGCTCTGCGCAAACATCTGCTATGGTGAAGAAGCTCAATGGCAGGTAGTTGTGTGCCAATGATGCGTTAGCCGGTTTTCACTACCCTTTGCAGGGCTTTTCTTTCGCACACTGTAGAGCTGCTATACCACACTGTGAAGGAGTTGGTCAGGATGCTCTCAATGATGCAGCAGTAAAAGTTAGTTAAAATCTCAGGGAACAGATGAGCTTTCTTCAGTGTTCTCAGGAAATAAAGACGCTGTTAGCTCCTTCCTAACCAGAACTGAGGTGTTCTGATGCCAGGACAGATCCTCAGAGATGTGGACACCCAGGAACTTAAAGCTGGAGACACGCTCTACTTCAGGACTGTTAATGTAGATAGGGGGGTGTCTGCTGCTGTTCAGTTTCCTGAAGTCCACAATGAGCTCTTTGGTCTTCATGACATTGAGGGTGAGGTTGTTGGTGGAGCACCATGCTGACAAGTGCTGTATCTTCTCCCTGTAGGCCGTTTCATCGTTGTTACTGATCTGGCCAACCACTGTGGTATCATCTGCATATTTGATGAAGATGTTGGAGTTATGCAGAGGAACATAATCATGGGTGAACAGGGAGTAGAGCAGTGGGCTCAGCACGCAACCTTGTGGGACGCCGGTGTTCAAAATGAGGTTTGAGGACATGTGATTGCCCAACCTTACAGCCTGGGGTCTGTTGGATAGAAAGTCCAGATTCCATCTGCATATGGGTGTGCAGATACCCAGGTCACTGAGCTTTGTGATCAGTTTAGTGGGAATGACCATGTTAAATGCGGAGCTAAAGTCAATGAACAGCACCCTTATGTATATGTTGTCGTTATCCAGGTGGGTGAGGGCTGAATGAAGAGCAGTGGAAATGGCATCCTCTGTCGACCTGTTTGGACGGTAGGCAAACTGGTGTGGGTCCAGTGTAGGTGGGAGGCCTGCTATGAGGTGACTCAGGACCAGTTTCTCAAGGCACTTCATAACAATGGGGGTGAGTGCAACAGGACAGAAATGTTCAGATACTTTGCATTTGAATGCTTAGGCACAGGTATGATAGTTATACTTTTCAGACATGTGGGAACAGAGGCCTGGGCCAATGACAGGTTGAAAATGTCAGTGAAGACCTGTGCCAGTTGACAAGCCATGCCCTGAGCACATGCCCGGGTATGCCATCAGGGCCAGCTGACTTACGTGCATCTACTCTGCTTAGTGCTGAGTACACCTCAGTTGTGGAGAGTGACAGTGGGCGTCAACAGAGAAGGAGTTAGCATTTGTGGTGTGATGTCTGATACCTTGGTCAAAGCGAGCAAAGAAGTGCTTGAGCTTGTCTGGGAGGAAGGCACCTCTGGTTGGTAGAGACTGTATTGTTGGTTTGTGGTTGGTAATAGATTGGATGCCTTTCCACAAGCGTCTAGGGTCAGAGTTGTTGTGGAAGTGCTCCTCAACTCGGGAGACATTGAGCCTTGCGTTGTACACGTGCCGCCATCTACACTTCACTTAAGGAAGCTCATTTAAAGTTATCTGTATTTCTCACTCAGATCTGTATGATATGAATGATGACTTGAAATCTTACAAATGTGGGCTGCAAATAACAATTATACATATTAACAGATGTCATATTATAAAGACCCGCTATTGAAAAAATGGCTGTATTGATTCAGGCAGATACCAGCTAATACTAGTCACTAGTACACTAGTCACATAAAGCCTTACATGGGATCAAATGATACCACAACTGGGTTTCAGTCTTTTTGCAGCTAAAGCATCTGTTAATCTTCAATACAGCTCTGATTTTGTGGTATTGAAAAAAAGTCAAAGAACCGTGTAATATGGTGGACTATTTTACCATCTGGTTGCATATATTCCAAATGGAGCATCTCATCTATTATATGTTAGTTGTAGTCCACATCCCCTCTGCGAACCGCCACCTTACCGAGGTGGAGGGGTTTGAGTGCCTGAATGATCTCAGGAGCTATGTTGCCTGGGGCTATATGCCCCTGGTAGGGTCTCCCAAGGCAAACAGGTCCTGGGTGACAGAGGAGACAAAGCGCGGTTCAAAATCCCCTTATGACTATTAAATCAAGGTCCTCGTTCACCCTCCCCGGTATGGGGTCACCGAGGCCCCACCCTGGAGCCAGGCCTGGGGGGGGCTCGCATGCGAGCGCCTAGTGGCCAGGTCTATGCCCACGGGGCCTGGCTGGGCTCAGCCCGAAGCCAAGACGTGGAGCCACTATTCGGTGGGCTCACCACCTGCCGGAGAGGACATAAGGGGCCGGTGCGTTGTGATTTGGGCAGTGGTCGGGGCCGAGTGCCCGGCTGACCCAAACCTCAGGCGCCAACTCTGGCTTTTGGGACTTGGAATGTCACTTCACTGGAGTGGAAGGAGCCTGAGCTAGTGCAGGAGGTTGAGAGATACCGTCTAGATATAGTCGGGCTCACTTCCACTCACAGCTTGGGTTCTGGAACCACTCTTCTCGATCAAGGGTGGACTCTCCACTATTCTGGCGTTGCCCAAGGTGAGAGGCGGCGGGCGGGTGTGGGCTTATTAATTATTAATAGCCCCCCAGTTCAGCCGCCATGTGTTGGAGTCTACCCCGGTGAATGAGAGGGTCATCTTCCTGCGCCTTCGGGTCAGGGAACGGTCTCTCACTGTCGTTTGTGCTTATGTGCCTAGCGGCAGTGCAGAGTACCCGGCCTTTTTGGAGTCCCTGGGGGGCGTGCTGGAAAGCGCTCCCACTGGGGGACTTTAACGCCCACGTGGGCAGCGACAGTGACACCTGGAGGGGCGTGATTGGGAGGAATGACCTCCCTGATCTGAACCCGAGTGGTGAGTTGTTATTGGATTTCTGTGCTAGTCACGGTTTGTCCATAACAAACACCATGTTCATGCATAAGGGTGTCCATCAGTGCACTTGGCACCAGGACACCCTAGGTCGGAGGTCGATGATCGACTTTGTAGTCGTTTCTTCTGATCTTAGGCCATATGTCTTGGACACTCGGGTGAAGAGAGGGGCTGAGCTGTCAACTGATCACCACCTGGTGGTGAGTTGGATTCGATGGCGGGGGAAAAGCTGGACAGACCTGGCAGGCCCAAACGCATAGTGAGGGTCTGTTGGGAACGTTTGGCGGAGGCCCCTGTCAGAGAGGTCTTCAACTCCCACCTCCGACAGAGCTTCAACCAGGTTCCGAGGGAGACTGGGGACATTGAGTCCAAATGGACTATGTTCCACGCCTCCATTGTCGGGGCGGCGGTTCGGAGCTGCGGCCATAAAGTCTCCGGCGCCTGTCGCGGCGGCAATCCCCGAACACGGTGGTGGACACCGGAGGTAAGGGATGCCGTCAAGCTGAAGAAAGCGTTCTATCGGGCCTGGCTGGCTCATGGGACTCCTGAAGCAGCTGACGGGTACCGGCGGGCCAGACGGAGCGCGGCTCTGGCACTCGCCGCGGCAAAAACTCGGGTTTGGGAGGAGTTCGGTGAGGCCATGGAGGAAGACTTTCGGTCGGCCTCAAAGAGATTCTGTCAAACCGTCCGGCGACTCAGAGGGGGGAAGCAGTGTTCCGCCAACACTGTTTACAGTGGAAGTGGTGCGCTGCTGACCTCAACTGAGGATGTCCTCGGGCGGTGGAAGGAGTACTTTGAGGATCTCCTCAATCCCTCCGACACGCCTTCCATGGAGGAAGCTGAGGCCGGGGACTTGGAGGGGGACTCGTCCATTACCCTGGCTGAAGTTGCTGAGGTAGTCAAAAAACTCCTCGGTGGCAAGGCTCCGGGGGTGGATGAGATCCGCCCCGAGTTTCTCAAGTCTCTGGATGTTGTGGGGCTGTCTTGGCTGACACGCCTCTGCAGCATCGCGTGGAGTTCGGGAACGGTGCCTCTGGAATGGCAGACCGGGATGGTGGTCCCTCTTTTTAAGAAGGGGGACCGGAGATTGTGTTCCAACTATAGGGGGATCACACTCCTTAGCCTCCCTGGGAAAGTCTATGCCGGAGTACTGGAGAGGAGAATCCAACTGATAGTCGAACCTCGGATTCAGGAGGAGCAATGCGGTTTTCGCCCTGGCCGTGGAACACTGGACCAGCTCTATACCCTCACTAGGGTGTTGGAGGGTTCGTGGGAGTTTGCCCAACCAGTCCATATGTGTTTTGTGGACCTGGAGAAGGCATTCGACCTGTCCCTCGTGGCATCCTGTGGGGGGTGCTTCGGGATTATGGGGTTCGGGGCTCGTTGCTACGGGCTGTTCGTTCCCTGTATGACCGGAGCAGGAGCTTGGTTCGCATTGCCGGCAGTAAGTCAGACCTGTTCCCGGTGCATGTTGGACTCCGCCAGGGCTGCCCTTTGTCACCGATTCTGTTCATTATCTTCATGGACAGAATTTCTAGGCGCAGCCAGGGAACGGAGGGTGTCTGTTTTGGTGGCCGCAGGATCTCGTCTCTGCTTTTTGCGGACGATGTGGTCCTGTTGGCTTCATCGAATCAAGACTTTCAGCGTGCACTGCAGAGGTTTGCAGCCGAGTGCGAAGCGGCGGGGATGAGAATCAGCACCTCCAAATCCGAGACCATGGTCCTCAGCCGGAAAAAGGTGGATTGCCCCCTCCGGGTTAGGGGGGAGCTCCTCCCTCAAGTGGAGGAGTTTAAGTATCTCGGGGTCTTGTTCACGAGTGAGGGAAAAATGGAGCGGCAGGTTGACAGACGGATCGGTGCGGCGTCCGCAGTAATGTGGTCATTGTACCGGTCTGTTGTGGTGAAGAAGGAGTCGTAAGGCGAAGCTCTCAATTTACCGGTCGATCTACATTCCTACCCTCACCTATGGTCATGAACTCTGACCGAAAGAATGAGATGGCGGATACAAGCGGCAGAAATGAGTTTCCTCCGCAGAGTGGCTGGGCGCACCCTTAGGGATAGGGTGAGGAGCTCAGTCACCCGGGAGGAGCTCGGAGTAGAGCCGCTGCTCCTCCGCATCGAGAGGAGCCAGTTGAGGTGGCTCGGGCATCTGTTCCGGATGCCTCCTGGACGCCTCCCTGGGGAGGTGTTCTGGGCATGTCCCACTGGGAGGAGGCCTCGGGGCAGACCCAGGACACGTTGGAGAGACTACGTCTCCCAGCTGGCCTGGGAACGCCTTGGGGTTCCCCCAGAGGAGCTGGAGGAGGTTTGCAGGGAGAGGGAAGTCTGGGGGGGGCTCTACTTAGACTACTGCACCCGCGACCCGTTCCCGGATAAGCGGAGGAAGATGGATGGATGGATGGATGGATGTAGTCCACATCCCTCAACTATACAGCCCTGTCCAATCATCTGCGTTCAATTTGACATGGTGGCTGTGCCTTTAGATTGGCATTATGGGGCTCTGTGAAGCAGTGCACTGTAATATTAGACTAATAGACAAAGTAAACCATCAAACATTGGTTGTTTCAGGTCAAAGCTGGGCTTGGATGGACAGTGGTCTTTTGATATTCTAAAGTAGTTCTCAGTGACAAGGCCTTGTGTGTGTATGAAATAAAGCGAATGGCCAGCAAAGGGTTGAACAACTCCCATACACACAACTCAGAGCTAAGTGTACAGTCTTGAGATGATCTGTTTTTGCATTTTGTGAATTTAGATCCATTCATTTCAAGTAACCACTTTTCCAGCATAGGGTCACGTTATGGAGTTCGTCCTGGATGCAGAGGATCATAGGATGGTGATGGTAGATAGGTGATGTCCGATCACCACCTACAGCTCCACCTTTCCAAAACAGAGAACCTTCACCTTAAAGCTTTTCTGTCTTCCTGTAAAGAACTTTTTATCAACTGGATAACTTATTCATTTTGCCTGCCTCCTCGGCTAAGAGTCTGAGAGTAATGATTGACTCACGTCTGTCTTTCTCTCAACATATCAAAGCCAGGACCTGCAGATACATCTGCATAACATCCTGTGGAATCTGCCCTTATCTCACAACACTCTTGCAAGACTGTATGCAACTACTGGTTCAGGTCATTGTGATATCCCTCCTGGACTACTGCAACTCTCTCCTGTCTGGTCTGGTCTTCTGCCCTCTGCCATCCATCTTCCAGCTGATACAAAATGCTGCTGCACGGGTTGTGTTTGACCTGCCGAAGGATTCCCCTGTACAGTATCTCCTGTCCTCGTCTCTGCATTGGCTTCCTATAGTTGCCCGGATTAAATTCAAGACTCTAGCTACAGTCTACAAAACCATCAATGGATCTGTTCCTCGATATCTACAAGACCTGATCACTCGCTACACCCCAACCAGACTACCATGCTCCTCTGCCTCTGCCTGCTTGGTGGTTGCATGCACAAGAGTTCCAAAATCAAAACACTAAGGTTTTTGGTTCTGGCTTTGTTGTGGTGGAATAACCTCCCCCTCTCACTTAGCACTGCTGAGTCTGTCTGTACATTTAAGGGTCTCAAAACTCTCTCCTTCTGTAGGTATAACAGACTCATCGTATTTTTCTCTGAGATGTACAGTATGTCGTTTTGGAGAAAAGTATCTGCTGAATAAATAGATGTAAATGTAGAATTTTAAGCAGGGACATCCTGGGCTTGACACCTTGTTCATAGTAGGGCAATGACATATTTAGTGTTAGCAGGTCACCAGAAATGACTGTGGAACAAATAAGGCACAAACTAAGCTGGATTCAAATCCAGATTGGACCCAGAGCCCAAAAGCTGTGAGGGACCAGCACAACCTTCTGTACAACCATACTGCCTTTGGGGGGACGGGGGTGAAGCATGCTTCCTTTATGGTCAATACAGGTATACAATAATTATGTGCATATAACTTAGGTGGTGCTCTGTTTCTATTGACAACGTTAAGTGCTACAAAATGCACGTGTAACACACGTGCAACACGTAGTGTAATGTTTTGTTCTAAGGCCAGTAGGTTCGTCCGTGGAGGTGTAAATAAAGGACCACTCGATTTGGCAATTATTAAAATTAACTATTAAACTTTACCAAAAACTATATTTTTCTCAGGGGGGTGCGGTGGCGCAGTGGGTTGGACCGCAGTTCTGCTCTCCGGTGGGTCTGGGGTTCAAGTCCCGCTTGGGGTGCCTTGCGGCGGACTGGCGTCCCGTCCATGGGTGTGTCCCCTCCCCTTCCGGCCTTACGCCCTGTGTTGCCGGGTAGGCTCCGGTTCCCCGTGACCCCGTATGGGACAAGCGGTTCTGAAAATGTGTGTGTGTGTGTGTGTGTGTATATTTTTCTCATTTCTCATGTACATTATTTTCAGTAAAACATTACCTTAAATAACATAAAACTGAACTCTGATAACTTAAGCAACAAGGGAAAAAAATAATAATAATTTGCTTACACACAATACACACCATACAAATTGTAGCAACTAAGGGCTAGACTAAGGGTGCACCCCAATATTATAACTATTAGGTAAACCCAAGCTAACACTTGTTTAACAATTAAAATTTAACACACTAGTAAAACAATCACAATCAGTATTTACAGTTCAAATATTAATTTCTTAGTGCTTCCAATTTCAACACAGCAGTTCAGTCACTGAAGTTTAAATTAGTTCCAACAGGAAAATCGTGTCCATCAAGTAGTGATAGTGTTCGTTATAACAGTAACACAAAACTTGCCAAACTCCTCACTTGAAGATTGGAAATCGAGTCCTTTTCAGTCTTCCAAATCCAAGGCTCAGTTCTTTGGGTGGCTCGCCATCTACGCCTTCGCGTAGAAAATCGTTGTTGCTCCAAAAAAAAAATTAAAACTGACCGAATCCGTGTGCAACGGAAACAGCAGTGGAGTGATTTTCTCAATTTCTTGAATTTTATCCCACTCAGTCAAAAAGTTTCGCGTGTGCGCTCTATTCACAACGTTCAGTTACAAGACTGAATCAGTGGCGTTCTTCACAGAACTGCCACGTGGGAAGGCGGGGCTTCCAGTTGTGCTCTCATCCTACTGGATGATTGACCCAGTCAATCAATTCTAAGAAATTAGGAGAAAATAAAAATAATTCCTCCCTATCATAAAATTATTTCCCTTAATTTATGTTAAATCTGCTAATCATGTAATATATTGTGCAATATATTTACAGGGTTACACACATACATGCAAAAACATAAGAAAACACACACGCACACACAAACTAAGACCGCTTGTCCCGAGGTGAGCCAGGGCCTAACCCGGCAACACAGGATACAAGGCTGGTGGGGGAGGGGCACATCCCTGACAGGCCGCCAGTCCATCGCAAGACACCCCAAGCAGGATTCGAATCCCAGACACACCTGAGAGCAAGGCCTGGGCCAAACCCGCTGTGCCACTGCGCTCCACCCATAAGAAAACAGCACAGCACAGCATAAATGCCATGGATATTTTAACTTTTATTTATTATAAATGGTAACTGACTGTCAGTTCAGACAGCCTTGTCAACTATTAATTCTGCAACCCAGTTAATACGATTTCCTCATATTATCAGATGATGTTTTGAAATATTGTTATATTCAGTAAAAATTTCTAATAACCAGTGAGAGGTAGAGTAGAAATAAAAAAAATAAAATAAAATAATCAAATAACTAACAAGTACTTGTCCAATGGTTGAAACATAGTAAGCTGCTTTTGAGGAAGCATTAGCTATAAAAATACACCTTGCTTTGGAGAAAAGCATCTGCTAAATTAATAAATGTAAATATATATGTCTTTTCTATTTTTACGTGTGCTTTCTGTACAGTAGTTTATATAATGTTAAATAACAGTTCTGCCTTAATTTAGTCTTTGTCAATTTCCTACTTGATTGCTGCTGATACATATACAGAACATGTGTCACGCCCTCCACCTCAGCAATGAGGATCACCTGCGACTAATCAGGGAACGGGCGCATAAAAGGAAAGCCCGGAGCGCAGGAAGATGTGGAACCATGTTCAGCCTTACTCTTTGCTCACAGTTCTTGGATAGTGTTGCTTACCTTTTTCCTGACCTCCTTGTTCCTGTTCCTCGACCTTCCTCCTCCTGACTCTCCTCACCCTCTTTGTATCCCTCAAGCCTGATCTTCGACTCTCGGAACGCCTGCTCCTCGGTGACCTTCGCTAGTTTCCCGACAACGACTCTCGGATCATCCCCTATCCTGTGCGCCTCTGCGCTGCACTTGGGTCTGATGACTCACTTCCCAGTGGGAAGCATGACAACATGGATGTAACTTTTCTAGGGTCATTATACTGAACATCTGTAAACCAAGAGTTTGTATACTGGAGTATACCCGTGTGTGTGTGTAGATGTATGTATAGTTGAGTGTCTGGTACACTTTTTGATATGTGACACTAAATAAACTAGTTCTAACTGTCTGAAACAATATTTCATAACTGCAACTTTAATTGTTGCTTTGAGAGAAAAATGAAAAAATCTGGGAGCATAGAAACTAACTGTATTTGTGTGTGGGCATAGTCATATGTATATTTTGTCAATGTCTGTTTACGGGTGGGGGTGTGGTGGTGCGGTGGTGCGGTGGTGCAGTGGGTTGGACCACAGTCCTGCTCTCGGTGGGTCTGGGGTTCGAGTCTGTCATGGTCGCGCCTGAGGGAAGCGGCGGACCCAAGTGCAGAGCGGTAATCGGGGTGTCTTCGGGGAAATCCAAGAGAGGAGGTCAGAGGACGGGCAAAGGGTCTTCGAGGTGCGAACGTCGTAACAGGGAGGATCCAAAAGGCGAGGTCAGTGTACAGGCAAGAGGTCGATGATCTGAAGGAGGCAGTAGATCGGGGGAACAAGGGATGGGTTCGGGGAAGGCGTTCGGGAACAGGAAATGGCTGGAGAAGGTCGCTAACGAGGAGGCAGATCAAGGTTCCGCATCAGCTGGTTGTCCGACGCAGCCTTTTATGCTGCGGTCTGCGTTGGGTCACAGGTGTTCCGTGTTGGCCCGGAGGTGTGGGCGTGGCAGAGTCATGCTTGGGGTGCCTTGCGGCGGACTGACATCCCGTCCTGGGTGTGTCCCCTCCCCCTCCGGCCTTACGCCCTGTGCTGCCGGGTAGGCTCCGGTTCCCCCGCGACCCTGTATGGGACAAGCGGTTCTGAAAATGTGTGTGTGTGTGTGTTTACGGGTACCTGTAGTATCCTGGCTGCACGTTAATAAACTGTCTCTCCACTGCATTATGGAAACTACCTGAAAATCTAGCTTGACAGGCAGCCTGAGGATGTGACAGAGCAGGTGGGAGATCTGCTGAGGTGAGCACTCACTCTGCCTTAAGTCAGGAAAAAGCTAAAAGCTAAGAGTTAAGAGGGGAAAAAAGCAAAAGAATAAAGCTGCAAAAAACAACACAGTCATTAAAAAGAAAGGATTTCATCAGACTTGTTCTGTCAGTTGGAGAGGGAGATTAAAGCTCGTTACAGCTGAGGAGTCCTTCATGAGTTCTTCTCTGTGCTTCAACACGCCAGTAGGTGGTATGATGTTTAAGGATGTGGAGTGACTGGTGAGGGCGGATGGTGGCGTCATGGTTGGGGCTGCCTTTGGCTCCAAAGGTTGCCCATCCAGGGTGTACTCTGCCCCTTCAGCCTTGCGCCCAATGTCTCCAGGATAGGTTCTTGCTTACCGCAACCCCACTTGGGACAAACGCTTATTGAAATTGGTTGGTTGGTTTAAGTGACTGCTGGAAGAGGCTGAGCTCTGTAGATTTTTCAGGTCCAATCATTTAAATGGCCGTATCATTGAGTGTGAAAACTTACTGTATGAACATGAACACCCACCCATAAGTTATCTCTACTGACGTGAGATCTACCAGGCTATCTATTTCCATGGCTTCGTGACCTAGCTGAGGGGGAAAAACTATTTTAAAAAAATTAGCCAAGTTTCTCTTAACAGAAACCAGTGAGAAATTCTGGTTCACAACATGGATTTCCGTGCGATCTGTTTGTACTTAGAGCTGCTAATAGCACCATTAAACAGTGAACAGTGCAAAGCAGACGTGTTTCTCTGTGTCCCAAAATGTTTTTTGAGAAGGTATACAGCAGTAATCACGTTTGCAACCTGTATTTCTATATTTTGTTCGTTTTTCCCTATTTATCATTCTGTATTTTTATTTATCTGATTTATTTTTATGTGCGCAATAGCACAGCACGTAACACTGGTACCTCTCAGCTGCCGGGATTTGGCTGTAGATCTGTGTTGAACCTTACTCTGTCTGTGTGAAGTCTACATATCCGTCCCTTATTTCAATGTGGGATTCCCATCACAATCTAAAGACATGCATGTGAAGAAGGCCATGGTAAACCACTGTTAGACAAGTCCACCATGAGCAGAGTTGACTTTGACTCAGTGGCATTTACTTTAATCTTACCAGAGTGATACTTCAGTCTCAGGAGGATAGAAACATTACAGATTCACTGATAACACCCCCAGAATGGACACCTAAGTTGGTAATGTCCTCTGTATAACACAACTGTGGGATTGTTGATGGGGACTGGAAGTAGAACCACCACCCTCCAAGTCACCCAGCCATCAGCCACCTGAAGACACCCAGAGCCTCAAATATAGGTTCCTTTATCATAACGGACATGTGCAGCCTATGAAACACTCTCCATCAATAATTTACCCCCATTCCCCAGACCTAGCCCTGAGGAGAGACCAGCTCTAATGTAATGTTCACTTGTACTGTATTTAGCCAGATATTCTAATCTCCCCCTAAGCAAGAAGCACCTATTCAAAGTAATTCAATAAAACTGACTGCACTGTTCTTTTTTATTAGGGCTGTTAATATTTACACTAGTCTGGGCATACCCAGTCCTAGAGGACCATAGCATGTGAGATTTCCAGCAGTTCTTATACTGGTAATAACCTCAGCACTGAGAGAAGCTTCTTATAAGGATGCAGGGAGGCTGAGATTTTTTACAATAAAAATGTACATACCACTACCCTGGAGCAAGGTTTAAATGATGCAAGTCTGTCTGTTGCATGTGCCATGCATAGAAATGGTATTTAGCTTAGTGTAACCTTCCTCTCCTTTCTCTTCTCTGATGAGTTCTCGGTGGGGAAAAGTGTGGCAAGAGGTGCCTCACCGTCTGCAGCTCAGCTTCCTGATCGACAGGGGCAGTTGGATGCATCACATATCTGAGCAGTGTCACAGGAATTAACTGAGCAACACCCTTGGGAGCAAATGACTTTGTCAGTCGAAGCAGCAGTAGGGCTGCCTACACGCCGATGTCTCATAGCAGTTGCCTGGTCTTTCTATTTATCCATTTTTCATCATATTTCTCATATGCCATTAAATCAGATACACGCCATGAACTAAGATCATTGGTGCTTATAATCAAATGTAAAAATTTGACAAACACCCTATTTGAAGCTTGGAAACTTTTGAACTTGTGTATATTTCTTTCAGCCATAATCTTGTTTCATCTTGTTTTGCAATCAATATTTTATCATATTTTAGTATACCCATAACCATTCATGAAAGTTCACTTTATTAGGGTTTATCAAACTTTTTTGACTTTGTTTTAAAACTATTACTACAGTCCTTTAAAATGTCAAAATCTCTTTTCATTCAGTTTTGTTTTTTTGCTGCAGTTTTGTTTCATCCATGGCTTTTAAAACAACTCTTTGAGTTGTTTTTCTATTACTGTAAATTACACATTTTTGCTGCAATATGCTGCTTTTTTACATTTTACCCTTTTCTACACCTTGGGTATGAGCAGTTAGTCAATTCACATATCTGCCACTTGAAGGATGACACTGATGTCCGCTTTAGGGATACGAACACAGGGACAAACCTCTTAAACACACGTTGTACCTCCTGCTTCTTTGCACTCTGTGGAGTGCAGTCTTGATCACATGGAATAACATACCTGGTGGAGAGGAATTTTCATTCTGCACAATGCCACCATAAGCACATGGCAAATCATATATTTCATGAGATGGACGAAAGGTTCAAGACTCAACGGATATAAGCCCCGACATCTTAAAGATGCAAATCTCTCTTGTCTGGCCTTCTGCCCTCTGCCATTGGACCTCTCCTATTGACACAAGATGCTGCTCCATGACTCGTGTTTGACCCGCCAAAGTATTCCTAAGTATCACCTCTCTTCGTCTCTCTTCATTGGCTTCCTATAGTTGCCTGGATTAAATTCAAGACTCTGGTTACAGCCTACAAAACCATCAATGGATCTGCTCCTCAACATCTACGAGACCTGATCACTTGCTACACCCCATCCAGTCTGCTACACTCCTCCAGCTCTTTCTGCTCAGTCGTCCCACAAACTAGAGGTCCCACACCAAGAGCACAAAGGTTTTCTGTTCTGTCTCCAGTGTGATGGAAAGACCTGTCTCTCACTTAGAACTGCTGAATATCTCTATATATTCAAGAAGGGTCTCAAAACTAACCTCTTTTGGACTTAGCTCTCCCTTAGTCTCCTGTGCGTTTTAAAAAAGTCTAGATGTTGCCTTCTGCTGATCTAATGTAATGCACTGTTATGCAAATGCAATGTATTGTTTTCAGAGATGTACATCATTTTGGAAAAAAGATTCTGCGAAATGAATAAATGAAGATGTAAGATGGATATTATCAGTTGCTGTTACCAGTAAATGAATCCCTCAGGTGGGATCCAGGTTTTAGTTTAGATGTATCTGTACAAATTAAAGTTATATTTGGCCTCAGATTGTGGTTTACAGGTACTGTAGGCCCTTGAATAGTGCTAAATCAACAGTACTGAGACATACTACAATGGTCCGCTTCCCTGTGTTAGAGCCTGGTGTCATTTTCTCATATCAGCAAAGCAAGTGGAAGGTTTCCTAACATCATGGCGTGTGTTGAAGATCCCACTTAAACCATACCCCTGTTAACTTTATTAACAAACAGGAAGGAACCAATGGGGACCTGATATAATGCCAGGGATGCTACGCTAATATTTCAGGGCGGCAGAGGACCTCTCTACGGGACTATGATTATCCTCCTGGGGACCACAAGTTGGTTCAGCCGATAATGGCATTGAGTCTTCAGGGACAAGGTAACGTCTGACGTGGCGATTTCAAGCCATCCACTCAGCACAAGCCAGGCCTCATTTGCTGACAATTAGCAGTACCGACTAGCCCATGGGGACTGTGGTCAGTCAACCGTTTTCATCCCAGGTAAACATGCCTTCCTTTCTTCCACCCCTGTTAGTCCCACATGTCAACAAGGTAGAGACAAGACAGAAGAATCTGACAGAATGCAGAGGCACCCTGTGGCCCGTGTTCAAACAAAGGGCCACAAGACAAGACTAAGGAAAGCTCCCCCATGATCTCAGAGTAAAGTAGGTAATTTCTCTGTCCATCCATGGAATCAAAGGCTCCCACAGAACTCTAGAGCTTTGTGATCAGCGTTTGCTCAGCAAACAAGTCATGCTAAATAACATCCATTATTGATATCAGTATTTTGTATTAATTAATTTGTTTATTTTTTTATGAAGAGTATTGTGGCGCACAGTGCCATGGGTTTGGATGTGGCAAAGAAGGATGCGGAGGCAGCGTTTATTATGAACGATTTATTTAAAAACCAGCACCAGGGAAATAATGCTCTCAGCCTGAGGATCCTGTTTCCTCTAGGACCTGCGCCTGCAGCCAGCCTTCCCAGCCTGCTTAGCGCCCGTAGACTCTCTCCTCTTTCTCCCCAGGCAGATGCAAACACCCCCTTTTATTCCCTGTGCGTCACCAAACACTAACCAATAACAATAAAACACATTTCCCCGCTAAAAACAGTAACGCAGGTCGTTACAATACTTTTTTAAGAAGAACCATCCTTAACTATGAACCTAACTCTAATCCCTTACCCCTAATCCTAGCACTTTATTACAGGGTTCTTGTATAGTTCACTCTGACACTGTACTGTACTGGTCATCAAAAGTGCATTGGGAATTGCTTGTTAAATTGCATATTACACACACACACATTTTCAGAACCGCTTGTCCCTCACGGGGTCACGGGAAACCGGAGCCTACCCGGCAACACAGGGCATAAGGCCAGAGGGGGAAGGGGACACACCCAGGACAGGACGCCAGTCTGTCACAAGGCACCCCAAGCGGGACTCAAACCCCAGACCCACCAGAGAGCAGGACTGTGGGCCAACCCACTGCGCCACCGCACCCCCTCAAATTGCATATTAAACCAATAAATTGCATATTATGATAATTACAGCATACAGACCACCCCTGAAATGTGCCAAATCAGTCCTGAAACAGGTGAGAACCTGGTCTGAGGGAGCCATCTCATCACTTCTGGACTGCTTTGAACATAGAGACTGAAATATGAGCAGAGAGGCTGCTACATACCATAACACCACAGACTTGGAGGAATACACAGAATCAGTGACTGGCTACACCAGCAAGTGCATTGTTGATGTGACTTCCTTCAAGATCGTCACCACATGTGCAAACCAGAAACTGTGGGTGACTGCTGAGGTGTGCTTGCTATTGAAAACTCGAGACACTGTCTTCAGGTCTGGTGACAAGGCAGCCTACCACACAGCAAGGGCCAATCTGTCCTGGGATATCAAAGAGGGAAAAAGCAACTACGCAGGAAGAATCCACCATAATTTTCTAAATTCCAAGGATACAAAGCGCATGTGGCAAGGCATTCAGGCCATCATAGACTACAAAGCTACATCACTTGTCTGTGATGGTAACAACTCACTCCAAGACGCATAAGAGGGGGTGGTGAATGGAACTGTGCTCAAGAACTTAGGATGGGAACTAAGGATCTTACAAGTTTTTACTGTATCAGTTCAAGGTAAGTATCTTGCTCTCAGTGGTACTTCAGCATGATGTAGGCTTCAAACCTTCGTTCTTTACATGCAAGACAGCAATTTTAACCACAACACTACCTGCTGCCCAGGTAAAAGACTGATTCCAGCCACTGTTGTAGAAAATGAGACTGTGGCATGAATCACTCCAGAGACTTGGGGCGAGTGCAAGCACTCGTTTGCAGCTTGCAGATGTCTTCATGGATATCTTCAACATTTCCCTGAGACAAGCAGTTCTCACTGTGTGCTTCAAGATGACCACCATCATCCCTGTGCCAAAGAAATCATCTGTGTCCTTTCTGAATGACTGCTGGCTGGTTGCACTCATACCAATCATCATGAAATGCTTTGAGGGGTTAGTCATGAAACACATAAGGAGCAGAAGCTGAGCCTGCTGGATTTAACCACGTCCCTCTGCAACTGGATCCTGGATTTTTTGACTGGGAGACCGCAGTCCGTCAGGCTCGGCAACTTCACCTCCAGCAACACAACACTGAACACCAATGCTCCCCAGGGCTGTGTGCTCAGTCCACTGCTGTTTACCCTACTGATTCATGACTGTGCTGCATCATATCATATCATCAAGTTTGCTGATGACACTACGGTTGTGGGCCTCATCAGGAACAATGATTAGTCAGCACACAGAGAGGAGGTGACCCAGCTTGCAGAATGGTGTAAAGACAACAATCTATCTCTAAATGTTGACAAGACTAAAGAGATGATTGTTGACTTCAGGAGGCCACAAGTAGACCATTCACCACTGCACATCAACGGAACAACTGTGGAGAGAGACAAAAGCTCCAAGTTTCTTGTTGTGCACATGACGGAGGACCTCTTCTAGACTCTCAATACCACCTGCCTAGCCAAGAAGGCCCAGCGGCATCTTCACTTGTTACGGAGGCTGAAGAGAAAACCAAACTCCCCCCTCCAGTCCTCACCACGTTCTACAGAGGGACGATAGAGAGCATCCTGACCAACTGTCTTGCCGTGTGGCACAGGAACTGCGCAGTCTCTGACTGCAAAACCCTACAGCAAGTTGTAAAGACAGCTGAAAAGATCATCAGAGTCCCTCTATCCACCATCTACACCTCATACAAAACCCGCTGCATCCACAAAGCCACCAGCACCAGGTTCTGGGTGACAGATGAGACAAAGCATGGTTCAAAACCCCCTTATGACTATAAAATCAAGGCTCTCATTCACCCCGCCCGGTATGGGGTCACCGGGGCCCCACCCTGGAGCCAGGCCTGGGGGAGAGGCTCGCAAGCGAGTGCCTGGTGGCCAGGTCTATGCCCACGGGGCCTGGCTGGGCTCAGCCCGAAGCCAAGACGTGGAGCCACTATTCGGTGGGCTCCTCACCTGCTGGAGAGTCCGTAAGGGGCTGGTGCATTGAGATTTGGGCAGTGGTCGGGGCCGAGTGCCCGGCTGACCCAAACCTCAGGCGCCAACTCTGGCTTTTGGGACTTGGAATGTCACTTCACTGGAGTGGAAGGAGCCTGAGCTAGTGCAGGAGGTTGAGAGATACCGTCTAGATATAGTCGGGCTCACTTCCACTCACAGCTTGGGTTCTGGAACCACTCTTCTCGACCAAGGATGGACTCTCCACTATTCTGGCGTTGCCCAGGGTGAGAGGCGGTGGGCGGGTGTGGGCTTATTAATAGCCCCCCAGTTCAGCCGCCATGTGTTGGAGTCTACCCCGGTGAATGAGAGGGTCATCTTCCTGCGCCTTCGGGTCAGGGAACGGTCTCTCACTGTCGTTTGTGCTTATGTGCCTAGCGGCAGTGCAGAGTACCCGGCCTTTTTGGAGTCCCTGGGGGGCGTGCTGGAAAGCGCTCCCACTGGGGGACTTTAACGCCCACGTGGGCAGCGACAGTGACACCTGGAGGGGCGTGATTGGGAGGAATGACCTCCCTGATCTGAACCCGAGTGGTGAGTTGTTATTGGATTTCTGTGCTAGTCACGGTTTGTCCATAACAAACACCATGTTCATGCATAAGGGTGTCCATCAGTGCACTTGGCACCAGGACACCCTAGGTCGGAGGTCGATGATCGACTTTGTAGTCGTTTCTTCTGATCTTAGGCCATATGTCTTGGACACTCGGGTGAAGAGAGGGGCTGAGCTGTCAACTGATCACCACCTGGTGGTGAGTTGGATTCGATGGCGGGGGAAAAGCTGGACAGACCTGGCAGGCCCAAACGCATAGTGAGGGTCTGTTGGGAACGTTTGGCGGAGGCCCCTGTCAGAGAGGTCTTCAACTCCCACCTCCGACAGAGCTTCAACCAGGTTCCGAGGGAGACTGGGGACATTGAGTCCAAATGGACTATGTTCCACGCCTCCATTGTCGGGGCGGCGGTTCGGAGCTGCGGCCATAAAGTCTCCGGCGCCTGTCGCGGCGGCAATCCCCGAACACGGTGGTGGACACCGGAGGTAAGGGATGCCGTCAAGCTGAAGAAAGCGTTCTATCGGGCCTGGCTGGCTCATGGGACTCCTGAAGCAGCTGACGGGTACCGGCGGGCCAGACGGAGCGCGGCTCTGGCACTCGCCGTGGCAAAGACTTGGGCCTGGGAGGAGTTCGGTGAGGCCATGGAGGAAGACTTTCGGTCGGCCTCAAAGAGATTCTGGCAAACCGTCTGGCGACTCAGAAGGGGGAAGCGGTGTTCCGTCAACACTGTTTACAGTGGAAGTGGTGTGCTGCTGATCTCAACTGAGGATGTCCTCGGGCGGTGGAAGGAATACTTTGAGGATCTCCTCAATCCCTCCGACACGCCTTCCATGGAGGAAGCTGAGGCCGGGGACTTGGAGGGGGACTCGTCCATTACCCTGGCTGAAGCTGCTGAGGTAGTCAAAAAACTCCTCGGTGGCAAGGCTCCGGGGGTGGATGAGATCCGCCCCGAGTTTCTCAAGTCTCTGGATGTTGTGGGGCTGTCTTGGCTGACACGCCTCTGCAGCATCGCGTGGAGTTCGGGAACGGTGCCTCTGGAATGGCAGACCGGGGTGGTGGTCCCTCTTTTTAAGAAGGGGGACAGGAGATTGTGTTCCAACTATAGGGGGATCACACTCCTTAGCCTCACTGGGAAATTCTATGCCGGAGTACTGGAGAGGAGAATCCGACCGATAGCCGAACCTCGGATTCAGGAGGAGCAATGCGGTTTTCGCCCTGGCCGTGGAACACTGGACCAGCTCTATACCCTCACTAGGGTGTTGGAGGGTTCGTGGGAGTTTGCCCAACCAGTCCATATGTGTTTTGTGGACCTGGAGAAGGCATTCGACCTGTCCCTCGTGGCATCCTGTGGGGGGTGCTTCGGGATTATGGGGTTCGGGGTTCGTTGCTACGGGCTGTTCGTTCCCTGTATGACCGGAGCAGGAGCTTGGTTCGCATTGCCGGCAGTAAGTCAGACCTGTTCCCGGTGCATGTTGGACTCCGCCAGGGCTGCCCTTTGTCACCGATTCTGTTCATTATCTTCATGGACAGAATTTCTAGGCGCAGCCAGGGAACGGAGGGTGTCTGTTTTGGTGGCCGCAGGATCTCGTCTCTGCTTTTTGCGGACGATGTGGTCCTGTTGGCTTCATCGAATCAAGACTTTCAGCGTGCACTGCAGAGGTTTGCAGCCGAGTGCGAAGCGGCGGGGATGAGAATCAGCACCTCCAAATCCGAGACCATGGTCCTCAGCCGGAAAAAGGTGGATTGCCCCCTCCGGGTTAGGGGGGAGCTCCTCCCTCAAGTGGAGGAGTTTAAGTATCTCGGGGTCTTGTTCACGAGTGAGGGAAAAATGGAGCGGCAGGTTGACAGACGGATCGGTGCGGCGTCCGCAGTAATGTGGTCATTGTACCGGTCTGTTGTGGTGAAGAAGGAGTCGTAAGGCGAAGCTCTCAATTTACCGGTCGATCTACATTCCTACCCTCACCTATGGTCATGAACTCTGACCGAAAGAATGAGATGGCGGATACAAGCGGCAGAAATGAGTTTCCTCCGCAGAGTGGCTGGGTGCACTCTTAGGGATAGGGTGAGGAGCTCAGTCACCCGGGAGGAGCTCGGAGTAGAGCCGCTGCTCCTCCGCATCGAGAGGAGCCAGTTGAGGTGGCTCGGGCATCTGTTCCGGATGCCTCCTGGACGCCTCCCTGGGGAGGTGTTCTGGGCATGTCCCACTGGGAGGAGGCCTCGGGGCAGACCCAGGACACGTTGGAGAGACTACGTCTCCCAGCTGGCCTGGGAACGCCTTGGGGTTCCCCCAGAGGAGCTGGAGGAGGTTTGCAGGGAGAGGGAAGTCTTGGGAGCTCTGCTTAGACTGCTGCCCCCGTGACCCGGTCCCAGATAAGCGGAGGAAGATGGATGGATGGATGGATAGATAATTGATTACCCTATATTTCCCAGCTGTATAAATGGGTAAATAATTATAATTAGCTCAATACTGCAATTTTCTTTGGAGAAAAGTGTCGACTAAATTAATAAATGAAGTTTTGAGTCCAGATGAGACTTTGAGTGAACCATACTATTGATTTCTGGATTGTTCATCCTCTCATTTTTATTTTTTTCACACTTTGTTTATTCTGGGTGAGAAATTATACAGAAAACAAGTGAGGAAATAATTTGTCACTTCAGTCTTTCAAAAGAAAATCCCCCCAGTTTGTGTTGCATTGCTTAGAAATTTAATACAACATATGGAAATTACAAGGTTTCCTTGTTATAATAATTATGCCATTTATTGAATTAAATGCATATTAAACCCCAAATCAATCAATTTAGTGGCACATGCTTCTCAATATGAACTCCTGTGGAATGAAATGACTTTGACAGAGATGTAAGGTGGGGTCGGAAAGCTGAGGGAGGGGGCCTGAATCATTTACGCAGCAATCTTCGGCCAGCTTCTCTTTCTTCCCTTCTTTCTGCTTTTGTTTTTGTTTTTCAATATAGTACTTTGGGGCTAGAGTGTGTATGTGTGTTGAGGTGGGGTTGGGGGTTTGATCTCTCCCAATTAAATTTAACAAGGGTGTTTCTGCTTCAGGGCCACAAATCAAGAAGCTGGCATTTTGCCTCATTGTCAGGCCGCCTGTTTGTAAACCTATGAATAATTCCCTCGGTCCCCAAGCCGAAGGTCTGCAAGATGACAAGAGAGTGTGTGTAAGAGAGTTGTCTGGAAAGAGCTCTTTGTATTCATGAGGAAAATAGATAGCATCTTCATCCTGTCCTATTCATTTTGACCTCTTCCTTTACTTGTCATCTTACTAGATTTTACTTGTCTAAAAAGTGTCTTTTTTTCCTTCCTTAAATAGTGGTTTGTCAATGGCATCTCTGTCTTATTTCCTCTTCATTTTCTTTTCAAATAGTGTTTTCTTCAAAAATTCTCTTATCTAAAATGTCTTCCTCAAACCCAGGTCCTCTACCAGAGGCCTTTGAGTTTGAGGGTTCGGCACAGTATCTTAGCTGTTCCTAGGACTGCACTCTTCTGGACAGAGACTTCAGATGTTGTTCTTGGAATCTGCTGGAGCCACTCTCCCAGTTTGAAGGTCACAGCCCCCAAGTGCTCCTAGTACCACTGGGACCACTCTGGACTTCACCTTCCACATCCGTTCCAGTTCTTCTTTTAGCCCTGGGTACTTCTCAATCTTCTTATGCTCCTTCTTTCTGATATTGCTCTCACTTGTGATTGTTACATCTATCACAATTTCCCTCTTTTCCTCCTTGTCGATCACCACTATGTCTGGTTGGTTAGCTAGCAACTGCTTGTCAGTCTGGAACTTGAAATCCCGCAGGACTTTAGTTCTGCTGTTTTAAACCACCTTTGGTGGTGTCTCCCATTTGAAGTTAGGGACTTCCAGTACGTATTCTGCACAGGTGTTCCTGGAGTTCCGGTGGAACCCTCTGTGCATCGTGAGAAGTTTTTGTGTCTTGACATCTGTGGCATCTGTCTCCTCCTGTGGCCAATGTATTATTCCAGCTGGGTATCTGATGACTGGTAGAGAGTACATTTTGATGGCTTGGATCTTATTCCTACCATTGAGCTGGCTTCTCAGGACTTGCCTTACTCTCTGAAGGTATTTGGATGTGGCTGACCTCTTTGCTGCCTTGTCGTGGTTTCCATTGACTTTTGGGATACCCAGATACTTGTAGCTGTCCTGTATATCTGAAATTCTGCCTTCTGGTAACTCCACAGGGGTGTGGTGGTGCAGTGGGTTGGACCAGGTCCTGCTCTTTAGTGGGTCTGGGGTTTGAGTCCTGCTTGGGGTGCCTTGCGATGGACTGGTGTCCCGTCCTGGGTGTGTCCCTTCCCCCTCCGGCCTTACGCCCTGTGTTGCCGGGTAGGCTCCGGTTCCCTGTGTGTGTGTGTGTGTGTGTGTGTGTGTGTGTGTGTGTGTGTGTGTGTGTGTGTGTGTGTGTGTGTGTGTGTGTGGGGTAACTTCAGTCCTGATCACCTTCCCTCTTCTTGCTACCATTCAACTACACTTATCGAGTCTGAATGACATCCTGATGTATTGCTATATATCCTGTGAGGTGGATCAGTGAATCGATGTCTTGTTCACTTCTGGCATACAGCTTGATGTCATCCATGTAGAGGAGGTGGCTTATGGTTATTCCACTTCTGAACTTGTATCCATATTCACTCTTTACAATGATCTGACTGAGGGTGTTCAAGCCTATGCAGAACAACAGTGGGGACAGTCCATCACCATGGTAATATATGTATACACACCAATCAGCCAAAACATTAAAACCACCTGCTTAATAATGTGTACGCCCCCCTTGTGCTGCCAAAGCAGCTCTGACCCGTCAAGGCATGGATTCCACAAGACCCCTGATCGTGTCTTGTGGTATCTGGCACCAAGACCTTCGCAGCAGATCCTTTAAGTCCTGTAAGTTGCAAGGTGGGGCCTCCATGGATCAAACTTGTTTTTCCAGCACATCCCACAGATGCTTGATCAGATTGAGATCTGGGGAGTTTGGAGGCCAAGTTAGGACCACTGCCATCAGAAAATACCATTGCCATAAAGGGGTGTACGTGGTCTGCAACAATCTTTAGGCAGGTGGTACATATCAAAGTAACATCCGCATGAATGCCATGACCCTAAGTTTCCCAGCAGAACACTGGCCAGAGGATCACATTGCCTTTGCCAGCTTGCCTGCTTCCCATAATGCATCCTGCTGCCATCTCTTCCCCAGGTAAACGACGCAGGCGTAAAAGAAAACATGATTCATCTGACCAGGCCACCTTCTTTCATTGCTTCATGGTCCAGTTCTGACGCTCACATGCCCATTCAACATGCACTTTCAACAGTGGAGCTGTGATGCACTGTGTTCTGACACCTTTCTGTCATGGCCAGCATTAGGGTTTTCAGCAATTTGTACTACAGTAGCTGTTCTGTGAGCCTTGGGTGCCCAAGACCCTGTCGCTGGTTCACTGGTTGTCCTTCCTTGGACAACTTTTGGTAGGTACTAACCACTGCATACTGGGAACACCTCACAAGACCTGCTATTTTGGAGATGCTCTGACCCAATCATCTAACCATCACAATCTGGCCCTTGTCAAAGTCGCTCATGGCCAAAACCCCCTCCCCTCTCAGTCTGATATGCAAGGATGAACTCTATAGCATATTAAATCCACATACAACATTCATTGATCTATAAACAGGTGAGTGCTGATGAAGGAGACTCCTCTGAAATGCCACATCAAGATGTCACAGAATGCAGAATGTGGTTTTCAGAATGGAAAAGTCTGCCCTCTTAAAATCAGAATCAGCTTTATTGCCAAGTATGTTTACACATACAAGGAATTTGTTTTGGTGACAAAACTTCCACAGCGCTCGCACACACATTTTCTGAACCACTTGTCCCATACAGGGTTGCAGGGAACCGGCGCCTACCCAGCAACTCAGGGCGTAAGGCTGGAGGAGGAGGGGACACACCCAGGATGGGACGCCAGTCCGCCGCAAGGCACCCCAAGCGGGACTCGAACCCCAGACCCACCCGAAAGCAGGACCCAGGCCAACCCACTGCGCCACCGCACCCCCTGACAAGGCACAGATAATAAAAAATATAATAAGTGAATAAAAGATAAAAAATATATAAAATATAAAGTACACCATATACAAAATAGACACTAGACAAATCTCAACATTATCCTGTGCACCACAATGACTCTGCTGACTCTGATAACTAAGGGTGTGACATCCTTTCTCATTTTCATTGTTCCCTTCTCATTGTATTTTCTTTTGGAAATCTGGGAACCTAGGTGAAAAATATATGAATAAAACCCCTTGTATAAGTTCTTTGAAGAAGTCCACCTTCAAATCTGGATTAAGCAAGACCTTCAAAACATTTTGAGAACTTTTTCCTGTCTGCATACTGTGGAATTCAGTTCATACTTGAGTTTATCCTTCAGTTCATGAACAAACAGTAATATACAGTCTTCACCCACCTTATCCAAGTAATATAGTCCTGGAAAATCCCCCATAAAATGAATTCTCATAACTCAAAGACATAATTTCCATTAGTTTCAAAAGTAAACATTTGTATGGGTTCATTAGTCTCAAAACTGGCACCAATTTATGATAAAATATCACCAAATCCCATTAAAATTGATACAGCTACTTCCATAGTTTGCATAACTTATCATGACACATTACAAGGCAGTTTCCTCAATAAATTACTGCATAATACTGTTTTACCCTGTGCTCTTCCAGTTCTTTTGCGCTGTTATACACACTTAACAAACACCCACAAACAAGACATGATACTCAACATGCATCATTTATTCACCCTTTAATTTACTTTTGTTTATTTACATTTATTTATTTAGCAGACACTTTTCTCCAAAGCAACTTCCAATAAACTCTATTTAGTGTTATCAGCCCACACACCTTATTCACCAAGGTGACTTTCACTGCTAGATACTTACAATGGGTCACTCATCCATACATCAGTGGAACAAACTCTCTCTGTCTCACACACACACACACACACACACCATAATTCACTCACACACTTGACTAACATCACTCACACACTTAACGCAAAAAGAAGAGTAAAGACAAAAGACAACTGCTGAAAACAATGAAAATTGTTTTCCACTCAGCAAACAAGCTAATTGGTGGCTCTAAAGTAGTTTAGTATAATGTATCTAACACTGTAAGTCAGCTTTGAAAAAAGTAATAAATACAAGTTAATAATAATCGTCTCAGGAGAAAAAGCGTCTACTAAATAAATATAAATGTAATCGTCTTCTGCCACTCAGCTTTCAGAAAGCTGTGAAAACCAAATTCAGTCCTTGTAAAGATGATGAAATTAAACATTAGCTGAAGTATGGATATTAAAAGAAAATCCCTGCAAAGCCAAACTCATAACGGAAATGGGTGTATCTCAGGGTCTTACAAGTAGGAACACTGATGATTCTGTGTAATGAGATGTTAAACACTTTTCTTCATCTCCACGTTATATTTCTGAGCCTAGTTCTCTGTTAAAGAAAATGCAAAGTTCTGAATGCATTGCTGATGTGTGCTGGGCATGAGCTGTCTCCCCAGGTCCCTAACCCTCTCTTGCTACACCTGGCTGGGTGCTTGCTGGTCTCCACTGCTCTTTGCCACAGCTGTGTGCTGCTTCAATATTTCAAGATGATCTTGTGGTCCATGAAGGCATAACGGCAATTGCAGACACATAACCATACTTTTCTTGAACATATGAAAGTTCAGCCTCTCTTTCCAACTGTTTCTCTGTCACACCTATTGACTATTGCTTGTCTTGATCTGTCTCACCTTCGTACTTCTACCTCTCTGTCTCTCCTCTCCGTTGCATGTTGTACCCCTATATCTACCTGTCTCACCTTATCAGTATTTACCACATCCACATCATACTTGTCTCTGTTCTCTCTCCCCTTCACACTTCTACCTACAAGGGCCAGCATTACCTTCTCACCTGTCTGTAATGAACCTTTATGTTTTCCAGTTTCTCTTTTTTCAGCCCATAAGCTATGCTGTTATGCGTAGTGAGCACTTTGTCCGATGAAAGCTTGGCTTCCTTTCATGCACAAAGTTCACACTACTGAAATATTTAAACATTAGTGTGTACCAGCATTTATTCTCCACAGAGAATAAAAGAGATGCTGAAAGTAAAAATTTTGATAGTATAAAGTATAAATCTCTTACTTTTGGGTAAGAACACGCACATAAATCCATTCCCTGACCTGCTTATACACTATAGATAAGCTCATATTACCTTAGCAGTACCATATCATTCCAATGACCAACTACTAACTAGCAGGTGGTAACATGTAATGGTTTTGAGCTAAAGGAAAACAATTATTAAATTATGGCTTTCTGGAAAATATAAAATACACAATGAAACTGACAGGTTTATGAGTTTAATCGCTTGTCAGCATCTATATAACCTGGTCTTTAGAGAAAAGCTTCTGCTAAATTAATAAACGTAGATAAATAAATTTAGCATCTGAAGAGGTCAGAGTTATTTCAATTTGTCAATCAGAAAAAGACTGATCTGTATGATATGAGGTGTTCTAAGGGATTCAATTCAGTTCACACACACACACACACACACATTGACTGAAACCCCTTGTCCCAAGCGGGGTCGCGGCAAGCCGGAGCCTAATCTGGTAACACGGGGCGTAGGGCTGGAGGGAGCACCAGCCCGTCACAAGACACCCCAAGAGAGACTCCAGCCCCAGACCCAGCAGACAGCAGGCACAGGCCAAGCCCACTGCGCCACCACACCCTGCTTCAATTCAGTTTATTTTTAAAGAGCAATCTTTTCACGCAGTGACACAGAGCACTTGGACAAAGGCATAAAGCAAAGAAACAAATACAACAAAGAAGACAGTTTACTATAGACTAGCTTAATACATTATCAGTGCATTTATCAAAGTTATAAGTATGTCTACTGGCCACAGAGAAAAGGAACAGAAACTCCCAACTGAAAGTTAAGGGAGAAAAAAACCTCTGGGGGTCCAAGTGCCAGCGGCTTCCCACTCATCCTGGGCATTCTAGATTAACCAAGACTTCTAAATCAGTTTACAAATAATAATAGCATTGTTGCTGTATGATAACTTGATTATGACTATATGAAGCCAATTTTACAGCTTAAAGCTTGCCCTGTGTTGTTGAAGATCTGTCTTTGATCATACGATAAATAAATAAATAAATAAATAACTTGATTTCCCAGTTCACCAAGGTACGTTTGGGATTTTTTTAGACACACCAAGTATCTACAGAATGCCATTGTTTTTAATCAGATTACATCTTATACTGAGACATTGCCACGCCCACACCTCCGGGCCAACACGGAACACCTGTGACCCAACGCAGACCGCAGCATAAAAGGCTGCGTTGGACAACCAGCTGATGCGGAACCTTGATCTGCCTCCTCGTTAGCGACCTTCTCCAGCCATTTCCTGTTCCCGAACGCCTTTCCCGAACCCGTCCCTTGTTCCCCCGATCTACTGCCTCCTTCGGATCATCGACCTCTTGCCTGTACACTGACCTCGCCTTTTGGATCCTCCCTGTTACGACGTTCGCACCTCGAAGACCCTTTGCCCGTCCTCTGACCTCCTCTCTTGGATTTCCCCGAAGACACCACGATTACCGCTCTGCACTTGGGTCCGCCGCTTCCCTCAGACACGACCATGACAGACATCCTGCAGAAGATCCTGAGTACACCTATAGAAAACAACAGACATAGCTCTGATTTTCATTGTTCTTAAAGATTTAGTCTCGAGATGTGTGCTTTTGTACCTTTTAGTGCAACTGGATCTACATCCTGTAAGATTCATTCATTCATTCCTTCATTCATTCATTATTGATAACAGCATGTCCAAAACAGAGTCACAATGGTCTAGAGACTATCCCTGAGGGCAGTAGACTGGACACCAGCCCATCACAGGAAAATCACACATGCATTCACACACTGCAGGCCAAAGGCATCAGTTCACCTGAAACAGCAGTCATTGAACTGTAGGAGGAAACTGAAGCACCTGATGAAAATCCACACACTGGGAGAGGGTGCACTCTCTGTACAGGCTTAGCCACCTTTAGTCCTACTCCCAAATGTAAAGCCACCGCAACACCACTGTACCACTTTCCACAAGATTCAGACCTAGCTTTTCTATAAGCTTAGTACTATTAGTACACAATTTTACTGAGGCCTATATTATTCTTACTGTACCTCATTTGTCTTGCTTCATTCAGACCTGTCATGTTTCCAAAGCTCAGGACAGGAGACCAGATTCAAGTGCAGGTGCAGTAATAAACTGCAATAAGGGGAAAGGCAAGAGAAAAACTCCAATAAGGGGAAAGGCAAGAGAAAAACTCCAATAAGGGGAAAGGCAAGAGAAAAATCCAAAGTACAGGCAGGGATTTCAGTTGACGTGCAAACTTCATCCAAAAACGTGATCACCAGAGTCACAGCTGAAGCGACGAGAGCAGTAGGTCAGAGAGCCGAGGGAGTTGTTGAGGGTAAGAGGAATAGGGATCAGGGAGAATACAGAGCACAGATCACGAAACAAGAGGAGCTGGGTCTGAGGATGTTCCAGTGGTCTGTCCTCTCTCAGGTTGCTCCTCTTACAGTCCACCGCTGATGATTGCTAGCAGGTGTAGAGGAGAAACGTGTGGCCGGGGGCGTGACAGCACCCCCCCTCCTATGGGTGGCTGCCGCCGCCATGTGCCGGGAGCAGGAGGACCCTGCAGGCGGGGTGCTGGGTGGTCCAGATGGTCCCTGTGGAAATCAGAAACGAGCATAGGATCTAAAACATCATGGGCTGAGACCCAACACTGCTCCTCAGGCCTTTAGCCCAACCAGTCCACCAGGTATTGGAGCTACCGACGCCAGCAGCCTTCACCTTGTCAGTGGGCCCCCCCCGTTGACCTACACCAGAGGGGGGGAGGCTGGTCACAACTGGTGGCCTGGAGGAGGGAGGTACTGCATGATTTAAGAAGGTACACTTGGAAGTTAGGGTTAACTCGTAACCTTGGGGGCAGGAGTAGCCAGTGAGTGACAGGGGTGACTCTACAGAGGATCTTGAAGGGGCCAATGTAAGGTGGACTGAGTTTCTTTGACGGGAGGTGTACCTTGGGGTCCTGTGTGGACAGCCATACCCTTTGCCCAAGATGGAGGACTAGATGGTGACCGTGCCAGTCTGGTGAGTGATGTTTTGGAATTTCTCATTTACCATCTGAAAGGGCTCACCACTGTCCTTGTACCAGCCCTCCACCGCAGGGACTTTGCTCTGTCTGGAGAAAAGTGCCAGCTGGTAACCCAGCATGCATCTGAATGAGGAGATACCTATAGACTCAGGAGGTAGGGAGGTATGGGCGTATTCTGCCCACGGCAGGAAGCGGGCCCACATGTGCTGCTTCTGTGAACAGTAACTTCAAAGATTACGCTCAATGTCCTGCTGCAGTTTTTCTACCTGCCCATTGGCCTGCGGGTGATACCCTGAGGTCAGACTCACGGTTATCCAGAGCCAGTCCCAGAAGGCCTGCCAGACCCGGGAGGTAAACTGTGGGCCACGGTCTGACGCTATGGCTTTGGGGAGACCGAAAAGCGGAACACCAAGAGAAGCTCAGGCTGTTTGCGGGGCAGTCGGGAGCTTCTTCGGGGGTGAGGCAGCAGGCCTTGGAGAATCAGTCTATGAGTGTCAGGATCATGGTCTTACTTTCCGAGGAGGGCAGGTCTATCAGAAAATCCACTGCCACGTGGGACCAGGGGCGAGATGGAATCAGAATCGGCACTGGAAGGCCAACTGGTTTCTGGGTTGGTGTTTTTGCCTGAGTGCAGGTGTCACAGGCCTCTATGTATTCTTGTACGTCCTCAAGCATCGAGGGCCACCAGAACCGTCTCTGTAGGAGGGAGAGCACGTAATGAGCACCAGGACGGTCAGACACATGCTGACGGGGATATACTCCTTTCCCGGAGGCTTGTTGCTGGGCTCAGGTTCCTGGGCTTGAGTTGCCTGGAGCTCCTGGAAAAATTGCCATCGCAGTGGTGCTACTATGCAGTTCTGGGGAAAAATAGGTTCAGGTTAGCTTAGGGTCATGGATTCGAGACAGTGTGTCAGCCTTTGAGTTTTTGGAGCTTGGTTTATAGGATGCACTAAAGTTAAATCGTGTGAAGAACAGCGCCCACCGGGCCTGGCGTGGGTACAACTGTCTGGCGGACTGAGATACTGCAGGTTGCGGTGATCCATCAGGACCAGAAAAGGATGGACTGTTTCCTCTGACCTATGGTGCAACTCCTTGAGTGCCAGTTTAATGGCCAACAATTTGCAGTTCCCGATGTCACAACTTTGTTCGGCCCGTGTGAGTTTCCTGAAGAAGAAGGCACAGGGGTGTAGTTTGGGTGGGCCGCCATATTGCTTGGACAGCACCACTCCGACCCCCTATGACCAAGGCATCAACCTCCACAACAAAAGAGAGAGAGGGGTCAGGGTGATGGAGGATGGGCACCGACGTGAAACGAGCTCAGAGGTCATCAAATGTGTGCTGGGCCTGCTCGGTCCATGTCAAACGCGTCCCCTTACCTGCAGCGAGGGGAGTGAGGTGTGTGGCAATGATGCTGTACTCTGAATGAACCGTCTATAAAGATTCACAAAACCCAGAAACCACTGCAGTGCCTTGACGGTGGTCGGTTTTGGCCACTATAATACTGCTCTGAGATTTTCTGGGTCCATGGCCAACCCCTGTTGGCTGAGGATGTACTCCAGGAGCGACATTTGTTGCTGATGAAAAAGACACTTCCCCCTTTGACGAACAGCTGATTTTGCTTGCAGCAGCAGAGATAGAACCACCCGAACGTCCTGCACATGCTGCTCCCATGTCCGGGAATAAATCAGGATGTTGCCCAAGTAGACGGTAACACATTCGTTGAGTAAACCCCCCAAGACATGATTAACGAATACCTGAAAGACAGGGGGTGCATTTGAAAGTCCGAAAGGCATAACGAGGTTTTCATAGCGGCCCATCGTGTTGCTAAAGGCGGTCTTACACTCGTCATCCTCTCGGATCTGGACGAGATCATACGCATTGCGAAGGTCCAATTTTGTGAATATTGTGACGCCGTACACTCTCTCTAGGGCTGCCATTATTAGCGTCAAAGGGTGTTGATAGCGAACCATAATTGCATTCAGACCCCGGCAATCAATAGCCCTTGTCTTTCTTCCCCACAAAGAAAAATCCAGTGGAAGAAGGCAAGGTTGAAGGGTGGATGATGCCTGCACTCAAAGCCTCCGTGATGTATGTCTCCATAGTCTTTTGTTTGGGGAGGGACAACGGGTACATCCGACTGCGAGGGATTCCTGGCAAAAGGTCTATGGTGCAGTCCCAGGGATGATGCTGTTGAAGCGCTGTGGCGCGGGTTTTACTGAAGACCTCACTGAGGTCCTGGTATTCCTGGGGAATGGGTATGGAGGAAGCCCCTTTGGGGCTTTCTATGGACGTAGCCCGGCAGGGCAGCAGCAGACAAGACTGAGCTCCAGCGGAACCCCAAGATACATTTACATTTACATTTATTCATTTAGCAGATGCTTTTGTCCAAAGCGACATACATCTCAGCAAAGATAACCGGCAAGTCTGGGGAACAGCTGACATAGAACACAAGGTCGTGTTGGTGACATGCTCCGACACTTAACTGCAGTATGTTGGTGCACACATCCACTAGCCCTGTCCCTAGTGGCTGGCCATCCAAGGTGCTAATCCATAACGTAACATCACAGGATCACCCAGGGATTTGGTTGCATTGCACAAATCCTGCATCGATAAACAATCTGCTGCACCTGGATCCACTGACGCCTAGGTCTGTACTTCGCCCCCTTCCCAGGCAAGGCAAACAGGAGGATCAAATGAGAACGGGACTGATGAGTTCCACTGACCTGAAATTCCCGGACCGGCTCCTGGAGGGGTCAGATTAGATAGTCTGTGCGTAAGTGTCCCGGTGCTCTGCAGTATAGGCACAGCCTGTGCTTGTGCTTGTGTTCCTTAGAGGTCAGCCTGCCTCGACTGATCTGTATCAGCTCAGGGAGTTTGTGTTCTTGTTCCAGGGTTGTGGATGGGTGCTGTGGTCGGAGATGTCACTCGCGTTCCAGGTTATCGATGGCCACAGCCGCCTCGATGAAGCAGTTGAGGGACCAATCCTGCCTGCGGTAGACCAGCTCGGCTTGGATCAGAAACTGGCCAGGAGGTTGGCCGGGTTCCAACCGTTTTGTTCTGCCAGCTTCTGGAATTCAAGGGAATATTCTTCCATCGATTGACTTCCCTGCCGAATCTGAATGAAGCGATCGCTGGCAGCCCGCGAGGACAGGGAATAATCGAAAACTTCTTTGAACTTCGTCTGGAACTCCTCATACATCATCGGAGGCAGTTCCTCCAGCCTGCCATAGCCCAGAGATGAGCGTGTCCCATGAGCAACGAAACCAGGTAGAGAATTTTCACTCTGTCGTCTTGGTAGATGTGTGGGGAGCTGGAAAATATTAGCTCACATTGCATCAAGAAGCTTTGGCAGTTCTCAGGGGACCCATCATATCTTTCCGGGGTGCCAGGTGGAGGCTATCTTGATGCTAATGCCAGAGTGGGGTTTGGTGCAACAGGAAGAGGCAGCGTAGCAGCGGTGGTGGTAGTGGTCCCAACGATGCCACTCACTTCTAAGACAGTGACGAGCCCTTGGAGGGTCTCCTCAATTCTGTGCAGGGACTGCTCATGTGAGCCCAGGAGGGCACCTTGCACAGAAACGGCATGGTGGAGGTGATCCAGCACCGCTGAGTCCGGGTTTGAGGTGGAACCTTCTGTCATGTTTCCAAATCTCAGGACAGGAGACTGGACTCAAGTGCAAGTGCACTTTATTTGGCAAGAGAAGAATCCAAAGTACAGACAAGGGGTCAGCTGAGGTGCACACATCATCTGAAGAGGTGGTCACCAGAGTCAGAACCGAAGAGACAAGAGTAGTAGATCAGAGAGCTGAGGGAGTCATCAAGGGGAACAAGAATAGGGATCAGGGTGAATGTAGAGCACAGATCACGAAACAAGCGGAGCAGGGCCCGAGGAGGTTCCGCGGTCTGTCCTGTCTCGGGTTGTTCCTCTTATAGTCCGCCGCTGATGATCGCCAGCAGGTGCAGAGGAGGCCAGGGGCGTGACAAGACCCCCTGTGGCTGCTATGTGGTTGCATTAGTTGCCACAGCAGCTGAACTTTTTGTGCTGAGCAGAAGAGATCCCACCACAAGTAGAGACAAACAGAAAACAGATTGGGCTATGTATGAATGGAACCTTTGATAAACTCATTTCTTTGAAAAGGTCACACAGAATGACCAGATTAATTGGAGAGCAATTTGATCATTCAATTGAAAGTAATTCCAGTGTATCATATACATGATTTTTAAAAAATCATTTTGACATAATTCATAACTTCATATAATCATCTTCTTGGACAGAAATGAAATGTTTTATTTTAGCACAACATAATATGACAAAATAAAATTAAACTGACATTTATGTAGCAACAATAAAATGAACAAATACTGTACTGTAATGGTATATCACTACTAAATCTGCATTAATAATACATTTTTGTTGTTATTATTCTATTGTTTTGTATTGGACTCACTTCGTCCATGATCTCTTAAGTTCACGTAATGTATAAATGTTCATGCACTCTAACTTTAAGATCATGGCTGTTAAACAATGGATAAACCTTTGCACAACTACTCCTCTAATGTAACATAAATGTTTATATATGTATTTAAAAAAAATATATTACTAAGAAGTTGACTAGGAATTGTTGATATATGGATAAAGTTTTATGCAGCTACTCATGTGATGTACATATGGTAGAAAAAACAAACTCACTGTACTTTGGAATCACACATCTGCATCTATGTCTCTTTCTGCTAATATAATGCACACATTGTATTTTCCATGAGATATATGTTACTTTGGAGAAAAGCTCCTGCTAATTAAATAAATGTAAATAAATGTCAATCATTAAATGTTTTGTGTATATCACTTCACTTAACTCTTATAATAACATGATTTGTGTCCCACTTTTCTTTGTTCTATTTTTTGGAAATTCTGGGAGAAGGAAAAAAATAAAACATTTGTGAGGCACTGAACTATCTGATAATTCCAATATATGATCCCCTGAGTTCTGGTCAGCTGCAAATGACCTATACATTTAAAATGAAGTTCCAGGACAAGTAATACAATCTAATATAACCAAACAGTGTAACATAACATACAGAAGACAGTTTATTTTGCTTGTGTACTGTATGTATAACTACAACCACCAAAGTTTTAAAAACTGCTTTAGTTTAGTTTTTTTTCCCCATGTACTAATAGAGCCAGAGGACCCAGAAGTCATCCTTTGTCAAGACTGCCTATATTTCTTACCTTCTGATACTGACTTAATGAGTACACAACTGCTAGAGGAAACAGTACGCAGTTAAAACCCCTCCCCACTGCTAAAGTATGACTGGTAAGACAAAATACCCTTCCAGAGCCCATATAAGATATTTTAGAGCCTAAACTTCACAATTAAATTCAAAGGGGACAACTTTACCATCCTCACTAAATAAATACATACACACTTTCTGAACTGCGTGTCCCATATGGGGTGGCGGGGAACCGGAGCCTACCTGGCAACACAGGGTGTAAGGCCAGAGGGGGAGGGGACACACCCAGGACAGGACACCAGTCCGCCACAAGGCACCCTAAGCAGGACTCGAACCCCAGACCCACCAGAGAGCAGGACCCGATCCAACCCACTGCTGCACCGCTCCCCCGCTCACTTAATAAACAAGACCACACATATTTTATTGAGGTAAACAGGGTGGAGAAATTACTTATTCATGCCATATCACCTAAGAGGGCTTTAGTTTAATTTTTGCTGTTGTTGTATGTCACAGAATCCTTCACAATGTCAAGATTGTCTCTAAGTGTAGATGTTGAGGTACAAGGCACTACCAGCCAGGGCTTATTTGAATAGACACTAGACAGAGGGCAAATGTTTATGCATTTCATATAGCTGTCATGAACACCGGGGGTGCGGTGGCGTTGTGGGTTGGACTGGGTCCTGCTCTCTGGTGGGTCTGGGGTTTGAGTCCCGCTTGGGGTGCCTTGTGGCGGACTGGTGTCCCGTCCTGGGTGTGTCCCCTCCAGCCTTACACTCTGTGTTGCCGGGTAGGCTCCGGTTCCCTGCATCCCCGTGTGGGATAAGCGGTTCAGAAAGTGTGTGTCATGAATGTAGAGCTGGTGTGCATTAAAAGGGGGGGTTTTAAATAGTTACAAAAAGCTTTTAAATATCTTATTCTTCATAATGCTCTAAACTGGCAATGAATCAGAAAATCCTTTGAAATACTAAAAATGATAACCTCCATTAAATAATTTTCACTGGTCAAGGTTGAGTTGTTTGGTTCCTTTGTATACTGAGAAAATGTATGATAAAACTGACCTTATGGCGAGGGAGGTTATTCTCCTGCTCGCCTGTATCCACTGACTTCCTGTAGATGCCTGTATCAAGTTCAAGACTGATTACGACCTACAAGACAGTCAAAGGAGGTGTTTCCTGATTCCCACAGGACCTGATAACTCCCTATACCTTAGCAAGAGCAAGAGTAAGTTCTCAGTTTTGGCTCCAGTGTCGTGGAATTTTTGCTCCTGTGTTGTGCAGAATTGCTGAATCTCTTTCAAAAAACTAAATGGTTCTCAAAACCCATGTTTTTCAGGGTCATCTCACTTCTGATCTGCTTCATGAGTTTGCATCTGATCACCTGTTACTATCACCCGTGTTGGCTATCAATTCTATATGCAGCTACTCATGTAATGTATGCAAAACCAGTGGTATTGGACCAACTGACTGTGCTTTGAAAAACACATCAGCATGTGTAACTCTTTGTTGTGAAATGCACTTTTGTTTACTCTGACTTATACATCACTTAGGAGAAACACATCTGTTAAATGAATAACTGCAAATGCTCCACAAGCTGCAGTTTTTGTTTATGTAGAGCCATAATAGTTTTGGAGAACTCACAGAATGCAGCCCGGAGAGAAAAACAATGTTTGCAAATGGTTGCAGGCTCAGCAGTTCTCATGGAAACTATACCATGATGGGCGGAAATGATCTTGTGTCCCATCTCCTTGCCAACAAAGGAGACAGCATGAGTTTTCACCACGTGGGGGAACACTGTGATAGAAAGAGGAAGAGAGGGAGTGAGAGAAGGAAGGAGGAAAAGAGGAGCAGGACTCGCCTGACAAATCGACGCTAAGGCTGTGAGAAGTGCTTGGCATTTTGAGGACACGCTGCTTGTTTGTGCTGTCGCCAAGAACCGTTTTGTAAGCAAATTTCGGCAGTGTTTTTAATCATTACGGTAAGACAAACCAAAGCAGCACTCTCTCCCAGTCCCTGCAGTGGTGCCACTTCCTGCAGTCCCACTAATTCTTCACCTTCTGGCCTAACCCTCCCATGTTCCAAGCTCTCTGAGGACACCGCAGTAACAGGGTACCATCAAGGACTCATCTCCTGCCTTTATGAACCTTAGCACTAAAATACCATGTGGCATTTATCCTGTGCTCGTGTACTGTGGTATTACCCTATGAACAGATGAGTCCTGCTCAGTCAAGGTGGTGAAAAATCATGTGTTTTAAATACTTTCATGTTAAAATTTAAGACCAAACAGATATAATACATTCAGTGTTCCAGGGCTCATTGTTGCCTGCTAAATGATGAGACAGCATCCAGCTTATGATTTATACAAGAAACATTGTAACCACGTCAAGCATGCCATGGTAGGGCTTGCCTTCTCCAAAGTCACATTATTCATATCACAGTATACTGTAGGATAATCAGTATACAGTAACTTTGATCGTGTGAAAAGTGGTTTAGTCTTCTTGTTCTTCATATTGTCATATATTCCATCAGGACAGCAGCCAGAGATGGACTGATCTGGAAAGACAGAATGCTCAGTGCTCCAACATGCCTATTCAGGGTACAGCAATGAATGTCTTAACGCTTAACAAGAAATACTTCACAGGTGATAATACATGCAAGAGTTCACTTAACACTTTTTCTTATAAATGCTCAACAGGTTCACTTGAACTTCTTAACATTATTTTTTAAAAAAAATCTTCAAAAAACTTCTAGTACAATTGGTTGTAAACATTCCCAAAAGTCTAGTGTGTATGTTAACCCTAACCCCTTCTATAAGTTGAAGGTCCTGCTTAAAATGTCAATCAAAAACTTTGTCCAGTTACAGTGCACACACACACTTTCTGAATCACTTGGCCCATTTGGGGTCCCAGGGAGCCAGAGCCTAACCTGGCAACACAGGGCATAAGGCTGGAGGGGAAGGGGACAGACCCAAGACAGGACACCAGTCTCTCACAAGGCACCCCAAGCAGGACTCAAACCCCAGACCCACCAGAAAGCAGGAACCAGTCCAACCCACTGCACCACCGCGCCCCTTACAGTGCATAGTGAGAACAAATTACTGTACCTAGTTCATTTGTGACTGTAGTTGATGTTTTACCACTGACCACAGATCATTGCTCACATTCAGCTGTAAATGGTACACTCAGTATGGTACACTTTGTCTAAGGAACATGGACAACTATATGACCACATATTTTGATGTCAGATGCTCTTTGTCCTTTTAGGACTCAGTGTGTATGACTGAAAAGATAGAATCGGCCAAGCATCTGTCACCTGTGATGCTCTTAGACTCGTCTTTCAGTATCAGAAGCTCATCTCTGCATCACTGGGTGCAAGTGGCTGTACTGTCTGGTGATGGGATGTAACACTTGACACCTTCCTCTAACGATTGACCCCCACGATGATCCCTGACACTTGTTTAACTCACACTTATTCCGTTCTCTTCACATCACAGGTAGAAACCAAACACGGCTGCTATGAAATATCTCGCCTTTCCTCCTGAATATGGATTATTTAGTAAAATATCTGCTGTTTTTTAATTAATTGTTAACAACCCCTGGGGAAATGTATTCGTTGATAATTGAAATAAGCGTTGTTTGGATGTTTAATTGTAAGTTTCTCTCCTCTTTCACTGCCAATAAATTTCAGTTGATCTACAAGCACAGTGCACTCAGAATTGTCTAGTTCTTGGTGTAATTATAGTGTCTGGCATATGTGCAACATAAAATGCTTAAAAATATTACTGTAATGGAAATCTTACAGTAGTGTTTTAACACTGTATGCTTGCTAATCAACATAAAGTGTACCTTACAGCTTACAGATTTATATTTATTAAAGATCATGCAGATATTTAGATATTTATGTTCTCTAACAGAGGACAGTTTTTCACCTTAATATGGTGTGGTACTTGTACAAAATATTGCTTCAGATACTAAAATAACTGAATACTGTTTTTTCTGTTTTAAGTTGTGCCAAAAATACAATTATTTTCTAATTCTGCATAGAATAAAATAACATATACGTGTGTATGTATGCTGTTCCATGCATATACTATAAGTATCATATACCTTAGTTTTTTACGTGATTTTAGAGCATTATATACACACACACACACACACACACACACACACACACACACCTTCCGAACTGCTTGTCCCATACGGGGTCATGGGGAACCGGAGCCTACCCGGCAACACAGGGCGCAAGGCTGGAGGGGGAGGGGACACACCCAGGACAGGACGCCAGTCCGTCTCAAGGCACCCCAAGTGGGACTCGAACCCCAGACCCACCCGAGAGCAGGACCTGGTCCAACCCACTGCGCCACCGCACCCCCTGCATTATATATATGTTTCAAAATCATATTAAAAAAAAACTACCATCTCATTTTGCCTGTTTTTAATTCTGGCAAATATGTTTTTTAAATATTGTGATTTTATAGTGTACCCTGATTTGTGCTGTCATTGCAATATCTTCTCACTCAAGGTCAATCTGTCTGTAAAAAGTAAATCAAAAGTAAAGGCAAACATAAATGTTTCATTAGTGCCATAATGACTCTCTATAGAAAATAAAAATGAAAATGTAAAGATATGAAAACATCTAAGGGATTTAACAGATTTGCACAGTAAAGCATGCAAAGTTAGAGCAGAGAAGCAGTGGAGACCAGTGCCTATGACGCTTCACTGTGCTGCTGATCCCCAAACTTGTAATGTGTGTCTGTCTTGACTGTGAAGAGAGTGTGTCACTCTAAGACTGACAGTGAGCACATCATGTACAGAGGATTATGCCTTACCTGATCTGGAAGTTTATGCATGCATTCATGACATCTATAATATATAATATTCCAAGCTTTTTAGGACTGGCCCAGATATTACTTCCTTAAACAGGGACCTACACCCAGACCGCTGTGATTTACATGTGTCTAAATGTGTGAAGTAAAGTAAAAATGAGTAAAATATTTGAATGAAAAACATGCAAATTACTATGTGATACAGATCCTAAGATGCATCTTCCATGTTGAGATATACATCTGAAATACTGAATTATTTCCTAAAATACATTGGTGCATATGGTGAAGGAAACAAACTAATTGTACTTAAGAATCACATCTGCAACTATGTTTCTTTCTCCTGAGGTAATGCACAAATTGTATTTTCTATGAGATGTACATCGCTTTGGAGAAAAGCATATGCTAAATGAACAAATGTAAATGTAATACACCAGTATATTCCAACTACCTTTTATACATTAGAAAAAAAGTATTATTATGTATCTGCTTGAGAGATTGTGTGATTAGATGACTATGTGTGAGATGAGAGTTTATGTTCAAATCACTCAGAACTGCTGAATCATTTTCAACATTTCAGTCTGGATTCAAACCTGAACATTTCACTGAGATAGCACGCCTGGCAGTGTCAGATTCTCTCCAGTCGGCCAGAGCAACCTTCCTCTCCTTGGTCTTCAATCTCCTCAACCTGGCTGCAGCATTCGAAACTGTTAACCACTGGATTCTACTCTCCTCTCTTGGACAGCTTGGTTTCAAAAGAACTGCACTACATTTGTTTGAATCCTACCTATCAAACAGATCCTACCAAGTGGTCTGGCGAGGCACCAATTCATTTCCTCAGCCTCTCTCAACTGGTGTCCCACAGGGCTCAGTACTGGGCCCCCTACTCTTTTCAATCTACACCTCTTCTCTCGGCCCTGTCATTGCCTAACATGGAAGCACTGTAAGTAACTACCACAGGTACTATAATTACTACTGCTACGCCAATGATACCCAGTTCTTCCTCTCATTTCCACCTGAAGCAACAAACATTTCCTCATGCATCGCTGCCTGCCTATTGAACATCTCTACCTAGATGTCAGATCACCACTTACAACTTAACCTCTCTAAAACAGAGATCCTTAACCTCCCAGCTGACCCGTCTTTCTGTCGTGAACTCTCTATCAAACTGGACAACTCACTGATCTTGCCTGCCTCCTTAGCTAAGAGTCTGGAAGTGAGGATTGACTCAAGTCTGTCCTGCACTCAACACATCAAAGCCACAACTCAAACCTGCAGATACATCCTGCATAACATCCACAGGATCTGTCCCTGCCTAACAATAGACTCTGTGCAACTTCTTGTCCAGGCCATGCTGATATCTCACCACCATCAAGATTCGCAGCTACTCGTGTGATGTACATTGGTTGATATGGTGGAAAGTAACAAACTATCAGTACTTAAGAATCACGCATCTGCTGTCATGATCACCCTTCTATTTCCTTTGTATATTGACAATTCAATATGCAGTTACTGATGTAATGTGCACTGTCAAAAACAGTGGTATTGGATAAACTGACTGTCCTTCAACAACTACATTTCTGCATCAGTAATTCTTTGTCTATTGTGAAATGCACTTTTGTTTACTTGCATTTCACTTTGAAGAAGACAATTTGTCAAATACACACACACACACACTTTCTGAACCGCTTGTCCCATACGGGGTCACAGGGAACTGGCGCCTACCCGGCAACACAGGGTGCAAGGCCGAAGGGGGAGGAGACACACCCAGGACGGGATGCCAGTCCGTCGCAAGGCACCCCAAGTGGGACTTGAACCCCAGACCCACCGGAGAGCAGGACTGTGGGCCAACCCACTGCGCCACTGCACCCCCCTGGATTTGTCAAATAAATAAATGCAAATGTAATCATAGAGTATGTAGATGAGTGCGCGTACATGTGTGTGCTTGAGGCCATTTGCACAAGAGTTGCGTAGGCATACTGTATGTGTGAAAAACTACGTTTACGAGTCTGTGTTTGAGAGTGTGCATATGACTCTACTTGCCCACACAAATGTGGAAGCTCCTGTGATCGGGCATCTATACAGCTGCTGCATTTTGCTCTTGGTGCTATAGAGTGCATAGTTTCTGCCAAGGTTAATAGAATAATTGATTGTGGATTGAGCCCAGTTGCTGCGAACACTCAGCCCATTTGTTCATTTTGCTTTTGATTACATGCACTGGCGATGATGTGCAGTCATCACAGAGCCCACAGAGGCCAGAAGACACAGTCCCTGGCCACTGTGTAAGGGTACTTCACTGATTACAATCCATGGCCACTCAATACCAGCCCTGCTTCTCTGCTCTGTGGCAGCAATTTATCATCACCTAAGAATACTTACATTATGCTATGATGCTCTTGTAAATAAGCTATGTAGCTTTCTAAATAAACAATATCATAATCCAGAAATTTTGCATCACTCTGGTTTGCTCAGAGTAAGGGCATGCAGTGTGGTTTTTGTGGGAAGAAAGAGAGAAGAATGAAAAAGCTCCACCCCTCACCCCCTCACCCCCTCAGCCCCACACACACACACAAAATCCTGAGCTGTCAACCAGAAGAGGGATATGAAAAATCCATTATGTCAACTTCTGCTTGTAGTGCATACTAAGGCACATATATGCAACATGGGCAGCACAGTAGGTAGAGCTCATGCCTCACAACTCCTGGACCATCGGTTTGAAGGTAAATTCAAATCTGGTTTAATCTGCACACATTCTCCTCATGTTCATGTGGGGTTCCTGGAGGTGCTTTTGTTTCTTCCCATAGTCCAAAGACAGGTACCTCCAATACTTCCTTTACTGTGTATCTGTGATTGTCCTGTGATGTACTGGTGTCTCATCTAGGCTGTACCTTGCCACACACCCTGTGCTTCTGCACTATGGACCTTCATGACCCTGCACTGGACAAGCAATTTCTAATAATGAGGGGATGGATAAACAAAGCCATTATTAATAAATAATACACACACATTTTCTGAACTGCTTGTCCTATTTGGGGTCACGGGGAGCCAGAGCCTAACCTGGTAACACAGGACGCAAGGCTGGAGGGGGGAAGGGGACACTCCCAGGACAGGACACCAGTCTGTCGCAAGGCACCCCCCGCGGGACTTAAACCCCAGACCCACCAGAGAGCAGGACCCAGTCCAACCCACTGCGCCACAGCGCCCCCCTAATGAATAATACATTTACATTTATTTATTTAACACGTGCTTTTCTCCAAAGCGACTTCCAATGAACTTTAGATAGTGTTAGCCCACACACCTTGTTCACCAAGGTGACTTACACTGCTAGATACACAACTTGCAATGGGTCACTCCTCCAGACATCAGTGGAACACACTCTCTCTGTCACTCACACACAATGGGTGAATACTGACACTTGAATATCAATACAGTGTAAATAATTTAAAATAAAAAACACAACCTAATATGACTGAAATACAGTAAAACAGAAATTCTGAGTGCAGTATTAAAAACAAACAAATAAGGTGTGTAATGGTACAATGCAAGTAAATCAATTTAAATGTTGAAATAAAGTGTTTTTTAACCAATTTTTGTTACACTTTAAATTTTACGGTGAATATATATGAGAATCAGAAGCACTTTATTAGGAACAGCAAAAGCTGCAGGAATTTAACTTGATAATTGTAGATGCATTCACCATACACAAATACACAGAGTGTAACAATGAATAGCAGTATACATTTATTTATTTAGCAAATGCTTACATGACTTACAATGGGTGACTCATCCATACAACAGTGAAACACACTTTCTCAGTCACTTACACACTGCAGGGGAACCTGAACAGCATGTCTTCGGGCTGTGGGAGGAAACTGGAGCACCCGGAGAAAACTCATGCAGACACGAGAAGGACATGCAAACTCCACACAGACTGAGCGGGGATCAAACCCATGTCCTCTTGCACCACCCAGGCAGTATAAGAGACAGTATAAATATATTTGTAATAAACTAATTTCTCTAATAGTAGCTCATACTGATGATATCTGTAATGAGTAGTTCCTATAGTGATTCAAAGAAAAAGAAACATGGTATGTGATGGTTACTAAAATTCAGTTCTTTGGTCTGTAAAACAAGCAAGAGTTGGTAGTTCAGAGTACAAAATGTATCAGTCATGTGAGAGCAGTTAGCTCACATCCTTACTTATGCTTAGTATTTATGTCTTTTCAAATATCTTTGAATTCCAAACACATTTTCATCAAGAAATCATTATTGTATATGAATATGCATCTTACAGCAGAAACTGTTGATACTGTTGTTTAGAAATAGTTAATTCCAAAACTTAAAATTTAGTCCCTTCATACATACATACATTTTATTGTAAAAATTTGGGTTCTGGGACTGGAACCAGCAACCCACATGGCTGAAATACAGTACTCCCTTAAATACGAAACAGATCAAAACAACCCCGGGATGTTTCTAGAGTTACTTGGTGCAAAACCCCTGTGTTGCATCCCAGTGGGGTGGTGCCAGTGTGCCCTCAGCAGGGTGGCATGATGAGAAATGAGAACTACTCTTATCTCCATGGAGTGACCCAGTGTTTGGAGTAGCATCAAGTGTGGTGTTTCAGATGGTTTTCTGGGGCAGAGAGACTCTTCTACAGCTGCATGGGATAAACAGATGTGGGGAAATGCCGATGGCACTGGTGTAACTATCAGTCACTTAAAGCAGACATACAGAGCCAAGTACCAAAGGATCCCAAAAAAATTGTTACATTTATTATAAATTATTGGTTTCTGATCAAATTAGTCACTAGTACATTATAAAGTCACTGGAGCCCTTGCATTCTGAAGCTGCTGTTTTGCATTTGTTCATTTAACTGATGCTTTTCGCCAAATCAGCTAATGTTAATCTATCTGCAATTATTTACCTATCTTGGTAATGTTACTAGAGCACTTCTTAGGGTAAGTACTTTGCTCAGGAGTACTACAGCTGGAGGTAGAGACTGAACCTGCAACCTTTGGATTCAAAAATAACAACACTAACCAGTACACTACCCACTGTCCCATAACAGTGTTTTACACTGTGTCTCACTGTATGTGTGTGTACCTTTGCGCACAATGCACTTTGGTTCCAGAAGAACCTGACCGTCCACACAATCCATCTTTTACTCAGCTGTTCAAGTATATGACAGCCATAACTTACACACTGTCTGTATAACACAAGCTTACATGCAAACATGCACAGAAAAAGATTATACATGAACGAAATGGGCAAAGATGAAGAACACACACTCAGAGAGACATACACTCACACAGAGTCAGAAATACCTCCACGCGCACACACATTATGTGCTGGGAAGCCACATTGTCCTGGAAGGCCCTTTAATTTGTTTTCAGTAATCGGGTTCAAGGACAGAGGGATGCAGGAGCATCAGTTTCCCCTGGGAGAGCAGGGGGTGTCGGGCGGCTTAAGTTACCTGGCGTAAGAAGGGGGAAATGAGGGGATGTAATAAAGCATAGGCAAAGTGGATGAATGCAGGGCGGCGGCGGGGTGCCAGTCGAGCCGTTTGGTCTTGTGCAGCAGCAGCAGCAGCGAGAGGCGATAGCTGACAGACAGCGCGCAGTTTGTTCTGAGTCAGCACAAATGGGAGGAAGTGGGGAGGAGCGGGGCGAGCGGCATACCGCGGGAGGGGGCACCAGCCGGGGGCTTGGACCAAGACTTTTGCTGAGTTAGCCTGGGACACAGCTTGGAGTGCTCTCTACAGCAAATGGAAAGAGCATTTACCTGCAATATTGCACACGCATACACACACACAGTCCAGTGTTGTTTTCATGAATATGTCCATACAACCAGTTCAAACAATTATTTGTTGTTTTCAGTTCTGCGAATGAACACACACACACACATTTTCAGAACCGCTTGTCCCATACGGGGTCACGGGGAACCGGAGCCTACCCGGCAACACAGGGCGTAAGGCCGGAGGGGGAAGGGGACACACCCAGGACGGGACACCAGCCCATCACAAGGCACCCCAAGCGGGACTCGAACCCCAGACCCACCAGAGAGCAGGACTGCGGTCCAACCCACTGCGCCACCTGCGAATGAACAGTGGGACAGAAAATGTCAATCACTTTTGACACTGTGAGTCCCTTGAAGCGTAATCCTGACACAACATAAACACATGACCATGTCTTGCTGGCAAAATATATATTTTTTCTATTATTTACAATGATTACACGGATGGCACAATGATGCAATGAGTAGTGCTGCTGCTTCAGAGCTCCTGGGTTGTTTGGGCAGAGGGTTAAATGCAACTTGGTCTATGTGAAGGTTGCATGTCCTTTGGGTGGTAGGTGACATAATGGTAAGAGCTGCTCTCAAAGGATTGAGGTTCAAATCCCCTCTTCTACAGAGAGACCCTTGACTAAAGTACTTAACCTGGTCTGTACAACTCAGAATGAGCCTGCTATGTACAACTCAGAATGAGCCTGCTATGTAAATAGGTAAATCATTAAGTCATCATAATGTTATAAATCAGTTTGGAGAAAAGCCTCAGTTAAATAAGTAGCTATTTTTAAATTTTGCTGAGCTGACAGTTTCTTCTAAGTGAACCTACAGTGCTTTGAGTCCTTTATACAGCTGAGTATATTTAAGAGAGCAATTCAATTTAACTACTGCACAGGTAATTGAACATAACTTGAATGAAAGGCTTGAACCAGCAGCATCCTTTATATCATAAATCCCTATCCTTACATGCTACACTACCAGATTCCCAGAACAAGACAGAAAAGACTTCATGCAATCAGGGAAAGGAAAAACATTGATCATTATGCAAGCGAATAAATTAATAAAAATAGAAAGACCAGCAAGTCAATGACCTTTGTCTCAACAAATCAACAAAGCAATCTGCTAAATCTAAGAAAATGCAATATTTGCATAAATACTGTACACTGTTTTCCACATAGCCACTGGTGCTTGCCAGGTGGGGCAGCTCGGTGTATGGAGTGGCAGCTCTATAGATGGGGCGTGTTGTTGTTTAACTACAGTCCACACCCCTTCACTCATGAGCCCACTAACTTTTGCTAGTGACCAGCAAACCACAGTCAAGGCAGACAGTTCTTTCTTCTTTTAACAGTAACACATAAAATCAACATTTACCTCCCACCAGGTCATCTGACCAGACTTTTCCTTGCTCCACAGTCATCGCTGCCTCAGGTACCATGATCCACATGATGTACCATCTTTACCTGATCTTATTTCATACAAACATGAAACCATCACGGACTGTTCTTAAGTTTTCCTGTCTCTGACAGGGGTTAAATGCCCAGGTCTTTGAAGATCTGCACATGCTGTAAGGAATGAAATACACACACACTCACATGTATTCCCAGGCACATAACACACCCTTACATGTATTAACATACATATGTTACAGATCACATTTTCTTCCACTGAATATGCAAATATGTGCAAAGGGTTAAATCAGTTTTTCCAGAAAAATCCATAAGTAGCTTTAGAAAAAGGAATAGATACACAGAAGTAGCTTTCAGTTCACATAATTTTCTTTTTCAGGATTTAGCGGTGTAATCTATCCGCTGTCCATATTTTCAGAAATACATTCAAACATCAGTCTCTGTCATGTGTTGTCAATACTCCTCAAATAGCTCAATTGGAAAATACAAGCACCCCTTATCTGCTTCTTGGCCTTTTGACTAAGATCAAAGTGTATTATCCGTTCTTATCGGTTTAATATCTGATATGGCCCCCATCTAGGAGCCATCTGGTAATGTAGTGGTTAGAGCTGCTACAAAGGTTGCAGGTTCAAATCCCACTTCCTGCTGTAGTACCCTTGAGAAAGGCATTTGCCCTCTATTGCTAAAAATTTTCCAGTGTATAAACAGGCAAATAATTGTCATTTTCTTTTCCAGAAAAGTGTCAGCTAAATGAATAAACATAAAAATTACGTTTGGAAAAGGGATTAATACTCAAAGAGCGACACACTTTTTCTTTCATGTCTGTACAACCACATGCCTAGCAACCCATGCTGTGGAACTGTGCTGTACCTCGAAAGTCCCCATATTTCCCACTGATACAGAGCAACCCCCTTAACCGCTCATATTGTTGCTACTTCTTTACCTACCACCTTCGTTCACAGAGTTACAGTACAAGGTTAAGAAACAATGATTTACCCATTTGCACACCAAGGTTTTCTTACTGTAGCAGTTCAAGGTAAGTCACTTGGTCAAAGGGAGGGACTCGAACACAGAACATTGGGGTTAAGAGGTAGTGGGGCAGGGAGGTTGGGAGTATGTATCCTGAACACAGATTAAAAAGGCTCAATATTTCACAGAACTGTATATTAGTTACTTACGTATGTGAGAGAAGAAGATTTATATATAAATAGATAATAGGAATTCTCTGAGACTTCAGAGATCTTCAGCGGTCCGATCCGTGTTATGAGAGAGAAAACGTCACAGGCCTAAGAATACTAATGAAACCAGTACTAATTATTACATTTATTATGCTCGGAACTCTGCAATATTTAACTTTTGACTTTAGGTATGATTTTCAGACATAAAGATTTCAAGTTGCACACACTCAACATCAGAGCCCTGGAGTGCCAATATCGTTCCTAAAAAAAAGAACATGACGAGGTCGTGTATGTCAGTATCGTGTGCGTTTATTAATAATGTATCAAAAATTCACAGATTTTTGCAGAATAGAGGAAGTTCAATTTCTTTCTTTCTTTCTTATTGAAAAAAACATCTCTGCGAGCAATTAAGTGGAAGTGTAAGAGTCACAGTTCTGAATGTCGCTTCACTCATTTCCCGTTTTAACTTTCACTCCCTTCTTCAGCCGCCGACCGGCGGACAGTTCTTTCCTTGACCGGCTTGACCCTAATCACGGAATATACTTTATTTACATTTGTCTCTTTTCTTGTAAAAAAAAACTGTTTCAGTGGTGTAATTTTTTTATGCCGGTCTGCACAGCTGTCACTTAATGTCAATGTGCACTTTCACTTATTTTCAGTACACTTATTCCTATGTGCCAATTACATTTAGCGATATTTACAGTAAAAAAAAACAAACACACTTCACACGTTGCACATAGACTGGACAGTCACGATCAATGAGTTTAACCTTCCGATTTTACAACATTTAATCCATCCAATTTCAGTAACCGCTTGTCCTGAGCAGGATCGCGGTGAACTGAAGCCTATAGTCTATAAAAATAGTGGTAATTGCTAATAATTGAAACAGTTAACAGTAATTATGAAGTGACTTGAACTGGTATTAATATTTTGATATTTTGACTAATTTTAGGAAATGTCACATCTGTTGCATTTACCGACGAATATAAATTATTGATGAACTTCTAATTTTAATAGCTAATAAAACATTAATTGAACTCTTTTCGTCACAAAAAAACAATATTTCGCTAATTAAATGCAGGATGTTTTATTTGCACTTACAGGTATTTCCTACTTTCATCACAGAATATTTGGACATGGCCGTATTCCCAGTCTGTGAAAGTCCCAGGAATCAAAAACATACATTTTTACATTATAATTACCACTTGATTTTTTACAGCCTGGTTTTGACTGTGTTATTTTTAGCTCTTATATACCTATCTCAGTTCGTTATCACTAATATAAATTCCGCAAATCCCGTATAAACTGGCATTATATTCCTATTAATTTATGTAAAATACACATTGGTTGTAAATGTAACTTGATACTGCTAATAAAACTAAATTGCAAGTCTAAATTTTACTGAAACCCTGCGAAACATACAGCTGGACCGGACAAGAATTAGTCTTATTTGACATCTATGATCTAAGTTTATTTCAGAAATGAGAGGAGTGGCAGGAAAGGTATACCCGACTCACTAATTCAAGAAGCGGTTCAATTTTTTTAAAAAAAACAATATTGCAACCTTTATTTTAATAAATTGTACTTGATAGAGCCTTTGCATTTTTAACTATCACGGAATATGTCTGTAACTTCGATTAACAATTAAACACTGACACAATTTTAGAAATCAAAGGACAAAAATGCTTGTAAAAGTCGCTTTTTAGCTAAAAATTTAAAATCGAAATTATTATAAACGTACCAGATACAATGTACAGGGATTGTAGTGCCACCAATTTAATCTGATAATATAGACTTTATTTTTATCTTGAACTTGACTTTGACTCAAATATTTAAATTCCTTACAACCTTCGAAGTAACATCCTTTGTCCGTGAAGGAACAGACAAAACGGGACATACTTTTTATATTTCTTTTTATTAAATATTATGAAAACATGATTCTGAACAACATTCCATTTGGAAACATTTAGTTTTAACTTAATACGTCAGGATACTAAAATGTTTCGCGAAATAATATGTATCATTAATGTAGACATATATAGCGCCATATACTCTGTGTGTAACCCACCTTGTCCACACACCATTATGCGTTTAGATCACAGATCTTACCATCTGTTTATTTCTGAACAAGTCGAAGAATATAGCTCGCTGAATACAGTTAAACACGAGTTTATATATACTGTACATACTTTTATGTATAATATATATGTGATACACACTTTCGGTACATTGTAGAGGTTTAACTCTAGCTCCACCGGACTTCATTGTCCTTCTGTCTTTTATTTACTCCTGTGACATGTTCATTATGACATGCTTACTTTTGAGTTTATATTCAAGAATAGCATATGTATAACTGAATGGGATCATACATAAACGCATATTGGTGCGCACGCAGGGCAGGTGGACACTCAGGCAGAAGCACTGCATGGATGTAAACAGCAGATACATGCAAGTATCCAGGGAGAAGAGAAGTACTGTTTGTCCTACGGTGCTTTATTAACAAGTATTATCATAAGTTGTGTTCAGTCACACTATCTACTCATGTTACTTTAGACAAAAGAATTCTGATATAAAACATTTTGTAAGTACTGTAAAACTTGCCTTATCCTGCTGTATTTTATGAGTATCTTTAGGACGAACCACATGAATGTGGACATATGCACAGATCATATATCAGATTTACTTCTAAAATATTTAAATCAAATAGTATCCATTGCTTTTGAGAAAGAAAATCGGTGCATAGATAATCAGCAGCAACTGCAGTCCTTTTATCAGTTTATTATTTGGATGCCATTTTCGATAGCAATACTATATCTATCTCTAGAATTGCAGTGGGACAACAATTTAAGTTTCTTATGAAACATATATCTCGCTCTGTTTCCCAATTCATTCTGATATAGTGCACTCGGCTTGTAACCGTTTCATCTTACAGAGAATATCGCACATTATTTGCATGCCGATACATACAAACATTTTTATTAAGACATGTAACTCAACAGTCAAAAAAGAGCTTGCACAAAGAGAGGGAAATAAAGAACTATACTCTACAATATTTACAAGTGAAAATAAATAATTGCAAAACCTGGCTCAGATTTCTTTCGTTTTGCTTGAAAACGACTGTAACAATCATTGCATTCAAACAGCAGACTGTAGCAGTTTTTGGGTTCTATAGCCACACCTCAGAGCTTTAAATTAGGTACCCGTTCTGTGGGAGCTATGCTGGACGGGGGGAGGGGGTAAATCATGATGGAACATGCGCCCCTTCGCAGGGGGTGGTGGTGGTGATGGAGAGGGAGGGTAATATTACCGTACATGTCCTGCATGCAGGGTTCCTACAAAGTTGCTATACAAGACTTGCGATGGCCATGTAGTCCTGTCACAACACATAGACCCCCCGCAGTTCCAGTGAAGTCCCTCTGAGAATTTAGGCCCGTGATGTATAAAAACGTATTGCTTCGTTCACCTCGAACTGTAACAGCTCCAGTCTCACGATGAATGTCTTATCTCCGTCCGTATCTTCTGACATCGACCCCATTCGTAAGACTCATTCAAAATATTAAGACACTTGAAAATGAAGATGCTTAAATCAAGACTTCAAAAGTTGTGCAGTTTTCCTTTCGGATGCGCAAGAACCCAAGTTCAGTCCTCAAATGTATCTTTAAGACTTTAAATGGTAGGAAAAACGCAATAATGTAATGATAACCTGATTTGTTTTTCCTGTACTTAAATGTTGCCTAATATAATTAGGCACAATGCCCATGATGCCCTCTTCTCACTCGAACCCTTTCCATGTATGGTTAGAAATGGGCTCAGTAAGTGCACAGTTCCCTTATTCTTTCAGAAAATAATTTCGGGCCCTGACAATTTTTGTGCGAACCTAAGTATCATTTTCACTTAAAACTATGACGAAAGAAAAAAGCAAAACAAAAAAGTCATCAGCTAATGAGCAAATTAAAATTAGCCCGTGTCGCCGTTATTGTTCCGAGACCTGTTGACACTACGGATCCGTGTTAAATATGTATATATTATTTTTATATCATGTACAGTACGCAAATCTGACATTATCGTTTACACGTTAAAGAAAACTAGTAAACAAGAGAAATAAATACTGTCAACCTAAGAAAAAGAAAATCATGAGTAAAAAAAAGTCGTGTGGGGAAAAGAAGCAGTCTTAGAAAAGAAATAGTTCTCACATGAAGAACTCGGCCGAGGGGGCCTTTCCGTGGCTGCCGCCGCTCCCGCTGCCATTGCCGCCGCCGCTCGACTCTCTGCCGGCGCCCGGGAAACTGCGGCTCGCCAGCTTCTCGTACTTCTCCTTGTAGAGGTCCCTCTCCTTGGCCAGGCGCGCCGCCTCCTGCTTCAGTTGCTCCACCTGGCTCTGCAACGAACACTTCTCGCTCTCGAGCATGTGCCGCTGCTGCACGCGTTTGAAGCGGCACGACTGCGCGTAACCGCGGTTCTTCAGGGTTCGCCGCTTCTGCTTGAGGCGGATCACCTCCTCCTTGCTGAAGCCGCGCAGCTGCCGGTTCAGCTCGCGCACCGTCATGCTCACGAGCTGCTCGTCCGAGAAGCGGTCCTCCAGTCGCACGTGGTGGCCGTGGTGGTGGTGATGGTGGTGGTGGTGGTGCTGGTGGTGGGACGGGTGGTGCCCGCCGGATGCCGCCGACAGCTCCTCCCCCGCGTACTGCTGGCCCCGGTAGCCCTCGAACGGCTGCTGCTGCTGGTGGTGCTGGTGGTGGTGGTGATGCGCGCTGCCGATGAGCGCTTCCACCGCGTCCTCCGGCGTTAGGTTCAGGGCCTCTGGGTTCAGGTGGTGCTGGTAGTTGGGGATCCAGTAGAGGTCCTCCAGCTGTGTCTTCCCACCCGAGTTCTGGCCGCCGCCGCTGCTGCTGCCACCGCCACCGCCCCCACCGACCCCGTTGCCGGCGGTCTGGCTGGACTGCGCCCCGGGACTCGGAGCGCAAAAACTGGGCGATGAAGGCACCGAGGAGCAGGGCGTGCTGAGCGGTGTGGACGACAAGGAGCCCGTGGGCAGGCGGTGGCAGTAGCGCTCCACTTCGGACGGCTCCTTCTTCACCTCGAACTTCATGAGGTCGAAGTCGTTGACGTACTCGATAGCCAGCGGGCTGTTGGGCAGCTCCGTGCTCATGGCCATGTCGGCGGCCATGTCAACAACAGCCGCGGGTGCTGTCCGTACGCGGGAGAGTGCACTGAGGGGCCTTGCTCTCAAATTACGACTAGGGAAAAAGAAAATAAACACAATGTACGGAAATACTTAAAAAATACTTAAAAGTCCGGCCTAATTCGCAATTAATTTGGGCGAAGCTCTAACGCCGTAAATGAAGTTCATCAGTCTGGGTTATTGCTTGTCTGGGCTGACAGTTCGGTTTGACACCACGAGGACAGAAAGTTGACACAGCGAAAACACCAACCTGATCCGTCCCCTCGTCACTCGCTCCTCTTGCGGGAAATACTTCCTTTTTATCGCAAAGTACTCCCCCTGTTCACTTGTCACCGCTTCTTCCTTGAACTGCTTCCACTCCGTTTATTGAAATGTATTTGTACAGTATAAGTCCCTGCCTGCTGTTAGATTTCAACAGTCCATGATGCAAGATAAATAATAAATAAACAAAACTTAAATGCTTGAAGTGGTCACAAAAAAACGTTTCACAGTATAGCTCTGCAGCTCCGCAAAAAAGTAAAGTTATGGAGTAGTTTGATGTTCAGAAATAAAAAGCACGTTGGAGTTTCTCCTGGAACAAGAACACAGCCCTCCTTCAGTCTGGGTACATTTCTTCCTGTTTCTTTGTCTTTAGGCTGCAAGTACGTGTATACACTTATTTTTGTTCTATCTGTATTTATAAATCCCTGTCAAGGGATACCCCTTTTCCTTTCGTGGCTAACGGCTTCACCACCCACTTTCACTTCCACACCAGCGCGGTCACTAGGACTGCGTGAGGGGCCGCCGGCGACTTTATAGTCGCTGCTGCACTCGCCCTCCCACCCTGGAGTGTGACAGACGTTCTGGGCCAATGGGAGATGGGAGCGGCGGGTAATTTGCATTCTCCTACGGCAACCCCTCATCCGAACAGCGATTCCGCACCGCGCGTGCAGCTGTCGCTTGGAAAATCAACCGTGAAATATTAGGCATCGTCACGCCCCCTCGCGGCCTGGCCTATGCAATTACGTGTAGTACAGAGGAACTGCTGTGAGGAAGACAGTACAGCCACATTACGGTTTCATATTGGCGGTACATACATGAATTTTCTTCTATGTAGCACGACCAATGATATTACTGCTTGGTATGCATTGATTTTATAAATGCAATGCATTTGGTTAAGATAGTTCAAACGACATAGGCAGACGTTTTTCTTTATATGTACTGTATATACACACACAATGAATGTATACATAAAACAAAATTTTTAATTAAAACGTGAATTAATAAAAGAGCTCAGTAAAAACACGTCTATCAGCGTCTAATTTTAGGCACCAGGAAACACTGATTCTTCAGAATAAATAATTAACACAGACAAAATACCTAAAGTTACGTAATCTAGGGTCACATCAAATGCAGTAACGCTTAAGAAGGTCAAACAATAACAAAAAGGTGGGTGGTTTTGTTTATCTCTGCATTAAATAAAATGTTACTGTTTTCTTGCTAGGGGGGTGCGGTGGTGCAGTGGGTTGGACCACAGTCCTGCTCTCCGGTGGGTCTGGGGTTCGAGTCCCGCTTGGGGTGCCTTGTGACGGACTGGCGTCCCGTCCTGGGTGTGTCCCCTCCCCCTCCAGCCTTACGCCCTGAGTTGCCGGGTTAGGCTCCGGTTCCCCGTGACCCCGTATGGGACAAGCGGTTCTGAAAATGTGTGTGTGTGTGTGTGTTTTCTTGCTGAGGGGGTGCAGTGGCGCAGTGGGTTGGACCACAGTCCTGCTTTCCGGTGGGTCTGGGGTTCGAGTCCCGCTTGGGGTGCCTTGCGATGTCCCCTCCCCCTCCGGCCTTACGCCCTGTGTCACCGGGTAGGCTCCGGTTCCTCACGACCCCGTATGGGACAAGCGGTTCTGAAAGTGTGTGTGTGTGTGTGTGTGTGTGTGTGTGTGTTATACTCATTAATAAATTTACGTTAATTAGAATGTTAATTTTTTCCTCTAGATTTGTTGACTCCTTGATTTCCCGTTTTGGCAGAAAACGCTAAAATATCAGATTACACGTTTTAGAATATGTTTAAACAAAATTTTATAGCGGCATGTCAGCAGAACTTTTTTAATTTGACTGAAAAAATGCCCTACAACACAAATTAAGCTATTAATAAATTACATTATTTTATTCCGTGAGGATTAAAAGGGTTTTACTTAATTAAAGCGATCACAAAATATTGTTTTTATTTCAAATTTAAACACAGTAATATCATTGCTTTGTTTGTCATGTACATCGCACATGTATATTATATTGGTAAAAAATATATTAAAAATGTCTAATTTCTATTTTGTATAATATGTTACAGACATACTACATATTAAATATGTAATATAATTTTTTCTTCATTTTTTAAACAAAATTGCACTTTTTATTACAAAATGAACGCGGTCATGAATTATCTACAAACATATTAAAATTTCAATTGCTGTATCATATGATGTTTAACATCCAAAGAGGGACTGCGATGATACTGCAAATAAAATGTTTACAATGATTATTTACTTTATAGATCCTTTACGCAGACTCTCACTGGTCTTTCAAGTGCTTTCAGTATCATGCGTTGCGGTGTCACTGACTAACTTGTTACTAGTTTATGGCCTGGTGAGGCCATAGACTAGTAACAAATTAGTCATGATCTAGATCAACATCATCATCAACAGCAGCAGCAGCAACAACAACAATAATATCAGCCTTCAATTTTTGCATAAAATTGTAATTTGATAAAGCCGTACAGTATTATACTGTAACGTGAGCGCATGCTATATCGTGTTATATGTACTGAAACAAGCGCAAAAAAAGCGAAACAAGAAATTAATGATTAATAATTAAACAGAAGCTAAACTTAAAAACGTGAAACGAACGAAGAGACACGCTGAAGTCGAAGTTATACTATTAGCCCCCTCCCCCACAGTCGCTACAGCGCCCTCATGCGCTCATTCAACCTGCTCCCGATTTGCTGGATCAAGGTTCTTCCCGTAACAGTCGACACCGTTGCTACAGGACAAAAGCAGAGAGAGCGACCATCAGCTCCTCCTAAGGCTTCTACACCGACTGGTCTTGGTATAGACTTCAAATGTGTTGTGACCCCATGTTGTCTTGCTACTGGGCCAGCAGATGGTGTAGTTGTTAGAGCTAGTAGCTCTGGTATTCAAGTCCCTGCCCCTGCTGTAAAAGCCTCAGGATACTTACCATGAACTGATGAAGTAAAAATTACCCAGCTGTATAAATTATTATATCACCCTTGCAGTTCTTAGTCACTTTGGAGAAAAGGATGAGCTCAATGAAGAAATAATCTGAATATGATGTCTGCTTGCCAACCACTGTGAGGAAGCCTCTCAATCTCAGATGCTGTGTGTCACAGTTGGTCAGTAGCGTAGAGAATGAGCAGCACTTCCCTCTGCCCCTCTGTCAGGATGAACTGAACACCCCTGCACCTACACACTGTGGGTACAGCCACCACGTGTGAGATCTCATTCGCAGTTCCTTTGATCAGGACCACTTCAGTAGTGCACAGAGATGTCCCTGTTAAGTTCCCCTCTGGACAGGAACACAATGTCAGCAAAGCAGGTGGTGAAGCAGTTATGGTCGGGAGGTCCCTTCTCACTCCCAGCTTCACCAGAGGATCTATCAGTATGTGCAGATTTTCTGTCTGTGCAGCATCTCTAGAATCAGTAAGGAGAAAAAAGGATGGGATACTGGGCTTCATAAGTGCAAAATAGAAATTTGGAATGTCAGAAATGTACTTATGAAGAGAATGGTGGTAACTTCCCCATACGGTCTGACTTGTGAGATAAAAACTGATTTTACAGTTATCAATTTAGCTGATGCTTCTCTCCAAAGCAAATTATAGTAATTTACCCATTTATACAGCTGGGTAAATTTTACTAGGTAGCTATTCAGGTAAGTACCTTTCTCAAGGGTATTACAATATGAAGTGGGATCTAGACTTGGGAGTTTCAAGTCCGAAGACAGGATCTTTTGCCACCTGCTTCCCTATCAGACCGCGGATCGGAATAGGAGCCAGTAAGGTGGGAGGGCAAACAGTCCAGAAGAAATGTTGATGCTTGTTTTTATATGAAAAGAATGTCATGTAAAAATAATTTCTGGAGTGTATGATGGGTATGCCTCAGAATGCTAAAGCAATGATGAAGTGCTTTGATTACTGGTTTGTATTGCTTGCTACAACTTGTCATGGGGATTTGAGAAGCAAGATTATACAAGTGGTTAGCACACCATGCAAAGTTTTTTTCATTTCATCTTGTCCTCTTCACATCCACCTGTTTCATACTACCTTTTAAATAATATTTCATAATATGCATGCTTTATGTACAGCACTGAAAGCAGTTTTCAGAAGCATTAATATAAGCTCCCAATCTCCCCTCTTCTAAGATGCTTCTACCACATAGGAGAATAGAATAAAATGTTTAAAATATTTCTAGTTATATTCTGTTTAAGACAGGTGCATGGGTCCCACAGTTTTTTATGGAGAAATAGAATTATGTGAAGGTGTTTTGGTGCATACTGGACTTTAGTTTTTGAAAAGAGCACCCTTCTGGGTTATGTGTATGTATAGTCATGTATGCAGAGTACAGGCATCACTAGAATTACAAAGTTTATGTAACTAACTTCATGTATAGCTTTTGATACCCAGTTTTTAATGTTTGGAATGCCAAAAGTCCTGTCAATCAATGAAGTAGAAGTGCAGCAGTAAAGTACAGTAGTTGGCACTGATGTACCATCAGTTGTTTTGTTTTTGTTTCCTGTCCTGTACAGATGGTCCCCGATTTAAGAGGGGATTACGTTCCACAAAACCTATCGTAAGTCGAAAATATCGTAAATTGAAAATACACCTGGAGGGGGTGCAGTGGCGCAGTGGGTTGAGCCACAGTCCTCCTCTCGGGTGGGTCTGGGGTTCGAGTCCCGCTTGGGGTGCCTTGTGACGGACTGGCGTCCCGTCCTGGGTGTGTCCCCTCCCCCTCCGGCCTTATGCCCTGTGTTACCGGGTAGGCTCCGGTTCCCCGTGACCCCATATGGGATAAGCGGTTCAGAAAATGTGTGTGTGTGTGTGTGTGTGTGTGTGTGTGAAAATACACCTAATACACACCTCTGCGTGATAGACTGGGAGATGCGGGTCACTATCACTGCCTAGCATCGCAAGAAAGTATCACACTGCATATCACTTGCCCGGGGAAAAAAATCTAAATTTGAAGTATGGTTTCTACTGAATGTCTATCGCCAATTCACCATTGTAAAGTCAAAAAAATTGTAAGTTGACCCATCGTAAGTTGGGGATCACCTGTATTCACTTTGTTCAAATTTGTTTGTGTGGTGGCAGTGCAAGAATGACTGCCAAGCCTCCTCCCTCCTCTACCCACCACAATTCACAGTCAGCTGTTCTCTTCTTTCGTGAGTACAGTAACAGTTCACTAAAGTAAATTGTGTTTTTGTTTATTTTGATTATCGCCTACACTTGTTTTCTTAAGATAAATTTAATTTCTGAATGTCTGCTGTCTAATGCCTAGTGGCTACAAGGAAAAAAATTAATTTCCAAAACCTACCTACAAATATATCCATTAATTACTACATAAAATGTTAATAATTAATAGTCATGAAGCGATTCATGTGTCTGCATCTAGAACTCTATGTCTGTAGTGTAATGCACTTTTGTATAATCTTTGGAGATGTATGTCACTTTTGAGAAAATCATCTGCTAAATGAATGAATGTAAATGTATGTGTTACATATTGCAATGAAATCCTGGGTTGATAATTATATAGGTGTTTTGTAGTGTTTTAGTGATATTTGGGAAAACTGGTTTGTGGTTTCGGATGGGCCTGGAACACATTATTTTTCCCATTTAAAGTAATGGGAAATAGGCTCTCAGTATCCCAAATTTCAGTATGTGCTCTGTTTTTGGGAACTAATTATTTTCATAAATCAAGAGATACTCTCTGAGGTGACTGCATGTTCCAAACAAAACTTTGTTGTAAAGCTGTTATTAATCAATGTAAATGAGACTTTATTTCTGAGAAGATACTGGAGGAGGTCCAAGCCAAGAATAGGGCAGAAGATCTGAGGCAGACTATAAAGACCCTAAAACTTGGTACAGCTGGCATGGCAGAGAAGAGTGGAGGAGCTGTACCAGAACTCAGTCAGCCCTGTGGGCACCCAGTTCTGGACCAGCTCCAGTGTCCAAGGGCCCAAGTCACCCGCTTCATGGTTGTAAGATCAGTTCTTTCATAATAAGATTTCAAGAAAGCTATGCATTTAATTGAATGGATCTGCAAGAAGAGTAATGACTGATAAACTGGACTTGTGATTAAGTCCTGTTCGTCATCCATTGACTTCACCCTTGGGCAAGCTACATCTACATAAATTCATAGCTGAATACAGTACATGGGTTAAACAAAAAATGTAACCTCTAACTTGTGGCAGCAGGTGGGTTAGTGGTTAGCATTGTTTCCTTAAAGTAAAGTGACATGGTATAGTTCCCTTTAGCAAGGTACTTATACTAAATTGCTCCATTAAAAATTACTCAGCACTGTAAGCCGGTAAATCATTGTAAGGAGCTTAGGATAAAAATCTAACATTGGGAGGTGCTTTAGAGAAAAGCGGCATTTTAGTGACTTTCCCTTTTTCTTCTCTTTGTGTATGAAAAAGCTGTGCATGGGCAGTGGAGGAGGAGATTAAGAGGATCATGAGGGAGCTGATCTGCTCCACTGAGGGAAGGCTGCAGTTAGCTTGGCTCATGGAAATATGGAGAGGCAATTGAAGGAGACTGCTGAGCTGAGAAAGAGACACGCAAGCTGGAGAAGCTTTTACACAGAGTCTCCAATACATTTCCTTTAAGTGTAGCTGCTGACCTCTCAGTGGTGATACCATGGAGGTTCTGAAATCCTCTGTCCAAAAACTGTGAGTTTTGTGTGTCACACAAAATTTTCTTTCTTTTTTGTTTGTCATACTTGTCTTTCAGAGGAATGTCAAGCCATCTTTTAAGACTTTGCCAAACAAAAAGTCAAAATTAAAAATGACCATCAGCCCTTTGTGTTACTTTGGATTTGTGAGTCAAATTGAAGAGCTGGGGAACCTTTAGAAAGATGAGGTAGTCAGAGTAGTAGTTTTTGAGTTTTTTTTTTCTTTGTTTAAATAGTTCTCTTTGCACAGCTAAATTTTACGCATTACATGTTTTCAAGCATGGTGGCAGCTAGCGCTGCTGTCTCACAGAGTCTGGGTGGTGTGAGAGGACATCGGTTCAATCCCTGCTCAGTCTGTGTGGAGTTTGTATGTTCTCCCTGTGTCTGCGTGCATTACCTCTGGGTGCTCTGGTTTCCTCCCACAGTCCAAAGACTGTTCAGGTGTAGACTTCCTAAAATGTGAATCTGTTGATACAAACAAAACAAAGAGTGCTTAATAATAATGATATGTAAACAACTGCTTTGTCCCAAATGGACTTGCGTGAGCCAGAGCCTACCTGGCAACACTGGGTGCAATGTTGAAGGAGGAGGGGACACACCCTGGATGGGATGCCAGTCTGCTGCAGGGATGATAATAATAATAATAATAATAATAATAATAATAATAATAATAATAATAATAATGCCATGCCCACACCTCAAGCACCTGGCCATAATCAACAGGGTACAAAGAGCACCACTCCACCACTCCCCTCTTGAAGAATCTCATTGAGATAACCGTCCCTCTGTACTTCTGAACCTTTGCCTTTCAGCTCCTTACATGCTGCATACATCTCCCTTCTTGTTTCCTTGCCTTGATCTTTGTCCCAGAGTCCTTTTTCCCTTGGTTTGGACGATTGCTTTGCCTCTTCAACCATGGATCACCTTTCGGAACAATGCTTGAGCTTCAATTCTAGACCCTTGCCTGTCCCTGACCACAAGTATAGCTTTTTCCTCTCTGTCTTCCCAGAAATGATCCCACGTTTGGGTCGTAACTCCGGCGTCCCAACATGAGCGTAACAAATAGGGAGAAAAATGCAAGATAGTGGTTGGAGTTGCCACCTTGCACTTAAATGATCTTGGTTTATATGAGAAGAATGCAGGATAGTGGTTGGAGCTGCCACCTTGTACTTAAATGATCTCAGTTCAAATTCCATCTCCTGCTATAGTATGCTTGACCAAAAAACTTCCTTGAATTATACCAGTACAAAATGACCCAGCTCTATAAATGGGTAATTAAGTGTCAGTAGCTTTGGAAGTGAAGTAATATACAGTATGTATTGTAAATGTACCCTCATCTTCAACCCAGGAAATGTATCTTGATCATCAAATTCCTGTCAACTCACCCTGATACACCCAGATACTTTTTGGTAATAACAAGTATTAGTGGTTTGGGTTAGGGTTGCTAGATCCAAAAAAACCAAGGAGCTCACCCAGGAAGGGGTAGGTACCCTAAGGGTCTAGAAACCCAACAATCAACCTCCACACAGTACAAAGGAGAGCTCATTAATCATTTTCCAGGTCCTTGACTCCGATATAAGTCTTACATTAAATTCTATGAAGACAGCACAGTATACACAAACACACACACACACACACACACACACACACACACACACACACACACATTTTCAGAACCGCTTGTCCCATACGGGGTCACGGGGAACTGGAGCCTACCCGGCAACACAGGGCGTAAGGCCGGAGGAGGAGGGGACACACCCAGGATGGGACACCAGTCCATCACAAGGCACCCCAAGCGGGATTCAAACCCCAGACCCACTGGAGAGCAGGACCCGGTCCAACCCACTGCACCACCACACCCCCATGACAGTGCAGTAACCTATAAAAAATTAAACCACTAAGAAAAAAATTCTCTGCAACTGAGGCTGAATGAAATGGATACATTTATTGGGAATTAATGTAATTAAAACATGGTTATGGTCGTAGACACAAAATTTTGGACATGTTTTATATGGCACTTGTCTTAAATTTTCCATTGTGCAAATTTATTCTTAATACTTAAAACAATTTGTAATGACAAGTTAAATATTTTTACTAGGGATCACAAGGAAACACAAAAGAAAAGGCTAAAATATGCACACTTGTGATATCCAAAGTTTGGGAGAATCTATTTTGAAAAAACAGTGATAGGTAGGTGCGCATGCACACACACACACACACACACACACACACACACACACACAAACAAACATAAACACACAAAACACAAACTCCAGGCCATGACACTTGGTGGCAAAGATGGATGAGAAGAAGAAATCTTATGATAGGGCTTTTCAACTTCTAAGGCATGGAATCTTTATGGGATTTTAATCATATAAGCATGAGCAGAACTACAAAGTGGAAGGTAAGCAATCTGCACTGAAAGGCCACCTATAAGAGGATCTGTTTGTGGCAGGTAACTGTGGACAGCAGTGGGGCTCAAGTAGGGTGGGGAGCCATAAATAAGCAGTCAGGAGTTTTTATTGTTCCCGGTGTACAGAGGCAGCTTGCTATTTTAAGTTGGCAAACTGTCTATGATAAGCACACTGGGCCTCTGCTGATGAACGCAGGAGGAGCAACTTCCCCTCCACATCCACCTCTCCAGCCAGACCTTATGCACCGTCTTGCCCATGCTAGGCTAGAATCACTGCCCTGAAGAAGCAGAAATCCATTTTATCACTATGATTCATGACTATGTACATCTGTTTCAGCACTTTAACAAGTCAATCCACACAGCACATTGTCTTGACACATTTACATTTGTTCATTTATCTGATGACTTATAGTGTTAAGCTTCTTACAATGATTTACCAGTTTACATCAATTCATTTAGCTGAGGATTTTCACCAAAATGACTTACAATGTTAAACTACCTATTACTTCTTATCCATTGATACAGCTGGGTAATTGTACATTAAGTACCTTGCTTAAGGGCACATCAGTAGTAGGTGAGATTCTAATCAGAAACCTTCAGATCTAAAGACAGAGGCTCTAACCACTATGCTATTAGCTGCCCAATACTGCTACCTAAATTCTACTGGAACGATTCAGGGTTAACACCATTATAAAGGACATGACTACAGGAGGTGGGACTGAAACCTGTGTCCTCTTCATGTTCGAGGTCAGCAGCTCTAACCATCATACGACCTGCTGCCCTCAGGAGGATACCAGTTCAAGTATCACATGCAGCTCTGTTGTTGTACTCATACTAGGAGCTCAACCTGAACCAGTACCTAACTTGGATGCAGGTGTAAGGAATAAATGTAAGCTGGAAAGCTGATGGGGTAAGAATGTTTGCTTAGCAAGTGCATCAAATGCATATATTTAATATCTAGAAAAGTTTCAGTGTACTATGGATACGGAGGCTTCAAATGTGTGAGCTTTGCACATTTTCCAGAGTGAAAAGATCATTAGTTTGCTAGAAGCCTTTGTGCCATCAAACCACTGCTAAGTGACAATGCTTCACTCATGAGAGCTGGCTGCCATTGGCAGGTGGTGGAAAGGAATGGGTAAGGAACTAACCAACAGCCCATCTGAGGACTGTTCCTCTAGGGGCAGTCAAAGGTCTTGTTCCTGTCAGGACAGAAAGCAGAGCATTAGGGAGAGACCTGAACAGCTGACACAAGACAGGACGGTTTGCTCAGTGGCCAAATGTACCTATCCCCATTAGTGGGGTTGAATTCCTGTGACAAGACAGAGCTGAACAGGTGACAAGAAGACAGATGCCCTTGTAGATGTCTTACTCCAGTTAAACAGCACAGAGGGAGTGACGAGGAGAATGAGAAGAAGGCTGAACAGCTGACAGCAAGACAGTTCCCACAGTGATTGTGTGTGCCGCTCTCTTTGCAATTGCAAAGAGGACAGGAATGTCAGCAGCAGGACAGCGACACAATGGCCTCTGGGTCTGTGTAAGGTCCATACCTCACCGCCAGGTGGAACTCAGGCATGGCCCAAGGTCATCATGTGGAAGGCTGTGCTGCTGAAGAGAAAGGGAAAGCCTTTTTTGTTATGAAGAAACTATCATTTTTCAGTCTTTTTTGATGAATGCTGTCATCAAAATTAAAATCACACAAAATCACACTGCTCATTCTTGCTTGAAGAAAAAAAGAATCACTTCTTATGTCAAGGGGCTTCTTATGGCATATCAATGACCTGTATCTGGGTTGTTAAACTGTGCTCCTGTGGATATTTGGCACTGTCCACATCTAAAAGAAATTAATTTGTTTGTGCATTACCTGGCTGAATATTAGCTTATGAACAGCTGCAATGTCTGCAACTTTAAGCATTAACTGATGTTTTCTCTATAACCTTCTACAGTTTCTTACTGCCCTACCCCTGCTTTGAAACAGAGACTGGGGTAAAAAACATTTGTTACCCAACTGTATATATTTTGTGTGTGTGTGTGTGTATGAAATTAAAGTAAGTCTTTTGGAGGTTGAAATGTGGAAATGTGTTGGAGAATGTGCTCCATGTCACGGCCGGTTCAGGAAGGAAGTGGCGGACCCAAGTGCGGAGCGGAATAGGGGCTTTATTCAGGGAAATCCAGAAAACAAGGTCAAAGGTCAGGCAAGAGGTCTCCGAGGTGCAAATGCCATTCAAGGGATAATCCAAAAGACAAGGTTGATTTTCAGGCAAAAGCTCGATAATCATAAGGAGCTACTGAGACTAAGGAGGAGGGAGACGGGACTAGGAAGGGAGGGCAGAATCGGGAAGGAGTAAAGGCAATACTGGTAGGTCACAAGGCTGAACAAGGTTCCGCGTCAGCTCCTGGTCTGATGCTGCCTTAAATGTGATGGTCTCTGTCGTGCCCCAGGTGTTCTGTGTTGGCTGGATGGCGTGGGCGTGGCACTCCAATTAATCAATGTATCACATACAGGACAATAACCTTATTGAGTGTAAATGAAAATGTGTGTGTGTGAATTCTTATTTTTTTTTTTAACAAAACAGCATAATATGACTGAAATACACACACACACACACACACATTTTCAGAACCGCTCATCCCATACGGGGTCACGGGGAACCGGAGCCTACCCGGCAACACAGGGCGTAAGGCCAGAGGGGGAGGGGACACACCCAGGACGGGACGCCAGTCCGTCGCAAGGCACCCCAAGCGAGACTCGAACCCCAGACCCACCGGACAGCAGGACCGTGGTCCAACCCACTGCGCCACCGCACCCCCTGACGACTGAAATACAGTAAAATATAAATTTGGAGTGCAGTATTAAAAAGAAACAAGTACTGTGTGTAATGGTACAATGCAAGCCAATTAATTTAAATGTTGAAATAAAGTGTTTTTAACCAATTCCTGTTGTACTTTGAATTTTTTGGTAAATATATATGAGAATCAAAAGCACTTTATTAGGAACAGCAAAAGCTGCAGGAATTTACCTTGATGATTGTAGATGCATTCACCATACACAAATATGCATAATGTAACGACGAATAGCAGTATACATTTATTTATTTAGCAGATGCTTTTCTCCGAAGTGACTTCCAATGAATTATTAATGTATAATATATGATTAGTACACAACATGCACATTTAACAGTGCAGATATTTTAAGAAGTGCACATTATCACACAAACATTGTCTGAACTGCTTGTCCTACTCGGGGTCGCAGAGAGTCGGAGCCTAACCCAGGGCATAAGGCTGAAGAGGGAAGGGACACACCTAGGACAGGATGCCAGTCTGTCACAAGGCACCCCAAGCAGGACTCAAACCCCAGACCCACTGAGGAGCAGGACCTGGTCCAACCCACTGCGCCACCACACCCCCTCTTGCACATTGTCAACTAAACACAAATCAGTAAGCTACTAAAAAACAGAGGACAAGACACAAAATAATGCAAATACACACAATATAAAAATAGTATTGTAATGCATTGGACTCGGTGTGGTGCAGTGGGTTGGACCACAGCCCTGCTCTCCGATGGGTCTGGGGTTGGAGTCCCGCTTGGGGTGCCTTGCGGCGGACTGGCGTCCTGTCCTGGGTGTGTCCCCTCCCCCTCCGGCCTTATGCCCTGTGTTACCGGGTAGGCTCCGGTTCTCTGCGACCCTGTATGGGACAAGTGGTTCTGAGAATGTGTGTGTGTGTGTGTGTGTGTGCATTGGACTCTCTGGCCATTTCAATATCTGAACAGCCACGGTCCAGTCAGGTGTGAAAGAACTGTATATATTTAAGGTTTTTTTTTGTATCGAACATGAAGACAAGTTTGTTTTAGGTAAATAAAGTGTAAGGTTTACACTGCTCACCTCTGGATAAAACAACAGTGAAGGTGCCATTAGACTTTTGTTTTGGTCATCTCCAATGAGTGACAAGGTGGCCTGCAAAAGGGAAGTGAGGAAATACAACGTACTGTCTTGGGCACATGTGGAAGGATGAGCAAAAGGGCTAGGGATGCCCTGGCAATGCGTGGGAGTGGGGTAGAGGGGCAAAGTGGTTGGAAAAACTCATTAAACCCCATCCCCCTTAATGAACTTCCATGGAGCTTCAAGATGTTTTCAAAGCCCCCTGTCATTAGTAACACTTAACCGCCTATGTTTCGAGTGGCCACATTGGACCACACAAAGGACAGAGGCCATTCTCCTTAACTGCCTTGCACTCAGGCAGCATCGACATTGTAGAATCCTGTAACAGGACTCCTTAACTGAACTAAATGCTGTGCAGTTCTGAAGTGCAACACACTAAAGGACTTGTGCCTCTCATCTATTTTGGTGTGGAAGTCATTTAGAAGCCTACACAAAAGAGTCCGATTAAAGTAAAGCTTAAACTAAGCTTTCTGGCCCAAATGCATAACTCCCTAAAAGGGACCTGCTCATAGCTCATGTGTATTATTGCATGAGTACCATACTTAGATTCATTATTTAGCTCACTTTTCTGTGGGCATCTGGTCTGTACATGCATGAAGGCATAAATCCACCATAATAATTTATGCAGCTCTTTATAATAATTTATAATTTTCATAATTTATTCTAGCTCTTCTTTTATATGCTGCATTCTAACTTTTGACATTAAAAAAAGATGTTGACTGTGCACCTAAGACATCAGTATGTATAAATTACAGATGCTGAAATTCTGTTTGACCCTGAACGCATTTGCGTAATAAAACCTTTAATACATTGAAAGTCTTTGTGTTGGCAATGTGGTCTTCAAAATATATAGTTAGGAGTTTGATATTCCATGTTAAGTCCATCTTCCCTCTGAGTAATTTTTTTTCAGCTCAAGATGGAAATCTACTGAATAGGCAACCACTGCCCAATAAAGCTCAGGCTAAAATAGGATATATGATGCAATACAGTGATAGATTTCAATTGTAATACTCCTTGTAATTAATATATAAACACACTACTAGATAAAATTTGATATTATGATATGCTTAGAATTAAAAGACAAATTAATATTTTCAATTTCATGAATATTTTAAGATAGTGTGTTTAATATGGAACTGGTCACTACAAGGAATGGTGGGCGGGTGGCAGAGAAGGGTAGTGTGGGTGGAAGGGGCAATGTGGGGGAGGGGAAAGGCCAAGATTTTCCCGGAGCTTAGACTCTCTCCCTAATCCTCTATCCATCCGCCTGTCAGCAAACAGCTCAGCTGTACTTCTCGTTCACACCAAACCAAATGTTATTGCCTCCCTAACGATTATTACTGAGGAGCCAGACAGAATGGCTGGACAAATTAAACCACAGAATGAAGAGGGTGAGGGTAGATCTGTCACAATGACAGGAGACTTCAATTTAGCCTCTGAATTAACAACGGCCAGCACAATTACATTGTTACCTGTGCACCATATCCCTTCAGGAGTGATTCTGTGAGACATATTTTCAAAAAAGTACACCACCACTGGTTCTCTTCCAAAGGAAACAGAATTAATTGTACATTAAAAGAGGTGGAGCTGAGTTACCTGTGAATGTCTGTGACTGCTTGCATCTCTTTTTACAAAGAAGTGTGCCTGAAGGTGCACATGATTGTCTGTGAACTGCAGGCACTGCATTTAATGTCACAGCCATTTTTCACATGCTCCATCACAGCGATACACACAAACTAAGAAATACATCTATCCATTCATTGTTGACAACCGCTTGCCCTAAGCAGGGTCATAGCGAGCCAGAGCCCTACCCAGCAACACAGGGTGCAAGGGGACACTTCCTGAATGGAACAGCATTCCTTCACAAGGCACCCCAAGCAAAGCTTGAACCCCAGACCCACTACACAGCAGGCACCAGCTGAATGTGCCTCACCACCACACCCCCCAAAATACATCTATCCATTTATATTAGTATACAAAGACGGAAAACACCTGTACCTTTTATATTGAGACACACTGAGAAACAACAATCAATTTCTTATATAATTACAGACTGGGAAACACACACACACACATTTTCCAAACCGCTTGTCCCATACAGGGTCGCGGGGAACCGGAGCCTACTCGGTAACACAGGGCGTAAGGCCGGAGGGGGAGGGGACACCATTCCGTCACAAAGCACCCCAAGCAGGACTTGAACCCCAGACCCACCGGAGAGCAGGACTGTGGTCCAACCCACCACGCCACCGCACCCCCTACCAGGAAACACATTCCTACCTTTTTTCGACATACATACATTGAGAAAAGCACTCTCCCTTCATATCCTTACATCCTGAGAGAAATATCTACTCTTTCATATGAATATACACCAAACTTATTCACACAATGAGTAAATGATTGACTTCTCCACATCAATACACAGCATGATGCTAGCACACCTGATGTTGAATGACCCAGCCAAACTATCTAAGACCCCATTTGACAGATTTATCACTGATAATAGTGGTACCAGCCTAATTGCCATTTCACTTTAGATACACAAAAATATTCAGGCAAAAAACATGGGACAGCAACAAATTAACCCAGTACTCTGTACTCAGATAAATAAGATAAGATAAGATAAGATAAGATAAGGATTTAATAAACAAAGGTGGTGCATGTAATTGGGTGAACAATTCATTTACTACTAAGGAAAACACAACAAAACTAAATGAATCATCCCATTATCTGGGAAGTGTGAAAATGGGAATGGGGGAAGAGTGGATGCACTTGGGGAAACATGTTCTTTGAGATCTGTGACTTCCCTGAGGAAAATTTACACAAGGTGTTACTTGTGACCTCCTGTTCCTTATGAAGGACAAGTACACTTGACATGACCCTTGACCTTAAAAATCTCAAGGAAATGCACAAGTGTCACATGGGAGCATCGGACATATGATACCAGCAAAGAACCTTTGACCTCATGAGTTGTTTATCAGCTTCACTGCCACCCTAATAACCCAGAGGGTGTACTGGGCATGAGAAGGAAGCACCCTGAGTACTTTTCATCTCCCTATGCTACATGGAGAACTCCAGAGGAAACAGCTAGATTGGTCTTGGTTGGCTCCAGATCCACTTGATGCTTGCAGTCAGTTTATGCCTTGGTTACAGTCCTTCAAAGCTTTAAATTTACATTCATATTACATTATTTATTTGTTGCTTTTCTTCAAGGCACCTTACAACATATCTTATAATGTTAACCTGTTTACAGTGATTTACCATTTTACACAGCTGTGTAACCTTTTTGGACTGGAGCAATTTAGCATAAGTACCCTGCTAAAGGGTACTATACCAGGAGCTAGGATTCAACCTTGGGTTGTTCAATTGCAGGACAGCTGCTTTAAGTACTATGCTATCTGGTGCTGTCAAAGAGATGCTAATGCTATGTACATTTTCTCTTTATCATTCCAATTTCAGCATTTGGGGTGCCAAAACAACAATAGCAAGATACTAAAGGAAATAATATGAGGGTGGCCTCCAGCAATGGGTGACACTTGGTATGCTTTGGCTGGAGTAATATGAAACACACTGTGGCAAACAGATATTTTACCGTATTCAATATTCTTTATGAATACCTAAAGAGCAGCCAGGATATTTATTTGAATGAATCCGATTTGATTTACGATTTGCAGTTTTGCAGTCACCGAGCGATTACTGTAAATGAGGCCACCAGCTGTAATTGGAGATATGAGCAGCCTACTGTGACCTGACTTGATCTTCATGTCATCCAGAGGTTTATCTGAATTCAACGCCTAACTCCTGTTGGTTAAACTGGTAATAGAAACTCCAGAATCCTGATGTACTGTATATTAAATGTATGACCCTAAATTGTAGCCTGGGAGAAAATGATGTTTTTATTGGAATCTCAGTGAAATTAGCAAGGCAGTCCTTAAGGTCAGTTGAGTATTAGCATGTACAAATATCTTAGAATCTCAAAACAGATATTATCATTGTTTATTATCTGAGCTGGGACCTTTTTCTAAGGTGACTGTCAAAATTAAATTTGCATATTAAGGTACTTACCCATTTATGCAGTTGGCAACTTTAACTGAAGCAATTTACTTTAAATATCTTGCTGAAGGATACACAGGCATGAGCAGGCATTCACACCAAGGTCCTTCAGTTGCAAGGCAACAGCTCTAAGCATTATGCTACCTGCTGCCACAAAATAAACAAAATGGTCAAATTGACTATAACTTTGAATTACACTGAATTATATTTCCAATTTTGAATGAAACAATACATAAGCTCAAGTGTAAGGAAATTTATGACAAAGTTATTTTACTTATATCCAAAGCCATAGGTTCAGAATGTATGAAGGGTTACAAATAGCTAAAAATTTTTAAAAGTTATGGATCACAGTACGTTAGCTCAAATTTCATTAGCAAGCTGGAAATCTTACTCTTACAGGAAACTGTAAATTAGCATTTGCAAGCAAATTCAAATGTGCAGACATTGATGGTGGTGCGAAGTTAATAATTCTAACTGGAATATGCAATGTATATTTCAATTCTTGCAATAAATCAAAATAGATTCACTTACGTTGCTGATAATTCACAGTCACAAAATCTTTACTAGAGCAAGATACTGCAGCATTAAGATGCTATTAAATACAGTATTTCTATGAGGTTTACAATGGCAACTGTAAAATGAAAGAATTCAAACATAATAAAAAAATAAACTTTTCAGACATTCTGCTCATTGTGTTTGGAAACCTTCATCGACTTGACTATATATTTTTTAATCTCTTTTCATGAGCTTATCTGTTTAAATATGACAATTTTGAGTCTGCCTCTGTGTATTTGTCAGTCTGTGTGTATATGTCAGTCTGTGCGCCTGCACCCGAGGGTGCAACAGCAGGGAGTGTTCGCTACATGTGTAGGGGAAATGTGTAAACTGGTAGTGTCATTCCTCTGGAGATTCAATCCCTCCCCCCACCTGTCAGATAATTTAATTCTACCTTCTATGGGGACAGCTAGGGGTGCCAGAGCAGGTTGCTCTCAAAATAGTATAAGGAGGATCGTGTGTCACTGGAGTGCGAACTCCTGCCTTCAACGGCCCACCCCTGCCACTCACCAGCGAAAACAACCAAAATGCTGCCCCCACTGAACCTCTTACAGTCCAGAAAGTCAATGCTGCCCCAACACAAGCAGTGACCATCTCTTCTTTTTTGATACTGATTACACTACTCATTTGATTACAAGATGCTTTTCTGCAATGCAAATACAGTACAAAATAGATAAACTCTATAAACTATTTTTACAATTGACTTTGTCCTAAGAAGATCCATTGATACCCAAATATTAGGGTTTCCATGGAGACAGGAGACAAAACTTGCTGATTTAGATTTTGCTGATGACATTGCTCTTCTTGCCCCGACACAAAAAGAACTGGTGACACAAACCTTACTACTAAAACAAACGGCAGCCCAGCTTAGATTTAGGATTAGCTGCAACAGAACCAAAGTTATGTGGATTGGATATGCACGAGCAAATATACCAGTTACTATTGACCAAGATAGGGGGTGCGGTGGCGCAGTGGGTTGGCCCACAGTCCTGCTCTCTGGTGGGTCTGGGGTTCGAGTCCCGCTTGGGGTGCCTTGCGACGGACTGGTGTCCTGTCCTGGGTGTGCCCCCTCCCCCTCTGGCCTTATGCCCTGTGTTACTGGGTTGGCTCTGGTTCCCCGTGACCCCGTGTGGGACAAGCGGTTCTGAAAGTGTGTGTGTGTGTGTGTGTGTGTGTGTGTGTGTGTGTGTGTGTGTGTGTGTGTGTGTGTGTGTGTTGACCAACACCAGATTGAGGAGGTTGACAACTTCACATACCTAGGGAGCATACTGACTACAGATGGAGATGCGACACACAACGTCCAATGTTGCATTGGAAAGGCAACTGCAGTCTTCCAATGCCTGAAACTGATATGGCGCACTAGCACAATCAGTTTACAAAGAAAAATACGACTTCTCCATGCCATCGTTGTCCCAACAGCGATATATGCCTGTGAGACATGGAAGATGACAAAGAACATCATCCGACAGATAAATGTCTTCCAACAACAATGCCTTCGTTGAATTCTAGGCATCTCATATCGAGAACATATCACAAACCAAGAAGTCCATCAACAAACATGCACGCGCCCACTGTCAGAAACCGTGGCTGAACGACGCTTCCGATTCGCAGGTCATATCTTACGCCAACCACTAACCCAAGGACAGCCATGAACTGGATTCCATATAAGAGCAAGGGAAAACCAGGATGTCCAAAGATCACATGGAAAAAGACCTTCCTTGAACCTGTCATGGAATGAAGCCAAGGCTGCTGCAATTGATCGAGTATGATGGAGAGCACTTACTGTCCAATGCGCCGAACGGCGTGAGAGGATCTAAGTCATAATCTATTTATAAAACTTGAGTTTTGCACTTAATTTAAGACCACTGATTTCCCCACATATGTGAATTTTAACATACACTTAAAATCATGGGTCCAGAATCAATGCAATGCAAACATTTTTGAGATGTGAAAAACAGTAAATATTAGTTTAAATTTTATTAGCTAGTTAGAAATATTTACATTTCGAAGCATTTAAGTACAAACTGAAATTTATTCACATTGATGTTTCCTCAAAGTCAGTTTTTCCATACATAAATTTTTCATTTTATGCATGTTATTTATTCCAGTATGAGCTAGATGTGGAAACTCTAAAAAATCAGAGGATGTACTTGTTACGGCTGGCTCCAGAAGGAAGTGACAAACCCAGGTGCAGAGCGGAATTCGTGGTTTGTTTCAGGGAAATCCAAGAGCGGAGGTCAAGGGACAGGCAATTGGTCTTCGAGCCGTGAACGTCGTTGAAGGAGCAATCCAAAAGGCAAGGTCAGTACACAGGCAAGAGGTCGATGATCATAGAAAGGTACAGGATCGAGGGAATAAGGGACGGGATCGGGGAAGGCGCCAGGGAACAGGAAGGAGTAGAGCAGCAGACTAGGAGATCGCTGAAAACAAGGCTGAACAAGGTTCTGCATCAGCTGCTGGTTTGACGCAGCCTTTTATGCCCCAGTCTGCGCCACGTCCCAGGTGTTCTGCATCGGCTTGAGGGTGTGGGCATGGCAGTACTTTACTCAATGGTACATTGGCAGAGCCCAGTAAAACTTGTTTTATGGCACCATTTCAAGTGCAAGATCAAATGTTACTTGCTGCTTAGGACAGTAGCAAGAGATGGGTAACAAGGAAAAGCATTAATTACCCAGGGAACAATGTGGGCTTTTGGTCCAACATAAGACACTGGAGTTACCAGTTTACCTGAACAGCAGGTGAAAAGACTGTGTGAGAAAACCCTCACACACTCAGGATGAGCATGAAAATTGCACAGACTGACTTCCAGGTACATTGAAACACTTAGGTAATAGCTCTATTCACTGACCAGCTGAACCACTTTTTGTTACCGTGATTTTTCCAACATGATAATGAGGATATGTGTTTTGATGGTGTATCTGACTGGGTATCTTGGTTTTGGAGCGTAAGACTTTATCCTATTCCCATTCGGATGATAAAAAGCACCAAAAGTGTGGACAAAGAACAATACCACACCAATAACTACAAAGATTATATCAGGAGGTTGGGTCAGTGATGCCTTGCCAGACCAACAAGAAGGCCATACAGTACTTAGGCTGTGATGTACCACTCTTACAAACATTCCAGATGAGCTAATCCATCACTCCACCCATTGGGACCTGCTTCAGTTCTGCTCCACTTAATATTCAATTCATTCCAATTGGGATCCATTTAGAAGGCAATCCTGATAATCAAGCTACTGGCTCATCCACTTGGTTGAAGGAATTTTGTTTCCTCACCAAGTATAAGTTGACCAGTGTCAGAATTTCATTAGTCTCTTTCTTTTGTAGTCAACAATGTGTACGACCTAAGAAAAGCACCCTCCTGTTCTGAAAAAAAGCTAAATAATTACTTAAAACTCATGTCAATTATAAAATTTAACCATTGTCTTGAATTTGAACTAGAAATGGAGTTTAGACCCACATATCCCTAATATTGAAGCACACACACACACACACACACACACACACTGGCTGAAGCCACTTGTCCCATATGGGGTTGTGGCAAGCCAGAGACTAACCTGGCAGCACAGGGCATAAAGCTGGAGAGGGAAGGGAAACACCCAGGACAGGACGCCAGTCCATCGCAAGGCACCCCAAGCAGGACTCGAACCCCAGACCCACCAGAGAGCAGGACCCAGCCAAACCTGCTGCTCCACCAAACCCCCCTAACATTGAAGTATAAAATACAACATGTAATAATAACAATAAATGGACATGGAAATAAATAAATAATTTATGGAATGCAGGTCAAATTCATTGGAGGTCTCACATTCCTTGATCCTCAGCTGCGGGAAGGGAATTTCACAGCTGCCTGTGCTATGAGGCTTTCTACGTGACCTTATGCTCTTTCACAAGGAAAGTGTTTGGACACAACTCATTCACTGTCATCTCAGCTTAGCTAAACAACTGCCAGACTTGGCAGACAGCATTTCTGGTGACATGCAGTTGTCATTTAGTTGTTCATTTTTACAAAGCACTAACTAAGAGTTTGTTGTTTGATGGTTTGTAAGTCTTATGATATTCTGCAAAGTCAATAAATATTCAAAGAAAGACTGTTGGTTTGCATTCCTTAAAAAATGTGCCACTCTTACTATTTTAACTTTCACTTGTATACAGTGGAATATTTCCAGAAACAATCAATTCAGGTAGTTACCTGCATAACTGAACTCTAGATAACCTTCTTAAAATGTAGTTGTATTTAGCTCTGTAACCAGAACACTTTTTATCAATCTCTCAGTTCCTTTCAATACTGCAATAGCTTTTAATCATTTCATCAACAAATATAAAAAGTGTAGTAACAGACTCTCATGCAGCAAATACAGACAACAAATAAAGAAGAAAGACTCACTTGAGTCACCAACTGACTTGAAACTCGGGCCCTTGGGCTGCAGGAGGAAGCCAACACCAACAGATGGACTGTCACGCCCTCCACCTCGGCGCAACGAGGATCACCTGCGGCGGAGCAGGAGACGGGCATATAAAAGGAAGGTTCGGAGCGCAGTCAGATGTAGAACCTTGCTCAGCCTTGTTACTCACGTGTCTCCTGTGCATCTACCTTACCTTACCTTACCTTACCTTACCTTACCTTACCTTACCTTTCCTGTCCTGCCCTTCCTAGTCCCTGCTTCCCAACTCCTTCTCCTAAATCCCTACATCTCCATTCTTGGTACTCCTCGACTTCTCACTTGTCTCTTCGGATTATGGCTTTAGGATTGTCCTTTCAACAATGTATGTTCATCGGTGACCCTTTGCTTGTCTTGTGACCACGTCTTTTGGATTTCCCCTCACGAAGCCTTCCTGTGCTCCGCGCTTGGGTCCGGCGCTTCCGCTCTGGGTGGACACCGTGACAGGGACAACTTGCAAACTTCACACAGACTGAGCTACATTCTAACCTATTTGAACCAAGCAGTCCAGATATACAGATTGTTGGGTAATGTTATTCTGTGCATATATCTGTCTTGTTGGAAAATGGTTATGATCCATGGGTTCCGGATGCTGTTGAAAGGTTTTTGGAATGCAGAATTCTTAAGGGACACATTGACAAGGTTCGTTTAGACTCGTTTTCCTTCTAACACTTTTAACTCAAAAGAGCACCTATTAAACTGTCCCACGTCAATTCCTTCACCTGATCACCTAGGATTATTTCAAAGAATTTTGCAACCGAAGTGCGCACCTGAAACACCAGTTTGGGTGGGAATATGGAACACCTTCATTAAATACACTGAAAAACTGACAGGTGCCATGCGGACACACTCAGGCCAGGGCTGGAAGCAGGTCCAGAGGGTAATATACCTCTCTCTGTGTTAATAAGGAACTGAAACATTTACCACTTAATTTTTCTATTTTTATGTCCCAAGTGTGTCATTAACCAGAAGTTTCCTTTTTAGTAAGACTCTTACTCAACTGAAAATGTCATTTCTGGAAGTGGGATGGTGGAAGAATTAAATTTTGGTTGGGGTGACTCAAACCAGTGGAATGGCACAGAAAACTCTCTATCTGATCCCTTGATCCAATCCCATCACTGCTAAGAGCAAGGAAAGGGAAAGTCATCAGATGCCAGACAAAGTTACACATTTTCCACTTGATTTAAAGAGTGTTGGTGATGTCTCTGGGGCCTATTAGAAACATTTCTGCTTGGCATGAAGGGCACGCGTCAGCACATTTTACATTAGCAGTTGGGGGGTGTTAACCCTTTAGTGACTAGTGCAGGCATGTCTGCCTGTGCTTGGCCTTACTGCCGCACTCAGCAATTTTCCCAATACACAATTATATGCTGCTATCCATCATGTATGGGAGAGTGCTTTTCGAGGCACACCAAAAATTACAGACCTAAGCACTTTCGCACTGATAGAATAAATATTAATTTTTTTCTCTCCCTCTCTTCTACAAACTTACGTTCCACCTGGGGTATTTAATCCTACCAGTGACACTCTGAGTTTTTAAAAAATTAAAGGAACATGGGACATAGAAAAAATGGGAAACAGAAAGAAGATTCAAGACTTCTCTTTTGGAATATGGACATGCACTTCTGTAGTAATGCAACCCTCAGAGAACGTTTTTTTAGACATAAAAACGTGAGAACATGTAGCCGGATTCTCTTATTCTCACACCCTGTAAATCACTTGAAATGTATCATGTGTTTCAGCCTTCACTTGCCAACGTTCCTGTGTTCATCTCCATTCTGGACTTCCACGTTTTATGTTACATATAACACTTTTACAGGTTCTGCCTGAATTAGCACACTTTACTGGTGATCATTTTCACTCACAGGGCTCAAGGTTTGAATTTAAAAGCAAGTCAAATAATTCTCTCTTCATGCTGACAGATTGAAAATGGTTTTTTAATATACAATTTTCCTAAGAATATTCTAAAAACATTTACTATATAATTTGAAATAAAACATCATGCAGTATCATTTCCAATTAATGTACAAAAGGAGAATCCAGTGTCTGTTTAAAGTCATAAGCGGGAGTCCATAAGTAGGAAGTGAGTATAGAAGCAATGAATGTAGAGTAATGGTTAAAAAGTGTAAAGCAGTAAGTGAAGTTAGAGGCAGTGTGTACATGTAGAAGCAGTACATATAAAGCAGTACATGAAAAACTGAGTGTGTAAACAGATCCAATGTCTATATTTCTATGTGTATGGATTATACATTCAAACATATTTTTTTTTAGAAAATACAAAATAGACACACACATTTGCTGAAGCCACTTATCCCAAGCGGGGTCGTAGCGAGCCAGAGCCTAACCTGGCAACACAGGGCATAAGGCTGGAGGGGGAGGGGACACACCCAGGACAGAACGCCAGTCCATCACAGGGCACCCCAAGCGGGACTCAAAGCCCAGACCCACCGGAGCACAGGACTCAGTCAAGCCCGCTGCGCCACCGTGCCTCGCCAAATATGAAATAGCTTTAAATAATTTTATTTCTGGCAACCTAGACTAGCTTCATATGAAGCTGAGGAGCACAAGGACAGGCTGAACATGCCCCAAAAGCATATTGTCTTACATATGCAGTAAGGCAAATTACATACTGAGCAAAGAGTGACAGAGAACCTATGTTCGTTTTAAACTCTTAACAGTGTCTGTCCATTCACATTCACCCATTTTGACAAATACTCCTGCTTTATGTGAATATGAATTTTCTTTTCTTTAATGAATTCAGAAAAAATACAGATGTACAGGTATTATAAAATAGGTGAAAACAAGGCAATCATTTTAAACCTTCATGAAAAATAGATTGTTCCAAAAAGGTGGAAAAGATAATGTGTTGCTGGTTTAACTCATGTTCCCCTTAGAAGTCCAATTCAGATACAGGTACACATATATTTATTTGTCTGAACAATGTACAATTCCAGCAGTGACTCTAGCGGCTGTACAGTCCAAGCAACAAGTGTTTCATTATAGCGGTGGTCAGAATTGATACAAAAAATTTAAAAAAGAAAAAATAAATTAAACTGAAAAATTATGTGGGGAAAAACCGAACAATTCAGCAGGTAAATATCTCTGTGTAAATTTAGGAAATGAATTGGCTTTACTGTGCACTTCACACTCTTTTTTGAGTTTGATTGTAAATATCACCTTATTTACCCTGCTCTTGCTCAGAATATAAATATGGGCAAGAATATGAAGCAGGAACCCAACCTGCCTTAAGTGGAATATCATGTCATCTGGGATCTAATCCTATCTGCCTAATTAACTGCTACAGAAATATTTACCCAGGCAGTGGCTTGTACTGATATCACGATGTGTTTATGTGCTGCATGCCTGGATAGTTGCCAGGAACAGTGAAATGGGGGAGTCCTGTTTCAGGATTATTCGGGGACTTGTGTCCCCCCTGAAGTCACAAGATCAGGTTTCCCCATCCTATATGGTTGGGGGTCCATAACAGAGTATGTTGAGTAAATTCAGCTTTTTGAAACTGGGGATGTACATGGCCTGAGTTCAGATGGATGTAGGATTTATTGGTAAATTGCAAAAAAAACTGAGGTGGCAAAGACTCTTTCAGTGAAAGGAGCATCAGGTGATCAAAGGAGATTTGGATGGGAGTGTGGAAGGTTGGGTATGGAAGACTTCACGGGTGCAGTGTGAAGTGGCCTAGTGGTACAGCAGGTATCACTGGTGTTTCTTAGCCTCTGGGCTGTGAGATTGGATGTAGGGATGTAGGTTTGATTCCTGCTCAGTCTGTGTGGAGTTTTCGTAGTTTCCTCCTTCAATCCGGAGACGTGTTCCAGACTGGTAACTGTAAATTGCTGTTTGAGTGTGTTACATTATATTGGTACATAAATGGGCAAATGGGTGAATGACTGAAGGGAGTTCAATGTAGTGTTTCTTTGGTAAATTGTCAAGATGTCTGAATTAAGCAATCAGAATCTGTACAATTATTTAATTAATTAAATTAATTAAGAAGTATTTTGTCTGGACGGACTGGCGTCCCGTCCTGGGTGTGTCCCCTCCCCCTCCAGCCTTTCGCCCTGTGTTGCCGGGTTAGGCTCCGGCTCCCCGCAACCCCGTATAGGAAAAGCAGTTTCAGATGATGTGTGTGTGTATTTAGTCGGATTAATGAACTTAGTTCTGTTTACATATTCGGTAAGGCCATCTTTTAAGGGCCTTCCAATTAACTAATAAAATTTTGCGTATAACTGGACCTCAGGTGACTGGATACTGAAATGACCATACATTATAATAACAATGTGTTAGTCTGCAAATGAAAGACAAACTGTTAAAACGTCAATTTAAATGCTAAAAGTGATTCTCAAGCATACAAATCTCAAGAGATTACACAAAGTTTTTAGAAATGAAGAATTGGAAGGAATTGTATTACAAGCAGGGGGCGGTGGCGTAGCAGGCTCGGCCTAGTCCTGCTCTCTAGTGGAACTGGGGTTTCAGTCCTTCTTGGGGTGCCTTGCGGCAGACTAGCATCCCGTCCAGGGTGTGTCCCCTCCCTCTCCAGCCTTGCACCCTGTGTTGCTGGGTTAGTTCTCGTTCACCGTGACCCCGCTCGGGGCAAGTGGTTTCAGGCAGTGTGTGTATTCTGACCTGCATTATCCTCCCAATCATTAAGATCACTGGTAATTTTCCTAACAAGTGGTTGCAAATTGAACAAAATGAAACACAATTTTCGTTTAAAAAAAAATAAAAAAACTTTACTTCTGTATTTGAAGAGATATGCAAACAAAAGACTAAATACACAAAACAGAAAAATATGGGGTCTATATATATATATATATATATACACACACACACACACATTTCCAGAACCGCTTGTCCCATACGGGGTCGCGGGGAACCGGAGCCTACCCGGCAACACAAGGTGTAAGGCCGGAGGGGGAGGAGACACACGCAGGACGGGACACCAGTCTGTCGCAAGGCACCCCAAGGGGGACTCGAACCGCAGACCCACCGGAAAGCAAGACAGTGGTCTAACCCACTGCGCCACTGCACCCCCTATATATATATATATATATATATATATAGAGACATGGGGGTGTAGTGGCGCAGTGGGTTGGACCACGGTCCTGCTTTCTGGCAGGTCTGGGGTTCGAGTCCTGCTTGGGGTGCCTTATGATGGACTGGCGTCCCATCCTGGGTGTGTCCCCTCCCCCTCCAGCCTTGTGCCCTGTGTCACCGGGTAGGCTCCGGTTCCCCGTGACCCCGTATGGGACAAGCGGTTCTGAAAATGTGTGTGTGTGTGTGTGTGTGTATATATAGACCCCATATGAAAGTATATGTTCATATGTAAGTATACATGTAGAAAGTATATAGAATATATACAAATTACATATGTATGTTGTATGTTAGGGGGTGCGGTGGTGCAGTGGGCTTGGGTGGGTCCTCCTTTCTGGCAGGTCTGGGGTTCGAGTCCTGCTTGGGGTGCCTTATGATGGACTGGCGTCCCATCCTGGGTGTGTCCCCTCCCCCTCCAGCCTTGTGCCCTGTGTTATGCTCTGGCTCTCCCCGTTTTCAGTCAGTGTGTGTGTTGTATGTTATTCATATAACACACATAAATGTTATATGTTGTAATTTGCATTAATAACATTACCATCCATCCATCCATCCATCTTCCTCCGCTTATCCGGGACCGGGTCGTGGGGGCAGTAGTCTAAGCAGAGCTCCTCAGACTTCCCTCTCCCCGCACACCTCCTCCAGTTCCTCTGGGGGAACCCCAAGGCGTTCCCAGACCAGCTGGGAGACATAGTCTCTCCAACGTGTCCTGGGTCTGCCCCGAGGCCTCCTCCCAGTGGGACAAGCCCGGAACACCTCCCCAGGGAGGCGTCCAGGAGGCATCCGGAACAGATGCCCGAGCCACCTCAACTGGCTCCTCTCGATGCGGAGGAGCAGCGGCTCTACTCTGAGCTCCTCCCAGGTGACTGAGCTCCTCACCCTATCTCTAAGGGTGCACCCAGCCACCCTGCAGAGGAAACTCATTTCTGCCGCTTGTATCCGCGATCTCATTCTTTCGGTCATGATCCAGAGTTCATGACCATAGGTGAGGGTAGGAACGTAGATTGACCGGTAAATTGAGAGCTTCGCCTTACGACTCAGCTCCTTCTTCACCACAACAGACCGGTACAACGACCGCATTACTGCGGATGCCGCACCGATCCGTCTGTCAACCTGCCGCTCCATTTTTCCCTCACTCGTGAACAAGACCCCGAGATACTTAAACTCCTCCACTTGAGGGAGGAGCTCCCCCCTCACCCGGAGGGGGCAATCCACCTTTTTCCGACTGAGGACCATGGTCTTGGATTTGGAGGTGCTGATTCTCATCCCCGCCGCTTCGCACTCGGCTGCAAACCTCTCCAGTGCACGCTGTAAGTCTTGATTCGATGAAGCCAACAGGACCACATCATCCGCAAAAAGCAGAGACGAGATCCTGCGGCCACCAAAACAGACACCCTCCGTTCCCTGGCTGCGCCTAGAAATTCTGTCTATAAAGAAAATGAACAGAATCGGTGACAAAGGGCAGCCCTGGCGGAGTCCAACATGCACCGGGAACAGGTCTGACTTACTGCCGGCAATGCGAACCAAGCTCCTGCTCCGGTCATACAGGGAACGAACAGCCCGTAGCAACGAGCCCTGAACCCCATAATCCCGAAGTACCCCCCACAGGATGCCACGAGGGACACGGTCGAACGCCTTCTCCACGTCCACAAAACACATATGGACTGGTTGGGCAAACTCCCATGAACCCTCCAACACCCTAGTGAGGGTATAGAGCTGGTCCAGTGTTCCACGGCCAGGGCGAAAACCGCATTGCTCCTCCTGAATCCAAGGTTCGACTATCGGTCGGATTCTCCTCTCCAGTACCCCGGCATAGACTTTCCCAGTGAGGCTAAGGAGTGTGATCCCCCTGTAGTTGGAACACAATCTCCGGTCCCCCTTCTTAAAAAGAGGGACCACCACCCCGATCTGCCAGTCCAGAGGCAGCGTCCCTGAACTCCACGCGATGCTGCAGAGGCGTGTCAGCCAAGACAGCCCCACAACGTCCAGAGACTTGAGAAACTCGGGGCGGATCTCATCCACCCCCAGAGCTTTGCCACCGAGGAGTTTTTTGACTACCTCAGCAACTTCAGCCAGGGTAATGGACGAGCCCCCCTCCGAGTCCCCGGCCTCAGCTTCCTCTACAGAAGGCGTGTCGGAGGGATTGAGGAGATCCTCAAAGTACTCCTTCCACCGCCCGAGGACATCCTCAGTTGAGGTCAGCAGCGCACCACTTCCACTGTAAACAGTGTTGGCGGAACACTGCTTCCCCCCTCTGAGTCGCCGGACGGTTTGCCAGAATCTCTTTGAGGCCGACCGAAAGTCTTCCTCCATGGCCTCACCGAACTCCTCCCAGGCCCGAGTTTTTGCCGCGGCGACTGCCAGAGCCGCGCTCCGTCTTTCCCGCCAGTACCTGTCAGCTGCTTCAGGAGTCCCATGAGCCAGCCAGGCCCGATAGAACTCCTTCTTCAGCTTGATGGCATCCCTTATCTCTGGTGTCCACCACCGTGTTCGGGGATTGCCGCCGCGACAGGCGCCGGAGACTTTATGGCCGCAGCTCCGAACCACCGCCCCGACAATGGAGGTGTGGAACATAGTCCATTTGGACTCAATGTCCCCAGTCTCCCTCGGGACCTGGTTGAAGCTCTTTCGGAAGTGGGAGTTGAAGACCTCTCTGACAGGGGCCTCCACCAAACGTTCCCAACAGACCCTCACTATGCGTTTGGGCCTGCCAGGTCTGTCCAGCTTTTTCCCCCCGCCATCGAATCCAACTCACCACCAGGTGGTGATCAGTTGACAGCTCAGCCCCTCTCTTCACCCGAGTGTCCAAGACATATGGCCGAAGATCAGAAGAAACGACTACAAAGTCGATCATCGACCTCCGACTTAGGGTGTCCTGGTGCCAAGTGCACTGATGGACACCCTTATGCATGAACATGGTGTTTGTTATGGACAAACTGTGACTAGCACAGAAATCCAATAACAACTCACCGCTCGAGTTCAGATCAGAGAGGCCGTTCCTCCCAATCACGCCCCTCCAGGTGTCACTGTCGCTGCCCACGTGGGCGTTAAAGTCCCCCAGTAGAACGACAGAGTCCCCAGTGGGAGCGCTTTCCAGCACGCCCCCCAGGGACTCCAAAAAGGCCGGGTACTCTACACTGCCACTAGGCGCATAAGCACAAACAACAGTGAGAGACCGTTCCCTGACCCGAAGGCGTAGGGAGACGACCCTCTTGTTTACCGGGGTAGACTCCAACACATGGCGGCTGAATTGCGGTGCTATTAATAAGCCCACATAAGCCCGCCGCCTCTCACCCTGGGCAACGCCAGAATAGTGGAGAGTCCACCCTTGGTCGAGAAGAGTGGTTCCAGAACCCAAGCTGTGAGTGGAAGTGAGCCCGACTATATCTAGACGGTATCTCTCAACCTCCTGCACTAGCTCAGGCTCCTTCCCCTCCAGTGAGGTGACATTCCAAGTCCCAAAAGCCAGAGTTGGCGCACGAGGTTTGGGTCGGTCGGGCACTTGGCCCCGACCACTGCCCAAATCACAATGCACCGGCCCCTTATGTCCTCTCCGGCAGGTGGTGAGCCCACCGAAGAGCAGCTCCACGTCATGGCTTCCGGCTAAGCCCGGCCAGGCCCCGTGGGCATAGACCTGGCTCCAGGGTAGGGCCCCGGTGACCCCATACTGGGCGGGGTGAACGAGATCCTTGATTTAATAGTCATAAGGGGATTTTTGAACCGCGCTTTGTCTCATCTGTCACCCAGGACCTGTTTGCCTTGGGAGACCCTACCAGGGGCATATAGCCCCAGGCAACATAGATCCTGAGATCATTCAGGCACTCAAACCCCTTCACCTCGCTAAGGTGGCGGTTCGCGGAGGGGTAATAACCATCATGTCAAAATACATACACACGCACACTTTCAGAAGCACTTGTCCCATACAGGGTCACTGAGCCTACTCAGCAACATAACATAAGGCCAGGGGACACACCCAGGACGGGACGCCAGTCCGTCGCAAGGCACCCCAAGCTGGACTCGAACCCCAGACCCACCAGAGAGCAGGACTGTGGTCCAACCCACTGTACCACCACACCCCCCCATGTCAAAATAACTGAAAGAATTAACATTTATATTACACCGGAATCGCCAGTCATGCAAGGACGACCAGTACTCAACAGCAAGCATCCATACTCGGAAGGCGATCTTTCACCACGCCAATGGCACTTGATTCCTCAGGTGTATTGAGTGTTAAAACAAGTGTATGGTGCAATCTTCCCAGCTCCAGCTGCACTGTGTACCATTTCAGGCCTTGAACCCACAGCCCTTTTGTACTTTCATATGGGGCCTAAATCACTCTGTCACATCGCTGCCAGAAAGATGACAGCAGCAGCATCATGCTGCCAAGAAAGTAACACCACAACCCCGTGACCCCCTGGTTTGGAATCATACATCTCAACCACACATCCCTTGACCTGCTGTTGCTGTGGTAATATGCATCAGAGCACCTGTGACGAGAGCCAAACTGTAATCTGATAGGTGGGGCTTCACCTGCTCCAGGATGTCTGTGTCAAGTTGTTAACAGATCATGTACAGGGAGAGCTTATGGCGTGGTGTAACATGACAGCGCACATACATTCCCACATTCTCATGCACAGGGGGTAGGGAGGGGTGTCTTTGCTCTTCTCTATAACAGCTGGAGGAAATCACCCTTAACCATTTGCTATCCTTGACCCTAAACCCAGAAGACCACACAGAAAAAGAATTACTCTTTTGAAACATATAGTAGGTGGCACAGTGACAAAGCGTGTAGCATTTTCACCTCACAGAACCAAGCCTCTTTGGGTGTAGGCTTGACTCCAGCTCAGTCTGTGGAGTTTGCGTGTTCTCAGCGTGTACACATGGATGTCTACCACAGTCCAAAAACATGTATTTCAGGTGAATTGGTGCCTTTGTGTTTGTGTATCTATGTGTGGGTACCCTACAACGGAGACTGCATGCATTAATACAGACACTCTTCAACTTACGTTTATTTACGTAAGTTGAAATATACGTATGTCGGATTCCCCCTCCCCCTCCGTTATAGAGCCAAGCTTTCTCATTTCTTTTGCATTTGTTGCAAACATGGGTATAAAAAATTACAGAATATAATTCTCTAGTAAATGTCACACATATTAAATACTGTAATAAGACATAGGCCTAGTTAATTAAATAATTTTTTTCCATTTCTATAAAGCATAAATTTAATTAAAAAAATAGACTACTGCATATGGTATGCGTACGATATTGCACTGTGCGTGCAAACTTTTATCTAGTAGTATGCTGGCACGCAAGAGGGTGCGATTGTTGCGTAATTTATCATTTTTCCATCTCAGTTATTGCACCTTGCTGTTTCTTTGTTATTATTGTTGTTTTTATGCTAGCTGTTTCTTTCATGTGCTCCTTTATACTTGCAACATCCTTCACTATTGTATTCATTGTTGATTCAGCTACACCTAGCTTTAGGCGATAATCTTTGTCCACCTGTATACTTCCTTATTATGTTTAATTTCATCTCCAAATCAACTGCTATATGCTTGCGAAATGGTTCTTGTTTTTCTTCAAGCACACATTTACCACCAGGTATTGTAAATAATGAAAAGGGTAGAAAATATGTGAACAAAAGCACTAAACTAAGGAGAGGAGTTGCGTTCACGGCTCAAAACACACGAGAACTGGGAAGATGCAGCTTTCTGACTTGTCTACTGAAATTGCTGAGTGTCACTGAACATATGACGGGGTGAAGGAGCTGGCTTAGGGCCAGACTTACTTAAGACCTCAACCAGCTTTATGGGCACGTGGAAAATTCATCAAGCTGTGGATACCTATGGACATACGTGCATCACAACTGTTTGGACAGGCATTTACAGTAAAAATGCCTCTATGGATATAAAACAGCTGATTGAATGAGTTTCTCAACATTGGTGCTCCTGGTCCGGCACAGTAGGAACCACCATCTGAACAGACTCACACTGCTCTTGGCTTCCTTCAAAGGTCAGCTCTTTCTCTATTTGGCCATGTTGAATTGAACCAGGGATCAGCATCCCTATCATGTCCAGGTGCCTATTACCACCTGTCCTCAGGACACTGCCTGGACTGATTGCCTGTAAGTGGCAGTTTGGTTCGGGGCAATGCAAGGTGACCAGGGCTAATTAAAGATGAAGAATGGGCCAGAAGATGTCTTAGGGTTTATTCCAGGCAAACTTCAGATCAGAGCTCAGATGTGGCCCCCACTCTTTGTGTCGCTTTAATAGACTGTAATGAGGTTGGAGAATGGAAAGGTCAGGTGTGGAGAGACAGTAATTACCATCACTGAAAAGGCAAGCTGTCTGGTCAGCTGAATGGAGATGGACGTGTGGCATTAGATGGCCACAGTCTGCTAGGACCTAAACTGGTTTTACTTTTCTTTTTCAGATGCCAGCTCCATCCTATCTTCAGCTACAGTATGTGTGTCTCCATGCGCATGTGAGTGAACTTATGTACCTGTGGCTCTGCATGTATGTGTATTTAACTGATGTTTTTTTTAGCTGATGTTTTCCTTCAAAGCAGTTTAAAAGGTTTTGCCTATTCATACAACTGGGTGTGTTCAAGGTATGTGCAGTTCAAGGTATCTTCATAGGGGGTACTACAGAAGAAGGAGGGATTTAAAAATGGATCCTTCAAGGATAAATCTAATAATCTAATAATTTTGTTATACTACATTTACATATGTTGAGTATGTTTGTGTTGATTACATATATATATATATACATATGTATGTATATTCGGGAGTTCCAGTGTGTAAGTTTGTGTGTGAACACATATTTTGTAATCATAAGTAAATGCCCTTATAAGAATTGTTTTATAGTTGGTGGAACTTTTACATTTAATCATTTAGCAGACAATTTTATCCTAAGCAGCATACAGTAGAATGATTATTTACATGCTTCAACCAATTCAGAACCACAATCAATCTGAAACATCTCTTTGGATTGTGGGGGAGAACCAGAACACCTGGAGGAAGTCAATGCAAGGAAAACATGCAAACTCTACACATACTGACCCATGACTCTAACCCCTTGAAACCCATGTCCAATCACACAGCCCTGTGGGATCATTTTCAAAGTAACCTAGTCTTTTATTAACTTTTCAAGTTTTTCATTTCCTAATAACGCAGACATGGAAAAGGCACTCAATTTTTCCCTTCACCAAGATATTACCAAGTTGTAGTTTGCCAGTATGAGAATATGAAGTGTGCACCACAGAACAAATTGGAGATATGAAATAATAAATAGAAAGTCCCAAGTTTGTTCACAGAGCTTGTTCATAGAATTTTTTTTCATCAGTAGTGTGCATGGACTGATTTGACTAAGACAAAGGCTTACAGTGGTGGGTATACAGTTCTCACAATGCATTTCGTTGGATAATTTCTCTTGCATAGCCACTTAACACAAATTTCAAATGCATTCTCACTTTAACACTTTATTGAATCCATGTTCTCTTGTGTCACCCAGGCACAGTGAGGCAGTACCACTAACTCCAAAGCAATTATCCAAACTATCACTAAACTCCTATTTAACTATTTAACTTTAACTATTCAGCCCATAGGGGGGTGCGGTGGCGCAGTGGGTTGGCCCACAGTCCTGCTGTCCGGTGGGTCTGGGGTTCAAGTCCCGCTTGGGGTGCCTTGTGACGGACTGGCGTCCCGTCCTGGGTGTGTTCCCTCCCCCTCTGGCCTTACGCCCCTGTGTTCCCGGGTAGGCTCCGGTTCCCCGTGACCCCGTAAGGGACAAGCGGTTCTGAAAGTGTGTGTGTGTGTGTGTGTGTGTGTATGTATTCAGCCCATGATTTTAGCACAATATGAAACACTCATCCATGTTCATTTATTCATTCAGCAGATGCTTTTCTCCAAAGCAATGTACATCGCAGGAAACAATACAAAATATGTCAACTAAAATATATCAACTAACAGAAAGGTCTAGATGCAGACACATCAATCACTTCATGATTATCAAACGTTTAATCAGGTCATTAAGTGTTATGTTTTAAGGCGGTATGTTTCAGAAAAAAAAATGTTTTCCTTATGTCCAATAAACAGCAACAAACATTCAACAATGAAATATATGATGAAAAAGGCAAGTTTTGACTCATTGATTATGAGTGGTGGTAGGTTAAGAAGGGAGGAAGTTTTGGCAGTCATTCTTGGACTGCCACTGCACAAACGCATTGGAACGAAGTGAATATCACACAGGAAACCAGCAAGAAACAGCTGAGTACACTAGCACTAACTTCAGTATGTTACTGCATTTTTGCTTTTCTTGTTTGGTGTGCAACTTTCAATTTTTTTATGGGCAGACTTCTGTTAAATGTTATTATATTAACTTTATGCTCCAGATATTGAAAATTGGGTATAAAGAACCAAGAGCCATTAAACTGAAATTTTGGAAAGAAGATGCAAATCAAGGGATGTCTGTACTGTACTTTTAATTTCCCTTATTGACACACTGATAGGGATTGATAGTAGGTATACAAAGTTTCCACTATTCTGAACAAACAACTAGTATGCAAAGCAAGGCTTGACACTGGATTCTTCAAGTAAATCAAAAACTCAGTTCCTGGTTGCTGGAGCACCTGCCTCAGCCATCCTGCCTCCTCACCTATCTTTCTTGCCCAAGCCATAACCTCTCACCTTTGTTCTCCCCACAGAACATAGGATCCCTCCTAGGAGCTTCCTTCCCTCTCTCGTGTCCCCTCACACACCCTACCTCCCTCATCCTCATCATGTCACGGCACTCTGCTAAATTGCCTCCCTAATGGAAAGGACAGTGTTCGGAGAAACAGAGAGAATAGAGCTGAGCAGAGGAGGAAATCAATGAGATAATAGCCAGGGCGGTGGGCCAAAGGGCCAAAAAATGGAGACAAGTCTTGAAAGTTATACATGTACTGTATATATAATGTATATATGTATGCATGTATGTATAACTTTCAAGACTTGTATTGTATAGATAAGATATTGTATATGTAGACACACATATGCACCCTTCCTCTGTCACTTTCTCTTGTATGGACACTCCACCACCTCCTATATCCGTCTTATCCTCTTGAAGGACCTTAAAGAGTGGGTGACAATATCTGAGGAGCAAGCCCCTTTAAATCAGCATCAGGGATCAGGTCTCTGTGGGGCTAAGCACCAGTGACAGTCTCTCTCTCTGGGGGACTAAAGCGGTAAAAGGCATGGGACGAGGGGGGAGAACATGAAGAGCCAAACCCAAGGATTAGTCGAGTTTCTTTCTTGTCTTTTGGCCCTCTTTTAATGGAAAGCATGAACTCTGGCGTCAAAATCATTTCCAGCCCATCTGAAATACTACAGCAAATTACTTTCACGTCAGCCAGGCGGTCAGCCGACCAATTTTCTCCAAATAGAAGTGACAATACTGCGGAATTTATCGCCATAACCTTGACCCCCCCCCCCCCCCAACATCCTGATCCACACAGCTACATCTCCCAGGTACAAAGGAGAGTGCAAATGTCCGTGGTGAAAGAGGGGAGGGTCTGAGCACAGCGGTGCAATGGCAAGTCCCCAGCAGACAGGAGCAGGATTGGTGCTGAATCCATTGCTGTTTTTTCCGGAGGGCGGGAGGGTTTAAGTGGGATCTGAGAGTTTGGGCATTTACAGCTTGGAATTAAAGTAGATGTGACAGATGGTTGACACATAGAGGGGTGAGTTTAGGAAGCTGGCTGTAGGGAGTGCTCAGATGGGCGGCATGAGGATAGCAGTGTGACTCAGAAACTGGAATTACAACCAAATGGTTTTAGTCTCTTTATTTACCTATTGTAAAGCAAGGTACATAACAGTAATACATGTAAAACTGTAAATTTTGTCTCTCTAGACTTATTTCAATAAAATGTAAACTATCTTACATTGATCAGCAGTACAATGTTAAAAACAAACTGAAACCCACAGATTTTGCAGCTGCATAGCAACATAAACTAAACATGAAGAGGTGCAGAAGAGTGCATGGCATTGTGTTTCCTGCAGCTGTCACATCCTGATCCATGTTTGGCTCTGCGGATGCTCGCTTCTGTGTTGAAGCCCTGTAGAGGGTCAGCATTAAGTAATGGAACTGCTGAAAATCTTTTCCAACTGCTTAATGCTGCTGTAAGACAATTATAATAAAGTACTCTTTGGCTGGCAAACTTCCACACCAATCAGCCTGACATAGTCCAGATTGAGCATGCAGGTATTCCTTATTTTAACAATGTAAAAATTTTTGACTGGTCCTTTGTTTCACTAATGTGAGAATCCAAGAAAGTGAGATAAAAAAGAATCCTGTGTGTCTATTATAATCTGTGACCGTGCATGTCAGTGAGGCTGTTGTATAGTGACAGCATTAATAGGTAACCAGCCGTTGCTCAAAACTCACTTGTCCCAATATGGAAGGTAAGGGTCCGTTGGGACTTCATCATATATGAATTACAAATTCCCAGGCTTGTGCTATAATGAACTGTACAGAGAGCAGTAGAGATGGACACATCCCATAGATATATTCTCTTGGATGTTCTGCACCTAGGGGTGTGCGGTGGCGCAGTGGGTTGGACCGCAGTCCTGCTCTTCGGTGGGTCTGGGGTTCAAGTCCCGCTTGGGGTGCCTTGTGATGGGCTGGTGTCCCGTCTTGGGTGTGTCCCCTTCCCCCTCCGGCCTTACGCCCTGTGTTGCCGGGTAGGCTCCGGTTCCCCGTGACCCCGTAAGGGACAAGCAGTTCTGAAAGTGTGTGTTCTGCACCTAGCTGGGTCATTGGGTTACATTTTCAATGAAGGACAATTTGAAACTGCATCATGAAACTCAAAGAAGTTAAGGATTATGTCTTTGCAATCACTACCTTAATATTCTTAAATGATCCTTTACCAATAAAGGCATTATGAAGCTCTTTGTAGGGATGTTCTTATAAAATTCCATGGTACTTTGATGCATGTTTATACATTGTAATTGAAGATATGAAGCAAAGCTTGTTAATGAATTATGAAGTCTGGCTTTCCTCACTCCTTTTTATGTGCACACTATACACAAAGTTTTCAAATCATAGACGGCAGAAGGATCATTGTATTAATCCAGTGACAGCAATGTTCTTTTGTGAGGGTAGTGTTGCTGAAAAGAGAGCATTGCACTAACCATACTGACCCTTGCCCACCATTGCATTCAGGGCCACCTTAAATGCAACAAACTCACCTCTCTTAGACTAGACCATATTTTATATATGATTACATATCATGGCCTCACATAAACCCAGAATACCTAGACACAATACATGTACACCTTCATTTCACACATATAACATAATCACATATCCAAAACTAGATTCATAGATATACATTTCACATACCCAGTTTCTATTAATTTCAAACACATTTGAACACCGTTACCATAATGGTGCATTCCCCAAAATGGATGTTTACTTTCCATAAGGCACTAAAGCCAGTTTAAACGCATTGCTTCTGTTTGGCAGTGAGCAAATAACCCATAGCCCAAAGAGGCAAGCTGGGAAAACAGCGGAAACAAAAAGTAAGTACTGCAGTACAGTGAATGTACATGGTTACAGAGAGTAATTGAACTTTTTACTTTTTAAGACATTGTATTAAACTTAGCAGTAGCAAAATGGCCTAAAACTCTGTTGTGTGTGCATTCACAAACACAAAGCTGTGATCTTGTTGCCAATATGGCGAGAATGGTTGTGTATTGTTAGAGGTGTATGTAAGTGGTGATACTGAGACAGCTTAGTCTGTTACACGCTGGAAGAAGCAAAGAAGCATAATGGCAGATATACTTGTCACTTAAATTAAACTTATTACAAAATTAATCCCTTTTGCAAATGTGAATCCATATTTTATAGCATAATACAGAAAAATCCCCCTCAATGCAACAGCAATGAGGACAATGTGCTGAAACCCCTGTGCTACCCACAAACCCCTCCTAACAGTATAGGGTTGTAGACAATTGCTGAGACCACCATACTATCAAGAAATCTCCCCTAATGGAACATCTTGTGGACAATGATCTGAGATCACTGTATTACACACAAATCCCATTCTAAGAGACAGGAGCTCACAAATCCACCCTAACAGGACAAGACTGGATAACACACAGAGTGAATTATACAAAAATCTCCAGTATTACATGTCTGCAGAGGACAGACTGACATCAGTAAAATGGAGTAAAAAATCATAGATATATTAAAAATTGAATGTGCTAAAAGCATATGAATCATGCACACATTTTTGTGTGCTTTGATGAAAATACAAATCTAATACTTTGACTTTTTAGCTGTATAGCTGATCCAGTTATAGTTGTAGCCCTGTAGCGCTACTAGGTTGCGTGTTTAGTTTTGAAGGTTTAAATAAAGCTTCTTAAAATTGATATAGTTTGGTTGAAGCCCTACCACCATATATTGGAACAGGTGCAACCTAGGCGTTGTGCTAATTCTGCACGCACTGTGAGTGATTGTGGGGTTCGGTTTGGCGCCAAACCAATAAGAGAAGAGAGGGGTGGAATGAATGGAAAAAGTTGAGACTTTTCTAGAAGGGTCGAGGGAGAAGGTGCGGGAGAGAGCGCTCCAGAGTGTGAGGAGGTGATATTTTTTTGGTTGCTGGACGAGTAACCAAAGAGAAAATATCACCTCGTGTGGATTGTGTAGGCGAATTTTAGTTTCCGTGGTGACCTTGGGGTCCGGCAAGAGATTTAAAACGACGAGTTTTCAGCCCGTCTCGTCGAACTGCTACGCCGGTGTCGACGGAGGAGGACTGAGGTAGCGCTTCGTGCTACCGGTAACGCGCGAAGTTCCCCGGGCACCGCTGGAGTTTTCGCCCGCCCCGAACGCGAGTAGACGGTAGATAAAGGTAAACTGCAGTTTTTTCCCCTTTTGCTCGCAAGAGAGAAGCGACCCATAATTTTGGGTCTCAACGCCAACAAGCTGCGTCCAGGCCTGCAACGAGGGTGTTTTTACTTATGTTAGAAATACTCCGGAGTATTCGAGGCATGATTATTATTGATATTCATTGTGTGCAAACAAAAAAGGTTTTGTAAGAAACTTCTAGTCTGTTGTGCGTCGAAGTGTGTAGCACCAAGGTTATTCATTGCTTGTAAGATAATTGAGTGTACTACTTGTGTTTTCTTATGTTTGGTTGTTGCATTCGTTTTGTGATGGGATTTCAATTTTGGGGTTAATAACTTTGAATATTTCTTTGGGTCTTATGGGGGTTTGGAGAATTTATTAAATTTGTTGTTGTGGAAATACTTGAGTTGGGACTATTATTGGAATAGAACCCAGGGCACCACCCTCATAATTAGGTGAAATGGAGGGTGGCGCTACATAGTGTTGTGATGGGTGTTTGTTTGTTAATACATTGTGTATAACATACATGTTTCTGTGTATGTACATGTAGTTGTAGCAATAGAGCAGCAACAGAACAGTGACAGATGGAGGGGAATGAAAGTCAGCACTGCAATGTGTTTGGGTGATGAATGGTCTCACTTGTCTTTTCATGACAGAGAAGAAGTCGAAGGGTCACACCGAGTTCAGAACTGCTTGCCTGTACTGTTTGTTTTGAGCAAATGTGTCCCTAAGTTGGCATTTAGAAACATACTGCATAGTTACAATGAGGCAAGGGTATTTTCAGCTAATTTAATAGATTCTTCCTAATCATGTAGTTAATGGGGATCTTTATTAGCTAATATAAAACAATAAAAGGAGCAGTTCCTTTAGCAGACACACTCCTCCATAGCAATGAGCAATGATTACTAAGTAATATTTAGCTGACAGCTTTGTTCAAGGCATCTTACAATGCTAGACACACTAAGCTTCCTATAGAGCAGAGTAATGTAACAAATTTTAAATACAAGGTGTGGCACACCCAGGCTGGGGGAGAAGGGAATGGTGAGGAGGAGTGACTTTACCCCACCTGTGGGTAATAATCGGTCCTATTTTACCCCATCTTTCCAAACAGTAAGGAAGACCAACGCGGGAGTTTCAAATGAATGCCAGACCCAAGAGACTGAAGAAACACAAACCTCAGACCCTGAAGTTTCAACACCCTGCACCAAGAGCACAACATGGCACAAGCACAAGAAGAGAGTACTCCTACCCTGTTCACAGTTCCCCTTCACTGATGCGTCACACATGTGAATAAGGAGTCTTCACCTACCGAACGCATGCTGCGTGTTTGTGCTACACAAGGTTTAAACTGGGGTTCAAAGTCCCCTGTGTGGATTAATGGATTAATTTTAGGATGGACTTTTGTAAATACCACCTACAAAAAGTTATAAACAGCCAGCCCTATCTAAGATTATTCAAAAAAGTGACAATGTGCAATGTGGAGACTACTCCAGCTTCCTACCAGTCCCTATCATCTACACCATCATCCTGGAACAAACAAAACCATAAACTCCCTGACAAGTTAAAAGCACAAAAAATGCTTGAAAAACAAACCAAAAAATTCTAATACTTTTATCACTTATATGTACTTGTCATGGTTTCCTCTAGGAAGTCAGATATCAGACCCAGGTGCAGAGTGGAGGCGTTCTTTATTGAGGGGAATCTGAAAGTCATAGTCAGAGAAACAAACGATGGGTCACCGATGAGCAAACGTTGTTTACAGGGAAAATCCGAGACCCGTAATCCAAAAAAACACGCAGGGGGGTCAAGGGATACGAGGATGGTGCGGAGATACTAGAGAAGAGTCGGGGAACAAGGACAGGGAGGTCAGGAGAGGTAACAAGCTGATGAAAGACACGCGAGCGAGTTGTAAGGCTAAACAAGGTTCCGTGTCTGGCTGCGCTCTGAGCCCTCCTTTTATGTGCATGTCCCCTGATCCGCCACAGGTGTTCCTCGTTGCATTGAGGTGGAGGGCGTGACAGTACCCCCCACGAGCGGCCCTAGCCACTCTGCGATGGCCCGGTGGAACCCCCTGGGCGCGGGGCAGTCCGGATGGTCCCTGTGGAATGCAGAGATCAGGTCAGAGTCTCACACATCCCAAGCAGCCAACCAGCACTGTTCCTCCGGCCCATAGCTCTCCCAGTCAACCAGGTACTGGAGGACACTACCCCGTCGACAGGAATCAAGTAAAGCCCGCACCACATAGGTAGGGGCACTTCATCCTGCAAGGGGAGTGGTGGTGGTGAGTCGATCTGTAGTTAGTGTAGAGATGTGGCGCAGGGTTTCAGGAAGGATGCATGGAACGTCGGGTGGATTCGTAGGTGTGGTGGCAGCTGGAGGCAGTAGGGCACCGGAGTGATGTGACGAAGGACCTTGAAAGGGCCAATGTATCGGGGGCTGAGTTTCTTGGACAGGTAGGCCCCCCGGAGGCCCTTGGTGGACAGCCAGACCCTCTACCCGGGTACAAAGGAGAGTGGACGTCGCCGGCGGTCTGCCTGTCACTTCACCTGGGCCTGGCTGGGAAGGAGGTGCCATCGGACAGTCTGCCAGCCTTCTGCGCTGGCCTGGTACCAGGCGTCCACAGCCGGTACGTTGCTGGAGCTGGGTTGCCAGGGTAACATTGGGGGCTGGTAACCTAACATTCACTGGAATGGAGAACATCCTGTGGATACATGAGTCAGTGAATTATGGACATATTTGACCCATGGTAAGTATTGGACCCATTGTCATGGTTGATCAGTACAGTAGCTGTGCAGGAACCGGCTTATGTCCTACTGGAATCGCTCCACCTGTCCATTTGCCTGAGGATGGTACCCCGACGTTAAACTTACGGACACACCTAACTTATGCCAGAAAGCCTTCCACAGCCGGGATGTGAACTGCTGTCCCCGGTTGGATACGATGTCCTCCAGCAATCTGAAGACGGGAAATACAGGGAGGAAAAGGAGCTCGGCTGTCTCCAGCGCTGTTGGTAGCTTGGGGAGGGGTACCAGATGGCAGGCCTTGGAGAATCTATCAGCAACAGTCATGATGGTGATCTTACCGTCAGAGTTGGGAAGGTCTAGTAGGATGTCCAGTGCGATGTGGGACCATTAGGGGTTTCAGGAGTACCACAGGTCTCTAGTTCGAGGGCTTGGCTTGGGTACATATCCGGCAAGCCCGAATATAGTACTGCATATCCTCTGGTAGAGACGGCCACCAAAAATGCTTCTGTAGGAGGGCCTGGGTCTTGCTGAACCCGGGGTGACCCGCTGCTGGGTGATCGTGGGCTCACTGCAGGGTAGTTGCTCGCATCCTGGAGGGGACATATTGTTTTCCGGTGGGCTTACCTGAGGGGTTCAGGCTCTGTTGTTTGGGCTCAGGCAAGGTCTGAACCGGAGCTACGAAATAGGTCCTGGGCAGGATGAAGTCTGGGTTTTGTTCGGCTGGTTCCCGCTCGTACATGCGTGATAGGGAGTCTGCCTTGGTGTTCTTACTGCCGAGCCGGTAGGTTACTGTGAAATTAAAATGAGTAAACAAGAGGGCCCACCTGGTTTGTCGGGGGTTGAGGCGTCCTGCCGTTTGCAGGTATTCTAGGTTTTTATAGTTGGTGAGGACGACAAAGGGATGTCGGGCCCCCTTGAGCCAGTGCCTCCACTCCTCCAGGACCAGTTTTACAGCCAGAAACTCCCAATTTCCCATGTTGTAGTTTCTCTCTGCCTGGGACACACACACACACATTTTCAGAACCGCTTGTCCCAAACAGGGTCACGGTGAACCGGAGCCTACCCGGCAACTCAGGGCGTAAGGCTAGAGGGGGAGGGGACACACCCAGGACGGGATGCCAGTCCATTGCAAGGCACCCCAAGTGGGACTCGAACCCCAGACCCACCGGAGAGCAGGCCTGTGGTCCAACCCACTGTGCCACTGCCTGGGATATCTTCTTTAAAAAGAAGGCACAAGGGTACAATTTGGATGGGTCACCCTGGCGTTGGGAAAGCACAACCCCTACCCCTGTTTCCAAGGCATCCACTTCCACTACGAATGGTGCTTCCAGGTCGGGATGGTGGAGAATAGGTGCCAAAGTGAACAGGTTCTTCAGGGCATCGAAGGCTCATTGCACCTCCTCTGTCCAGGGGAGTGCTTTCTTGGTGGTGGTTAAATCTGTCAAAGGGGTGGCGAGGGTACTAAAAGCCCTGATAAAACGGCGATAGAAATTGGCAAAGCCAAGGAACTGTTGGAGGGCCTTCACAGTGGTAGGCTGCGGCCATTGGAGAACAGCCATTACCTTGCCTGAGTCCATGGCAACTCCGTCTTTGCTGAGTACGAAACCCAAGAACGAGACCTGTGTCTGATGGAATTGATATTTTTCTGTCTTGATGAAGACGCGGTGTTGCAACAACCACTGTAGGACCTGTTGAAACAGTGCCACATGCTGTTCCAGAGACAGGGAGTAGATGAGGATATCGTCCAGGTTGACCAAGAGCCCGTGACTGACTAGGTCTCCGAGGACATGGTTCACAAAGGCTTGGAAAACACTGGGGGCATTAGCGAGACCAAAAGGCATGACTAAATATTCGTAATGACCCAGGGCAGTGCTAAAAGCAGTTTTCCACTCGTCGCTCTCTCGAATTCTGATTAGATTATATACGCTGCGTAAGTCTAACTTGGTGAACCACTGTGCTTGATGGACATGTTCAAGGGCTGCCATGATTAGAGGCAAGGGGTGAGGGTATTTAATGGTGACGCTGTTCAACCCCCTGTAATCTATACAGGGACGGAGGCCACCTATCTTTTTTTTTGATAATAAAGAAACTGGCCGAAGCTGGGGAGGTAGACAGACAAATGATACCTGCAGATAGGGCTTCCAAGATGTATTGCTGCATGGCGTGTTGCTCGTGTAGGGAGAGAGGGTAGACCCGGCCCCGAGGAGGTGTCGCTCCCGGGAGGAGGTCAATGGCGCAGTCCCAGGGCCGATGTAGAGGGAGCACTGCTGCTTGTTCTTTGCTAAACACCTCTGCCAGGTCTTGATATTGAGGGGGAATAGTCACCTGCGGGGGAGAGTCTGAACACTCGACCGAAGTGGGCCGGCATGGGAGCCACAAACATGTCTCCTCACATTGAGGTCCCCCTGACACCAGTTCTCCCGTACTCCACTTAAAGACGGAGTCGTGTCGGGAAAGCCACGGAAAACCAAGAATCACCGGGATCTTGGGCAAAGCGATCAAGTAAAACTGCACCTGTTTCTTGTGGTAGGCCCCCCACCCCCAAGTGTACAGGTTCCGTCTGGGTATCGATAAACCCCCTTTCCAATGGTTGTCCGTCTAGTGCACTCACCCTCATCCGAATCTTACACATGTGCCTGGGAACATGGTGTGTCTTCGCAAACCCTGTATCCATAAAACAACCTGCAGCTCCTGAGTCCACCAATGCTTGGGTTTCAACAGTGTAAATTCCCCAGGATAGAACAATGGGGACTGTGAGATGGTTACACCAAAGTGTTCCACTCAACTGGGGCTCTGGGCGGACCAGGCAGTCGACTTAGAGATGGCCCGGGTTTCCACAATAGAGACACAGGCGGCTCCGGAGTCTGCATTGCCTTTCCTCTGCGGTGAGGCGGCTGTGCCCCAGCTGCATGGGTTCGGACTCTTCCCGCAGAGTGGGGAGTCTCTCCAGGGCCGGTCTTGGGCGGGGCTCTCGATCCTGGGCAGGGCTTTCGATCCTGGGCGAGGTTGTCCAGCGTGATGGCGGTCCAGCGTCCATTTTTCATCCCGGAATGCCAGTTCCTTTTTCAGCTTGGAATTCAGTCCGCACCTGAAACAGGCCAGCAGGGCAGTCTTGTCCCAGCTGCTGAGCTCCGCAAGGGTCCTGTACTCAACTGCATAGTCTGCTATAGAGCGGTTGCCTTGTCTAAGGTCCAATAGCTGGCGACCTGGTCGGTGGTGGAAAGCCCAAACACCGCCTTGAAGGGGGTTTTAAAGTCCTCATAAGAGCCTTGAGAACAGCTCCCCCGCACGGTGGTGGCCCAGTCCAGCGCCCAACCTGTCAGGAGAGAGATCAGGTAAGTAACCCGGCTCTGATCAGAGCGATACACCTGGGGCAAACTGGCAAAGATGAGCTTGCACTGCATCAGGAAACCCGCACACCGGGACGGGGTGCCATCATAACTTGCCGGGGTTGCCAGCCAGGGGTCTTGTTCGGGCGGCGGCGGAGCAGCGGTAGGTTTGTTCTGGGCCAGATCGCGCACGCTGGAAGCGCTCCTGCTCCACTGGGTCCGGATGCGATGCAGAACCTTCTGTCATGGTTTCCTCTAGGAAGTCAGACATCAGACCCAGGTGCAGAGCGGAGGCATTCTTTATTGAGGGGAATCTGACAGTTGTAGTCAGAGAAACAAGCGATGGGTCACCGATGAGCAAACGTCGTTTACAGGGAGAATCGGAGAGCCGTAATCCAAAAAACATGACTGGGGTCAAGGGATATGAGGAGGGTGCGGAGATACTGGAGAAGGGTTGGGGAACAAGGACAAAGACAGGGAGGTCAGGAGAGGTAAGCAAGCCGATGAAAGAACCGTGAGCGAGTTGTAAGGCTGAACAAGTTTCTGTGTCTGGCTGCGCTCCGAGCACTCCTTTTATGTGCACGTCCCCTGATCTGCCGCAGGTGTTCCTTGTTGCGTCGAGGTAGAGGGCGTGATAGGACTAATACGCCTTATACGAACATTTCTCAGGCCTCCAGTGTTTCCAAGAAATCATATGCCAGGCTATCAAAACATACAAATCTTGGTTTCATATGGACATCTCAGTTGGGCAGGATAAGCAAGAACACACACACGGACACACACACACGGGAGACTGGGGGTTTGAATCCCGGTCATGGCCTACCTCCAGTAGGGGGTCCTTAGGCAAGACCTCCTTATGCTTGGCTCTTCCTACCTCGGATATGAGAGTGAAACAAACAAAGAGAGTCATGCCAGCTGTTGCCTGGATTAACAAGGTCTGTGCCAGATGTTGGGGAACCAGGACATATTGACGATAAGTGGGCTACTAGAACTAGAACAAGGCATGCATGGACAAGAGATGAGAATAGGGAACTAGGAATGTGAATGCAGCACTATGAACAATCCCTACTGTGACCATCACTGAGACCAACCAGCTGATGTACAACATAGCAACAGTGATCCTTGAGATACTTGGATACAAGATGAATAAGAAGCAGTATCCTCCATGGAAAAGAAGGCTAGAGGCCAAGATCAAGGCAGCACGAAGGGAAGTTAGCCAGCTATTGGAACTGCAGAAAGGTGTGATGAAGACCCTGCCTAAGAAGTACAGCAAGCTGTCTATACCTGAGGCCTTAGAAACTGCCAAACAAAGACTCACAGCCTTGGCTAACTGCCTGAAGAGGTACACAAGAGAGATAGACGGCAGAAGAATAAACCAGATGTTCTCCACAGAACCATCCAAATGCACTCTCAGTGGCAGGGTAATAACATGAGAGCGGACCTACCAAGGTTAGAGACTGAGCAATACCGGAGAAACATATGGGAGAAGGAGGCATCACATAACAACAAACCCAGTGGCTAGTGGATCTAAGAGCGGACCACAGCAACCTCCCTGAACAGGATCCAGTAACCATCACAGTGGCAGACATCCAAGAAAGAGTCTCAAGTATGAAGAACTGGACAGCACCAGGCCCTGACATGATCCATGCCTTCTGGCTAAAGAAGCTAACTGCACTCCATGAGTGCCTGGCAACACAAATGAACCAGCTGCTAATGGATGGGACCCACCCTGAATAGTTAACAGAAGGCCGGACAGTCCTGATCCTGAAGGACCCCCAGAAAGGAGGAGTCCCATCCAACTATTGCCCGATAACCTGCCTCTCCACAACATGGAAGCTGCTCTAAGGTATCATAGCAGCTAAGATGAACAGGCATATGGCTCAATACATGAGTGGGGCCCAGAAAGGAATTGGTAGAAACACCAGAGGAGCAAAACACCAGCTACTGGTAGACAGAACAGTCACTCGAGACTGCAAGAGCAGACAGACCAACCTGTGCACTGCCTGGATTGACTACAAGAAAGCCTATGACTCGATGCCTCACTCATGGATCTTGGAATGCTTAGAACTATACAAGATCAACAGGACACTAAGAGCCCTCATCAGGAACTCAATGGGACAGTGGAAAACAACCCTAGAGGCCAACTCCAAGCAAATTGTGCAAGTCACCATCAACTGCGGCATCTACCAAAGAGATGCATTGTCCCCACTGCTGTTCTGCATAGGCCTGAACCCCCTCAGCCAGATCATCACCAAGACTGGCTATGGATACCGACTACGGAATGGAGTAAACATCAGTCACCTCCTCTACATGGATGACATCAAGCTGTATGCCAAGAGCGAATGAGACATCGATTCCCTGATCTACAGCAATGACATCGGAATGTCATTCGGATTGGTTAAGTGTAGTCGGATGGTAACAAAGAGAGGGAAGGTAGTCAGAACTGAGGGGATTGTACTACCAGAAGGCAACATAGCAGATGTTGAGGACAGCTACAAGTACCTTGGAATCCCGCAGGCGCGTGGGAATCATGAAGAGGCCGCAAGGAAAGCGGCAACCGCCAAATACCTGCAGAGAGTAAGGCAAGTCCTGAGAAGTCAGCTGAATGGGAAGAACAAAGTTCGGGTTATCAACACCTACGCCCTGCTGGTCACCAGATACCCCGCTGGCATAATAAGCTGGCTAAAAGAGGAGATAGAAGCCACTGACATCAAGACAAGGAAGCTCCTGACAATGCATGGAGGGTTTCACCCCAAATCCAGCACCCTGAGGCTGTACACTAAGCGGAAAGAAGGAGGCCGAGGACTAGTGAGCATCAGAGCAGGATGAAACAACAAAGATCCTTGACTACATCAGGAAGATGGCCCCGACTGATGAGATACTTAGTGAATACCTCAGGCACCAGAAACCTGAGAAGGAGGACGAGGAAGAACAGGAACCATCATGGAAGGACAAACCCCTACACGGTATGTACCACCGGCAGATTGAAGAAGTGGCTGATATCGAAAAATCATACCAGTGGCTGGACAAAGCTGGACTGAAAGACAGCACAGAGGCACTAATCATAGCAGCAGAGGAACAAGCTCTAAGTACAAGATCAATAGAGGCCGGGGTCTACCACACCAGGCAGGACCCCAGGTGCAGGCTGTGCAAAGATGCCCCTGAGACAATCCAGCACATAACAGCAGGGTGTAAGATGCTAGCAGGCAAGGCATACATGGAACGCCATAACCAAGTGGCTGGCATAGTGTACAGGAATATCTGGGCCGAGTATGGGCTGAAAGTCCCAAGATCAAAGTGGGATACACCCCCAAGGGTGGTCGAGAATGACCAAGCTAAGATACTTCCAGATCCAGACTGACAAACTGGTAATGGCTAACCAACCGGACATAGTAGTGGTGGACAAACAGAGGAAGAAAGCCGTAGTGATAGATGTCGTCATCCCAAGCGATGGCAACATCAGAAAGAAAGAACATGAGAAGCTTGAGAAATACCAAGGACTGAGAGAGGAGCTAGAAAAGATGTGGAAGGTGAAGTCTCCGTGGTAATTGGAACACTTGGGGCTGTGACCCCTAAGCTGGGAGAGTGGCTCCAGCAGATCCCGGGAACAACATCCGAGATCTCTGTCCAGAAGAGCGCGGTCCTAGGAACAGCTAAGATACTGCGCAGAACCCTCAAGCTCCCAGGCCTCTGGTAGAGGACCCGAGCTTGAAGGAGTAAAGACCGCCCGCAAAAAGGGGGCAAGTGGGGAAATTTTATTTATTTTTTATAATATATATATCTATAAAATATTCCCATCAGCATTGGGAATAAGGCTGGGGGTGTACACTCTGGACAAGACATCGGTCCATTACAAGGTAGGATTATATATATATATTTGTTTACACGTTTACTGTTTTCTGCGGAAAAATTGCCAGAGTAGCACAAAAATCAAAGCCACCACAGTAATACACACACACATTGCCTGAAGTCCCTTGTCCTAAGCAGGGTCGCGGTGAACTGGAGCCTAACCCGGTAACACAGGGCTCAAGGCTGAAGGGGGAGGAGACACACCCAGGATGGGACACCAGTTCATCGCAAGGCATCCCCTGCAGGATCCTAACTCTAGACCCAGCGGAAAGCAGGCCCTCTCCAAATCTGCTGCGCCACTGCACCCCCCTAACAGCAATGGAGGGATTAGCTAAACTTCAATTAAATGAAATACAAATGCAAAAACCTTCTTTGATCAGCATTCTCAGGTAAGAAAGAAAATTTAGTAAAGGAAGCTGTACTATAAAGTATCCTGCATTCTGGGGACATGTTTTCTACTTAAATCCCAAAATACTGATCTCCCACACATTTAAACCTCCAAATGATCTTTCAGCAGTTATAGACTTCCATATCACAAGTATCTATTGCTCTACCTGAATAAACACACACACACACACACACACATTTTCAGAACCGCTCGTCCCATACGGGGTCACGGGGAACCAGAGCCTACCCGGCAACACAGGGCGTAAGGCCGGAGGGGGAGGGGACACACCCAGGACGGGACGCCAGTCCGTCACAAGGCACCCCAAGCGGGACTCAAACCCCAGACCCACCGGAGAGCAGGACTGCGGTCCAACCCACTGCGCCACCGCACCCCTGTCCTGAATAAACAAAGAAGCTCAAATACAGTAAACTACCACTTGTTTGCAATAAATAAACTCTCAATAGCAATTGCACTCTTACAAACATTCCTGCCTCCACAGGTAACACACACAACTATAATTTTGCAGGAAATTTTTGTGATGCGCTAAATCCTCTGCAACAGACACCACTTCCTCTCCAGGCATGAAAAACTATCACTTAGTGCAAAATCAAATGTCTGCCTCCATGGGTGTTAAAGTTTCATCTTACAAGTTTTATATCTCTGCCTCATAGCAAAATTGTCAGCTTGTGCAAACTCATATTTGTACCCTTGAAAAACAACCATCACCTTCAGCAGACTGCAGGTGTCCTGCCAATGAATTACATCATTTACACCAAATAGAGTTTGCTGAGGTCCTATGACTACCACCATTTTAGTTAAACAGTGGAAATGGCAATATATAATTAAGTATGAATTTGTTGAAATAACTATGAAACATTAAGATAAGCACCATGGTGCTGAATGGTGCAAAATGTACAGTTAAGGATACTGTTTGTTTAGGTCTTTATTTGCTAATAAAATATCAATATTTATTAATTGCACATCTGTAAGCAATGCACTTGTGCAAGATGCACTGCCTGTGCAGATGGCAATATTACTGGTAGGGCATGCAGGTTCAGTCCCACACATCAGTATATAGTTGTGAGCACTGTCTCCAGTGGGTATTAGTGAACATGGTCCAAATATATCATGATCAGTAAAGTCAGATGTGACATTAATCATACAATGACTGCATGCCAACAAAACATCCTTTGTTGTAAGAGTACCCAAATGAAATGGCTTCTCAGGCCTCAAAATGAGAAACCAGCAAAACTATTGAAAACTGACAGAAGTGCATACATAAAGCAAGGTCATAGATAACTTCCACATTGAACACCCATCACTCTCAAATTCGCAGTTCTACACAACTGTTCAAAACTTCCAAAGAACACCACTCCAGTCTCTCTTCAGACTCAGCTCTCCCTTTTGAATAATCCTGTCATTAGTCCCAATTGGCTGCACCTGGTTCTAACTTCATGCTTTTAACAGCTGCCTTCTGATCTAGCTGTCTATCCAGGTATGAAGTAGGTGAGCTTGCCACATGTGTGCAGTTCATAGTAGAAAGCAGTTTACAAATGTATGTGTTTGTACTGGGATGGGGTAGAAGATGGTAAGAAAATGTATCTCCTATCAACAGCTGTAGGTGGAGTGACAGCTCAAGGTTGAGATGGGAGAGTTGGATAAGGTGGACACAAGCCTGGTCATGGTTTCTTCCCCTCTTACTGGCTACATCAGCAGTGGTTTGGACTTGAGGTGGAGGGGTTTAGAAACACATCAACAGTTGAGGCCAGATGAGAAGTCCTCCTTTCCCAAATGTAATGATCTATATGTTGTATAGACATCTTGGATGTGTAATATTTTATTTAATGGTGTAGTGACTCAAATTGGAAATTCCCTGTTGAATCAATATTTACCACATTCCACAAAATGAGCGGTAATAAGTTACAAAGAACACCCAGAGGCCTCTTTGAGTGACCGTTTCATAAAAATCTAAATTACAAAACTGGAAAGGGACAACCCATACATTTTCAGAACCGCTTGTCCCATACAGGGTCACAGAGCCTACCCAGCAACACAGGGCATAAGGCTGGAGGGGGAGGGGACACACCTAGGACGGGATGCCAGTCCGTCGCAAGGCACCCCAAGCAGGACTTGAACCCTTGACCCACCGGAGAGCAGGACTGTGGTCCAACCCACTGCACCACCACACCCCTATTGGGACAACCCAGTGTAGTAATATTCACTTTCCCTGCTGAGGAGCATTTGACACTGTTCATAAGGCTAATGACAAGATACATCAGGCTAGAATGATCACTACTGAATAAACCCAGCTGATAGAGACAGCCTTATCATGATGACTGCCTAAAGACCACTGCACAAAGACCAATAGAGCCAAAGAACAAAAAAGTTTAACTTATGACAGAGAGCATGTGTGTGTTCGAACAACAGGGCAATACAGAGTTTATATAAAGAACGAAGAACTAAATTCACAGCCATTAGTACAAGAAAATCTCTCCTGTTGATGCAATGCACTATTTGTATTGCTGTCTGAGATGAATGCTGCTTTGGCTAAAAGTGTCTGGTAAATGAATAAGTAAGAATACACATGCACACACAGACACAGAAACCAGCTCCCCTGAGTAGGGTTGCAGCAAGCCAGAGCCTAGGCCAGCAATGCAGGGTTCAGCGGTGGAGGGGGGGGGAGACACACCCAGGACAGGATGCCAGTCCATCACAGGGCACCCCCAAGCGGGACTTGAACCCCAGACCCACCAGAGATCAGGCACAAGCCAAACCCACTGAGCTGCTGCGCCACCACACCCCCCATAAATATGAATATTACAACTTTTTCAAAATATTTTCTGCACTGTACAAAGGTGCAAAAGGTTGTTTTTCTGGCTTTTATGGTTTTTTACACATTGACAGAGGATTATAATGAAGTATTTAAATCTAAGTTCCTTAGAGGCAATACAAGAGGTTTTTTTTTTTTTTTATGGAACTTGTACTGGACTTCTGTTTTACCCTCTGCAGAAACTGCAGACTTTTTTCAAGCTGAGTAGTGAAACAAAACTTGAACTGAAGATCAGCTTTGAATCATCCCAGTATAAAGCATTCAGCCAGTCAGGTATAACACCAAAATACATGGTTCAGTCACAAAATGTTTTTTGTATGTTCAGTATTTTCCGTTCTATTCACACACACACATCTTCAGAACCGCTTGTCCCATACGGGGTCACGGGGGAACTGGAGCCAATCTGGCAACACAGGGCGTAAGGCCAGAAGGGGAGGGGACACACCCAGGACAGGATACCAGTCCATCACAAGGCACCCCAAGCGGGACTCGAACCCCAGACCCACCGGAGAGCAGGACTGTGGTCCAACCCACTGCGCCACCACGCCCCTTTCCTTTCTATTTGATACTGTATATCAAAATATGGAGGGGTGCCGTGGCACAGCAGGTTTGTCCACGTCCTACTCTCTGGTGGGTCTGGGGTTTGAGTCCCACCTGGGGTGTCCTGTGACAGACTAGCATCCCTGTTCTGGGTGTGTCCCCTTACACCCTGCGTTGCTGGGTTAGGCTCCGGTTTGCCATGACCCCGCTTGGGACAAGTGGTTTCAGCTAGTGTGTGTCTACCAAAACTCCATCCATTTTCATAAGCCACTTAACCAATATAGGTTTAGCATGATCTGCACCCATTGCCAAAATGCACAGGGTACAATTCAGCCTCAACAGTGTGCTATTTTATTACAGGATACCAGCTTATACATGGGAGGTTGTGTGGCACAGAGGTTAGTGCTAATGCCTCAGAGCATCTGGGCTGACTCTGTATAGAGTTTGCATGTTCTCTTCGTGTTCATGTGGTTTTTCTCTAGGTGCCCTGGTGAGCTACCACAGTATAAAGACATGTGCTTTAAGAGAATTGGTGACTGTAAATGGCCTGTAAGGTGAGTGAGTTAGTGTTACATTGTTATGCTGTGTAAATAGGTGAATGATTGTAGGGAGTTCAGGGTAGTGCAGTCTGTCACCTTAGACAAAGGTATCAACTGAATAGTAAGTTGCTATCATTGTATGTTGCTTTGGATGAAAATCTGCAGAACTGATAAATGTAAATGCACACAAATCAAGGATAGTGGGATTATGTCATATAAACTACATGTGTTTGAATCATTGGATGGAAACCTACTGAGAGGAAGCGCAAGTTAGAAGAATTACTTCACCATTTTCTGTAATAATTCCTGTTTTTGGTTAAATCCCAGCATGACAACTGAACCCACCCCCAGCAGGAGAAGAAATTGCTGTTGGCCTCTGGCTGGTGGGTCACCAAGAATTTAGAGTTAGACAACAATGAGTGATCGACACTGGTGTTCTTCATGGTATGCAGCTACCAGAGGGTGGTGTGGTGGGTACAGAGCTGGAAGAGCCATCAGCAAGAGTAATTGTAATGGAGGGCTGGGGTCACAAATTTTGGATTAAGCACTTCTTTTCAGTATTGTTGCACCAATGCTGCCTTGCTGAGATTTTCATCTGATGTACAGCACAGGATGTTTATCCCAATCTGTTTATTAGGAGATGACATCCCCTAATCCCTTTTCCAAAGCATTGGTCTGCAAAATAAAGGGAAGAGATGAAATCATAACAATTCAAAACAGGCTTATTACAGAGTCATTCCTTACTTGACCAGAAGGTGGTCTGTGACATCTGGGGCGTGGTGGTGCAGGGGGCTTGGCCAGTCCTGCTCTGTGGTGTGTCTGGGAATTGAGATCAGCTCGGGGTGCCTTGTGACAGACTGACATCCCATTCTGGGTGTGTCCCCTCTCCCTCCAGCTTTGCGCCCTTTGTTTCCAGATCAAGCTCCGGCTCGCCGCAACTCTGCTCGGGACAAGCAGCTTCAGCCACTGTGTGTGGTCTGTGACTGCTCTGTACATTGGACTAGACTGGGGTTTTCTTTTTAGGTTAGGTCCAAGGGGGTGGTCAGTCCAGAGAAATTCAGACTGAAGCGCTGATAATTAGCCGGTTTCAGGAAGGACTTCATATGATTCTTGGTTTACATCATGTCAATATCCGTTTGGAGACTAACCTGCCCCACATCCATGAGGAAGCCCAGATCCCTGGCCTTACTCCTGCCAGTTGTGCATTTTGCTGGGCTTGCTATTAACCCTGCCCATCTCAGTGATTTCAGCACAGCTCAGAGATGTACCAACTATCTTTGCCAGTCATTGTTAAAGTAATGATGTCATTTGGGTAGTCACCACCATAGGTTACATGTGATGGGAAAATTCTGTGCATAGCTTGCTGAGGATCTGATGGAGCCCAAATGGAAATGAGCTAAGAAGGCCAAGATGTCAATTAATTTTGAGAATCTGTCAGTAGCCTTTTGTGAGACTCACTGTCAAATAAAGCAAACTGTGCCTAGATGGTTCAAGAGTTTATCGGGGATCAGTTTGCACAGTTACTCCAGGTTGGTGCTGGATGTGATTGTCTATGAGGTGAAAAGAGATTTGCATAGTTTGATTGTGATTTACGTATCTTTTCCTGGGGACAACAGTTTGTCAGAATGAACTGGGAAAGATTTGGATTGAGATGTTGGATGTCATTGTACCTGAAGCCTTTGTGTGGTGGCTCTTAAGATGTTTTGAGAAGTACAGTGCAATACACTTTATATAGATTTACACTTTACAGATGATGGAAATTCCTGGAATAATTTGCTAGGAAACAGCTCTCTGGAGATTAAATTTAAAAAAAAAAATTAAAAAAAAAAAACTTCATATTGACTTTTTTGTGTTAATCAGTCGGTTTTTTCAATCCCCGTGATTAAGAAGTATATGTGTGTATACAGCTGGATATTTTAAATGTAGCAATTCACGTTAACAGCATCTATGCACAGCACAACAGAAGCACCGCTCATGACATAAGACCATGTTGTAAGTGCTTTGTGCCCTGTTAACTGTCCACTCTTTCCATCAACAACACGAGTTATCTTCTTGCTAGAAAGAACTTTTTAATGTACTTCTCTTGCCCATCTTTAAATTTGCTTTAGCTCACTGATTCTCTGTAGAGAATCTCTTATTGTTTAAAATCCCCCCACCCTTTTGGCAGCCATCTTAATCAAGCACCACTTGTTTCAATAATTATATTATAAAATCTGTTGTATGCTGCCATAAAGATAACCTGTTGGTGTTCCTTGAATTTATAGCATTCTATAATCTCGGGCTGCACAGCTTGTGATAGAAGGCTTAGCGCTGAAGAGAGGAGTAGACACGTTAACTATTTATGCTGACTCATCAAATAAATAAATGAATGAATGACTGTTTCTATAAAGTGACAGACTCATTCAGGCCTTTAATATCCAGTTTCCCTTGTTGTTGGTCACACTGGCCATGCTCTCAATGTAAAATATAACCATTGTTCACCATCCCCGTGACCCCGTCTGGGACAAGCGGTTCTGAAAGTGTGTGTGTGTGTGTGTGTGTGTGTGTGTTCACCATCTCACTTCACTAGTCTAAATAGTTGCTTCTTTATCAACCCAACATTTACACATTTACTTACTTACACTATTTATCCTCTATGTACATTTAAGTGTATGTACAATACATTGTATACTGTATACTGTTGAAAAAAAGAATTTCCATCTGGAACTAACAGTTTCATTCATTCATTCACAATCTATGTATTGAATACATATAAATGGGTGGCACAGCAAGTAGCAGTGCTGTCTCACAGCACCTGGCTGGTGCAAGAGGACATAGGTTTGATCCCCACTCGTTCTGTGTGGAGTTTTCATGTTCTCCCTGTGTCTGCGAGGGTTTCCTCCCACAGTCCAAAGACATGCTGTTCAGGTTCACCCATAGTGTGTGAGTGACAGAGTGTGTTCCACTGGTGTATGGATGAGTGAACCATTGTAAATAGTATATCTTGCAGTGTAAGTGACCTTGGTGAATAAGGTGTGTGGGCTAATAACACTACATAGAGTTCATTGGAAGTTGCTTTGGAGAAAAGTGTTTGCTAAACAAATAAATGTAAATACAAGCTTCGTAATGCACAGTAGCAAAAAGACTTTTTGCAGGAGGATGTGATCTTGGAAAAGGATCAAGGATAGCTGCCTTGTGCATTAAAGGTCATTTGATGTAAAACACATCAAACTTATTTATTGCTCTGACCAAAATGTAGAAGTTCACCTTTCTGTCTATTCAAGTTGCTCATCCATGCTCAGGACAAACTTAAAAAACTCATGTTGTCATACCCTCTGACATCACACCACCTGACAGGGTCCACCCACCACATCTGTAAGCAATCCACCAAGCAGAATAACAGAAGTCAAGTTGCCTCAACAAGGTGCTGAATCTCTTAGAGATGCCACACCTTCCTTTGCACTTCACCTTCCTGACATTGGCTTGAACTTCTCTTCAACCTTCAGATCAAATCTTGGACTCTAACAGCTTTGTTCCAGATCATGGCTTCAACCTTCAACCTGAACCTTGGACCAAGATTCTGCTCTTTGACTCCGACTCCCATGGCACTGGTGGTGACTCCTTGATAAGCCTCAATGTACCTTCACCAAACCGCCCCTTGGACCTAATCCTCACCTCCTTAGTTCCCATTTTGCTCCAGTTCTATTCTAATGAAATCCACTTTTGGCTCCAACCTTAATCCGCCTCTACTAATCTCTCACCCTGTCTCCTACATCATTGTATTGCTACATACTTGTACTCAGATAGCACGGGCAATTTACAGACAAATAACCAAATTACACATATGGGCTGCTGGGGGAAACCTGAGCACCCCAGAAGGACTAGCACTAGCACTATGCTGTGCTATCATGCTTCTCTTTAATGAAACAATTCAGAATAATTACCCTTGTGAAAAAGACAGTAGTAGGTGTATTATGTACAGCCTTGGTCAAAAACTCAGAAGAACAAGGTCAGCTGGTTTGGCTTCTCTAGGATTGCAAAGCCTTCATGCTTAATGAGTCACTGTGACATGTAGCTGGCTGTGATCACCGAGGACAGTTTGATATAAATCTGCAAAACTTCTCCAGCTGTGTTATTTCCATCTTGCACATTTCCATCAGCAGCCCTTATGATAATCACGGAGATCATCTGACCACTGCAGGGCCGCAACCTCTGAGAACATAATGGATTAAATCAGCAAGATTAAAAACACCGACTTTAAGCAGTGGTTCTTTTCTCCGAGGAACAGAGCCATTTGTTGAGTTTAAACACTTCATAATGATGCTGTTTGCCAAGTCTGTGACAAACAAGTGGACATTTGCAGATAGAAAGGCCTTTTATTGCAATGACTGTATGAAGAAAAAGGAAGGTTCTCATCAGCAAATATGGCAGGCACTGTGGACATTTTAATATTTGTTCCATTTACAGTCCATTGAAATCTCCACAGCATTTCAATTACAGATGAGCATTAACATATTACGTGAGTGACTGCACGAATAGGTACTTAAGAAGATAAACAATTGTACTTGCATTTAATTTTTTTTTTCCTAAATGTAGCATAGCACGTAAAGCTGAATAGTGTGAGCAACAGCCTGAGCAAGGCAATGGTTAGAGTTGGAAACCCAGCATAGAAAGTCACCATTGAAAAACTCATCAGCCTAGCAAAGAAATCAAGAGAGAGAGATGCTCATTGAAATTTCCCTCTTATGTCAGGAAGCATTCCTTGTCAACTTAGAGTTCAGTAGGATCCCATGATGTTTCCTTTCCCTTTCAAAACCATTAAGGCCAAACTTTGAATCAATGTTTATTATAAATGCTTTTCTGAGAAAATGTTCAAGATTCCAGTATAACTTATCCAGTCTTTGTACTCAGTTCACCAGTGTGTACTTTGCTGTCTCCTTTTTCTCAACAAAGCTACATTCCCTCCTCCTGAAGAGCCATCCTACTGTTCATCACTTCTCTCTGGTACTTGGACAAGTGAAAGTACAGTGAGCCAAGTGGTTGAACCAATCAATGCCATTAGTGTTTCTAATTAAAGCACTCAGCTGGGAGCCGGGCGGGGCACCACCAGGGCATGTGTGCATATTGACAGGTACGCAGATTGAGCCTCGCATGCTTATGGATGGCATCCATCAGGCGAGACCCCTGAGTCTGCACTGAGGTGAGGGAGAGAAGACAGGAGCCCCCCCTTGCTGAGTGTGTGTTTCTACAATCAGCTATATGATAGAGCAACCACAGAAACTGAGTGGATGAGTAAGACAGCAGACACTAGACAAGAAGAGCATCCGCTACTGTACTTTTGACATTATTACTTACATGCAAAGTAGCATAAATGAAAAACAAATGTGTTTTAAGAAGCACACATGGTGAAATGCAAAAAAAAAATTCATCAAAATGTTTAGATAATTTTTTTCAAAAAGGGAATATGTACAGAGCTTGGACAGGAAGCCTAGATCATCTGGAGGTATGGAACCTGGAGTTCAGGTGGTTAAGACTCTGGGAGTGTGTTACAGGTTGAAGTCCTAAAAAGACCTTAGAATAAAACTCTCTGTACACAATGCTTTAGTGAAATAACCAGCTGCATGAATGTGTCAAGCATAACGTGATGAAGATACACGTCATCTCGCATCTGCAAAGCAACATCCAGGCATATATTTTATTCTTCAAGCCTCAATCAAAGCCTTCTGAAAACAGTGGAACTGACTGAGTCTAATTCAGACACTTTAGCTATTAACAGAAAGCCAGTTTATGCTTTATTTTGCCTAATCACTAAGTCTGTTGTAAACCCAGAACAGTCTGAGAACATCAACAGTATGAAACAAAGATACTGCAAAATTTCTCTGCTGGTGTGATTCACTGTGTTTATTTGGAGCTGGTTTATTTCCTCACGACTTTGACTCAAACAAACCTAAGGGCAGAGATGCAAAAACATGAACTTACTAACTGCACAGTAAGCATACATCTGAGCAGACCCCTGCTGTCTATACTTCCTCAACCCAGCCGCCCCCCGCCCAAATCCATGCACTAAGGCGCATTTTGTCACCCACACTGCTCGCTCGCTCTGTCACCATCTCTGTAGCACGCACTCCTCTCCGTCAGACATGCTTTTTAATAAGATTCACATGCAAAATTGACTGAGGTGCCAAAAAAATGCATTTTTATGAACCTAATAAATCATTTCCTCTGTCTCTAAGTTCTGTTCATTAGACTTGTATCATTTCAGAGATCCATCAGACAGAAGCAGGGGGAAAGTAAAGCAAAGCAAGGCAAAATTTTATTTACTTATTTGTTGTACTCATTCTCTGATTTCCTGGGGTTGATTAACAAATGGTACCCAGAGTGCATTTCAGATTAGCTTTTTAATCTGGTGTTGTACATTTACTTTCAAAGCCATTGTCTTCCTGAAAGACAATTTTGTATAAAATACAGAGTATGGATTGAATCCACTGTGCATGTACTGATGTTTATGCTAATTTAATCAATGACAGCACAATTGGGAGTAGTTTGCAAAGTTCATTATGGGAAATTATCTGTTCATCTGCATGAATCAATACAGTTTTGTGTTGCAGCAACAAAACCAGAAACACGTTACAAAAAAACTGCAGCAACTTTGTGTCTCACATAAGAAGTGAGACTCAATTTTCAGTGTCTGAAGGTGAGGAGCAATAGGCAAGAGGAGGACCTGCTCTGATGCAATTTTGGAGATTAAGGACAAAGTTGAAGCAATTGTACTTTTAATGGGAAATCACTCAGTACAGTTGAGTACTGCAATCCCAATACATTTATAGCTAGTGTATTAAACTATGAATGAAAACCCAAACCAAAAAAACATCCATTGCACTCAGCTGACATGAATTTGCTAGGTTCAAATTACAGCAGGGGATGCGCAGCAGCAGCCTCAAGGTGCGAATACACAGGATGCAAAGACAAGGGAGTCTACCTGCGGAAGTCTACCGAAGGAAGCCACTACTACTACGTGAGTTATGCCATCAACATCATGTTCTGTGAGGGATCATGTGTTGAACATGTCAGATATCAAAGTTGTCTACGACAATTGAACTGTGTGACATCATCATCAGAGACCCTGACACTCCCGCTGCTACAGTAACCTGTTTTATCCTCATCTATCAAGCCCTCCATCCATTTCAATCTCTCCATGGGACTCTGGAACTGCCAGTCTGCTGTGAGGAAGGCTGACTTCATCCCGGCCTATGCCTCCCATCTCTCAGTGGACCTCCTGGTCCTGACAGAAACCTGGTTCGCACAAACACATCTGCAGTCCTCTCCACGAACTCGTCATTCTCCCACGCTCCAAGTCCCCCTGGCAGAAGTGGAGGCAAACGCCTGCTCATCTCTCCCCAGTGGGAGTATTTAATTCTCCCTCTCCACCTGCCTGACTTATCCTCTTATGAACTGTTGTCTCTATCACTGCCCCAATCACACTCGTTATTGTAATTCTCCATCGCCCTTCTGGCCCTCCTGGCCACTTTCTGGATGACCTTAACATTTTGTTGAGCTCTCTCCCAGGGAATAATACTCCATTTATTCTCTTGGGTGATTTCCACCTGCATGCATGTCGGAGACATTAATGCAAGTTGCTCCTGTCGCTTCTGGCTTTGACCTCTCTCTTTCCCAGTTCCCTACTATTCACAAAGCATGCAATTTCCTCAACCTTGTCTTCTCTCATAACTGTGGCTGTCCTGTCCTCTGTTACTCCACTGCATATCTATCAATCCCTTTGCCACTAAATGCAGGACACCTCCCTGCAACTCTCCTCCATCTCCAAAATCATTGACTCCTTGCTCTCCTTTCACTGCTTCCCGTCTGCCTTAAAAACTGCCTTCATTTCACCTCCGTAAAAGAAAAAAAAAAAATTGTCTCTGGATCCTGACTCGGCCCAGAACTACAGGCCAGTCTCCTTCCTTGAATAGCAGACCCACCCGAGTGATGGCCAGAGATTGACTTGACTGATGATGACGGTTTAGGTGAAAGTAACTTGAGCCTCCACCGACGTAAGAGCTGGTGTTCGAATAAAGAAAATTTAACATTTCCGTTCCGTCCTTCACATCATTATCACGGCCATCATAAATTCTTAAATCAAATTATTTTGAATAACACAAACACGTTACTGTTACACACTCTGCTGTTTCAGGACAAAACAAGTACAACAATTACATAAAATAAAAAGAAAACATTTACAACAATAGAATATACATATACAAACCCTGTGCCTCTTCGGAGGGTTGCAAATCCTTATATTAAATAAATTCTTTAGCTCTTGTAACATGCAGCTAACCACATGCTGGGCTAAGTTATATCTGCGCACCAAGCGCATTAAACTAATTCGCCAAATCTAAATACAGGGCTCTTGGGAAAACAAGACCGTGTCAAAATAAAAGCCCCCTTATAATGACCTATGCCGTTGTAGTTATGACAAAATAAAAGTACAAATACAAAAGAAAAAATTTAACAAAGGTATTCACAAAGGAAGACAAGTTTTAAACATCAACTGGGGTCCTTTACACTCCTACCAAAATTACGAATGCTTAAAGCAGTATAGGCATAAAGACGAGTAATTTTCACAACATAAATAACAAATTTTCAATCAATAGCTATATACAGATGTAAATACTATGGTACTCTTAACATTATAAGCTTACTCAGCTTCCAACAATACAATTAACCTTTGAACTGGTCTTTCTACAACAGACAGTTTGTTAAGCCACGCTCCTTTGTTATTTAGACATTTATCTCCTAGAGAGATTTTAACCTTTCTGATGAGCCTTCTTGACTGATCACAATCTCCAAAACTCTTCCAAGCCTCCATTCACCTCTTAGCAATATTGGATCTGTATCCAATACGATATCCCCTACTTGGAGATTTCATTTTGGGGTGTGCCATCGTTGTCTTGCCATGATGGTTTTCCCTTTTATGACAATGTGCAATTAGTCATTTTGTCGCATGGTGCTCCTTAGGTATTATCAGTGGATGTTTGAATAAGGGAGAGAAGGATGAGCAACTGGGTCTTCCTCCCACCCTAAGTAACCCATCTTTGTCTAAGAAAGTATCCAAATGATACAGTTTGTTCTGACCAGGCAATTGACTTCTTCTGCTTATCAGTTTAATTTCTTCCTGGTATGTCTGCCTTTGGAGGGTTTTAATAATTAGATTTTCAACATCCTCTCTTTTGCTTACTGTGGAAATTGCATTTGATTTTATTCCTTTTGTTCGTCGTAGGAGCCATGCTATGGCCCTTTTAGCTGGATACCATGAAGAAAATTTAGACAAGAGGTCTGCCAGATGTGTTTGCTCTCTAGTTTCTGTTGCCAGTGTTTGGGTTCTTCTGACCTCTGGATCCCCTACTGGGTGTTTTGGGACACCATTAGTTATGATCTGAATTTCCTTTTCCGATAATAACGCAGGGTCCATGAACCAGTTATGTGCAAGTAGTTCCTTTGCTGTTTCTCCTCCTTCATTTTTCATTTTTAGATAGGAACAGCGCCCATAGCCACAGGTGCTGGCATCTGAGAAATTATGCAGTTCCGTTTTGACAACCTTTCTGAATTCCGCTGATAGGTAGCAACGAGAGATGTCTACACCTTTGAGATTGACCAGATCGTTTTTCCAACTTTCCCACCGTAGACTTAGCTGTTTAGGTAGAGGGTCATCCCAGCCGGTACCGTGATGGCACATTTCCTGCAGAATTTTCTTTCCAGTAGGAAGATATAGGGCAATAAGACCCAAAGGATTATAAATGGAGGCAACAGTTGACAACATACCACGACGTGTTGCTGGTTGATCTTTCAGCATGATGTCAAAGCGGAAACTGTCTCTGTCTATGCACCAATGTACACTTAGAGCTCTCTCTAATGGCAAGTCATTAAAGGCCAGATCCCTCGTTTTAATGTCTATCTCACATTCAGATGAGGGTAAGTGCCGCAGAACGGTGATGTTGTTTGAGATGAACTCGTGAAGGCGAAGACCACCCTTTGCACACACTTCACATGCTTCCTTTGCCAGTTGAATGGCTTTATCCACAGTATCAGTACTGGTGACTCCATCATCCACATAGAAACTCTTTGCTATAAACTGAGATCCTAAAGGGTGTGACTGAGCGCTCTCTTTAGCTAGGTGCTTCAGTCCATAATTTGCACATTCAGGGGAAGACACTGCACCAAACAAATGAACCTTCATTCTGTCCTGCTGAAGTTGTGCATTCAAATCTCTATAATTCCACCACAAGAGGCGTATGTAGTCGTGATTGTTCTCTTGGACGTGAAACTGATGTAACATTTTTTTTATGTCGTACATTAAGGCTACTGGATGCAGCCTGAACCTTATGAGCATGCCTGTCAGATTATTGAACATGTCGGGACCTGGGAGAAGGTGCTCATTGAAATTAGTATCTTTGTATTTGGTGGAACAATCGAATGCAACATGTAACTTGTCTGGCCTTTTAGCGTGGTAGGCTCCGTGATAAGGAATGTACCGTCTTTCACCATGTTGACTGTCACCATGTGCTTCTTCGACATCACCCTTTTCAATTATATCATTCATGTGGTTGATGTAATCAACCTTGTATCTCTCATTTTTGGAGAGTTTCTTCTTCAAGTGGTTCAGTCTGATTTCTGCCAGCTGCTTATTATCAGGTAGGCATGGTCATTGTCTGAATGGCAGTGGCATTTCATAATGTCCTTGTTTATTTTTTATTATACTTTCCTTGAGTTTGTCCAAGAAAATTAAGTCATCTTGTGAAACTGTTTTTCCATCACTTGTGACATCCTTAAAGTCAGACTCTAAGACGCGAATCACGTTCATTGACATTATTGCTCGGAGCTCTTTAACAGAGACTCTGTGACAGAGACCAGAAGCTGGAAAAGTATCAAGGCGAGGTGCTGCACTGCTGACAATGCTCCACCCTAAATCTGTTAAGACAGCATGAGGTTCATTGCCTTTGCCTAATATTACCTGTCTAGGAGCGAATGTTCTGGCGCAGTTATAGCCAATCAGAAGACCTACTTCACAATCAAGAAGTGTAGGTATTTTTTTAGCGATTGCTGAGAGGTGGCTCCAAGCTTTGACTATTTGACCCGTAGGTATGTGGTCGCGATTTACCGGAATGTATCCTTTTGTGTATGTAGGAGGGAGATGGATGTACTACAAAGACTTGTAGCCCCTCACTCTGAGTCCTGACACTCTTTGGCTATCTAAAACTGTATTTTCTCCCATCATTGTGGTAAGTTTTAGCTTTACTGGATAAGCATCCACTTGCAATCTGTTGCATACCTCCTGATCGACAAATGTGGTATCACTCTGATTGTCCAATAAGGCATGGACAAGTTGTTCTTCGGATGGGTCATTAACTGATGACACCCAGACAGGCAAAATCATTGATGTACTCACCGCCTGCCTTTCAGTATTAGCATTGAGGGATGTTGCATTTGTGATTGCATTTTCATTATTGTGTGCCGTGCTTGCCATGAGTGTTTGATTTTCACTGCCTTTGGATCTACTATAGTTGTCATCATGAAGACAAGTAGGGTGTCTTCCTTTACATAAATCACATGCGTGGTGATGACGGCACTCCTTTGCGTGGTGACCTGGCTTGAGATAACCATAACACAGTTTGTTGTCTTTGACATACGTTCTGCGGTTGTTGAGAGAATCTTTCATGAAGTCAGGACATTTGTAAATTTGATGCTGGTTGTCTTGACAGAACATGCATCTCATCCTTGATTTCATTTGCTCTTCATTGTCACTTTCAACCGCAGTGTGAGTGTTGAAGACGTTGGCCTTGGTCCCTTTAGTTTTCTTTAAGTTTCCCTCATCGGAAGTTGGCTTAGATGAATGAAGAGCAAAGAAAGAAGTGATGGGACTGCATGCAATTTCTACTTCCATGGAGATAAACTCAGCAAAATCTTTGAAACTGGGAAATTCCTTACTTTCCAAGAGGGATGTTGTGACTTGACGATTCCATCGAGATGCAGCCCATTCAGGTAGTTTTTGAGTCAGTTTCTGATTTTCTTTACAGTCATTTAGTATTTCAAGGCCTTTCATGTGAGGCACTGCCTGGAAGCAGGCGTTTAGGAAGTCTGAAAAGGCCCTTAATCCTTCTGCATCCTTGGGATGTATTTTTGGCTAATTGTACAGTTTTTCTCTGAAAGTCCTTTGAATGGTAAAAGATTGACCATAGCTGTGGTTGAGTTTCTTCCAGGCATCCTTGTACACCCCCTCATCACTTCTATAAAAGGTGCCTTCAAGACATTTCTGTGCTGGGCCACTAGTATACCTTTTAAGATAGTGGAGTTTGTCAGCTGGTGAAATGCCCTTTCTGTCAATAAGTGATGTGAAGGTTGCTTTCCATTTGATGAACTGGATAGGTTCACCACTGAACATACCTGGCTCTGGCACTGGGAGTCTGTTTATAGTTATACTATCTTGAATGGCCTGGGCTAAACAATAAATGTCACTAGGGGACGATGATGAGGAATTAGTTGGGGAATACTGCACTGAAGGGGGGGGGAGTAATTCTTATTTTTTCTAAATTAGGCGGTATTGGACATATCTGACTCTCTTGTTCTACCTCTTTAGCGTAAACTTCTAACACGAGCTACCTCTCTATTCCTTTCAGCTTGCAAACGTTCTAATTCAGCCTTCTGCAATTCTAATTCTCCCCTTTGTTGTTCATCAAGGGCTCTTATTCTTTCCTTTTGTTTCATTTCTTCATGCAGCATTTTGCATTCCGTCTCCTTTGCTGCTAGGTCTGCGGCCATATCTGCTCGTTTGACTGCCATCATGGAGTATTGAGACTCATAACTGACATTTGACCATGAAGCGACAGATCCATAGACAGAGCATGCGTATTCTGGAATGAGCAGTTTATGCAGGCGAAGCCTTTCCTGTTCTGCATCAAAATCTTCGTCCACAGCTGCTAACCTTTCATATATAACTTTCATAATATCCTTTGCTATCGCTTTGCACGTGTCAACCTTGCGTCTTACATCAGTTGTTGGCGGGGCATATTTTCTTATTTCGCTATATACTTTCATAATGTCATCCCTTCCCTTTTCAGTGACGTCTGCAATGGAGGCCAAATGCTTGTCCGGTATATCTAACCTTAATTGTTCTCTGGCCTTGCGGACTTCAGTTTTCCACCGTTCATACATGCCATTTAAGCCTTTTTCCTTTTTGCTAATCTCACTTCTTTCATAAGCAATCATTTTTTCTGTGGGGATTCGGGACGTTCAGAACGTCTTGGTACATCAATACAGCTGATCGTGATCGCAATAGTCGATCCCTGTCCATAGCTAGATTACTTCACTTGCTTCACTGTCAATGCTGGTACAAGTTAATGTAACTGCAATGCAAATTATTAATAATAGTTAAACTTGTTTATTGTTGTTCATGTTATTCATGACTTATTGCTGCTCTCTTTTCTTTGAGGATGTGATTGTGCTTCAGGACCTCAAGAAGAATGTGGCTTTTCCAACTGTAGTGTTGTTTAGTCTCATTTATGCTCTCAACCTGAAGTTCCCCACAAAGTTGCGCTACACTTTTGAGGTTTCAAGTTGTATAGAAGAGTCTGAGAGGACAAAGTTATTCTATTAAGTAAAAATATTAGTGTTTTTATGTTCTGTTTGTTTAGAGAGCCATGCAGTTTAATGTTTATGCAGAAATGTGAGGTGTAACTTAAGTTGCTTATGGTCTTGTTAACAAAATGTTTCTTATGATGTTTGTGGCCTTCATGACAGAATAGTTAATATGTCAAGCTGTAAAATGGTGAGGGGGACGCAGTGGCACAGTGGGTTAGACCGGGTCCTGCTCACTGGTGGGTCTGGGGTTTGACTCTCGCTTGGGGTGCCTTGTGACAGACTGGCGTCCCGTCCTGGGTGTGTCCCCTCCCCCTCCAGCCTTATGCCCTGTGTTACCGGGTTAGGCTCCGGCTCCCCCCAACCCCATATGGGACAAGCGGCTCAGACAATGTGTATGTCTGCTGTAAAATGCTTTTGTGTGTATACATCAGCACATACTTTCAGAACCAAGTTGCTTTTATGTCACACTGTTGCCAACTGACCTGTTAAAGAGATGTAATTTAAACTAAGTTTTGATAAGCATGTTCTTTTAAGAGTTAATCACTGTATTTAACATTGCAATGCATTTAAGAGTATTGTTCAGATTGCTATTAAAGGACAGATGGATGAAATGAAATAAATGAAATGAAATAAAGCCTTTGAATCTAAAGCTGTTTGTTAAAAATAAAATGGAACATACTGAGTAACAACATAAACCATTAAAACTGAACAAAGATAATGATGTAAGGATGACGTGATTAGATTATATAAAAATAATATGATTCAAACATGTATCTCAATATAAATGAATGATGTTAAGTCAACATGACTGAATTATGTTAGGATAACTTAATTAGAGCATGTACACTTTATTAAAATACATTTGATTAATATAAAATTATTATATTGAAACGATATGAATGTGTAGGGGGTGTGGTGGCGCAGTGGGTTGGACCGCAGTCCTGCTCTCCGGTGGGTCTGGGGTTCAAGTCCTGCTTGGGGTGCCTTGCGACAGACTGGCGTCCCGTCCTGGGTGTGTCCCCTCCCTCTCTGGCCTTACGGCCTGTGTTACCGGGTTGGCTCTGGTTCCCCGCGACCCTGTATGGGACAAGCGGTTCTGAAAGAGTGTGTGTGTGTGTGTGTGTGTGTGTGTGTGATATGAATGTGTAAGATACTGTGAACTCAATCTAATTATGTGGAACCCATGTCCATAATTCATTTGAGTAAATCCAACAAACTGTTTTTTCCAGTGTATTATTCTTAAATGGAAATTAAGATTCTTTTGGTTTGCTCAGCTCTAACAACTGTGCAGGAGGTGTGTGGTGGCACTGCAGGTTTGGCTGGGACTTGCTGTGTGGTGGGTCTGGGGCTCGAGTCCTGCTTGTTGTGCCTTCTGGTGGACTGGTGTCCCGTCCAGGGTCTGTCCCCCCCCCCCCCCCCGCGCCCTGTGTTGCTGGCTTAGGCTCCAGTTCACCATGACCCAGTTCCGTGCGAGCAGTTGTAGAAATTGTATGTGTATGTAAAAGTTGTGCCATTTGTATAAATTTTGTTATATTCTCTCTGTTATTTGTCACTGCATATTTCTTCACTGCTGTGTAATGTATTATCTGTTTAAGAAGACTAAGCAAACACCTGTCTAGTCAAACTCAGCACACTTATTTTATCTTATCTTGGCTTCATCATCTTTGCCGTGATTATAATCATTGACGTTTTTGTACTTCAGTCACCAGTTATGTTTAAGTGAAATAAAATACTGTGGCGTGCAACGCTGTGGGTATGGATGGGGCGAAGAAGGACGCAGAGGCAGCGTTCATCTCGAACGTTTTATTAGAACACCAGGACCCAGGGAAATAACGCTCTTGGTCCAAGCACCCCGTTTCCTCCAGGACCCGCGCTTCAAACCAGCCTTCCCAGCCTGCTTAGCGCCCCCAGGCTCTCTCCTCTTTCTCCCCCCAGCAAACGCCATCACCCCATTATATACTCCGTACGTCACCAACGCTAACCAATTACAATAAACACATTTCCCGCTCAAAACAGTAACGCGGGTTGTTACAATACAATTCTGACTGTTGACTGCAAACTTCATCATATTTAACAGTTTTTAGAGGAGACCTCCTTATGGTATTCAGCCTTACAAGCTTTCAAGAGGGGGACCACAACACTGACTATGTCTCTTCTTCATGGACAGGAAGACAGTGGAACCATATCATGTCAGAGACTTGGGCAAAAACACCTCGACTTTGGTCATCCTCACCAACCATCTCTCTCTTCTGCTGTATTGACATGAAAACAAACATGTTGCTTATGTTTGGGTGTTCAGGAAATCTTGAGAACCCTCTTTTTGGGGAAGTACACTTTTGTAGTGTTTATTTAAAAAAGAACCCGTGTTTCAGGATCACAGTTAGTATTAAAACTATTCTGACCACCACTGTAATCCCTGTTCAACCCCACTTTCTCTCTCTCTGTCTATGCTGTCCAGTCATCACTCCTCGGAATCACCTGCACAATTTATCTCTGGCAAACACTTGCAAATGCTCAAATCACCATACACCAGGGACTGTCAGTCTATAAATCTGAAAGGGAAAAGTAAAGCTTTTGTGTGTGTGTGTGTGTGTGTGTTTGTGGAAGAGAAGGGTGTTTGTTACGAGACAGCAGTCAGTAGGTAGGTAGGTGGGTGGGGGTGGATTAGATAGCTGGCGTGGAATCACTTTTTAACCCAGCAGTCATTTGTACTGTAGTCAGACCCATTTGTGCTTGCTGCCCAGTGACGAATAATGCTTGTCACAGACTTTACTGTCCTACCCAGACACTTACGCCGTCTCAAGATTTTGTTCTGCTTTACCTGCTTTCTAATGACAAAACTATTGGCTCTCTGCCTCGTTTGCAGTGTGTGTGTGCATGTGTGTATGTGCGGGTGAGTATTTTTGTAAGTCCAAGCATGTGTCTGGTGGGTCTGGTTGCATGGATCCCTGAAAGAGCCTGGTGGATGTGACATGGGCCCATTACTAGGAAGATTGAGACCCCACTCTCTGGAGGCTCGCTCAAGCAGCACAACCTGCCGCGTCTCGCAATATAGCCTACCACACCCCTCCCAAACTCCGAATAGGGGCGTCCATCCATCCCCGAGTGACATCTGGTCTATCTGTGTGAAATGAGACCACTTTGTCTGCAGGCACCCTCCGCAGATTATGCACTCAGTCCTGGTGCCTCCTCGGAGTTGTTTATCTGCTCATTCACCCAGTCACTCATTTGTTTGTCTTCTTGTGTGTTCCATTTTCTCTGTCTTTGTACATTTCCAAAGACACTTGATTAATCTGGCCTACCAGACAGAATGGTGTGTTTAAATTATAAGCACACAAATTCCAAAATGCAATTTCATAGAAAACAGAAGGCTGCAGCAGTTGCCACAGGAAGCCGGAAAATTGAGTTTTTCTCTTTTTTACATAGTTTTTTATATAATATCCGTGCCTGTAAAGATCAGCTGGATATTTCTGGAAGTATTTTAAATAATTATCTGCTGAAGGACCACTAACCTATTTTAGTGTAGCACCCAATGATTCTTGGAAAGGCTCTGGACAGCATACAATTAACAATAATGAGTGAGTTAGTGTGAAACATCAGTACTTTGGGTCAGAGAAAAGTGATTTAACCACATTGTTTCCTGTTGGCTTCTGTTGGTGTTTGTGACACAGTTGGATAAGGGAAGATCTCCACAAAAGTAGCTGAGAGTAAAGGGAGTCTTCAGAGTGACCTAAGCAACATCCTAGGAAAGGTGGCCTCGAAGCATTATCAAATGATGTATTCACTGGGGAAACCAAGCATCTCATTTTTTTTTACCAGAAATGACAAGTAATTCTGATAAAAAGCAGTCCACGGGTGCCTGCCGCATTCTTATTCTCTCTGTCTGCTTCTCTCACACGATACATTTTATTATTTTCAGTTAAAGAGCAAGACTTTGGGTTTGGTTTTCAACTCCCATACTACTATCACAGGCAAGATAAGGAAGAATTGCTCTACATATTTCCCGAGTAATTGGCTACAATAATATTAAAATATTCCACTAAAATAAGCAGTATTTTCATATTTTATATATAGTGCTATATAGTACTATTTAATATTTTTATAATTTGTGCATGTTTACTTTAGAACAAACTTTTCCTGTATTGCCATTCTATACACCAAAGCCTTGCTCAGTCTATGTGTTTCAGGGGACATTCTGTGATCCCACAGCTTTACACACTCACACTCAAAAACAAAAAAAATACATATCACACCCATACACATTGCCTAAGAGCACTCACTCATACATACAAGCATAAACACTGACATTAATGTGACACATACCCTACACACAGAGTAAAAGCATTCAAGACCAACCTTCCATTTACCAGGGCTGTGACAGTGACCCAGAGGCAATCTGAACATCTGGAAAACCTTACGTGTTCTCCCACAAAGGAGGTTGCAGAGGTCCACCCTCTGAGATGTTGGGTGGACTGGCACTCTCAGCCCTGCTGTTGCAGTTTAGGGGAGTCACCTTGGAGTCTCCCCTGAGTGGTCAACAGCATGGGAGATGATAATGAAAGCCAAAAGGCCAACAAAGCACCAGTCTCTTTGGTTAGAAGACTCACAGAAGGTGATGGTAGTTGGCTGCAAGAAAGGGGTCTTTGGGTGTTGTGTGCAACCACACCCTGAGCGGGCAAGATTTTAAGAATGGAGGAAGATTAGGGTCATAGTACACTGTATATGCATTAAAAAAAAAAAAAGTAATTTAAGTAAAGGGGAAAATTACTTAAGATTTTTTAAAACAATCATTATTATTTACCATTAACATAATTTACATTGATTCATGCAGCTGATGCTTTCCTCGAAAGCAATTTATAATGTTAGACTGCTTGCAATGATATACTCGTTTGTAAAGCTGGGTAAATTTTACTGGAGAGATTCATGGCAAGGAATGTGATTAAGGCTACTGCAGTAGGAAGTCTAAAACTTGTTTCTTCAGGTAGAAAGCAGCATCCCTAAAGACTATGCGCCCTCTCCAGTATTATTTTAACTCCCTGTTATTTCGTTAAATTGAGAGATTTTGAGTACTTTTTACATGTCAGCATTAGTTGGCAGAGAACATACAGAGTCGCCTGGGAATTTAACATGTTTGCAGATGCAGGGAAAAATGATCCCTCTTATGAAGAAGTGATACCCAGTGGGGGGACTGGGTGAGCATGGAGGAACAAAAGAGATGGGGAGTCTGAGTGTCTAGATGGGGTTCAGATGCTCTGTGGAAGCTAAGGCTTGGCCTTATCCATCATCACAGCATGCCTATTTAACATGACCCCCTCTTCCGTCCGCATCCTTACCCATCCAGACCATGGAGGGTCTTACCCTTCCGTCAGGCCATGCAAATGAAGCCCTATTTTAGCAGAACTTCTGATTGTTTTCTACAGCTGACAGCTTTAAAGCTGAAGAAGACACTTAAACAGATGTCCACATGTCTAAAGCAGATGGACAAATGGTACAGAGGTTTTGACTGTAATAGATCAAATTCTTAATCTAGGAATTAAAAAACAAAACTCTTCTCACATAAATGTTTCGCAGTCACACTAGGACTAGGATCCCACTCAGGATTTCATGTGCATACATACAGGAGTCCTGCATCATTACTATAACCCACAACACTGTCCCAGGAGAGCATGGTGTACATGAACGTATATGTATGTACAAGTATTGCCATTTAAATGTTGGTGTTTTTGTAAACGCGGGGGTGCGGTGGCGCAGTGGGTTGGACCGCAGTCCTGCTCTTCGGTGGGTCTGGGGTTCAAGTCCCGCTTGGGGTGCCTTGCGGCGGACTGGCGTCCCGTCCTGGGTGTGTCCCCTTCCCCCTCCGGCCTTACGCCCTGTGTTGCCGGGTAGGCTCCGGTTCCCCGTGACCCCGTAAGGGACAAGCGGTTCTGAAAATGTGTGTGTGTGTGTGTGTGTGTTTTTGTAAACACGTACCATATTGTGTCCAGCGTGGTTGGAGATAAGATATTTTTGTTTGGAGGATGAGCTTGCTGGTGAGGGCTAAGGACACCCAATATCCTCTCCCAGACAACATCTCACATCAGTTGCATCATTCATCACATTCTATTCTAACAGTACATTGCGTGCTGTCAGGGGGGCGCACCGGAGTGTGCTTGCAGCACTCCCATTCAACTGCAGGCACTGACGGACAGCAGAGTAGCCTTACGAGCATTACAGTGCTGATGGGAGGACATATACAGAGAGGCTGTTAGAGGCCAGCGAAGGTGGAAAATTCCTCCTTTGTTTATGTGTGTTTTCTTTGGCTTAGGTGTGGTTGGGTGATGGAGTTGCCAGCCAGTCAGTCAGCACCACAGCTTGGAGGAGCAACAGCTGCCAAAGGCTTTAATTGGCCCCCGGAGGAGCCCCCAGGGCCGGGACGGGTGCCAGAGCCTTAGGTAGGGGTCCGTCACAGGATGTCCACTGCTGACCTTCAGGCACATAGGCAGACACATTGCCAGAGGGCTATCCCACCATCTATATCCTCAAAGTCCAAGTAAATTCCATTCAGTGATGCGTACATTCATTTATTTACATTTACATTTATTCATTCAGCAGACAACTTTCTCCAAAGTGACGTACTCATAGATCTCATAGAAAATACAACGTGTACATTTCATTAGCAGAAAGAGAAACATAAGTCCAGATGCGTGATTTTTAAATGCAGTTAGTCTGTTTCTTTCCACAATATGAACCAATGTTCATCACACGAGTAGCTGCATAAAACTTTATCCAAATATACACAATTCTGAATCACCATCCCAGTAATTTTCTTTAGATATATATCAACATTTATCTTTCATTACAGGAGTAGCTGTGTAAAGGTTTATCCGGGAATGATCTTGAAGTTATAGTGCATGAACATTTACACTTTACATAAACTGAAGAGATCATGGGGGATGTGACTCTGGAAGAGATGAGTTTAAAACCCTTTCAAATGTGGACAGATATTCAGCAGTTCTGAGTAAGAGGGGGAGATTGTTCCACCAAAACAGAGAACCAAGAACCTTTGTGCTTATTTAGCTGACACTTGCATCCTAAGTGACTTACAATGTTCAGCTTTTCCCAATTATTTGCCCATTAAGCAGCTGTGTAATGTTTACTGTATAACTTTAGGGTAAGCACATTGGTCAAAGGTACAGTAGCATGTGGTGGGATTTGAAACCTGGGTTCTTTGAGTGCAAGGTGGCTAGCTACTAACCACTAGGCCACCTGCTGGCCTATGAACAAGTTTGTTTTCAGACAATGAAGATCATCTGACTGGACTGGCTGCTGTTCCTTCCACTGAGAATAGATAGATAGATAGATAGATAGATAGATAGATAGATAGATAAAAAAATAAAAGATGGCGCCAGCCGAGTGGCAGCTTGTTGCAGCAGCTCGTTAGATTTCTTGTTTTTTTTTAAAACTTGTCGCTTGTCAAACTGATCGTTGACTTTTATTACTTTTTATTTCTTATTACTTTTTATCACTTTTATTACTTTTTAATGACCGTATCGCTGTTTTCCTCACATTTTGTAATGGGGGGACATGCTGAGTGGAGTGGCGTTGTGTCTGTGTACACACGCGATCAGCTGCTAGCGCTCTCCTATACAGGATACCTGCCCGGATCTAGGCCTGTTATCCCGGAGGAGCTCAGGAGGAGACGCCGCGGGTGCAGAGCCGGAGCAAAAAGGAGGAGAGCAAAAAGGAGGAGATTTAAACCATCTGTCCCGTCGATCATCACCGGTAACGTGAGGTCTTTGGGAAATAAGATGGACGAGTTGTGGGCACTGATTCGGACCCAGAGGGAGTACCGGGACAGCAGCATTTTGTGCTTTACGGAGACATGGCTGCAACCGGACTTCCCGGAACACAGTGCCTCCATACCCGGCTTCAGGACGGTTCGGGTGGACAGAGATGTCAGGCTGAGCGGTAAGAAGAAGGGCGGTGGGATTGCAGTGTTTGTGAATGAACGGTGGTGCAATCCCAGACATTTTACTGTGAAGGAACGTTTCTGCTCGCCGGACACCGAACTCCTAGCTTTGAGTATGCGTCCATATTATTTACCACGGGAGTTCTCCTCCGTCATACTGGTAGGGGTTTACATTCCACCATCAGCTGATGAGGCATCGGCATGTGACGCTGTACACACCACCATTGCTAGGCTACAGTCTCAGCACCCCGATGCTTTTGTGGCCGTTACTGGAGATTTTAATCATGTTAGATTGGACTCAGTTCTTCCAACTTTTCATCAGTTCATTGATTGCACTACGAGGGAAAACAAAACATTGGACCTATTGTATGCAAATGTTGAGAATGCATATATCGCCACTGCCCTGCCCCCACTTGGTAGATCAGACCACAATCTTATCCTTTTAACACCTCAGTATGTCCCTGCAGTTCAAAGGCAGCTTATTTCCACAAGGAATGTGAGGAAATGGACTCAGGAGGCCAGTGAGGTCTTGCAGGACTGCTTTGAAACAACAGATTGGGATGTGCTCTGCAGACCACATGGGGATGACATCAATAACATCACTGACTGCATCACGGACTATATTAATTTCTGTGAGGACACTATCATTCCAACCCGGACAGTACGCTGTTTTCCTAATAACAAGCCTTGGGTTACCAGTGACCTGAAGGGTTTGCTGAACCAAAAAAAGAGAGTCTTCAGGTCTGGTGACAAGGATGAGATGAGAAGGATACAGCGCCAACTGAAGGTGGCACTGAGGAAGTGTAAAGACTCTTATAGACAAAAGCTGGAGAATAAACTCCAGCTGAACAACATGAGGGATGTGTGGAGGGGCATGAAGCAGATCACAGGATATAACATCAAAGATCGTCAGCAGGACGGCAGCCTGGACAGAGCCAATGAGCTGAATTTGTTCTTTAACAGGTTCAGCACTGGACCCGCTGCTGGCCCTCCCCACACCGGGCCAATCTTCACACCCTCTTTGTCATCCTCTAATGCCTTCCATCGTACCCACTCCCACCCCCCACAGTGTACGTCTGACCACAACCCCCCAACTCCAACCCCTACGAACGTGACCATTGGCCAGGTGAGAAGACAGCTGGAGAGACTCCATCAAGGCAAGGCTGCAGGCCCGGATCACATCAGCCCCCGGGTTCTGAGGTCCTGTGCGGCCCAGCTGTCTGGCATCCTGCAACACATCTTTAACCTGAGTCTGTTGCAGGAAAGGATTCCGGTGCTATGGAAGACATCTTGTTTAGTACCGGTGCCAAAGATAGCCATCCCATCTGGCCCCAGTGACTTCAGACCAGTTGCCCTAACGTCACATGTTATGAAGGTACTGGAGAGACTGGTGCTGATACAACTGAGACCACAGGTTAAATCTAGTCTGGACCCTCTTCAGTTTGCCTATCGGCCTCATGTGGGTGTGGATGATGCCGTTGCTTATCTGCTGCATCGAGCTCATTCACACTTGGATGGTAGTGGTAGCACTGTGAGGATCATGTTTTTTGACTTCTCCAGTGCCTTTAATACCATCCAACCTCTTTTGTTGAGTGAGAAGCTGCTGGGGATGGGTGTCAGTGCATCTACGGTCTCCTGGATCTCTGACTATCTGTCAGGCAGGCCTCAGTTTGTACGGCTGGGGAGCTTCCGGTCTGATGTTTTGGTTAGCAACACAGGAGCGCCACAGGGAACTGTTCTGTCACCATTCCTGTTCACTCTGTACACCTCTGATTTTCAGTATGATATTGAATCATGCCATTTGCAGAAGTTCTCTGATGACTCTGCAGTGGTGGGGTGTATTAGAGATGGACAGGAGTTGGAGTATAGGCACCTGGTAAATAACTTTGTGGAGTGGTGCAGCAGGAATCATCTGCTCCTAAATGTCAAGAAGACCAAGGAGATGGTCGTCGACTTTAGGAAGACAAGAACTGCAGTCAGACCCATAAAGATCCTGGGGGAGGAGGTTGAGACTGTTCAGAAATACAAGTACTTAGGTGTCCACTTGAACAGCAGTCTGGACTGGAGGGACCACACTGATGCTGTGTACAAGAAGGGAATGAGCAGACTCTATTTTCTGAGGAAGCTCAGATCTTTCAATGTGTGCAGCAAGATGCTGGAGATCTTCTACCAGTCTGTTGTTGCAAGCCCCATCTACTTTGCCATGGTCTGCTGGGGGAGCAGCATCAATGCAAGAGATGCAGGCAGGGTGAACAAGCTCATCCGTAAGGCCGGCAGCATCATTGGACAGAACATGGAGACGTTTGAGTCAGTGAGGAATAGGAGGTCACTGAACGAACTGCTCTCCATCATGGACACTCCTTTCCACCCACTGCACAGCACGCTGCAGAGACAGCGTAGCTCATTTTCAAAAAGACTCATTCAGCTCCGCTGCCGTAAAGAACGGTTCAGGAAATCATTTCTATTGTTCGCAATAACTTTGTACAACAGCTCACCTCTGTGTGACAGATGAACTATTCAGCACTATTGTTAGTTCATCTTGTTACTGATTGTATTACCGTTTTGTACAACTTGCACTTTACTGTTGCACTACATACTGTTTTAATTTATTTAATATACTTTTTATTCTTTTATTTTTCCAACAGTATACATAATTGCACATATATTTTTATCTTGTATTTTTAACTTGTATTTTTCCACTTGTTTTATATGTTTTTTAAATATATATTGCAAGTATTTATCTGACTTGTGTTCTGCTGCTGTAACATAATTTCCCGTGTGGGATCAATAAAGTATATCTATCTATCTATCTATCTATCTATCTATCTAGATAGATAGATAATTTACTTGTGAGGGGGCATGGTGGTGCAGTGGGCTTGACCGGGTCCCGCTCTCTGGTGGGTCTGGGGTTTGTGTCCCACTTGGGATGCCTTGTGGCAGACTGGCGTCCCATCCTGAGTGTGTCCCCTCCCCCTCCAGCCTTACACCCTGAGTTGCCGGGTTAGGCTCCAGTTTGCCACAAGCCGTTTCAGCCTGTGTGTGTGTAATAAATATGTAGACTTATGCCATACACAGGGAAATTAAATCAAAATTTCCTGTCTGAGCTTCTCTTTTACAAATGTGAACTTTGTGCAGCTCATTGTGTTCACTGCACACAAACCACCGCAATGTCAGCCAGAGAGTTTGCATGCAATGTTTCTGGTACAGGCTCTTGAGATCAATGAGCTGCATCAGCTTGACACATTTATAATACAGGACTGCCATCTAAGAGCACCCTTAAGAACAAGAATGCAGAGTTGATAATGGAGGCAGCACCCAATGAGAAGAGTGGACAGGCAACCTTTACTCCTGCCAGAAAATTCACTCAGGCCAAAGATTTTAGATGACCCAACTGCTTAAAGGTCTGCCTTGAGGTTTAGAGCAGGGATGCCGGCCTCTCATATACTTCATCTCTTCCTGACATCATTGCTTCATTAGGATAGTATTCCCCCTGTCAGCTTCAACAGTCCTAGTATGTGGCGCGCAAGTCCCGTGGCATGAGAGGGAAAGGCAAAGCGCGAGTGTGTTGACTGGTGACAGCTTGCCCCATTCCACCTCTGGTAACCTGAGAAGAACTACCATGGGTCAAACCACTGAGGCCTGCAACCTCATTAAGAGAAAAATTCCCTGAAATGTGAACTGTGCCCTGGCAAAAGGGTCCATGGGTGGGGTTGAAAGGGGGGTTACAGGTCCCCAAAGGCATCCCAGGAGCTCTACTACCTTATGCAGAAACACATCACCACTGGTGTACATTCATGTGTGTGTACAAGAATACACCCTTGTACAGTTACACACTTGCTGACATGATCATACATAACTACTTACACAGACACGCTAACACACATGCACATAGACCCACCCAAAAATCTGTGCATACCTATTAAGGAGACTCCTACTTTTACACAGCAAAATGTGATTGACATGTAAACACAGTAAGCAGCTGCTGTAGAAATTGTATCAATGAGTTATGAGCATTAATGAGGCTTCCAGCTAATGGTGGTCAATAAATCACACCCTTATTAAGAGGGTCAGTCGTGTGTGGTGCTATCCAGTAGTCATGAGCAGCAGTTATGGAGTTAGTTGTTATGTGATTATTTACACTAACCACTCCTGGATGACAGATGGGGTCCGGTGCTGCGGTAACATGGCCGAGAGGGAGGGCTTCACACTCCCTGGGCTGTGACAGGCATTCACTCAAACTGCTGCTCTGCCTCTTGCAGAACAGCATGTCTTCGCTTCTTGTTTCATCAGTAGAATTTACTGAAGGCAGTAGGTGGTGTAGGAGTTAGAGCCACTGCCTTATTCAAAGACCAAGGTTTGAATCCGACTTTTTGCTCTGCTACCTTTAATCACAATACTTACCTTAAACTGATACAGTAAAAATTACCCAGATGTGTAAATGCATTCTAAGCAGATTAATATTGTAAGTTGCTTTAGAAAATAAAGTTTCAGCCAAATGAATGAGCACATTCTGTTATTTGCCGTGATATTTACACTTACATGTATTCATTTAGCACACACTTTTCTCCAAAGCAATGTACATCTCATAGAAAATACAATTTGTGCATTATATTAGGAGAAAGAAAGACATAGATGCAGACGTGTGATTCTGAAGTACAGTTAGTTTGTTTCTTTCACCATATGAACCAATATTCATCACACGAGTAGCTGCATAGATGTCAGGAAGACTCTTTCCAGAGTCAACCAACGGAAAGCTGCAGGTCCTGACAACATTCCTGGCTGGGTACTCAGGGAATGTACTGCTCAGCTTGCGGATGTCTTCACGGACATCTTCAACATCTCCCTGAGCCAGGCTGTTGTCCCTGTGTGCTTCAAGACAACCACAATCATCCCTGTGTCAAAGAAATCATCGGTGTCCTGTCTGAATGACTACTGACCGGTTGCACTCACGCCCATCATCATGAAGTGCTTTGAGCAGCTAGTCGTGAAACATATAAAAAGCAGCCTTCCAACCACACTGGATCCATTCCAGTATGCCTACCGTCCAAACTGTTCAACAGAAGATGCCATATCTGCTGCCATCCACCTTTCCCTGACACATCTGGACAAAAAGGACAACTATGTAAAGATGCTGTTCATTGACTTCAGTTCAGCATTCAACACAATCATCCCTCAGAAACTGATTACAAAGCTGAGCCTGCTGGGTCTGACCACCTCCCTCTGCAACTGGATCCTGGACTTCTTGACTGGGAGACTTCAGTCTGTCAGGATCGGCAACACCACCTCCAGCACCACCACACTGAACACCGACGCTCCCCAGGGCTGTGTGCTCAGTCCACTGCTGTTTACCCTACTGACCCATGACTGTGCTGCAAAGTTCAGTTCAAATCATATCATCAAGTTTGCTTGATGACACTACAGTTGTGGGCCTCATCAGCAACAATGACGAGTCAGCATACAGAGAGGAGGTGACCCAGCTAGCAGAATGGTGTAAAGACAACAATCTATCTCTAAATGTTGACAAGACTAAAGAGATAATAATTGATTTCAGGAGGACCCAAGTAGACCACTCACCTCTGCACATCAATGGAACAGCTGTGGAGAGAGTCAAAAGCTCCAAGTTTCTTGGTGTGCACATGACAGAGGATCTCTCCTGGACCCTGAACACCACCTGGCTAGCCAAGAAAGCCCAGCAGCGTCTCCATTTCTTACGGAGGCTGAAGAGAGCGAAACTCCCCCCTCCCACCCTCACTACGTTCTACAGGGGGACGATAGAGAGTGTCTTGACCAGCTGTCTCACCGTGTGGTACGGGAACTGCACAGTCTCCGACCACAAGACCCTAGAGCGAGTGGTAAGAACAGCTGAAAAGATCATCAGAGTTCCTCTTCCCTCCATCGACTCCATATACAAAAACCGTTGCATCCGCAAGGCCAACAGCATTGTGGACAACCCCTCTCACGGACTCTTCGACCTGTTGCCATCTGACAGGAGGTACAGGAGCATCCGCGCCACCACCAGAAGACTCCGCAAGAGTTTCTACCCTGAGGTAGTTAGACTTCTCAACACCGCGCTACCTCCCAACTCTCAACTGGCTCCGTTGACCAATTAATTCAGCACTACACTACTCCACAACTGCCTACAGCTCACACCCATACTCGCATCCTATCCTATCTATTTATTTATTTATTTTTTTTATTTATTTACTTACTTACTTATTCATTGTCTTATGCTTTGTTCTGTCTTGCACCATGGTCTCTGTACACAAGCTGTATGGAGGAATGACAATAAAAACTACTTGTAAACTTTCATAGAACTTTATCAGAATATTGACAATTCCTGATCACCTTCCTAGTAATTTTTTTTTTTTTTTTTGATATCTGCTTTTCATGTATCCAGTCTATTAATACTGCTTATTGTTAAATGGTCCCTGTTGCAATTTCTGCAGTCTGACACATCCAGTCCAGGTCCATAGCAGACAGTCCGGTGTGATAAACTGAGGCTGCATTTGAAACTTATGCATAGCTGCTGAGTGAGAGAGACTGCAAGACACAGTATATTTTTGGGAACTGTGTACCCACTGCTCTGAGACTTCATTTTAGTCAATCCAGTCGACACACACTATCCCAGTATGTTTTATTTATGAAATCATTGCTTTTTTACAATTATTTTATACACACTAGATCCATCATGAATGAAGTTTCTGCAGCTAGCTCTTCACTAATATGTTGACCCGGAATGTCTGATCTTCCAGGGGTCCTGACACCATCATCATCAGTATCAGTGGGGTGCTAAGTAGCAAAATAATAGCAACTATAAAATGACAAACCTTTAATCAATTTCTGTATTTCTCTATAATTTTTAGTAGAACATAATAAGAAACATAAAATACACACACACACACACACACACACACACACACACACACACACACACACTTATCCCAAGTGGGGTCACTGCGAACCGGAGCCTAACCTGGCAACACAGGGTGCAAGGCTGGAGGAGGAGAGAACACACCCAGGACAGGATGCCAGTCCGTTACAAGGCACCCTAAGCAGGCCTCGAACCCCAAACCCACCAGAGAGCTGGACAAGGCCAAACCCACTGCACCACCGCATCCCCTTACATGAAATATAATGAAACAAAAAATAAAAATCATTGTTCTGACTTTCATTCCAAAGGTAGACTTAAAAAAAAATCTCAGATATAGAATGGTAAGGAAACTTTTTATGTATAGGCCTGTGTTTGTTACTACAGCCACGTTTCTGACACAAAAAAAAAATAAAAATCCAGACATGGTGGAATTATGGAACATCCAGAGTGTGAAACAAAAATGTTTTGTGAAGGGGTGAAAAAAATAAAGCATAAATATTTTATTAAAAAAACCAAATGTGAAAAAGTTAAATTGTGAAAGTTTGAAATTTTTACATCTTCTTTATATTAGCCCTTATTCATTGTGGTTTTGGAGTGAAATTCACATGGGGTTGGGACCAAGTAGATTCTTTCTTCATTTAAATAATGTGAAAAGTAATTTCATAATTTGGTTTTTAGATGTTTATTTGGTTTTCAGGAACAAGTTAATACCAGATAATGGAAGAAAAGTGTAAATGTGGAAATGTGCTCCATCTCATCCTTCTCAACCTTGTTCTGCAGAACTGATCCTTTCATCAGAGACTCTCTGCTCTGCCTCCACAATTTCTCTGACCTTGCAGGCTGTCCCTTTCTCTAATATGAAGCTCTTTATTTTATTACCATTTTTCTGTTAGCACTCATCCATTGACTTAAACATTCTGGACCCCTGGCCACATGTTGGTGCATAAGTCCTCTGGCATGAAAGGGAAAGGCAAAGCTCAAGTGTGTTGACTGGTGACAGCTTGGCCCATTCCACCCCTGGTAACCTGAGAAGAACTACCATTATTTCCAATAATCATTTGATTATTTCTTCACTGAGTCAGCCATTCACACATTCATAGTCCCCCCATTCAGTCATCTAATTTTTCATTTAAGCACTTAATGAGATACTGTTATTAATTCTGAAGTTATATTCTTTTAGTCATAATCATTCAGTCACCCAGTTTCTCTCACATTTACATTTATTCACTTGGCAGATGCTTTTGTCCAAAGCAACTTACAACAGATACTATATAGTGTTACTAGCCCACACACCTTATTCACCAAGGTAACTACATTGCTAGATACACTACTTACAAGGAATTACTCATCCATGCATCAGTGAAACACACTCACACACCATGGGGGAACCTGAACAGTATGTATTTGGACTGTGGGAGGAAACCAGAGGAAACCCACACAGACAAAGGGAGAACATGCAAACTCCACACAGAGTGAGTGGGGATCAAACCCATGTTCTCTCACATCACCCAGGCGCTGTGAGACAGCAGCGCTACTCGCTGTGCCACCGTGCTGCCACATCTGACATACTTTCTTGTTCTTTTACAATTGGAATCATTTGATAATTTTTTCATTCATTTACTCTGTCACTAATTTATTCACTAACTAATATGTTTTCCAAGCAAGAGTTTTTCTCTTGTATTTCCTAATATTGGGTTCTTTAAAGTGTATACCTCTTTATACAGGTTGCAGCGAAAACTGGGGGTTCCCACTCTTACAGGACAAACACCCTGCCCACGGTGCAATGACTGTTCAGTACAACAACAGCAGTAAAGGCTGATGTCTGTGCAGGAGCATCTGCCTGCCAAGCTGCAGAGACAGGAGACAGATTGACCCCATCCCCCGGTTCAATTCATCACGGACCACTATGACAATAAACTCACCACCAATCAATACTCCGTCTCACAGCGGCCCGTTGCCTAGACCCAGATGCCCGTAGGCTGGAGAAAAGCTTGGCATCTGAAAATAAGAAAAAAACAGAAAGAAAAAAAAAAAAAAAGACATGTATCATAGGTTACTAGATGATCCTGTGTCTCTGACAGTGGTTCCTTTAGGGTAACCAAACCTGGGTCCTAGTCTATGAAGTTATTCCCTAAAGTTCCTTGTGAAAAATAATAAGAATTATTATTATTACTTTATTTTTATTTTTTAAAATTTATTCTTTTTATTATTATTATTATTATTATTATGCTTCTCCAAGTGTCTTGACCAAGGAGGCTCTGTTAGTTTTTAAAAGGTTGGATGTACAGTAACAAAATTTTGAGTGCAGTTGAAACTATTTTTTTTAGATTTGGTATTCAGTTAATAAGTTAGAACAGTGAATGAGCTGCTGTGTCTTGCCAGCAGCTCTCTTGTCATGTCAAATATGAGTGCAGTTTATCTAAATGTTGGCTGACAGGACATTGGAATGATCGGAGAATTCAGGTTAATTGGCACAATGAAACCCGTAATGATAAAAATCACAATTTAAATACCGTAAGTACACACACCCTGCCTGAAACCACTTGTCCCAAGCAGAGCTGCAGAAAACTGGAACCTAACCCAGTAACATAGGATGCAAGGCTGGAGGGGGAAGGACACACCTGGGCCAGGACACTAGTTTGCCACAAGGCACCCCAAGTGGCACTCGAACCCCAGACCTGCCATAGAGTGGGACCCGGCCAAACCCGTTCCACTATCACAAGCCTCATTGTACTGTATGTACGTTTCAAAAACATAGCTCTTTAATTCATAACATAAAATGTTTTTCAAAAATGTGGATTTGAAATCAAGTCAATATTCTTTTATTCTTTGCACCAGTCTCCTCCCTCTCATTAAGACTATTGATAGTTTTTGTCCAAATTGGTACCTGGTAAGATACTGAAAAAAAAAGAACACTGCTTTATTTCACTACTTCTATGAGAACAGTACTCTTTCTAACCCTTAAAAAAGGCAGAAGGATTGAGGTCCTTCATCAGTTTGTGGTGTGACTATTGATCTTACATACATACTTATCCAGAGTGGAAACTGTGTCTCCAAGTAGGACCGCAGTGCTACTCGGCTGCAATGGCCAGTGGTACCCCAGAGTATCTGATGGATTTCCAGTTACATCAGCGTGAAAGATGGAAGGCTCTGCTGGAAAGTTGGTTGTTTTCTACCTACTCTTATGCAGGTTAAGCCTCCTACCAGACCACTTTTGCCAGTCACCCTCAATAGAGCTCTGGATCACACCCCTGCCAACCCAGACAACACAGTGCGGAGCACATAGCTCCCAGTTGGACGCTGCTATTGAGCCCAAATCCCTTGAACCCCCCCAGCTTCCCCGCAAACGAATGAGATGTATTCTTATCGATGTGACTATGCAGAAAGTGTACTGCCAATCTGCTCAGCAAGAAATCCTGATCCAAAGTGACAGCCAACATGATTACACCGAAATTCCTCCTTCCTATCTTACAGCGCCAGGCACTGCATGCATTTTCTGGAGCCCCTGCGTTGTGACATTTGTGTAAAAAATAGAATATATTGTACACTCTCACATGCACTTGTAGTCACACAGACACACACATAAATGCACACGCATGCACCCACACATACGCATTCTGTGATCGCTTCCTTCATAAAGCTATTTTGCTAATGTAAGTTTTAACATGAATCTTTGACCATTTTTTGCCAATGTACTTTCATATTTAGAAAATAAAACTTACTTTGAGGAATTGCTTTGGCTTAACACTACATATTAAATAATTATATTTTAGCCCAATATGCAGGCAATTCTGCAAAAAATGTATATTGTATACAAAATTTAGAAACTTGCAACAGACATCAGAGATGTAACCTGGGGTCAATGGGTGTTTCAGGTATTTCAGCATCAGACACCTCTCACCCCCGGGACCCAACCAGGGTGATCAGGCATTGGCCTGTGTGGGGTGGCCCTCTCTGGCACCCATTAGATGTAACAGTTTTATCAAGGTTCTACACATTCTCTGGTAGAATCTCTGTATGGCCTAGTTTAAGTAGAGCAGCTACCCACAGCCTTTCTGCACCAGCTGAACAGCAAATACTGTATACTGTATCAGGAAAAAATAGCTTTGGCAAGAGGCAGAGCAAGATTTAATTTATTTTGATGGAAAAAGTTACCATCTGTAATCTGAATTGAACATTACAGTTAAGTGACATTTAAAACCAGTAGCTACAGATATGTACTCGTGATTTTGTGTCCCTTAGTGTTACAAGGTTGAGATGTGCAATAAATTTGTACATCTCAATAGATCTACTTTGGTACAAGTATGTTAGAGTCATCTCAGCTGTCTAATAAACTGACCTAAATTGACTTCTTTGTGTCACTCATTTTATGTGTGATGAGCCAAGTAAATCAGGTATGATTGGCCAAATAGATAGACAGACAGACTGACATGGAACCAGGGAGAGAGACAGACAGACCGAAATGGAAAAAAAATATTGCTTAGATTCTGTGATACTTCTAAGAGAGATAAAAACAACAAAAAAAGAAAAGTTCATATTTAACTTAGAAAATGTCATAATACATTTTTTTAAAAACCTATCTTTGTTGTGAAGCCATATCAACAGTATTTTGGCTTCCAGTAACACCTCTGAATTGTGTACACACGGGATTTCAGACCTTTTAGTATGTAGTTTGTGTTTATCCCCTGGCATTTGTTTGGCTTTCTTCTATTTGTGTCATTTGCATGGTGTTTTATTTGTGTTTACAAGATAATTTTTTTTTTGTATTTGTGTTGAGAATTTATTTTAAAGAGTTGAATATAATGTTTTAATGTGTAAAGAGCTCCCTCTATAGAGTTTGAAAGGAAGTTACATTAACATAATTAAGGCAAAACATAAAGTTGTGGATTTTCTGTAATAGCACTACCACTAAAAAAAGAAAAGAACAGAGATCTGTATGTAAAATCTGTTAAGATTAGGCAACATCTACTAAAGATTTTACATAACAAAAACTTATTTTCAGTGTGACTCATTGTATTACAAAGCAATTTGTTGCTCTGGTTGCTGCCACCCTTTTACAGCACTCAGTGTTGCCATCTGCTGCCTTATGAGATTGCCACCTGGAGAACAAACTAGAGAGAGTGGAAAGCATGGATTGAGACAGTGAGAGACCCTTCAATTCTGCTAGGTTAAAAATAGTGATCATCATAAGTGTTTGCCAGCCAAGGCCAGAGATGCCGCAATGAAACTCAGAACCGCTGTCATGACCCATGGAGCGCTCACTGACGTAAACTGCAAGCTCGGGCAGTGACAAGGGTGACTGCTTTTAGGGCTGGACCAAACCCACAGTCCTGTGTGGCGTGATCCAAATTTGCCTGACTTAGTTTAGTCTGGAGCTAAGGCCCAACCCTAACCCTAACTCCACTTTGGAGTTTCACAGAAAATGTAACTGAAGGAGTGACAAGCTGCCTTGTACAAACACAAGCTGGACTGGTCAAGTCACTGTTTAGGCAAAATTGGATTGTTACATAAATCTGTAAGTGGAGTCAAAGTAAGGGGCTTTCTTTATACCTTCTTCGATCAGTCTCTGAGTTGCTCGACACTATGAGCCCACCTTGATACTTGATCATATTACCCTGCTAGCTAGTGATTTTGCTGCATACTTCCGCCAGACAAAACCTAATATATTGCACCATGTGTTGCCGGGCTAGGCTCTGGCTCACCGCGACCCTGCTCAAGACAAGTAGTTTCAGATAGTGTGTGTGTATTTCATGTATTACACCAAAGAAAACAATGGACATCTGACAATTAATATTAGAGTCAAAGGAGCTATGAAATTTTAACCTTACAAATCACACATTGATAAATAAAATTTCATTCCATCATGCATCAGCCAGCCAAAATCTCACCTTGTCCAGCATACAGACTTCCAGTACAGACTCAGAGTTTCCTTGTGCATAAACAAGATACACTAAAAATGTGTGTGTGAGAATGTCTGTATACAAGAACTTCATGGTTTTGCAAGTATAAGTTCCCACAATGTGTTCTAGCCTCATTCAAGCTGAACGCAAACAATTTGCGTCTCCAATATTAGAGTCTCATTCCCACGTCGTCCACGGGTGCGCCTGATCCATTGAGTTCTTCAAACTGCCTCCGACATATCCTCTGTGCAAAGGGTCAATTACTTGCTCTATGTTTAGAGCAAATCTAGCTAATTAAATGTGATTTTCATTAATTATTTAATTTCTGTAGAAAACTGCAGGAGAGAGCTGGCGTGGGCCACAAAGGGGGTGTTCTACCTTGGCAAGGAAACTATAGCCTCTGGCACAACTCTTCACTAAAAATGGGCCCGAATTAGCAATTATCGTCATCTTCTTTAACAAACCCAGCCAATGAGTAAACGTGATCATCAATAACTAAGTGCTCAGCTTCCTGCCCTAGTTAAGGAGAAAGCCCAGCAGAGCTGCCCACTTATTCACTGACAATCAAATTTTTCCAATGCTGAGAAGAATGCTTGAATTTTTCTCAGGCGGATATTGAAAACAGGAGGGCACCTGTGCAGATTCTGAGAATAGCTTGTGAACCTGGCAGGATCCAGGCTTACAAAAGAGGGTGTTGAGCCCAAAGCAGCATTCCAGTCATAGCCCCAGAGCCTAGAGCCAAATTGCTCCTGGCCACAAGCCTGGGAGGGACCTTAACTGCTCCCATGGGGCCCAAAGGGTGAGGGAGGGGAGTTCTGGATACCTCCTGTCATCTAGAATAGACACACAGCTCAGATATCCACTCCTGCTTGGACTGAAATGGAAACTTGGAAAAAATAAAAACTAAGGATTGGATGTCTCCCCTCTGTGTTTGGGACAGCAGGTCAAGGGTAGAGTGGAGGAGGGGAAGGCCTCCCCCCCACACACACACACACACACACACACACACACACACACACACACACGACCCTGCAGCCAGTGACAAACATGCCTGTTAATTGGCTGTCGACATTCATTGCCTTTGAGTGAAACATTGACAGAGATCAGACATGTACCACAATCTCAGAAGAGGGTTAGAAAAGACGAGTGAGGCCTATAAATCTGTCGCATATGCCCATGCACATCCAGCCTAGGACTTGCCTCCTCTTTTGCCATGTGTGTAATTCACTCTTTAGGGCTGAAATAGACCTTTTGGTTTTCAGCTGTCATCACTGGGCTCGGGATGCGTGCAGTGAGATGCTGCCATGGCCCAGTTGTCTGCATGCCGTGAAGAAAGTGATTTAACAGAGCTACAGTACTAGAGGTCATGAGAATAAAACAGAAGATGTTTGAAAGTGTTGGGAAAAAGTAACTACACACCAGATAAACCAGGAAATGAAACTGTAAAGCAGATTAGAATAAGTTGCTGTACCTTCATGATACTAAATTCAGTTACCATGAAATTAGTACTGAAATGCTGTAACTATTATTCATCCATTTAGTAGATGCTACAAAATAACTTACAAACATAAGTTTGCATACTGAACAACTTAAAATGATTTACATAGCAGGGTAATTTTTAGCTGCATTGATCAGGATAAATACCTATTTCAAAAGGTACTACAACAAGGTGGGGGTACAAATCCACACATACACTGGCTGAAACTGCTTCTCCCAAGTGGGGTCATAGCGAACTAGAGCCTAACCCGGCAACACAGGGCACAAGGCCATAGGAGGGTGGGGACACACCCCGGACAGGATACCAGTCCGTCGCAAGGCATCCCAGGACCCAACCAAACCCACTGCACCACCACACCCGCCGTGGTTCACATCCAGGACTGTCTAATTGGAAGCCCAGACATTACACTGCTTGCTGGCCTAAAAAAAAAAATTGTCTAAAATTAAGTATATTATCCATCTTTTATTAATGACCACTTGTACAATCCAGGGTCACAGTGTTCCAGAGCCTGTCCCAGAACCATAAGGCATGATGCAGGGTACACCCTGGATGAAATGCCAGCCCATTACAGGGAAATCATACAAGCATTCTATAACTCACAAATATACACATTGTGAACAATTTAGAGTTAACAGTTCACCTGAAAAGTAGGTCTTTAGACTCTCATAAGAAACCAGAGCACTTGGAGAAAACAACTAAAGGATGAAAACACAGACTCTAACCCTTGAATCATGTTTTGTTATTTCATTTAGCTCATGCTTTTCACCAGTGCAACTGACTGCTCTGCTATTTACAGTTATTTACCCATTTATGCATACAAGGTGTCAAGTCAAACCTGACTCAAAGTAACCACTTGCATGGTTTTCAAGGCAAGTCAATGGAGGAACAAAGGTGGGTTGCTAGGTCCTTTCTTCGCATGTTGGGGGAGGCAAACACCCCACCTCAATTTGTAGTATCCTTCAACAAGGTACTTACCTTACATTGCTTCAGTAAAATTACCCAGCTGTATAAATGAGCAAATGATTGTTAAGTTGCTTTCCTCACGTCACCTGAATTAGATCCTATAGCAATCAGTCCTGTCCAGCAGACTCAAATCCAGACTTTCATTGTGACTATCAATTCATTGTCTTGGGCTATGTTTTATGTTGCACCATGGTCTCCGAAGAAACGACATTTCATTCAGCTGTACACAACCTGTACAGAGGAATGACAATAAAAACAACTTAAACTTTATGGAGCAGTCTTATCACACGTGACATAGAAAGCTGACATAGGTTCAAGAGACGTGACAGAAATAGACATTGCAGATATAAAGTAGGTGTACAGATAAAAGATTAGTTGTACACTTAATGACTCCAAGAACGGTAGTAAATCTACAGTACTGTGCAAAAGTTTTAGGTACTTGGCGGGGGGGGAGCTGTGAAGTGAGAATGCTTCAAAAAATAATGCTCTTAATTAATAAACTTCCTACAAAGCTTAGTACCCATCCATCGTCAGCAACTACTTCTCCTGAGCGGGGTTGCGGCAGGCTTGGCTAGGTCCCACTCTCTGGCGGGTCTGGGGGTCGAGTCCTGCTTGGGGTGCCTTGCAATGGACTGACATCCTGTCCTGGGTGTGTCCCCTCCCCCCTTGCGCACTGTGTTGCTAGGTTAGGCTCCGGTTTGCCATGACTCCATCAAGGATAAGTGGTTTCAGAGAGTGTGTACATGTGTGTGTGTGTACTGTCTTTCATTAATGACATACAAAACCCTTACTTTAATACTTTAACTTTTGCAGAAGGAATGCTTGGAAATCTAAAATATGCTCTTTAGAAGCTCTCAGAAGACATTAAATAACTGCCTAAAACAATTTTTTTGTTAAACATCTAAGTGCCTAAGACTTTTGCACAGTACTGTATAAAGTAAGCTGCTGGAAGCTGAGGAAAGGAAAACAAAAAACTTCCAATTGAAGTGCATCAGCGCATTTCATCGCTGAATCTTGACACAGTCTCAAATATGATGAAGACAACAAAAGCAAAATGGAGATGAGCAGCCAACGATGGAACAAGATGGTTCTGCTAAGTCAGAGTACTCTGGCAAGCTGCAAGTAGGAGCAGATTAACATGCCAGACAATCCAGGCAATCACTGTCTTCCCACCAAGCCAGGCAAATGCCAAACAGGGATGATTATGGTAACACTGACTTTCAGAGTTGTGGTGGGGGTGGGCCTTCATGGTCAAGTTACAGCATAGGGAACAGGGTAAAAAGAGACCACAAAAAGATCTATGATGAATTCTCACCATTATCACCCAACCCCACCCCTTCCCCTACAGATTGGACAGCCCCTGTCTATGATTACCCAACAGACAGATAAGCTGTCTATACTGTCCTCACTTTGTACTGGTGTCAAGTTGTGTCTGTTTCCCAGTTTGAACTGGGAGCAGGCCTGTAATGAAATCATGAGAGGGAAACTGCACACCACACATCATGCAGTAAACAAATCAGGAAAAAAAAAAAAATCACAGTATGGTGTAGGAGATGGGGATGAAGTTTATACCAGCTGATGAAAGTTGCAGAAAATCATTTTCCCTCTCTAATACAGTTGGTATGTTATGTTCCTCAGTTGGGCAAAGAAGTGGTAATACCACATAGCATGCTGCTGAAGGGAAACAATTTTGATCAAGTCTGAAATGAATGGACAGAAACATGGCTGCCTATCCTGCACCTCTTCATCTATCACATCTCCTCAAACATTTAAGCATCTGTGTATAGTGTAATTTACAGTAGTTTATTTAGTTTATGGTTCTTCTCCATAGCTACTTACAAATGCCATGGGTAAATCACTGAAAATAACCTTGTACCTCTAGGTGATTTCTACTGTAGCAATTCAAGTCCCTTTATCATGAATACTACCAGCAGGCAGTAGAAGACAAAGGGCTCTGGGTCTAGAAGTAATGTGCATACACCAGTAAGAGTACGGTGTTAAATTGGTTATGAAATTCAAGAAAGTCGAGAGTGTCTCTCAAGCAAACAGTTAAGACCACTATTAGACCAGTGAGGTGGGTACCCTGGATACTGTGAACATGATATATTTAACATGCACTCTGGATTATTCAGTCTCATTCATTTACTTAACTCTCCCTCTTTAGCTGAAGAAATACACTAGAAAGCTTGTTAGCAGGGTAAAATGGCGGTCATGCGGAACACAGGGAGCCGGGACGGTCAAGGGCAGCGTTGATCGTCAGAAGTTGAGGGAAGAGACAAGTTCTCAAAACCAGGGACAGGCTAAGGGTCAGTCGATCGGCGAACAGGACAGGAACGAGGATCCATGGACGTAGTCGGAGAACAAAGCAAGGAGAGAAGAGGAGAGAGAAGAGAAAGAAGAAGGGGGGAAGGAGAGAAAAAAGAAGAAGAGGGAAGGGGAAGAAGGAAAAAAAAAACCTCCCCCCCCGGACATCGTGAACAGCTCAAGAGTGCGTGTAGTAACACGAGAAAGGGCAGTTGTCCCAAATGAGATTCCGCAACGGTACGGGAGCTGAAGAGAGTCTTTATAGGGTGAGTGATTACTCATGCGCTAGTGCGGAGTTAGGTGTTGTTGCTTGTGTTGTGGGCGTGGACCTGACAATGGCATTCGTCACAGCAGTGATGCATAATTCTGATCTTCAAGAGCTGCACATCATCCTGGGTTTTTGTTCAAGACCAATTAATTGTTTATGTAAAGTTATTATTTGGAAAGTAAGTCACCTGATTTGCTGTCGGAGGTGTGAATTAGTGCACTATTACTACTACTACGACATAGTACGTCAAGTAGTAGTAGCAATATTTTAAGTCTCAATGCCGAATGTATGTCTGAAATATTCCTATATAGAATGATTATTGTTTTGTTGGACTGTATGATACATCAAAGCTAAAACAGGCTAAGCAAGGTTTCTAACAAAGCTTGTATATGAGGGAAGAGTAGCAGTTTTCCATTTTAAAACCACACAGCCCTTCAGCTGAAACATCCTTTTAGTGCATTCAGAAGTGTCAAAACATACTTTAAAGTTGTCCTTAGACTGGGGCTCTCAGAATGTCTGACTGAAATCGATGTGTGTGTGTTCTATTCTATCCACAGTAGCACAAAGGGAAGAGACCTCAGCTCCGAAGCCACCAGGAAACATTCACAATTTACACTAACCGCCAGTTGCACGCTTTCTGCAGTGAAAGATTAGGGCTCAAAAACCAGCACCTATCCACAGCTGTCCTGATGTAAGGAGTCCAGCTTTTCCTGAAATATCTGCCTTTATTTGGTTTTGCCCATACTATGACTGTCCTTGTTTTATGATTATTCAAACTTACCACTATAACTGACAGAAAGATAAAAGCATTTTTTTTTTCAGTTCAGCTTGTATCCAAGCTTAGTGTCTCGCTTCAGAAGAAAAATAACTAGTCTGTACAGTTGTGAACTGGAGGGGCCACATAGTGGAGATAAAAGTGCTTGGACAGTAGAATTCCAGAGCAAAAAACCTTTACTAAACCAAATGCAGGAGGTGCGATGGCACGGTGCCGTGGCGGGTTTGGTCTGTGCCTGCTCTCTGGCAGGTCTGAGGTTAGAGTCCTGTCTGGGGTGCCTTGCAACGGACTGGCGTCCAGTCCTGGGTGTGTCCCCTCCCCCCTCAGCATTGTGCCCTGTGTTGCTGGGTTAGGCTCCGGTTCACCGTGACCCTGCTCGGAACAAGTGGTTTTAGACAGTGTGCGTGTGTGCGTATGTGTGTGTGTGTGTGCGTGTGCGTGTAAACCAAATGTACAGGGACATGACCGCTCCACAGAAGAACAAAGCAATAGAAAAAAACTCCCCAAACTTGGGCCCATTCACTAGTAGTGCTCCTTCCTTCGCATCCCTCAGACCAGCTTCCTTAGTTATCCTTGCTGATTGTGTTTCAAGCAGTAGCAGCTGGTCACCATTATGACATTGAGACAAGGCAGGGGCAAGCATTGGGGAGCTTTCTGTTAGTTCAGCCCTACCCCATATCATAGCTCTACTGCCAGGCAGCTCATGATAGTCTGGGTAATGAACAAAATATTGATATTAGTGTTGCAATGCATGAAATTCAAATTTCTACTGTAAATAATATCACTTGGTTAAATACCAGGCATACTGGCATAAGATTTAAAAACAGACATATACAGAAATCCTTTGCATAACAAGTACAATTCATTCCTGAAAATCTGCATGTAACATGAATTCTCATAAAAAGAAACTCCTACTTATTATTTTTTTAAATGGGAATAAATAAGTTGTTTGGCAGTCATCAAACATGAAAAATATGTACCCTATCTTAGTCTATTAAAAACTAAGAAGATGTAATTGAAAACTAAGTCTAGAATATCAGAACTTTAAATCCAACTTTTAACCTTTAAATCCAAGATTAAGACCCCCATGCTCAGAACTGCTTATGCATAATACATTTGTATAGAAAGTAACTTTGGTGTTACAGAAAATTTGATTAAACACAGACTGATCCATTGTTGGGGGGCGTGGTGGTGCAGTGGGTTGGACTGGGTCCTGCTCTCCAGTGGGTCTGGGGTTCGAGTCCCGCTTGGGGTGCCTTGCGACAGACTGGTGTCCCGTCCTGGGTGTGACCCCTCCAGCCTTACGCCCTGTGTTGCCGGGTAGGCTCTGGTTCCCCACGACCCCGTACAGGATAAGCCTTCAGAAAGTGTGTGTGTGTGTGTGATCCATCGTTTGCTGAGAAAATGAAATGAATCAGCAAGTCATTCATAATTATGTTGCCTTTCAAGAGAATTTTCTATGTTTCATAGCATTATTTTAAAGTAATAGGTAAGTCTGTCCTTGCTTCTTTTCCTTTTTCAAGTTTGGGGCTTATTATTATGCTTTGTGATGGTTTTACACTGTGATAAAGCTATAAGAAAACTGAGACTACTTGTTTTCTGTGCTTTTCAGTGTCATCAAAACCCTTTGAATTTTGATTTCAATTTAAATTGAAATTTCTGTTTTCATAAGGCAGTTCTCACAACAGTTGATATCTCACTTTGTGAACTGTAGAGTACAAATTATATAGTATGTGCTTTTTAGTCTAAAGTGCTTTGTTTCATGTAAACTTCATGTAAACTTTTGTACACACATACACACAGACACGTACTGAGACTGTAGATATTTGCTTGTGTACAGCAGGTGGGGCAGGCTGGTGGTGTCTGCCATCTCTGAATGTCAGGGCAGCTGGCCCTGCCACAGCCCATGAGGGAGAGCTTTAATTACGGCCAGCTGACAGGTTCATGAGGGTGCAGGACAGACCATGAGATCCTGCTGTTCTGAGGCTTTACTGGGTTTCTTTGCTGGAATGCCAGTGGGGGCCACTAGGAAGGGTTCAGGTTCAGATCCTGAAACCAACTGATGCCAACAGTGAATGAATCTGTGTATCACAGAGAACTGAGAGTGTGACAGTAAAGTTCATTTACACAAAAAAGCACTTTATTTAAACATTTAAGGTTATGTTCAAGCATAATTCAGTTTAATTCAATTTATTTTTATAGAGTGCTCTTCTCATGCAGTGACACGTAATACTCTCATCTCAGTATGTAACTAAAAATATGTTTTTTTGGATTTGAGGAATTAAAAGGAATCATATTCTTTGCTGGGGGCACGATAGCGCATGGTAGGTTTGGCCTGTGCCCACTGTGTGGTGGGTTTGAGCCCCGCTTGGGGTACCTTCCAGTGGACTGGCATCCCATCCAAGGTGTGTCCCCTCCCCCCCCCTCGGCCTTGCACCCTGTGTTTCCGAGTAAGGCTCCAGATCGCCACGACCCTGCTTGGGACAAGCGGCTGTAAACATTGCCTGCAATTGCATTGCATATTCTTTGCACCGGCCTCCTTTCTTTCAAATGATATTTGGTCATGTCATGTGCCATCAACTCGGGTTCGAGTCTTGGTGACTTGATAGACCAGTGAGTTAAAAAGGGCTCATTTTTTGTGCTAGTCTGATGAGATCCTCGAGCGTCCACCCTGTCATCATTGTAATCGCATCGATCCATCTCATTGGTGGTCTTCCTCTGCGCTTTGTACCCTCAATCTTTCCAGTCATGACAACCTTCTCCAGTGATCTTTCCCTTCGAACTGTATGACCGAAATGTGACAAACACATCTTCATCAATTGCACTTCAAGTGGCATTTCCGATTTGATTTCCTCCATGACTGACTTGTTGGTTTGTCTCGCTGTCCATGGCACACGCAGAATTCTCCTCCAACAGCACATTTCAAATGAATCAATTTTTCTTCGGTCATGTTTACAGATAGTCCAACTCTCACAACCATACTTGACAACTGAGAATACGAAAGTCTGAGCTAGCCTTATTTTTGTCTGCAGTCTGATGTCCTTGCTTTTGAAGATTCTGTCTAGTGACTTCATGGTCGACTTGCCCAATGCCAAACGTCGTAATATCTCCTGAGTGCTGGTCGAATCAGTGTCACAAGTGCTCCAAAAAGACTCATACTAGAAACGATCTCAATTTCTTCTCTATCAAGCTCGAATTTATCAATATTATCACTTAGCATGATCTTTTCTTCATGTTCAGTTCTAATCCCATCCTTCGACTTTCTTCCCTGAGTTTCTTCAACAAGTGCTCCATGTCTTCCTTTGATTTAGTCAGCAATGTTGTGTCATCGGCATACCTCAGACTGTTTATCAGTCTTCTACCTATACGCATCCCAATATTATCTTCTTCTACGGTAGCCTTTCGAAATATGGTTTCAGTATACAAATTGAATAAATATGTTGATAAAATGCAGCCCTGTCGTACACCTTTCTGGACTGAAAACCAGCTTGTGTTCCCATATTCTGTTCGAACCGTAGCTTGTTGAGCATCATAGATATTTTTTATTAGCTGAGCAATGTGTTTCGGTATTCCCATTTGCGACAGAGCTGACCAAAGTTTTTTTTATGATCAACATAGTTAAAAGCCTTGCTGTAGTCGATGAAGCAAAGGTAGACAGGTTTCTGATATTCCTTGCTCTTTTCTAGTATCCATCGAATGTCAGCAATAATATCTCTTGTTCCTCTTCCCTTCCTGAATCCTGCTTGAGTTTCTGGCAACTCTCTGTCTACGTATGGCTGCAAGCGTCTCTGGATTATCTTTAGCAAGATCTTACTAGCATGAGAAATAAGATCGATTGTTCGGTAGTTGCTGCATTCCTTGGCGTCTCCTTTCTTGTAAATCGGTATAAAACCAAATCTTTTCTAGTCCGTTGGCCTCTTTCTTTCTTTCCAAACTTGTTGACACAGCTTGGTCAATGCAGCAACGGCTCCATCAGATCCTCTGAGTTCTATCGGTATTTGATCCACTCCAGGAGATTTGTTATTTGATAAGGCATGAATGGCTGCAATCACCTCTTCTTTCAAAATCTCTGGCTCTTCTTCTATTAGGTCTTGGTCATTATGCTCCTCATCCTCTTCACTAGAGTAAAGATTTTCATGGTTGAAATTTCTGTCTTAGCATCTTGATGCACTGGAAAGCTAACCTAGCTTTCCCACGCACATGTTCAGCTTCGATCTGCTGGCAGATTGTGTTAAAGTATTGTTCTTTGTTCCTTCTTATTTCTCTTTGAAGCAGACGATTTAGGCGTGTAATTTCTCCTCTGTCGCCAGATATTTTGGCTTTTCTTCTTTCTTCTGCTATCTTTTTAACTTCTTCAGATATCCAGGGTTGTTTCTTCCTTTTGACTCGCTTTAGGAGTGTTCTGTTGGCTTCCTCTGTTATCTCTGTCTTTATGTCAAGCCACAGCTCTTCAGGGACTTTATCTTCCATGTTTAATACTTCAAATCGGTTCTTAAGCCTTCTCCAGTATTCCTCAGGTATGTCATTCAAGTCATAATTTGCCCTGATTGTTTCGTTAGCTTTTTTCTGCCGTAACTTCACTTTGATCTTGCAAACTAGAAGTTCATGATCAGTGCCACAATCTGATCCAGGTCTTGTTCTAGCCGTCATGACTGCTGACTTCCATCTTTGGTTGACACATATGTAGTCTGGTTTTGGTACAACCCATTTGGCGATGTTCATGTATAAAGTCGACGTTTATGATGTTGGAAAAATGTATTCATGATCGCCAGACTGTTTGCTGTGCAACATTCGACCAATCTGTTACCTGCCTCATTTCTTTCTCCAAGACCATATTTTCCCCACTGAACCTTCATTCCCTTTTCCTACTTTTGCGTTCAAATCTCCCATGATTATTAATAAGTCTTGTTTAGATGTTTACTCGATCTCATTTTGCAGCTGATCATAGAAGACATCTATTTCCTCTTCATTGACATCACTCGTTGGGACATAGACCTGCATGACAGTCATGTTGATTGGCGCTCCTTGAAAGTGAATGAATATCAATGTCAGTGATGGCGTTGTATTTCAGCGCCGTCTTTGCAAGGCTCTTGTTCACGATAACCGCTACTCTATTCTTTCTCTGTGTTTCATGGCCACTGTTGCAAACCCAGTGCTCATCTGATTGAAAGTATCCTTGTCCCGTCCACTTTAGCTCGCTTATGCCAAGTATATCAACGCCAGCTTTGTCCATTTCAGATTTGACCATGTCAAGTTTTCCTTGATTCATGCTTCGCACATTCCAAGTTTCAAGCTTGACCATATCCTTGCAGCTTCTGATCCTTTCTTTCAGTCTAGCAACATCAGCATCAGGACGACTTTGCGGCTTTGATCCATCAGCGTCACAAACACTAGATGTACTAGAACTGATCAGTTGCTCTTCCTTAGTAGCATGGTGAGTGCCTTCCAGGGACGGACTGGGAGTAAAAAACGGCCCTGGATTTTCCCCCAAATAGGCCCCACCATAACTACAGACAGCCGGTACTGTCTCACAATATTACAGCAATCAATGTATTGCATTTATGGCAAATAACATCATAAAACCCATGGTGATTGAAATAAATTTATTATTGTATGAACTAAAATACTTGAAATCTACATAAAAAGAGCAGAACGCAAAAATTTATAATATGACATATAATGATAAACATAAACCTAGAATCCAGAAACTTGAAACAACAGAACTATTCTACAATTTGAGTATTCATATGTCAGTAGCAATGTAACCCGTTGTAGAATCGCTGCTGTCTCGTTATGAATGAATGGAATATTCACGTCAGACAATGCGGAGTGATAAATAGCAGTGAACGTTCGGACTAGGGATGTCCTGCGATTTTACTATAGTGCTGTTCATAGGCTACATGCGCTATAGTGAGAGAGGCGGGCAAAGGTAACCTGATGTAACCTTCCTGACAGGCGACTCACCAGAACCATTGGCTCAGGAGCAACTGCTGCTGTCTCTCCCTCATCAGGCTCAAGATTGGGGCTACTGCTGCTGGCAACACTATTGCCAAACATCTCTTGTTTTTTTGCATTTTGTAGCGTCGGTCTCTAAGGACTTCGCTTTTTTTTTCCTTTTAGCTTCTCCCAACAGCCGATATCTTTATGTTTTTTGCTTGACATCATGAGTCCACTCTCCTTTGCTTCAGTTTCGGTTTATTATAAGCAAAAAAAGATTGCATTAGCTCCCCCTTTTGTCGACTGTCAACGTCACTTAATCTGACACTTTTTCTTTGATGATGAACCAGCCAGGCCGACGGCCGTCGGATGGACGGCCGTTCTGGACTTCTCCAGAAAGGCTAGATGGCCAGTCCGCCCCTGGTGCCTTCTGTCCTAGGGGACCATCTTCCAGCACTATTTCGAGTTTCTTGTTCACTGTCCATCAAGTTTTCTTGGCAAGGTACAGAAGTAGATTGCCTGGCCATTCTTCTGCGCAGTGTAGATTCAGTGTTGTTGCCGTTGTCACATGGACTGTGATCTTCCACCTCCAACACTGCCCATCCGCTGCTGCCCAGATGGGTGGAAACCATTTAGTCTGGCACCTCTGCTAGAACCTGTCCATCTTGGGTGGCCCTTCTGGTAGTCAAGGCTACCGACGGCATAGGTTCCAGCTTCACAGATGCACACAAGCCCCAACAGCACAGCAAGCTAGGTTTCCTTGTTGGGGCCAATATTGGTATGATATTTTATATTGGAATGATATTTAATATAATATTTGGTAAGTGGTAGGATACTGGGTGAAATTAAACAAAATTATATAATAACATGATTGAAAAAGTGGTTTGCAAGCATACAATTGTAAATACACAACGAAACAAGTTTTATTAATATTTATATTAATAATTTTTTTTTATTAATATTTAATAAAAATTGGTCAAATTAACCCTTCCAGTTCCATTCAAGATTAATATTGTGTTAAAATAATGTTTAAAAATTACTTCTATGTTTGACTTCTCAATCACATGACTGGACCCCCTGTCTCCTACTAGTCTGGTAATGTGGGGATGGATTTATATACCAGCTTGAAGTGTATCATTTAATGAATACTGAGATGCAACAATGGATTTATTTGACATATAAATGAATAACTGTTTCATTATCATTTGTGGGCAAAAATTGAGTGCGAGAAATATATACCGTAAGCATGACAGTGAAGCTGTACGCAATTGTGCCTATGTGCTTGTGCCTGAGAAAGTATGTCATAGGGCTTTTGGTTTTGGCTGACTATGAGACAGCAGATAGGCCAAGAGTTCACAAAACAAAAAAACAAAGTTCTGGATTAAGCAGAACCCTGTACCAGTAAGGAGGAGGAGCAGCCTTCATTTAGGAGCAGGTCTTCAGCCTTGGATATTTTTCACCAGAACGCAAATTACCAAATGTCAAAATGTGTAAAAGTCCACATCTTTAAATATTATACAGCAAAATATCGTGTTCAGGAGATTATAGCGAGAAGGGGAAGATCTTTTACAATTCTAACTCTTTGAAAGATGGAGAATGTTCAGGTAGAGATCTGTTGAGCAATAGAAAAGTTTCTGTCTTGATATAAGAACTAGAACCAGTATGGACACAAGGCCAAGTCCTTAACCACTACACCAACTGCTGGAGGCATTACCATCACACATTCTTTGTAGTAAGGCAGCTGAGCTTGAGCTGGGTGCTGAGGATCTTACAAGCTTGGTTGAACTATGTGTCTGCGCATATATTGAAAAATAAATTAATCACCCAGTGCATTAATGCCCTGAGTTGTCCGAGTTGACTTGCACCCAGGGCAGGACAAGAAGTGGAGTGAGCCTCAAACCTTGATGGATAACTTGTCATCAGGTCATCCCTAACATCTTGATTTCATCCATCGCAGGTGCTTCATGTGCCTGTTTACATGGGCTAGGAGGAGGAATGGGGATGGGGTGTAATAGTGATTTTTCCTAATATCGGCATGGAGGAATTGGAAAGAGGACATGGGGCATCACAGCAGAACCTTAGAGTGACCCCACGGAGGTTACAGAGCATGAGAGTGGGTGGATTGTGAGTGGATATGTACCAGGGGTGTGTTGATATGGGCTGGCTTTTTACCAGGGCACATTACCCTGTGATGAGTTCCACTGCCCTATATGCAATTGGCTGGATATAAATAGCACATTATTTATACATTTTTTTTTTTTTATCTGAGGTCAAGGCTACAAACCAGAAGTTCATCCATGAAAAAACCTAAACATTTAAATTTGAAATTGAAACATTATATACTCAATTCAGTTCAAAGCAAATCAATTAAATTCAGTTTAGTTCACTTCAGTTCAGCAATAATAGCATTGTTACTAAATGATAACTTTTTGTTTTTGATAACATATACAGTATGACATTAAATGAAACCATTCTTTGACCTTTGGTCCCGTGATGGCCCATAGTTCTGTCACTGTGGACTTCTAATTACAGTTTTCTTTTTCTTCTAATCTAATTACAATTTTGAAGAAAACCTGTGCTTTTGGTGTGGATTTCTACAAGACTACAGGTGACAGAGCTGCTATGGTCCCTTAGTTTGTATTGTCCTCCTCCATTTGCTATCCAAAGCCTTGATTAGGATTGGGTTAGGGTTCTCATTGTTGGCATGACCATCCAGGCTTTTGCTAATGTTCCTCAGAAAACAGTTAGTGACTTAGAATGTTGTATAGGAAAAAAAAAATTGTGCTTGATTAATCTGTTTTCCTTTATTCTTTACTGTGGTCTCCCTTCTCTTTTTACTACTTCTACAATATCCCTTATTCCTGTTTTCTCCTTCTTTGAGTATCTAATATGATTCATTTTCTCTCTCTCGCTGTCTGGCCAGCAATAATGTGTCTTTTTTTTTTTGGCTATTGTGGTATTCCTTGTTTCACATCCACAGCATAGAGAATTAAGGGTATAGCTGTTGTGAAGATAGGCTTTTGTTCTCAGGTCTCATTTATGGTGTGTTAATTTGTCTATTTGCAGGCTTTCCAAGCTGTTGTTTTTCTACTGCCAGTTTCTTTAGCAATACCTTTATTTCAGATAGACAACCCAGGGATATATATTCATGAATTTTTTCAGTGATTTTGTTTTGGTACATAGCCATAATTTTTCAGGGATGATTGGAGACATGATGGAAGCTGAAGGGCTTTCATTACTCTAATGCGGAAAAGGCTGTGGGCCTCTGTCACAGGCCAGTATTTAAAGTATATCCTTTTGGAGCCATTTCAGTGTCTTATTTGGCATATCTAGAGTTGCATTTATGCCTTGTGATTTCAGCTTTTCTTTTGGAAAAAATGGCAAAGTTATGGGTTTTAAAGCAATTATGATACTCAAGAGCGTCACCCAGGGCAGTTGTATGCCATTAACAGGGACACCTGAGAATGATCCAAAGGTTAGGAGTGTGGTATACTTCTCACAGGGATCCACAAGTATACACAAGCACTGTGCCAGCTTGCAGGGTGGCTCTCCTTACTGCTTTGGCAATGGGTGGGCTACAGTTCTTGTTCTGATGCCAGTCTGTGCCAACAGCACTGATCCCTGCTGGACACAGGGAAACCCTCAGTGGGGTGGGATTCAGCTGGATGCTGCCAAACAGCAAATGTACTATTTGCATGGCTGATCTTGTGTACATGAACACAAGCTGCATCTAGTGGACCAGCCCACTCACAGTCCTTACTGGCCCAAGTTATGACTCCCACCTGCTAATTTTCCTCTTCAATTTGTCTGTAGTGGTGTAATAAGGCAATTCCCAGCACTACTGCACTTTTTCAATATCAAAGTTACCAGGATTACAAAAGATAATCTTAATAAATACTTAAGGCACATTTTATTTGGTTAGAGGCTCTTGATCAAGGAATTGTTCTGAGAAAGGTGCCCCTACTTGGCTAGAGCTGATATTGCAGCACTGAAGATACTTGCTCTAAACTAGGAGAACTGGGAATGAGTACCCTTCTTAACTAGGAGGAGCACTGGATTGAAGGCTGTTTTGCAAGAAAAGGTGTAAATGAGTGTCAGAAGGGAAGTGGGGGGGGGGGGGGGGGGCGTCCTAGTATTACAAGTAGGGGACAGTTTACCAGATACTATTGAGGAAAGGGATATTGGACACTGCTGGAGTGGAGTGAGGACATTTCTTTATGGACAGGAATGGAAGAAGATACATCTTCAAGATTTCCTGTAAATGGGGGTTTGGATGGTCTGGGTGGACATTGCAAAGCAGTTGAAGGATTCTGGATCCAGCCATCCACTTCATTGTCTGGATACACCTCACTTTCCACACCTGACCCTACCCAGCAGAGGTTTTTGTGTGGTTGGGACAGAAACAGGTTTCATATCTTTTGTCTGGAGGTAGCTAGTGGATCAGCAGGTGGCATAGTGGTTAGATATGCCACTTTGCACTCAGAAGACCAAAATCTGAATTTCATCTCTGCACTACCTGTCACAGTGTTTCCCCAGGGCGGGTGCGTCGAACCCAAGCGCGGAGCAGGGTAAGCTGGTTCAGGGGGCGAGCCGAAAGACATGGTTGAGGAGACAGGCAAGGGTAACCGATGTGCGCACGTAGTCCGAAGGAGAATCCGAGAGGCGTAATTCAAAGGCAGGCAAGGAGTCGATGACGAGGAGCAGGACGAGGAGCGCAAGTGAGTCATGAGGCTGAAGCAAGGTTCCACAGCTTCCTAAGGTCCGGGCTGCCCTTTTATGTGCCCGGAGCCTGATTAGCCTCCGGTGTTGCTTGTTGCCGAGTTCGTGGGCGTGACAGTACCCCCCTTCCACGAGCGGCTGCTGCTGCTCGACGGCGAGCCGGGGGACGCCCCCTAGGCCTGGGCGCTAGACGGTCAGGATGGTGTCTGTGGAAAGCTGCGATCAGGTCTGGGTCTAAGATGTCCTTAGCAGCCACCCAGCAGTGTTCTTCCGGCCTGTAGCCTTCCCAGTCGACAAGGTACTGCAGGATTCCCCGACATCGACAGGAATCCAACAAGGCCCGCATGGCGTATGCCGGGGCACCACCGTCCTGTAGGGGAATCGGAGGAGGAGAGGACAACTGGGGCTGGTATAAGGACACGGCCCAGGGTTTCAGGAACGAGGCGTGAAAGGTCGGTGGACCCTTAGGTGAGCAAGCAGCTGGAGACGGTAGGAAACCGGGGAGATGCATCTCAGAACCTTAAACGAACCGATGTACTGTGGGCTGAGCTTCTTGGAGAGGTAAGACCCCAGGAGACCCCAGGTGGACAACCAGACTCTCTGCCCGGGGGAAGAAGGTAAGCGGGCATCACCGGCAGTCCGCCTGGCGTTTCATCTGAGTCTGGCTGCGGAGGAGGTGCTGCCGGACCTCTCTCCAAACGGAGAGCGGCCAGTAGAACTGTGAGGTAGGGAGCTGTGCGCGTATTCTGCTCAAGGTAAGTATCTTACCCATTGCTGCGGCTTCTCCAGGCAATAACTGCGGAGGAACCGACCAATGTCCTGTTGGATTCTCTCCACTTGCCCATTCGCCTGGGGATGGTAACCCCATGTGAGACTTACGGACACGCCTAGTTTCTTCCAGAACGCCTTCCACAACCAGGACATGAACTGGGGACCCCTGTCAGACACAATGTCTTTGGGCAGACCAAAGACACGAAACACATGGAGGAAGAGAAGTTCGGCGATCTCCATCGCTATCGGAAGCTTGGGAGGGGGCACCAGACGGCAAGCCTTAGAAAAACTATCGACAACAGTCAGGATTGTGGTCTTACCATCTGAGGCAGGTAAATCCACGAGGAAGTCCAAGGCTAAGTGGGACTAAGGACGGTTTGGTACAGGCAGGGGCTCCAGGAGTCCCACAGGTTTCTGGTTTGACGGCTTGACTTGTGTGCATACCTGGCACACCCGAATGTAATCTTGGGTGTCCTCCTGCAAGGAGGGCCACCAGAAATGCTTCTGGAGGAGAGCTTGGGTCTTGCTGTACCCAGGGTGGCCGGAGGCCGGATGGTCATGCGCCCATTGTAGGATGGTGGCTCTCATCCTGGGGGGTACGTATTGTTTGCCTGTGGGTTTACCTGGATGCTCGGGATCCATGGCTTGGGCTCTGGCTAGGTTCTGGTTAAAATCCCATTGTACCGGTGCCACAATACAAGACCGAGGCAAGATGTATTCAGGTCCCCGTTCTTGTGGCTCCCGGTCGTACATGCAGGAGAGGGCGTCTGCCTTGGTGTTTTTGCTACCTGGCCGATAGGAGACAGTAAAGTTAAATCTGGTGAAGAAGAGTGCCCACCTAGCTTGCCGGGGGTTGAGGCGTTTTGCTTTTTGCAGATATTCCAGGTTCTTGTGGTCTGTAAGGACGACGAATGGGTGGCGAGCCCCTTCCAGCCAGTGCCTCCACTATTCGAGAGGCATCTTGACTGTCAGGAGCTCTCGGTTTCCGATGTCGTAATTCCTTCTGGCCAGGGACATCTTCCTTGAGAAGAAGGCGCAGGGGTACAGTTTAGGGAGGTCTCTCTGGTGTTGAGAAAGCACAGCTCCTACACCAGTTTCCGAAGCATCCACCTCCACCACAAACTGGACCTCAGAATGGGGATGGCGGAGGATGGGTGCGGTAGTGAACCTTCCCTTCAGGGTGTTGAAGGCGCGTTGTGCGTCGTCTGTCCAGGTGAGTCTGGTTGTTTTCAAAGAGATGAGGCTTGTCAGAGGAGCAGCCAGAGTACTAAAGCCCTGGATGAAACGGCAATAGAAATTAGCAAAACCTAGGAACCGTTGTAAGGCTTTTACCGTAGTGGGTCTTGGCCTCTGGAGTACTGCCCTTACCTTTTCGGGGTCCATGGCCATCCCTTCTCGGCTGAGAATGAAACCTAAAAAGGCAATCTGTTATCGGTGGAAACTGCACTTCTCACCTTTGACGAAAAGTCTATTCTGCAGCAGTCGCTGGAGGACCTGATGAACTAGGGCCACATGTTCTTCCATGGAAGGGGAATAAATCAGAATATCATCTAGATACACCAGGATCCCTTGGTTATCGAGATCCCCAAGAACATGATTTACAAAAGCCTGGAAAACACTGGGAGCACTGGCTAAACCGAAAGGCATTACCAAGTATTCATAGTGTCCAAGGGCGGTGCTCAAAGCTGTCTTCCATTCATCCCCCCTCACGTATCCTGACCAGGTTGTAAGCACTGCGCAGGTCCAATTTTGTGAACCACTGGGCACGGTGGACCTGCTCAAGTGCTGCGGTAATCAGTGGCAGCGGATGGGGCTACTTGACAGTGATACTGTTGAGTCCACGATAATCGATACATGGGTGGAGGCCCCTGTCCTTCTTCTCGATGAAGAAGAACCCCGCCGTAGCAGGGGAAGTGGAAGGCCGGATGATCCCCGCTGCGAGGGCCTCGGAGATGTATTGTTGCATAGCCTGTTGTTCCGGAATGGAGAGCGAGTAGACCTGGACCCGAGGCGGTGTTGTTCGCAGGAGGAGATCTATGGCGCAGTCCCAGGGCTGATGTGGAGGGAGGACAGCAGCTGAACACCTCCGCCAGGTCTCGATACTCGGGAGGAATGTGTACCTGTTGGAGAGGGTCAGCACATTTGACAGACGTAGCTCTGCACGGGACACATAAACAGGCTGTCCCACATTGTGGGCTCCAGGGCACCAGGTCCCCCCGTGCTCCACTTGAAAACTGGGTCATACAGGGCGAGCCAAGGAAAACCTAGAATAATTGGGGTTTCAGGAGTAGGAATCAGATAGAAGCGTACCTGTTCTTGGTGAGCGACCCCCACAGCCAAATGGAGCGGTTCTGTCTGGGAGTTGACGTAACCTTTCCCCAAAGGCTGTCCATCAAGATCAACTTCTTTCATCCGGACTTTACATGGGGACCAGGGAAAACCGTGAGATTTAGCGAAGTCGACATCCATAAAGCAGCTGGCTGCCCCTGAGTCAATCAAAGCGGAGGTCTCAACTGAACGTTGTCCCCAGGAAATGACTACAGGTACAGAAAGGCAGTTGCAGCGGAGGGTACCACTCACCAGCGGGTCAGGTCGGATCGGGCATTTGGCCCGGAGATGTCCTGGTTCTCCACAGTAGAGGCAGAGCTGACCCTGTAAGCGGTGCTGTCTTTCGCTGGTGATGAGGCGGCCTTTGTAGAGGTGAAGGGAGTTAATCCCCTTGCTCGGAGGGCAGTGGTTATCTGGAACGGGTTGCATGCGGGCCTCTCTCTCCTTGACTTGATTGTCAAGAGCTACAGCTGCCGCAATGTACTGGTCAAGTGTCCATGTCTCGCCTCTGAATACCAGTTCTTTGCGCAGCCTGGGGTTCAGCCCCCATCGAAAGCAGACGCACAAGGCGTTTCAATCCCACTCACTCTTCTCTGCAAAGATCTGGAAGTCCACCTCATAGTCTGACATGGGACGATCACCCTGGGTTAGGTCTATGAGGCATTCGCTGGCCATCAGATCTGGGCAGGGAAGCCCAAACACTGCCTGAAAAAGGTCTTTGAACTCCTCATATTTAAGTAAGGAACAGCGCCCCCTTGCGGCAGTGGCCCAGGCAAGTGCTCGGCCAGACAGGAGGGAAATTACGTAAACAATGTGACTTAGGTCAGAATGGTAGACGTGGGGCATACTAGAAAACATGAGTCTGCACACTGAGCGGGCATACCGTCAAAGCGGTTCGGGGGGGTCAGGTGATTGTAGTGCGGTATTGACAGAGATGTGTTTGGGAGGTTAGGCGCTGCAGGAGCGGTTGCGCGCGGTGTGCAGACGTCAACTGCAGTTTTCAGGGCACTTACCACTCCATTGTAGGCGGTTATTAGGTTGGTGAGCGTTCGTTCCATCCCCTCCAGATGCGCCTCACAAGCATCTAATACTGCCAGTGCTTGGTCCAGCTCCACTGGGTCCGTGTCTAAGGCGGAACCTTCTGTCACAGTGTTTCCCCGGAGCGGGTGCGTCGAACCCAAGCGCGGAGCAGGGTAAGCTGGCACTTCAGGGGGCGATCCGGAAGACATGGTCGAGGAGGCAGGCAAGGGTAACCGATGTGTGCACATAGTCCGAAGGGAGAATCCAAGAGGCGTAATTCAAAGGCAGGCAAGGAGTCGGGGCAGACCAGGGAGTCAATCACGAGGAGCTATTACTAGGAGCGTGAGTGAGTCACGAGGCTGAAGCAAGGTCTAACCACTACGCTACCAGCTGTTAATAAATGACATTACAGTTTTTTTTGGACAAAAAACTTCAGTGCAAAAAAAAATGTAAAATGTAATAATACTCTTTACAGTCATGCAATATGTGAAAGACTAATTCCTCTTTGTGGGACATCTATTTTTAGCACGGTCCTTAGGCTGCCATACTGAATAAAAGCATGGCAGCCCTGTAAAAAATGACGGCTGACGTCAGGCAGCCGTTCAGACAAGCTGGGCATGACAGGCTCCAGTGAATCATCGTCACAAAGCAACTGGATCTCACACCAGCACAGCGTCGCTGCCACACAACCCTGTCAACCGTGGCCACGGCGGCCTGGAGGAAGCAGGAAAGCGTGCAGAAAGCAAGTTGCTGGGTTAATTAGGGCTAAACAAATGGAGTCTTGGGCAGCTTGGTAACCAAACCCGGACAGGGGGCCTGCAGTCTGGGTTGAGGGACAGGCAAGCAACCAGAATTTCTTCCATGACTGTAATTGTAGCTTGATACGAAGGAGGGTGTGAGATCCAGAATGTGAACCTCTGTGCCCAAGACAACTAAGTCCAGAACATTTGGGCCTCCATTTCTGGCACATGGCTGGGAGAGAAGTCTCTTGAATCATTCCACCACATCAGAGCAAAGACCTTGTGAGAAATCTTACACCTTCTCCTTCCAAACGTGTAGAAAACACACAGAATCCATGACACACAGAAGTATGTGCAGTGCTGTATACTGAATACTGAAACAACACTGAAATAGTTTGGTGAATAAGGTGTGTGGGTTGATAACACTACATCGAGTTCATTGGAAGTCACTTTGGAGATAAATGTCTGCTAAATAAATAAATGTAATGTAAATGTAAATGTAAATACACACAGCTCTACATGCATGCCAAACAGCATTTGCAGACAGATTCATATAACAGCACTCATACACAAGCAGTTACACACAACACACGTAGCCATAATTCCATACACACATTCAAGCACAGGAAGATGGAACCACAACCAGTCAGTATCATTGCTGCACGAGAAGAAATACATAGAGCACACAGTTAACACACCATCCTTTGCAAGAGGTCAGAGGTCAGAAAACCCAGTGCTGTCATTCACTCTAGATTTATGTTTTGACGAATAAACCATGTCGTCTGGGACATTCTTTGCGGGCCAGATCCGGAGTACACACCAGGGTACAGTTTCATAGTGTGAAGGATCCCATCTCCGAAGCCCCTGCCCCAGTGTCCCAGACACACATGTAAGATGCAAAATGATCCAGGGCTGCTGACTATCACTTACAATTCTCAGCATCATGGTATCGTACTCAGAGGAAAACATGTATTTAAACCTGGTAGTGGGAAATAGGGAAGCAGGAATCAGGAGCACCTGCCTGTCAACGATCTTATGCCTTCCAGTCGCCCAGAAATGACGTTGCTAAACAAACATGCTTGGAAAGGACCACACTTCTGAGTGCCAATATTCCATTTTTTTTTTTTTTTGTAAGAACCTTATTTACACAAAAAATTATTTATTTTATTGAGACAGTCTCATTCATGTTGCAAGTGTCAAAAAGCAAATAAGTACAATCCTAAAATCCTCCTGACTGAAATGCACAGAACTCTACAGGCCTGAATTCCATGTACTCCTGGAGTACCCTTGATTGAGGTACTTACCTTGAACAAATATGTTTCGATATAACAAGTTTAAATGGGTAAATCAGTTTGGAGAAAGGTTAACGGCTACGTTTAAATGTTCCTCGGACAAAGGCATCAGCCACATAATGAGTAAAAATTATTAATTAAGCAATGCTCATGTGAATGTCACAATTATGCTGTATATAGAACCATCCATCTCTCCTGACCAGAACAACATTAGCAGATGTTTCAAACTGGACCTTGAACTGCGAATCATATTAAGTTCTCTCTTTGACACGTAAGTGATACAAGAGGTCAGGGGTGACAAAAATGCCTTGTGGACATAAGATCCAGTAAAGGGACATATAGCACCAGCCACAAAATTACTGGAAAGTTTCCAGTCTAAGATGTAATGCTACAAATGATAGATTTGTTTTTTTTCTTAAAATATATAGTATATGAGTTGATGCTTTTTCCGAATTTGTTTCGGGGTTGTCTTAAATTCATTTTCTGTTCTGTTAACGAAGAGTTTTAAAAAAGCGCATCTCAAACTGCTGAACACCCTGTTTTCCCTGCTGTGGATGGCAAATAAACAAACACATTAAACAGCTTAAAAACTGCATCTTTCACCTGTAATTAGGACTCTCTCTCGTCCTGTTTTCCAATAACATTATTTATTACTACTGTTAATTAAAGTGTTTAATGAGTCTGCTCAGCACATCCTCCCAGGGCTTAAGGTCAGAATGCTACACATTATTATTTAGAAAAGTAATATAGCTTTACATCTGGAACTGAAAAATAAAGAAATAAATAAACATTACAAGATTTTAAATGGCTTTATGCTGCCCAAAAATAGTTTTGAGAGATGGTGCCAAAAAGGTCATGGTGAGTTGACCCTGCTTGGTTGGACAAACACACACAAGCTCTTACACACACGCAGGAAGATACACATATAAGCACATATAAAACATATTTAAAAACCATAAACATTTGCAGACACTGCATTGGCTTGGACTAGATGTTTATTGCCTTCCATTTTTTCTTGTTGTGTGTGTTTTATGTATGTTTTCCAGTTCATCTTGACATGGCCAGACTAATTTGGCAAGGGGGTCCAGCCTTGGATGCTGGACATCCATGAGAAAAAGGAATACACTTCCTTCCAATTTTGAATTTGCAAAAAAACTGTTTTATGTAATATAATGAGAGTTTTATGGTTGAAAATCTCTTTAAATACAGTATGAAAATAAAGTTACTTATTTTTAACAATTTTTATTTCATTTCTTGGGTGCAGTGGCACAGTGGGTTGGACCACAGTCCTGCTCTCCGGTGGGTCTGGGGTTCGAGTCCCGCTTGGGGTGCCTTGTGATGGACTGGCGTCCCGTCCTGGGTGTGTCCCCTCCCCCTCCGGCCTTACGCCCTGTGTTACCGGGTAGACTCCAGTTCCCCGCGACCCCGTATGGGATGAGAGGTTCTGAAAATGTGTGTGTGTGTATTTCATTTCACAGATTAAGCAACCACTTAAGAGAGAAATTATTAATGATCATAATGCTATGTTGGAGTATTTAAGACAAGACAAATCTTAATGTAAAACAAAATATTTTTTACATTATAAAAGATGTTATACAAATATTTCAATGCTTCAGTGTAGTGCTATGTAATACTTCAATATTTTTTAAACAATTTATTACACTTTTTCAGATTTTTACTTAATTCTGAAAGATATGTTTTAAAAACAATTTTGTAATCTTTCCTTTACTACTTGATTACTATTGATGTTGTTTTGTGCTCCATGTTCACTCAGGTATCGATCCAACATGGCCCAGGGGTCATCCTCTCTCTGCATGAATTAGATCAATATTCACATGAATGGTGAAATGTCTCCACATTTGAAACACACATGTGTGCACACACACATACAGACAGACCACAGCACAGACAGCTGGTCAGGCACTGATGGGGACAAAGAGGGAACATGTATTTCATTCTTGGAGGTTTGAGGCTATTCTCAGACCCCCCTCCCCCCATTCCCAGGAGTCCATTCATGTGTTTAATAGACTCCCAGTGTGTGTCATTAGTAATTCAATTTGCTCTTTATTAGCAATTCTTATCTACTGCGCAGTACACAGACAGCTGTAGCTCCCTAACCGGCCCTCTCTGTCTCACTTCGCTGCTCACAATGGAGTGGCGGGCAGCGAGGCAGCTGATTCATTAAATAAAAGACAGTGAGGAAGGGACGCAGCCAACAGAAGAGGGACAAACGGTGATAGAAATACGTTTATATGACCAGCTCTCCCCGCGAATGAAGCTTGATGTTGATAGTGCTGCACTTTGTAATATGCACTGGATTCCATTGACTTAAGGCCATTAGACTCTGATGGGAAGGTGGAGGAGGTTCACGTGGGGGGGTCGTAATTGCTCCCCAGACTGGTTCCTTCTCTGTAGTTAGTTAAAACAATCCAATTTGCAGAGTATAATTATACATTAGTCGCTTTGTTATCTGCTGTCGGGAGGTGAGTGCTGAGGTCTGATACAAGTGCAGGAGATGATGGCGTGTGCCTGCAAATTACTGCTTATCATCGGTGAGCAATTCACACACACACACACACACACACACACACACACACACACACACACACACACACACACACACACACACACACACACACACACACACACACACACACACACCTGACTATAGCAGTAAAGCATGCAGTCTCCTCCTACAGAATGGAAACTTTGTCCAAGGCTTTTGGCACTCAAATATTGCAGGAGCAAAGATCATATGAATATGGAATGTTGGTCATCCTTGGTCAATAACTGCTTAAGTAAGCCAGGGTCACAGTGGTGCAGAGCCGATCCCCGAAGCACAGAGCACTGGCAGGGCATACAGTGTACGGCATGCCGTTGTGTCCTATAATGATCACATACATTCATTCAGTCATACACTGAGGGCAACTATGAGTCACTAATTCCCCTGGAACACATCTTTGGACTGTGGAAGGAAACATACGGGAACACAACAAGAACATGCAAAACAAGCCAAATTCATTGCTACCCACTGTGCCACCTTATCACTGTACATAGTCTCAAAAGGAAAAAAATAAATATGCCAGACTGTTGCTCCTGGCTTGTGGGAACATGATCCTCTTTGGGAAGAGTGTCTGAACAAAAGTGGAACTATACATAACCATAGTAAATGGGCTTCACTGGGTTTCAGTCAAAATAAACTGTCATGATAGTAAGAAAAAAAATTTTTTTATTACTTTACAACTCTTGATTCACAATATAATATTATTTTTATCTACTTTTAACTTTTTATTAATGGCTGGAAAGTGGCAAAACTATATAGAACTGGTTAAACAACATTTTGCTTCATTACACATACTGATATTTTTGCACAAACTGAAACAATTCTCATTTCTTTTCAGTATATTCATTAATTAATCATTTTAACTAAAAAAAATCCAAGCTGCAACAAACACGGATGACGTAGGGAAACAAGATTTTTTCTGCCTATAAATGATCATTGCATTATCAGTTTGACTGCCAGTACAAACAACCCTGATTCTTCTTCTTCTTATTATTATTATTTTTAAGGCTTGAATATTTGCTCATTTTATAATAATAACAGGGAGGTGCAGTTGCACAGTGGGTTGGACCAGGTCCTGCTCTCCGGTGGGTCTGGGGTTTGAGTCCCGCTTGGGGTGCCTTGCAACAGACTGGCGTCCTGTCCTGGGTGTGTCCCCTCCCCCTCCAGCCTTACGCCCTGTGTTGCCAGGTTGCCTGGCTCACCGTGACTCCGACTGGGACAAGCGGTTCTAGAAATATGTGTGTGTGTGTGTGTGTGTGTGTGTGTGTGTGTATAATAATAACTATAAAAAATGTAACTGAGAGCAATTTAAAGATCATTTTTGGCTCTTTGCTGCCCTCTAGTGGTGATGCCTCGTGTTAAAGATGTGCATATTAGAGTGTAAAACAAGGCAAATATCTGACAGTGTTGTGTGAACTTTAACTGAAATACTGTAAGTCAGCTGTCACAAGAAACAAAATCATAGTTTTTTTTTTTGTTATTGGCAACGAAACAGCTAGTTTTTGAAGTTGTTCATTTTTATTTGCGCCTTCACTGTGACTGTTATGGTCATTATGTTTTCCAGGATAGACTCTGGACCACCACAACCCTGCCTTAGGATAGGTGTCTATGCATAGTGAGTGAGTGAGTAATTGTTCCTGGTGTAGTAGTACACAGCCTTGCAGGCACCCACAGAGTTTGTGTGTGTGCGTGCGTGCGTGCGTGCGTGCGTGCGTGCGTGCGTGCGTGCGTGTGATGTGATCATCATGATTCTCTGCATGTCCTTAACTAGGTATTAATTTATTATCTATGTATGGAATTATAAATTTAAACAAATCTGTTTTCATCAGGGGGACAGGAAGATAACTCTTATGACACAATTGTGAATGAGCTATAAGCTACAACTTGTCAAAACAGAATTACTGTAACCTCTATAAAACTCAAATAAAACTTCTACAGTGAAACTGTTTGGAATTAAGAGAAGAATGTTCAGTGGCAAAGACACACTAACCCTCAAACACTTTTCACATATCAAACATATGCATAAGTTTGTGGAAAATTCTTAACAAAAAGACAAACTTGCAACTGATACAATTATGCAATCTTTATACTGATGATCACATTTTTAAAATATTTATACAGCTATTGAAGAGTGTTAATAGGGACTTAATTATGAGCAATACAAACATCTCAGTTAGGTGTCTTGCACCTTCTGTAATGCAACTGAGGGAATTTGAATTAATACAAGTAAAAGTTTAATTTTAGAATTTAGTCAGCCTTTGTACAATCCAATTTTGAAAAACAAAGTAAAGTCAAGGATATACAGTGATTCTAGACCGTTGGGGACTAGAGCCGGGGAGAGTTGGTAACGTATTGGTTAGAGCTACTGCCTTTGGATCCAAAAGTCATAGATTCCATCCCACCTCCAGCTGTAGTAACTTTGAGCAAGGAACTTACTCTAAATGGTTCCAGTAGAGTTACCCAGCTGTATAATGTATGGGGCAGCATGGTGGAACAGTGAGTAGCACTGCTGTCTCACAGCACCTGGGTGGTGTGAGAGGTGTGGAATCAATCCCCACTCAGTCTGTGTGGAGTTTACATGTTCTCCCTGTGTCTGCATAGGTTTCCTCTGGGTGCTCTGGTTTCCACAGTCCAAAGACATGCTGTTCAGGTTCACCCACAGTGTGTGAGTGACACAGAGAGAGAGTGTTCCACTGATGGATGGATGAGTGACCCATTGTAAGTAGTGTATCTAGCAGTGTAAGTCACCTTGGTGAATAAGGGGTGTGAGATGATAGCAGTACATGGAGGTCACTGGAAGTTGCTTTGGAGAAAAATGTCTGCTAAATAAATAAATGGGTAATAATTGTAACCATAACATTGTAAACTGCTTTGGAGAAAAGCATCAGCTAAATGAATAAATGTAGATGAGTGATGATTCTTGTTAATGAATGTTGGTTCCATCACATTTTCATTATAAGCAATGGCTACAGTGCTAAGAAAATAGCACAGCATCTCTCATAAGAAAATAGAGGAAAAGCACTGTTCCTTCACTGTCCTCTTCCAGTGCTATTTGGCTGTCCCAGAGGACTGTTCCTGGGCAATAAATCGATAAATTAATTACATAAAAATGTTATAAAGAAAAAAGAAAGGAAACAAGAAATAAAAACTGATGAGTGTTGTGTAGAAAAGCAACAAGAAGAACTGGCAACCAGGGCATAAATGGGAAAAAGGGAAGATGGCGCTTGGGATTAAAAGGTGTAAATTATCCTGATTTATACCTTAACGCCTAACCCTTAAGTGTGAATATGTGAGGAGTATGCAGCTACCTTCTGTTCACATCATTATCAATATGTAACTTGGCTTTCATTTTGCGGATTAACCAACCAGTCAAGAGAAATGTTACTAATGACCATGTGGCCATGTTGAAAGACACTTACTTATAAAATCCACACTTATAGTTTCCATGTTATTATTGAAAGTTTCATGTAAGTAAATTACTAAAATTACTGATAAAAATCACAATACTGTGCTGAAATAAAGTGATTTAATGGCATTTGCTGCCTGTCAGCCGGGGGTGCGGTGGCGCAGTGGGTTGGACCACAGTCCTCCTCTCCGGTGGGTCTGGGGTTCGAATCCCGCTTGGGGTGCCTTGCGACGGACTGGCGTCCCGTCCTGGGTGTGTCCCCTCCCCCTCTGGCCTTACGCCCTGTGTTACCGGGTTGGCTCCGGTTCCCCGTGACCCCGAATGGGACAAGCGGTTCTGAAAGTGTGTGTGTGTGTGTGTGTGTGTGTGTGTGTGTGTGTGTGTGTGTGTGTGTGTGTGTGTGTGTGTGTGTGTGTGTGTGTGCTGCCTGTCATTTTTTCTTTTTTAAGGATTCTGGAAAATACAGCTAAGTCTTCTCCTACCTTATGCACATGAAAGCGGGCAGCTGGTAGCGTAGTGGTTAGAGCTGCTGCTTTTGGACAAAAGGTTACAGGTTCATAAAATGCTTCCCTAAATTGCTTAAGTAACAAAATCACCCAGCTGTGAAAATGGGTGATTTAATTTAAAGCATCTAACATTTTGTCACGGTACAGAAAAACGTCAGCTAAACGAGTGTAAGTAATTTCGTTATTGCTAAAATATTGTAGCGCACAGCGCCGCGGGTTTGGATGGGGCGAAGAAGAACGCGGAGGCAGCATTCATAACGAACGATTTATTCGAACACCGGCATAATGGAAATGATGCTCTCAGTCCGAGGACCCCGTTTCCTCCAGGACCTGTACTTACAGCCAGCCTGCCTAGCGCTCCTAAGTTCTCTCTCAGCACCGTGGCAGACACAGTCAACCCACCATTTCCCCCCGAAGTGCCCCCAGCGGTTACAAACAATATTTACAGATTTCCCATAATGCAACTATTTACATTAAGCACACGCTCCCTCCTAAAACAGTAACGCGGGGTCGTTACAATATCACCAAATCCTTTTAAAATGGACAACCTTACACTTACATTTATTCATTTAGCAGATACTTATGCCTCACTAGAGTTCATTATTACCCTTGAGATTCACATCAGTTTGCATCCAGAGCGAGGCAGAGCGTCAAGTCACACACCGGTTGCTGAGACAGCGTCTTTGGATAGAATGGAGTCCTTGTTCGACGTAAATTCTATCCTGAATGTATCGTCTGACGGCATACCCGTGTGCTGTGTATTATACAACATGTTTTGTTTGGTTGCACCTGCTGACATTGTAGAACATTTCATTTGCTTGAAATGAGTAACAAATAATGACTTGGTGCGGAAGCCAAGGTCCCCGATTTAGAAGAGCTCATTAAGAATTTGATTTCTATACGAGAAACGGAGAGTTGGTTGGCTCTAGATTATAATTCGGTGGTAAAATTTGCCCTTGATTCTGCTGCTCCACCGAAAACTAAACTTCTTCGAAATATAAAAACTCGCTATGGTTCAACGAATCAACTCGTGCAATAAAGTTAAAATGTCGTAAATTAGAGCGTAAATGGCGTTCAACTAAACTAAACGTTTATTATGTAGCCTGGTCCGATTGTCTAAAAAATATATATAAAAATGCACTTTTTCATGCCATATCCGAATACTACGCAAAGTTAATTGATGAAAATCACAGGAACCCTCCTCGTTTCCTGTTTAATACCATCGCTTACTTAACTGGTAAACACAAAGATAAACAATGTATTTCTGATACCATTACTAAGATGAATTTATGTCGTTTTTCAATAAGAAATTAGTGAATATCCGCAAATACATAGTGCCTCCTAGTTCGGTTTTAGCAAACATAAGCGCTTCTGATGATATTAGTTGTCCGCACTATCTCAGTAACGTCGACGTAATAACTGAGAAGAAATTACCGTGCTAATTCGCTCTATGAAAAGTACTACCTGTCCTTAGACCCAATCCCCACTAAATTACTGAAAGCTGCAGTTTCCGTGCTTGCGGAACCTATTATTAATACGTCGTTACTAAATGTCTGTGTTCCAATCGCCGTTATTTATTAGACCCCTAAAGAAATCGGATCTGGACTGTAATCCATGTAATTATAGACCGATCTCCAATTTACCGTTTTTATCCAGAATTCTTGAAAAAATCGTAGCGTCCCAAATTGTAAAATATCTTAATCACCATAATATATTTGAAAAAATTTCAGTCTGGTTTCCGCACTGGTCACAGCACTTACACGTGTTGTTAATGATATTCTCATTTCTTCTGATGCTGGTCAGATCTCTATTCTTATGTTACTTGACTTGAGTGCTGCGTTTGCTTTGATACTGTTGACCATAGTATCTTACTGAGTAGACTTGGAAACCTGGCTGGGCTAAGAGGTACTGTTCTGAAGTGGTTTGAATCGTATCTAGCAAACCGTGAACAATTTGTATTGAAATCCGATGACAGCACCCCGTCCATCTCTACTATGGTTCAGTATGGTGAGCCGCAGGGCTCGGTGTTGGGTCCATTACTTTTCTCACGTTATATGTTACCACTGGGTGATATTATTCGCAAGCACAATGTTAATTTCCATTCGTATGACACAGCTTTATGTATGGTTCAAGCCTGATGATCCATCACATGTAGTGTCATTAACTAATTTTTTTACCAGTATAAAATTATGGATGAGTAATTTTTTATCTCTAAATGCCAGTAAAACAGAGGTACTTGTGGTGGGTGGTGATGCTAAAACTCTCGACACAATCACGTCAATCTTTACAACAAATGGTATTACCTTCAAGCGTACCGATTGTGTCAAGGATTTGGGTGTCCTGCTGGATGGAAAGCTGTTATTTGTATCGCGTGTAAATGCTTTGATTAAGGCGTGCTTCCTTCAATTAAGAAGCATAGCTAAACTGCAGCGATTCCTTTGTAGACGGGATTCTGAGAAACTGGTTCATGCTTTTGTTTCCAGCAGGCTGGATTACTGTAATGCTTCATTGTCAGGTTGTCCGTACCAGACTGTATCCAGGCTACAGTTGGTACAAAATGCTGCTGCGAGAATTGTTACTAGAACTAGCAAGTACGACCATATAACACCGGTACTTAAATCCTTGCATTGGCTTCTGGTCTCTTGTAGAGTTGATTTATAAAATCCTACTTTTGACCTATAAGGCAATACATGGCATTGCTCCAGCTTACCTTTGTGAGATCATTAATTTCTATATCCCAGGACGATATCTCCATTCATTAGATGCAGGTTACCTTAAGTTAAAGTACCTGTGATCGATAAGACCTCAGTAGGAGGTCGCGCCTTTAGTTATAGAGCACCTAAACTGTGGAATAGTCTACCAGTTACTATCAGAAATGCCCAGTCTATTTCTGTTTTCAAATCCCGACTTAAGACTTATATGTTCACTCAGGCATTCCACCTTGTAATGTAATTCAATCTGCCTTGGTTATTTATTTTATCACCTTTACAAAAATGCATTTTGAATTTACTTAAGTAACAAATTACTAACTCTGTCCTATCTTCTCGTTGAGCACTACCTCGCTACATAAGACCTGAGGAGGCTGGCCAGTGGTGACAGATGAATCCCATGCTGACAGAGGATGATGTCCATCTGCTGTGACGATCAAGACGTTCCATGCCGAGTCGGGGATCCAAGATGCCATTCACCAACATTATAATTACTTGTTAAACACAGGCTTACAAACTGTTATGTTCTAGAATGCCCAGGAGGGGTGCGCTACCACTGGTCCGTGGACCCACAGAGGTTTTTTCTCCTTCAACTTTCAGTTGGGAGTTTTTGTTCCTTTCCCCGGTGGCCAGTAGGTATACTTATAGCTCTATAATAAGTTCTCCATTATGGTATCCATTAGTTAACCGTCTTCTTTGTTTATATCTGTTTTTCTTGCCTTATGTCTGTGTTAAAGTGCTCTGTCTCATTGAGTGAGAAGAGCGCTCTCTTAAAAAAAAAAAAAATCAGTTTACCTTCTATGACCTGGATTGTTTAAATAGTTTGTTCAATAAGGGTATGGAAATGTAAAAATGTGTGTGTTCAATAAGCTTGTATCTGTCATGATTGCTCAGAGACGGAGGGACTCAAGCGCAGAGTAGAGAGAGAGGGTTAATCAATCCAAATCAGTTTCCAAAAGCAGGTCGTGGGTCAGGCGATTGGCAGACAGTGTACGAAGGGCAAGGGCAAAGACAAAGAACTTGGTCGGAAAACAAAGGCAAAGGTCGGTCTCGGGCAGAGTTCACTGTGGCAATGTCGTGCAGGAAACAGATAGTCAAAACTAGGTTCCACACCCCAGCTTGCACGTCGTCCCTCTTTATGCTCACTTCCATCAGGAAGCAGCAGGTGTCGCCGATGAGGTGGGTGCGCAGGGCGTGACAGTATCATAATGACTTAGATGATGATCAGGTCACATTTTATGAGCCACTCTTGCATAAATCCAGATAATTCACAAACCTTTTTGTCACAACTGTATTAATTCAACCTTTACTGTGAAAAACAATGGTAAACACAAAATAAATTAATGAAAACAACGCAAATGAGGTCACATGTTGAACAAATTGATGTTGTCTGGATAGTGCAAATAAGACTTTGATTACAGTCATTATGACAGTATATGGCTATAACTATCTTATTTGTTTGTCTTACACCTTTGTTCAGCACTCTGTCACTGTGGGAGAAAAGTGCTCTATAAAAATGATTTATGATAGTAGAATGTATTCAGAATAATAAAGGAGCTGCAATAATAAAGGAGTGACAAATCTGTTTTAATTTATCAGACCAGCAGAGTTTACACATACATAAACACACACTGCCTGAACCACTTGTCCCATTCAGAGTTGCAGGGAGCCAGAGCCTAACCCAGCAACACAGGGCATAAGGCTGGAGGGGGAGAGGACACACCCAGGACAGGATGCCAGAGTGTCGCAAGGCCCCCCAAGTGGGACTCGAACCCCAGACTCACCAGAAAGCAGGACTTAGTCCAACCCACTGTGCCACCACACCCCCCACAGCAAAGTTTAATCATGTGTAAATTTAAGAATATGCTGCTGCAGTTTCTTGGGGACCTTAGAACAATGGGGCCCTAACTACTCAGGTGTTCTGCTGCTGCCTACGAACAGGGTTAATTGTGAAATCCACATCTCTCTTAGACCCTTTTCAATTCCCAAAAAAAATACAGTGACATGGTACCCTTTAAAGAAAGTAATTTAAATCAAGCGAAAATGCACTGTCTCCCCTAAACACTCCTCACAGGCTTCACATGTAGTGTAACAAGATCAGTTCTTAAGCATAATGTAAAGCATTTTCACTTCACACTCTGGCACCTTTGTTCATTACAAGTGCAAGCAATGGACCGCTAAATTGTACTGCAGAGCAGGGCACGCAGGTGGTCTAATGTTTAGGGCGGTCACCTCGAGGCACCTGACCTCTGCTTTTGAGTCCAGCCCTCTGTCTGAATGGCTTCTGCAAGTTCTTCTTGCACTTTTGTTGTTTTCTATAGCTTTCGTGCCACTTTCTGGAGACATGCTGTTCAGGTGACTTGGTTAGTCTAACTGTCTGTAACTGTCGGGAGTTATTCTTTGTGTGACTGCCCTTTGACGTACTAATATAGCGAGAGAGGTTTATTCGGGACAGGCCCTGGGTCCCTCTAACCCTTCGTGTTAAATTGAAAAATTTGGTTTTGTATATATGTATGTAAAAGTATTATTTTTTTAATGCAGCACATGATTAGGCAAGTTCAATACATTTTCTCAGTGATTCAACCACTGGGAATTGACTCTGCAACTTTAATTTTGTTCTAGCTCTTTAAAATCACTAGCTCTTTCAGACACATTTTAAACGGTTTCTCACGGAAGAAAAGGGTTTCCAAATTACCAGTTTAATGGTTATTTAAAATCTTTAGTTCTATGTAACGGTGGTATTAATGCTGACAAAGTAATGTACCCAGTATAAAATATTATCCTGCTTAATGAGCTTTCTTTAAAGATGGAAATTTATAAATTTCTTTTTTGCAGTGTATTTCTATATCAGAATTATCCTGCCTGCCTCTTTATTCTGATCTTTTCTGCAGCCGTTTCGCATACATGGTTTGTAACCTACACACACACATTTTCAGAACCGCTTGTCCCTTACGGGGTCACAGGGAACCGGAGCCTACCCGGCAACACAGGGCGTAAGGCCAGAGGGGGAAGGGGACACACCCAGGACGGGACGCCAGTCCACCGCAAGGCACCCCAAGCGGGACTTGAACCCCAGACCCACCGGAGAGCAGGACTGCAGTCCAACCCACTGCGCCACCGCACCCCTATATACCCTTTTAACTTAAATCCATAATGTTGTGCAGTGATCTCTGACTTACATAACAGCACCACTCAGTGACTTATCAGATTAAGTCAAAGTGGCAAAATAAAACTTGTGCATTGCGCAGCTTTTTGGTGATTATTTTTTTGTTCTCGTAAATTTATCGGTTGGCTCTCACAATAATAACTTGAATTTGAACTGATTTGAATATTGATTTGTTTGGGAGCAGCTTGTTTTACACTTAATATCTTGTGTTTGATTACATGACTCATGGTCACCATCACTGAAGAGATGCCAGTTTACATTGGACCTCTTCAGTAATCCAACACCTCTCAAGATCAGTTGGTTTCTGGGTGGATAACTGTAGCCCTGCCCCAGTTTTCCTACATTAGGTCTGATCAAATCGGTGCTGAAAAAAATGGTTGAAATCATACTTTAGATTTTTTCTCTTTTTTTTCCCCCTGATACATTACTTTTCTGGTGCTACAAAGTTATTATTTATACTGTAAAAGACCTTCCGGTTTGCCACTGTTCAATTACACATAATCAATGCAGCTCTTATTCTTATGTTCCAGTAACATAAGAATAAAAGCATTCTTGCATCTCTCAGATTTCCAGTTTTTTTAGGCTGTGGATTAAGTCAATAATACTGAAATCCTGACTCAGGAGATGGCCAGACTAGGAAATAATACCCTGCTTGGTAAGGGCTATCCAGTACTATATCATCAATATGTAAAAATGAAGAAACTCAGATTGCCACAGCGACAATGATGCTTTTAACAACATAAGCATCCCAGTGACCTGGGATTTCAAGTTTTAACCTTCATGTATTTCACTGACACTCTTCTCCAAAACATCTTACAGAGTTATACAATTTACACCAAATTACCCAACTATATTGTTTCTGTTTATTGATTTAAGTGGAGCAATTTAGGGTGAATACCTTACATCCTTACAGTCAAAGATGGAAGCTTTAAACACTTGCACTACCTGCCATTATTCTGATCTCTAAGCATAGAACCTGTCACATCCATGCCCTCAAGCCAAGCAGCTGCACCTGACGCTAATCAACACAGCCAGGGATAAAGGCAGCGCCGTCCCCTGCACAGGGTTGCAGAATCTACAATGCCTACCTCCTTGGCTTGTATAGTCAGCGCTCTACTCCCTACACCCTGTTCATTGTTCCTGTTTCCTCTAGCTTTTGACCCCTGCTTGTTAATCCATGTACTGAGTGTTGCCTTGCCCCTAAAATGATGTCTGAGCCTCAGAATACACACACCTGTCCCCGACCAGCGATTTCACCTGCTCCTGTGTTTTGTCCAGAATAAATGCACCTGCACTTGGGTCCCAAAACCTACCTCCTGTGTCTGCGGGTCTTTGTGCTGACAGAACCATCTCAGTCATGAGGGTCTTTCTTTTCTTTCAGACTGTGTATCCTGTTATGTGGGAATGCAAGTCTCTGTAGCATTGGGAGATGCCAAGGAGTAGAAGATGATCTAAATACACTTTACATGTATATGATTTGAGAGGCTGACAGGAATCTACTGAGAAACCAATCAGAGACACAGGAGCTACCAGGCCAACTTAGCCCAATTCTTCTCTGCTGTGATTATTAATATTTGGTAGGACAGAACACTCTCTGAAATCAAAGTCTCCTTACCTTTTTTACTTTGTATAATATGTCTGGAATTCAAGAGCATTCATCTGAGGAGGAAACAAGAAACTCATCTTAATAGGGTTAAAAATATCACTAATTTATTTATTTTATAAAAATGGCACTCATTTATAGGCTTTGTTTTATTTATAATATGAGAAAATAACTTGTGTTTTCCAGTGCTCCACATAGATCTCAGAAAGTGAGGCCATAGAGGTACATTTGGGATATAGAACCCTTTAACCCGTTATTAACAGGTGCAAATGGCAAGAAGAGATAAATGGAAAGTGGAGAAGGTAAAAGTAGGGGAAAAAAGAATTTACCTCAAGTCCTCAAGTGTATGAATGAGAACTGCAGCTGTAAGGAATAATTTGCAGAAAATGTGCAAGGTGCTGAAAGTAAGAAGCTGTGGTTTGACCTAGATAATGACTCCTGGCAGGCTAATGAATATTGTAATAAGATGAGAAATAACTGCAAAGATACAAATGTGGAATTTGTGTAATAAGGATAGTGAATCTCATGTGTTGTCAAGATCCCACTCTTAACAGAAGTGGACACAGCTACTCCTCTATTAGTGATGACCAGACACAGGTAGCCTTTGCAGTGGAAACTCCTTACTGACATCGTAATGTCATCTGAGTCAAAGCTTAATATATTGTAATGACTTGCGTTGCAGTGAGTTTGTGTGGGAAAATGTGTTTATTGTAAATAGTTGACTTGTGGGTAAATGGAATTGTGTTTAACTGTTGTGGGGATTTACGGAGAATATAAGGGGATGACTGTGTTTACCAGTGGGAAAAAAGGAGAAAGCCTGAGGGGCGCTTAGCAGGCTGGGAAAGCAGGCTTGAGGTGTAGGTCCTTGAGGAAAAGGGGTCCTTGGACCGAAAGCATTATATCCTTGTATGTTGGTGTTCCAATGAACACTGCCCGTGAGTCCTTCTTTGCCCCATCAGAACCCAGAGTACAGCGTGCTACATTGCTGTCAGAGTGGAATTCGGCAGGATGTCTAAAAACTGGATTCAGGAACTGTGGAACACCAAAGATGAAGAAAGAAGCCGGAGGGGCAAAAAAAAACAGCGAGCAGTGAAAGAAGAGCCTGCGACAGTGGGGGTTGAGGCGAAGGAGCTGTTGCAGAGCACAGGTTTCCAGGGGGCCCCTGGAAAGCACACACTCAGGCGAAGATGACAGAGAAGAACTGCGAGGTGCTGCTGAAGACGGACGAGCAGGTCAAGTAGGGTCTCATTACACCCAGGGTACAAGTGGCGAAAGGAGGCAGCAAACCGCCGCTGAGTGTGGGTGTTTGGAAAAGTCCCCCTATGCCCGTAAAGAGCGGTGCTTTCCTGAAGAGGTTGGACAACATGCTGGATGGTATGGAACAGCTCATCTACAGCGGCGCTATGAGACAACAGCACTACTCAATGTGCCACCATGCTGCCCCTGTGCAATGTGTGTAATAATTTTAAATATTTTCTTTAATAATGGAAATCCCTATATGCAAGTACTTGTGCAGTGTAAACTGGTTCACAGGGTGGTTTGCGACAAATTGATTGTCAAGAGGAGGGGTGCGGTGGCGCAGTGGGTTGGACCACGGTCCTGCTCTCTGGTGGGTCTGGGGTTTGAGTCCCGCTTGGGGTGCCTTACGGCGGACTGGCGTCCCGTCCTGGGTGTGTCCCCTCCTTCTCCAGCCTTACGCCCTGAGTTGCCGGGTAGGCTCCAGTTCCCCGTGACCCCATATGGGACAAGCGGTTCTGAAAATGTGTGTGTGTGTGTGTGTGATTGTCAAGAATCGTGTCTGCATCCAAATCTTTCCTTTTGTTTGCACTCTTTGTATTGTTTTCTGACATGTACGTCGATTTGGAGGAAAATATATGTGAAATGAATAAATGTAAATGTAAACTTCATTTTAACTTCATTACCAACAATCAGGGAAGTGGGTAGTGTTGCACAGAGCAGACTGGACACTCAGGTGTGGACCCAGTTGCGGGATTGTTTATTGCAAAGGTACAATGCGCAAAGCAACATTCGTGGTTGGGGACAGGTGTGGTTCAATCCGAGGTGCAACCGTTGTTCAGGAGAAGAATCTGAAGACATGGTTGATGGAGCAAAGTGAGAGTCGATGCCATTGGAAGCTGGAACAGGGACAAGGAAACAGACAAGGGAGCAAGGAGGGAGATGCACTGAAAAGTAGGTAAGACGAGGTAGACATGTCATGAGTGCAGGAGGGACAGTTGTCTCAAAGAGATTCATTTTCAATTCAATTCATTTTATTTTTATAAAGCATTCTCACGCAGTGACACAGAGCGCTTTAACATAGGCAAAAGGCAAGAAAAACAAATACATCAGATAAAGAAACAAGACAATTGACTACCAGCTGTCATAATACAATGCTTTTATAGTACTATAAGTATGCCTACTGGCCATGGAGGAAAGGAACAAAAACTCTCAATTGAAAATTGAGGGACAAAAAAACCTCTGGGGGTCCAAGGGCCTGTGGCTGCCCACCCCTCCTGGGCATTCTAGATTAAGTAACAATTCTAAGCCAATTTACAAGTGATAATGATATTGTTGCTATATGGTAGCTTGAATCCCCAGCTCAGCATGGTATGTCTTGTCCATCATGGCAGTTGGTCATCATCTTTAGCCAGCATGGGATGCGTCTGTGACCACTGGCCGGCCTCCAGAAGTTTTATGTAATGCAAGTGGAATTACATTTCGGGGTGGAATGCCTAAGTAAATATGTTAGTCTGGATTTGAAGACAAAGGCAGACGGGGCATTTCTGAGAGTAACTGGTAGAGTATTCCACAGTTTAGGTGCTCTGTAACTAAAGACGCGACCTCCTGCTGAGGTCTTACTGATCACAGGTACTTTAAGGTAACCTGAATCTAATGAACAAAGATATTGTCCTAGGATATACACACACAGAGGCTGAAGCCTCTTGCCCCAAGCAGGGTCACGGCAAGTTAGAGCTTAACCCAGCAACACAGGGTGCAAGGCTGGAGGGGGCACACCCAGGACAGGATCCCAGTCCGTCAGAAGGCACCCCAAGCAGGACTCGAACCCCAGGCCCACCAGAGAGCAGGACCCAGCCAAGCCCGCTGCGCCACCACCGCCCACCCACAACCTCTCATTCCTGGGATATAAGAATCAATAATTTCATAAAGGTAAGCTGGAGCAATGCCATGTATTGCCTTATAGGTCAAAAGTAGGATTTTATAATCAACTCTAAATGCGACTGGGAGCCAATGCAACGATTTAAGTACCGGTGTTATTTGGTCATACTTCCTAGTTCTAGTGACAATTCTCATAGCAGCATTTTGTACCAACTGTAGCCTGGATACAGTCTGGTATGGAAAATCCAATAATAAAGCATTACAATAGTCCAGCCTGCTTGAAACAAAAGCATGAAGCAATTTCTCAGCATCCTATCTACATAGGAATTGCAATAATTTAGCTATGTTTCTTAACTGAAGGAAGCATGACTTAGTCAAAGCATTTACTTGAGGTACAAATGACAGCTTTCCATCCAGCAGGACACCCAAATCCTTAACACAATCCGTACACTTGAAACTAATACCCACCCACACACACACTGCCTGAACCGCTTGTCCCATACAGGGTTGCGGGGAGCCAGAGCCTAACCCAGCAACTCAGGGCATAAGGCTGGAGGGGGAGGGGACACACCCAGGATGGGACACCAGTCCGTTGCAAGGCACCCCAAGCAGGGCTTGAACCCCAGACCTACCGGAGAGCAGGACCCAGTCCAACGCACTGTGCCACCCTATGAAACTAATACCATTTGTTGTAAAGATTGGCGTGATTATGTCAAGAGCTTTGGTATCACCACCCACCACAAGTGCCTATGTTTTATTGGCATTTAGAGATAAAAATTTTTACTCTTCCATAATTTTATATTGGTTACAGACACCACATGTGATGACTCATCAGGCTTAAACAATACATATAGCTATGTGTCATCGGCATACAAATGGAAATTCACATTGTGTTTGCGAATGATGTCACCCAGTGGTAACATATAGAGTGAGAACAGTAATGGCCCCAACACAGAGCCTTGTGGCACACCATACTGAACCATAGCTGAGATGGAGGGGGTGCAGTCATCAGATTTCAATACAAATTGTTCAATACAAATTGTTCACGGTAAGCTGAATATGAGTCGAACCACTTTAGGAGAGTACCCTTTAGTCAAACCACGTTCTCAAGTCTACTCAGTAGGATACTATGGTCTACAGTATCGAATGCAGCACTCAAGTCCAGTAACATAAGAATAGAGATCTGACCAGCATCAGAAGGGATGTACACAAGCTGTATAGAAAAATGAGAATGAAAAAAAGAACTTGAAGTTGAAACTGAACTTGAAGAGATGAGAATATTATTAACAACATGTCTGAGCACCATTCAGTGCTGTGACAAGTGTGGAAACCAGACTGAAATTTTTCAGACATATTATGATTATTAAGCTATTTTACAATTTGGGAAGCTACAGTCTTTTCTAGAATTCTTGATAAAAACGGTAGATTGGAGATGGGTCGATAATTACATGAGTTATTGCAATCCAGATCCAATTTAAGTGGCCTAATAATGGCGATTTTAAAAAGCTTTTGGAACACAGCCATTAGTAACGACATATTAACAATAGGTTCTGTAAGCACGGAAACTGCAGCTTTCAGTAATAATTTCAGTAAATGCAGCTTTAGTGGGGATTGAGTCTAAAGGACAGGCAGTATCTTTCATAGAGCAAAATATTTTCTACAGTTATTAGGTCGAAGCTATTGAAACGGTGCAGACAGAAACTAATATTATCATCGTCAGAAGCGCTTAGCGGCTAAGACCGAACTAGAGGGCACTGTGGATTCGCGGATATTCTCTAATTTATTATTGAAAAACAACATAAATTCATCATTAGTAATAGAAGCAGAAATACATTGTTTATCTTTGTGTTGAACAGTTAAGTAAACGATGGTATTAAAGAGGAAGTGAGGGTTCTTCTGATTTTCATCAATTAACTTTGTATATTCGGATCTGGCTTTTAAAAAAAATACTTCTATATTTTTTAGACAATCGGATAAGGTTACATAATAAACGTTTAGTTTACTTGAACGCCATTTACTCCCTAATTTATTACATTCTATCTTAATTGCATGAGCTGACTCATTGAACCACGGCGAGTTTCTTACAGTTCGAATAAGTTTAGAGTGTAAGGCGAATTTTACCACTAAATTGTACTTGAAAACCCACTCACTCACATTTGCTGAAGCCGCTTGTCCCAAGCAGGGTGGCGGCGAGCCGGAGCCTAACCCATCAATGTAGGGCTTGGGGTTGGAGCGGGAGGGGACACCCCCAGGGCAGGACGCCAGTCCAAGCAGGACTTGAACCTCAGAACCACCGAGATCAGGACCCGGCCAACCCCGCTGCACCACCACGTCCCCTACTCAGAAACCATTTGATCAATATCTACGCTCGTTCCAAAATCAAAGCTTCTTGTCACGGTTGCGCGTAGCGCGGACGGACTCAAGTGCAGAGTTCCCGGATCGAAGTTCACGGAAGCTGAATCAGAATCCATAAGCAGAGTTGAGGGGCAGGCGAGGGTCAGGTGATCAGCAAATGTTGTACAAAGGGCTAGGCAAAGAACGTGGTCAGGAAGAAACAGGCAAAGGGTCGAAGTCGGAATAGGTTCTCAGTAACACGGTTCGCAGGGAAACAAGGAGGCAAAACAAAGTTCCGCGTCTGGGCTTCCTCGGCTTCCCTCTTTATTGCCGTTCCCTGGTGTTGCCGATGTGCTGGCTGCGGGGAACGTGACAGTACCCCCCCCTCCACGGGCGGCCCTGGACGCCCTTGGCCGAGAAGGAGGACGCCCCCGGGAGCGCGGGGCCGGGCACTCGGGATGGTCCCTGTGGAAAGCGGCCACCAGGTCGGGGTCCAGGATGTCCGAAGCAGCTACCCAGGAACGCTCCTCCGGACCGTACCACTCCCAGTCCACCAGATATTGCAGCCGCCCTCTCCGTCGGCGAGAGTTCAGCAGGGCTCGGACCGTATAGACATCGTCCCCTGCGAGGGGTAGTGTAGACGGTGGTGTGGTTCCTACTGGTGGCTGATGCAAGGACACCCCTACCGGTTTCAGGAGGGAAACATGGAACGTTGGGTGCACTCGGAGGTCAGGAGGCAACTGAAGGCGGTAAGTAACCGGCGTGACATGACGCATTACCTTGAAGGGGCCGATGTAGCGGGCCCCGAGTTTCTTTGAGGGGATCTTCAGGTGAAAGTCTCGGGTGGAGAGCCAAACTCTTTGCCCAGGCAAGAACGAAAGGGTGCGCCGGTGCCGGTCCGCCTGACGTTTGTGGCGTTCCGCACTGCGGAGCAGGTGGGCCCGGACCATCCTCCAGACGCGGGTGCTCTCATTGTGCCATCTTTCCATGGCCTGAACAGGATTTGGAGAGGTCTCGCTAGGGAACAGGACAGGTTGGTAGCCTAACACACACTGGAAGGGAGACATACCTGTGGATGTATGAGGCGCGGAGTTGTGGGCATACTCTGCCCAGGCCAGGTAACGAGCCCAGTGGTGGGGTTTTTGGGAACAGTAGGCTCGGAGAAACCTTGAAACATCCTGTTGTAAGCGTTCTACGTGGCCGTTGGCTTGCGGGTGGTATCCCGATGTAAGGCTGACCGTTACTCCGAGCCGGCCCCAAAAGGCCTTCCATACCCGAGAGGTGAACTGGGGCCCTCGATCGGAAACAATGTCTTCGGGGAGTCCGTAGAGTTTGAATACTTGCTCGAATAGGATCTCCGATACCTTGAGAGCGGTAGGCAGCTTCGGAAGGGGCACCAGTCTGCAAGCCTTGGAGAAACGATCTATGACAGAGAGGATCACGGTCTTACCCTCTGAGACCGGTAGGTCCACTAGGAAATCCAGCGCCACATGGGTCCAGGGTCGGGTCGGCGTAGGCAAGGGTTGTAGGAGACCAGCTGCCTTTTCGGGCACGGTCCTGGTCTGAGCGCAGGTGGCACAGGCACAGGTGCATGAGATAATTACCCCTGGCTGGTCAAAAACCGCTTCGAACTTCTCGCGGAAAATGTCATAGGTAGTTCTTGTGCGAGTGCGCCACCCAGCGGCTGCCCACACATGGGCTGGACCGGTTAATAATAATGACAAGACAAAAGCGATCTTAGCTGCGTTCGTCTGATACGTGCACGGAGAACACTCAAAAACCAACTCGCACTGCATCAGAAAGTCCTGACACTGATCGGGCGAACCGTCATACCTCTCTGGGGTCGCGATCCTTGTGACCGTCCCCGATGCCTCGGGGGGCGTGGGCGGGGCAGGCTCAGCAGGAGTCGCGGGTGCACCCTGGAAGTCAGGTTTGAGAATACCTCCGGTCTGGAAGACCTGGACTAATCCGTCGATCTTTTCTTGCATGCGCTGCAACGACTGGTATTGTGCTCCCAAAAATTCGCCTTGCTTGGTGAGCGCTGTACGCAGTTGTGCATACTCCGCTGAGTCCTGGTAGCAGGCGGAACCTTCTGTCACGGTTGCGCGTAGCGCGGACGGACTCAAGTGCAGAGTTCCCGGATCGAAGTTCACGGAAGCTGAATCAGAATCCATAAGCAGAGTCGACGGGCAGGCGAGGGGCAGGCGAGGGTCAGGCGATCAGCAAACGTTGTACAAAGGGCTAGGCAAAGAACGTGGTCAGGAAGAAACAGGCAAAGGGTCGAAGTCGGAATAGGTTCTCGGTAACACGGTTCGCAGGGAAACAAGGAAGCAAAACAAGGTTCCGCGTCTGGGCTTCCTCGGCTTCCCTCTTTATTGCCGGTGTCGCCGATGTGCCGGCTGCGGGGAACGTGACACTTCTAATCATGTAATCAGTAATTTTAGCAGTAATAATTAATCAGTCTGCTGCACAATTGTGCTCTTACTGTAGTCAGCCAGCACCAGCAGGTATAGATCCAAGGTTAATAAATACACACACATTTTCAGAACCGCTTGTCCCATACAGGGTCGCGGGGAACCAGAGCCTACCTGGTAACACAGGGCGTAAGGCCAGAGGGGGAGGGGACACACCCAGCACAGGATGCCAGTCCATCGCAAGGCACCCTAAGCGGGACTCGAACCCCAGACCCACCGAAAAGTAGAACTGCAGTCCAACCCACTACGCCACTGCGCCACCACACCCTTGGTTAATAAATAATGATTGGAAATATAGTCTTGTTTAGGAATAATATTAACATGATGAACATCTACGCCGTAGGCTGTATGCCAAGATCGAGCGTATGGTTACGGGAATGAGTAGGACCGTTACAACTTGAGTAAAACCAACGGAATTTTAATTTAAGAGAGACATAAAATTAGCAAGAGTATCCAATGACACGTCTATGAATATTGAAATCAGCCATCAAGATTATTTTGTCATGAGTAATGACTAAATCGGTTATAAAGTTACTAAATTCATCGATCGAGAAAAGAGGAATACAGTCCAGGTGGACGGTAGAAAGTTTTAAGGATGTAGGAAAGTACATATTGGCGCTGCTCAGCTGGCGACTCGCTTACCTGCTCTACTAGCAATCTGGTGTGTTGGTGTGTCCTTTATCCTTTGTTTTGTGACAGTTATACTGCTCTTCGGACCGTGTTTGTTTGTGTAAACGCCGGGCGTGTGTGACGTTGCTAACATGGAGCGCCGGCGTAGTGCGATTAGTTATAGTCGAAACACACTCCTGGCTCTCCGGATCCCAATGGGACTGATAGACCAAGCGGCACCCGGGCTACTGGACAACATTCCGAATGATCTGAAACGACCGGCAGGACGGATTGAGAGGCGGACCGGGTCGACGGCTTTCGGTTGTGGCGAGCCCAGCGGATCAACGGCCCGGAGGAGAAAGCGCGGGAGACGGGGAGGAATCAGGAGACTAAAGTAACGGGATCCAGAGACCAGCATTACCTCCTATAATCCTGGGTAACCTGCGCTCCATTCAGAATAAAATGGAAGAGATAAGGACATGCGAGGTATGCTTTTGAATTTCGAGAAGCTGCCCTCCTCTGTTTTACTGAAATTTGGCTGCAAGAGGCTGCCCCGGACTCTCTTTTTGATATATGGCTTTTCACTTATATGAGCAGACAGGAATGAAAATTCTGGAAAAAGCGGGGGAGGGGGGGTATGTGTTTACATAAATGAGCGGTGGTGTCGTCAATATTCTATTAAACTGGTTTTATGTAATAATGACTTTAAACTGCTGGGTATTGGGTTGAGACCATTTTACCTCCCTCGGGAATTTGGTTGCATCCTGCTGTTTGTTGTTTATGTTCCACCAAGCGGCAAAGTGCATTGGGCTGCTGCTTCAATAGCAGAGAGTATGTGCAATTTACAACTACAATTTCCCGATGCTCCCACCATTGTCCTTGGTGATTTTAACACCTGCAGCCTGGAGAAAACTTTGCCAGGATTTCAACAGGTTGTAGCATGTGGAACGAAGAAGGATAACATACTGAACAAATATTACATAAACATTAGTAATACCTACCAATCCAGAAGCAAACCCCCAATAGCCAGTTCTGATCATAATGTGGTGCATCTTATTCCAACTTATCGGACCAAACTGAAAAGCAATAAATCTTTGAAAAGGGTGGTAAGGCGCTGGAGACAGGACAGCAAAGAGGCTTTGGGAGCCTGTTTTGACTTTACTGACTGGGAGGTGCTGAGGGAGGGCACTTTGGACTCAGCACGCTCAGTTACAACTGATTACATTAATTTTTGTGTTGAGTCTATTATTCCTATAAAAACAATTAAGGTGTACCCTAATAACAAATCCTACAGAACTAAAGATATAAAATGTATAATGTATCAGAGGAAAATAGCCTTTAAAAATAAAAACAAACTGTAGCTGAAAAAGAGGGACAAGGAGGTGAGAGATAAAATTAGGAAGGTAAAGGATATTTATAAGAGATATCTCGAAGAGTCTTTTAAGGCTAATAACCCCAGAAAAATGTGGGAGACCATGAAAAGCATGGCAGGTATGCCCAGCAAACAACAGAAGTTGCTGGTAACAAATGACAAGGTGGCCTCTACTGTAGAGCTGAATACTTTTTTCCACCAGGTTTGAGACCTCTGGGACTGTAGAGAGTTGCAGTGATGTGCTGAGATCAGTACTTATAAAGCCTGATGATAGAGTGAAAATCTCAGTAGGACAGGTGGCCAACGCATTTAGAAATCTTAATGAACGTAAGTCCACCAGCCCTGACAACATCAGTGCCTCTGTTTTGAAGAACTACAGGGAGGAGCTCGCCCCTGTGTGGCAGCCCATTTTCCAGCAATTGCTGGATACACACACGGTCCCCACAGCCTGGAAAACTTCCCATGTAATACCGCTTACTAAGAAAAAATGTCCTAAAGAGTGTAATGATTATCGACCTGTAGCTCTTACTTCTGTACTGATGAAATCTCTGGAAAAAATCATCTCCCATTTGCTCTCTCAGTCTATTCAGGGAAAATTAGACCCTTACCAGTTTGCTTACAAGAGCGAGCACAGCACTGAAGATGCAGTAGCCACCCTCATGCATCTTGTTTTAAAGCATTTGGACACACCAAAAAGCAAATCCTATGCTAGAGTATTGTTTATCGATTTTTCTTCGGCATTTAATACAATCAAACCAGACTTGCTGCTCTCCAAAATGCACCAGTTGGGGATAAATTCATGTCTCATTCATTGGTACAGTTCTTTTCTCACTAACAGACATCAGCTGGTTAAAATTAATAACACATACTCCTCCTTGCGTATAACAAGCACTGGCGCTCCTCAAGGTTGTGTCAGTTCACCGTTATTCACTATTTACACCAATGATTGTGTCATCAGTACGCCTAATCGTTATCTCATCAAATTTTCTGATGACACAGCATTGGTAGCACTGATGACCGAGGGGGAGAAGCCAGACTCCTATTTTGACATTGTGAACACAGTGGTCCAATGGTGTACCCAGAATGCCCTTATTTTAAATCCCATCAAAACAGAGGAAATCCTTTTTGGATCCACACAGTTCACACCAGTCCCAGTCACCATTCACAAAAAACCTATAAAGCAGTCCTCAACTTTCAAATACCTGGGAGTGTATGTGGATAAGGGGGCGTGGTGGTGCAGTGGGATGGACTGGGTCCTGCTCTCCAGTGGGTCTAGGGTTCTAGTCCCGCTTGGGGTGCCTTGCGACAGACTGGCGTCCCGTCCTGGGTGTGTCCCCTCCCCCTCCGGCCTTATGCCCTGTGTTGCCGGGTAGGCTCCGGCTCCCCGTGACCCCGTATGGGACAAGCGGTTCAGAAAGTGTGTGTGTATGTGGATAATGCCCTATCTTGGTCATATCATGTGGATTACATATGTAATAAGGTCCAACAGAGAATCTACTTTCTGAGGAGACTTAGATGTTTTGGTGTCAGCAAGGAGATTCTTTTGTTCCACAATTCGCAGCATTCTGCTATATGGAAGCCCGGTTTGGCTCTGTGGCCTCTTAGTTAAGCTGAAAAGCAGAATTTTAAGACTGCTGAACATTTGCTCAAAGATGCTGGGTCATTCTTTGGTAAATTCTTTCCTCAACAGTTGCACCAAGCATACCCTCAAATTGGCAGAAAAGATCAGTTCAGACCATTCTCATGTTCTACGTGAGGAGTTTCAGCTTCTGCCCTCTGGGAGGCGTTTTAGGGTGCCAGACTGTAAAAGGAAGAAGTACAAACATTCTTTTATTCTTCATTCCATCACATTACTGAATCAACAGAGCATGTCAAGGAGGTAACTCCCCCTCTACCCTACACATGCATATTTGCACGCACACACACACACACACACACACACACACACACACACACACACACACACACAGAAGCAGATACACCCCATTAATTGTTTGGATTTTGATTGATGTACCTGCACTAAATGCAAATGCATATTTATTCATGCTGTTTCTGTGGATTTGTATTTATGTAATGGCTTTTTATTGTTTTGTGTGATGTCTGAGGTAAATTGATTGCTGAGCTGGTGAAGCAAGACAAATTTCTGTGCAAACAGACAATAAAGTGCTATCTTATCTTAGATAAGGAATATATTATTGGGTTTCAATAGAACTTCAAACGATGTAAAATTATCATGAATTCTCTGTGTTATTTGTAATCTATTATTGAAAAGAACGCCGACTCCACCTCCACGACGTACAGCGCAAGATTTATGGAAATAATCATATCCGTCCAGAGCTGCTTCTATTAGCAAAATGTATCAGACTAACCGAGCCAGGTTTCAATAAGAAAGAATAGATCGGGCTTGAAACTTAAGTAATTTATTTTAACATTTTATACTAGTTTGGCCTCAGTGGTCAGTTGAAAATGTCTGTGTATTCCTGACCACATTCTTTGCCTAGCCCTCTGTACCACGTTTACTGATCGCCTGACCCACACCTGTCCCTTGACTTTGCTTTTGGATTCTGAATTGGCTTTATTAAACATCGGTGTACGACAACTCTGCGTTTGAGTCCGTCCTTGCTACGCGCAACCATGACATTGTAGAGCCGAGATTTTTTTTGTTTTTTTTTTTAATTCAATTAATAAATCCTAAAAACTGTCATGCCATTGATAAAATCAAAAATAAAACCAATAAAATCAATAAAACCAGCTAATATGAAGACTGCATGACAGAACCTTTAAGGCACTAAAAGACACATCCCAAGGCCAAAAACCATAAGTAATTAAAAGGAACTCACCCAGCAACTCTACTGCTCAAGAGTGGCTGTCCCCCAGCCTATTCCCAAGATATTACCACACACCTTACCCACTGTTCTTTGGTGTTTTCCTTTTCACAACACGTCTCCCCATTGACATTTTAGCAAAACGGATGAATGATACACTTGACCAAATATACATATACAATTAAAAAAATTAATAAACACCCACACACAGTAAACTAAACTACACTACACTAAACTAAACATAAAATAACCAAAGTAAATAAATAAATAAAAATGACAATAAATTAATAAGTTAATACACACATGCCACACAGGTAGTCATTTAAGTAACTACTTAAAAGTGCAATATGTGCTATAAATTATAAAAAATGTGCAATTAAATAAAGTGTGTTAAAAGAAATATGAAAACCCTACACTTACATAAAACACATAACATACCACAAAGCACAACACTTACATTCACTTAAAACAGGGGTTGTGGCGTTTTGTACCCAAGGATGGAGGATCTGCGACAAACCTGTGGGGTTATAGCCAAAGGAGGCCCTGCCACCTCTTTTTGACTTCTAAGTAACCCCATTGCGTGACGTCCTTTTCCATCCTAAACGTTAGGTTGGCCCAGATTTTATGATATAGACCCTGGACGCCCAAGTCTACCCTTGTCTGGACCAGCTGGGTTCTTGAATTCCAAAACATTTGCTTGGCTACACTGATCACCAGATATGTTCAGGCGGCTGCTGCCTTCTGAGTACCAGGGTTCCATCCCCTCAAGACTTTGCTCTATGTCAAAACCATATGCGGCTCGATCTTCCTGCACAGGCAGCTCACCAAATGCCAGACCTCCTGCACCTGTCTGCAGTCCCAAAAGGCATGCACGACAGTTTTGCTCTTGCTACACTGGAGTCGTGGGGAGAGTGAGAGGTTGGTCAGTTTATGCCTATACAGGACCTCTTTCACCAGCAACTTGCTTTGTAAACAACGTCAGTTCAAATCTTGCAGATGGTGGTCAAGCTCTATTAGCTGAATCCTGGCCCACGTGCCTTCCTCAAGCCCTAGAAGAACTCGAGTTCTTCTCCTCTCAACCAGGGTCTTATGTAAGTCTTTGTGCTTGAGGAAGGTTTCTGCCTCAACCCAGGCTGTTGTGGTCTTACTCCACTTTACAGCATGGCTATAATGAGTGGGCTGGGTGCTGGATGAGGACTTGACCAACTAGCACATTGGAAGGGCCAACCAAAGATGCACAAAGTACTGGTAGGGATGTTCGATTGGAGCTGCCAGTCAGTTACACGACTGGAAGAGGAAGCGACAATCCAGTTTAAGAAGGATGTCGGGCACGTCCCTCCCTCCCTTCCTCCTCCTTTGGAAGGTACATGACCTCCCTCTTCATGTGCTCGTACCTGCGCCCCCCCCAGACTAGATCAAAAACATTTTTCATAAGGCCTCTCCACATCATGTGGGGCAAAGGGAACACCTGTGCAAGGTAGAGCAACATAGGAAAGGTGTCCACCTTCAGCACCAACATTTTTTCCTATCAAGGAGATAGACCTGGTCTTCTACAAACCCATTTTCCATCTGGCTTTGGTTAAGCATTCTTTCCAATTATCCGTGGTGGCACCTTCAAAAAAAAAAAGTTGACCCCCAACACCTTGAGAGGACCATCACATTGGGAAAAACCACTGATGCAGGCCTCTCTGTTTTTCCTGCTGCCAAAGAACTTGATAAGACACTTGCCGAGGTTCAGCGCCGCAATGGAGGCACACCCAAATGCCCGAATCAGGCAGAATGCCTCACCGAGTGACCAGTTCGAGGACAGCAACAACGTAGTGTTGTCTGCGTACTGGGCCAGCTTCACTGCCTGACTGCCACCCTCCGGCAGGAGCATCCTATCGATTCCTAGGTGGGCACAAACGGCGGCCACCAGCGGCTCAAGGTAAAGACCATAGAGGAGCGGGGAGAGCAGACAGTCCTGCTTCACTCCACTCAGCTGGGGCACCCAACCCCCAAGGGAGGTATTGATGGTAACTTGGCTACCTACCTTGGTGTAAACCACATGCACCCATCTCAGGAAATTGAGGCCAAAGCCCAATCTGCTCAGGGTGTTAAACAGGAAGCGGTGATGCACTCAATCAAATGCCTTCACCTGGTCAAAACTGACCAGTGCAAGGGGGACCTTTCGGTCCTCCACCTAGGCGATTGCGCCCCAGACCAAGTGCAAATTTCAGAGTGCAGAATGCCCAGGCACTCCGCACGTCTGGTCACGATGGACCAGGTCAGCCATTACCTTCTTCAGGCACTCAGGCAGGACCTTTGTGATGATCTTTGAATCACGCAAAGCATCATGAGAGCTCTCCAATTAGTAAGATTAGCTTTATCGCAATAGAACAAGGAGAGAACCCCTGTTCTCATACTCTTGGTAAGCATGCCCCTGCCCAGCACCTTCTCGACAACGTGCAAAAAAGTCGGCCCCAAGACGTCCCAACATGTGTAATAAAATTCCACTGGTAAACCATCAAGGCTAGGAACCTTGTGCCGATTCATTACCAAACACCTCCAACAGTTCAAGCAAAATGACAGGGCTCTCTAAGCCACCAAGGGCATCCTCGGGAACCCGCAACTTCAAATTCTCTAAAAAGTTCAGTTTTGTTAACGTGTCCATTTCACTGACTTTAAAAAGATTTCTATAAAAACAGGATGCAACCGCCAACATCTGAGCAGTGTCGATGAACGACTGACCCTGCTGCTTCCTCAGAGGATTAAAGCCTCTCTTGCGTTTCAAGTCCTTCACCTTGTTAAAAAAGTAGGAGGTATGCTTCACGTTCTCCTCTACATCCTTAACTCTGGTGCCAAACAGAAAGGCTTTGGCTTGCTGCTCATGCTGCTGCCTCAAAATAGCCTTCATCTCCATGGCCCTATCATAATTGAAGATCCATTATTGTGCCAAGAATAGATTCTCTGGAGTTCCTCCACAAGTGTGCTGATATCCTGACGTTGCAAACCGGCACATCGCATACTATAGTTGATGGCGAGGGTTGTGGCTTTTGCCTTGACCCCTCCCAGCAATCAGCCAGCGAGGTGTAAAAATCCATGGAATCCTGCCACAATGAAAAATTCTCATAAAAAAGGTCTCTGTGCTCCTTTTCCCTGGAGGACTTCAATATTCATCTTGCAGTAGCCACAGCCATGGGTCAGGGCCACGATCAAAATCGTGACTTCGACCATTATATGGTCCATGGGCCACTGGGCAGTCAAGAGAACCTTCTTTAAAGTAACGCAGGATGATGCTAATATGTAGTCTAAACCACTATAGGCGCCAATGGCTATTGCACCAGCTAATGCCCTGATCGGTGGGGTTGCATTTTCAAAAACCGTCCGTAAGGCTTAAACTGCTAATAAAACTTTTGAAATGTTTAATACTAGCATTGTCCTTGCCCTCAAGAAAAATGTTGAAGTCCCCTTCTATTATTAGGTGTCTATCGGTCATGCAGTAAGGGTGTTGGCGCAGCCATCTCTGCGTTAGAGAAGTGGTAAATTAATTATACTTAACGGAGGTAACAAAGTACACGCTCACACCATCGGTTTTCTTAAACCGGAAGAGAAGAACATTTATTTACGTACGTGCTTCATCAGAACACATCACGTACAAAGGTCATGTGATCGATACTTCACCAACATAAGAGCACACTGAATAGAACCTCCAACAAAGGGACCAGCTCATCTATCAGAGCGATGCGGGACTTGACCTCCATTGGAAAATAGACCCACAGAACATGTATGTGCTGACTTCTCCACGTGACATCCACCCCAAAAACCTGGCCAGCATGAACAGGAAAAGGCCTTACCTTCTGAAGGGTGTGGTTCCCAAAAAGTATCCCCACGCCCATAAAATGGAGGCCATTCATGAGAGATGAGTCACGTCCTGCTAGTCTCGGAGGTGGACTTCCTGCAAATAACACAAGTTGAAGGCAGTTAAGCAGTTCTTTTTACTTTATTTTTAAGCCCCCTGACATTAAGGGTTAAAATTTAAAAATCTGCCATTGGGGTACATTATTAAAAAAAAATAAGAACACTAAAGCAATAAAATAACACTAATATAAGAATAAAAATCAACCATTATTTAGTCCATTAAAGCCTCCTCCCCATAGGACACTGCCCCCGATGCCCCACTAGAGTCCCCCTCTAGCAAGTATGCCTCTGATTTTGGTGTTGCTCGTCCTCCTTTATAAGACAACCCTCGACTCAGAGATGTCCACGGGGAACTCTACAGGGCCCACACAGTATCCATCTTCTCTGGGGAAGGGGTCGCTCTCGGCCTTTTTCTTAAGGGGATACGGCTGGCAGGGGGCCCCACTTTGATACCACAGCCTGCCTTCTGGACTTCTTCGTTTTCTTTTTCTTAGGTGTGGAATCTTCCTTTTTTTTGCTTCAGGACATCCGCCAGGGTAGGGGCAGGACTTGTTCCGAGGAGCTTACCAAGAGCCTCTCCGGCTTTCACCGCCATTTCCATTACTGTCTCCGTCCCGCCCATTTCCTTCTCCTTCAGAGTTAGTGCCTGAAGACTCTCCTCCACAGATACCCCAGTTCCAAACAGGGAATTTGCATAAGAGGGCCTATGCTGCAGGCAGAGATGGGCCAGATGATCTTCACTGCTGCAAATGTTACAACGGCAGAGCCCCCTGCAGTCCCAGGCAAAATGGCTGATGTCCAGGCAGTTCCTGCAATTCATGTTCTTACAGGCTTCTGGCGTGTGCTCCTGACCCTGGCAGAGTGGAAAGAAGAGAGGCTGTTGAGGATAAACAAGGTAAGCCCTGTAATTATGTATACTAAAATACTCTGGGGGATGATGCAGTCCGTCGGGGGCCACAGGGTCAGGACACAGGCATGCCTTAAATTGCCTGCACCAGTTCCATATCCCAAACTCATCCGGGATATCCCTGTAGCCTGGTAGGAGGTTAACATGGTGCAGGAGAAAAACACAAACAGCCTCGGCAGGGACAAAGGGGTTGAAGACATGGACGGTGATTGCTCTTCTGTCTGTCCTTCAAAGATGCTTGATTTTGTATTGCTTCAACCCCATGTCCTTCTCCTTTTTGCAGATTTCTACCACTTTCTGGTAGGTGTCATCAGGGACAACAGTGATGTTGACAAACCGCTGGGGTCCATTCCTTTGAATGCAAATAACTTGTCTTTCAGCCAGGCCCAACTTCCTGAAGATGACTTCCTTGATGAAACCAGCGCGATTAGGCAAGTTCTCCGCTGCCTCCATACTTAGCCACTGGAAGCGGGTGGCATGCTTAATTTTTGGACCTATGCTACTGGTGGACTGCTCTTCATTCTCAAGACACTCTGCCGGGATAGCGGAGCACCTGTTCTCAGGCCTGGCTCCCTGTATCTGCCATCATCATCTCCGCCATAATCTTCTTCTTCCCTTCTACCGCCACCTCCACCACCAGTCCTCCGCTAGCTGGCGTCGTGGGTCCCTCGACGAGCGGCTCCGACATCCCCAGTAGTCCTTCTTCCTCCAGGAATCTGTTCCGGGTGGGCAACCCCTCAGGGAGAGCAAAGTAGTGTTGTTTCCCTGGAGGAGATGGCCTCACCTGCCCCCCAGAAGTTGTTTTTGTCTTTCCTTTCATCACCACCATCTTCTTCCTCGCAACTGTCATCTTTATCATTGCTGCCGTTGTCAATCTCCCCGTCAATGTATGGGATGCCTTCATCCCCCGGTACAACCCTTGGCCAGGGTGTAAGTGCTGAAACGAGCCCTTAAAAGGGCTGTGAAAGTACTCTTTTCACTCCACTTTTGGTCTTCTGGTGGCAAACTGCGGTACTACACTTTAATCTTAGTCAAAAGGCTGACAAGCATGGATCCCGGATAAGGTGTCAGCTTTGGTGTTTTTGGTACTTAGCAGGTACGACATGGTGTACTGAAAACGGGTGAAAAACAGCACCCAGGCCTGGCGTGGGTTAAGTCAGCGAACTTTCTGCAGGTATTATAGACTCTTGTGGTCTGTGAGTATGAAGAATTGCTGAGTGGCTCCCTCCAACTAATGCCTCCATTCCTCAAAGGCCAATTTAATGGCCAGTAATTCCCGATTCCCTATATTGTAATTACGCTCGGTAGGTGACAGCTTATGCAAAAAATATGCACTGGGTTGGAGTTTTGGTGGGTTCCCTGTCTTTGGGAAAGCACTGCCCCGACCCCGACAACCAAGGCATCAACTTCCACCACAAATGGAAGTATGGAGTTGGAGTACCGAGGCAGTTGTGAACCGGTCTTTTAGCTCCCGGAAGGCTTCTAGTGCCTCTGAAGACTAGAAGAGACTAGAAAAAACAGGGTCATATTAGGCCAGCCAGGCATACCCCAGAATAATGGCATTGTCGTGAGACTTAGTGAGAAAAAATGCAACGCCTTCCTTATAACAGGCCCCTACTTGCAGCCACAGCTGCTCGGTTCAGGACTCCACCACCCTGGATCCCAGCGGCTGTCCATCGAGCTCACTGACCCTTAATGTTATGTCACACCCTCGGGTGGGAATGGCCTGGGCCTTGGCGTGGGTGACATTCATGAAACAACTAGTGGCCCGAGAGTCTATGAAAGCCTGACTGAAACCGCAGAAAGCAAAACTGCCCTTAAGGGTGGACCACTGTATTTGTTTCTTTGCCTTATGCCTTTGTTCAAACACTCTGTTACTGCGTGAGAAGAGCGCTCTTTAAAAATAAATTGGATTCAAGTGAATTAAAGTGTTCATGGCTGCCACAGTCCAAGCATAACCCCTCCGGAAGCTGGCGTTGCCTTTCCACGCTGGTCAACCATCTGCGTCCTTGCTGCAGTGGTTCAGGGGGTCACAAAGGGATCGGGTCAATGGCGTGGCTTGTCTGGGATGTTGTGTTCATTTCCATGCCAGATTTTCTATCAGAATCACATTGTTCACAAACTGGTCAAAGATACAATCTTCTCCCCTGTACATGAACTTAGCTTGGATATGGGGATTCAAATCAGTGAGGAAGCTCGCCAGGAGAGCCGTAGGGTTTCACTCACTTCTCTCACCAGCGTGCGGAACTCCAGTGTGTATGCAGCCACGGTCAAGTTGCCCTGCTGGATTTTCATCAGGCAGTCGCTGGTGGTGCATTCAAAGAGCCGGTAGTCAAAAACCACCTTGAGGCTGTACCTTAAAGCGCTCGTAGGTGATGGGGGTGCGTCTTTTCCAGACAGCCATTGCCTATTTGAGAGCGGGTCCGGTCAGCAGGGCAACCAGGCAGGTCACCTTGCTTTCATCGGTGTTATATACATGTGGCACGCTGGTAAAAACTAGCTCACACTGTAGAATAAATCTCTGGCATTTCTCAGGGGAACCATTGTACTGCAGGGGCATGGCCAGCCTGGGGTCAGGTGATTGTGGAGACTGAGGATAAGGCCGGACACGGCACGGGGATGTCTGCGGCATCATCCGATTCCAGAGTTCTCTCCCACTGGAGACCTTACAGGAGTTCCTACACGGTCTTAGAAATCTGCTGCAGGCTCTGTTTGTTGGAACCTGAGCTGCACTCCCTGTACCGAGATGGCTGTCCAAAGCCTCTCGATCTCCGCTGGGTCCATTTGTAAAGGAGAAATCTTCTGTCACAGGGTGTGGACCCAATTGCAGGATTGTTTATTGCAAGGTATCAGTGGCAAAGCATTTCTCGTGGTCAGGGACAGGCGTGATTCAATCCAAGGTGCAAACGTTCAGGATGAGAATCTGAATACGTATTCAATGAAGCGAAGTGAGGGTCGATGCCATGGGAGACTGGAACAGGGATAAGGAGACAGGTGAGGGAACAAGGAGGGAGATGCACAGAGAAGGGCAGGTAAGGTGAGATAAACGTGTCATGAGAGCAGGAAGGACAGCGGTCTCAAACAGATTCCGCAACCAGGGAGTGATGGACTAGTGGCCTTTACACCCAGCTGCGTAGACTGTGACCAGGTGCTCGAAGTTGAGCTATAGGTATGAGGGGAGGGTGACCACAATGGGGGAGGCAGGTGAACAAGCAGCCAAAACACTTCCTCTAACCGTGTCAGGCACTGGCGAGTTTCTTGCTGTTCATAGAGTGAAACGTGATGCTCTTTTCAAACAGCTCAGTCTAGAGCAGGTCCTCAGCACAATGATGACTGAACAGAGGATGACCAGGTTGTCAAAGCAATTATAACTGCTACGTTGGTAATTTTGTTCAAAGCAGCTTGTGGACTATTCAGTTTTTTTTCCATTCACAGATACCTTTGTTTTTACTGAGTACAAATCTTTTTTATGCTCATAGGTACAACAAATGCTTCTGAAACAACAAGGGCCAAGTCAATTTCAAGTCTGTTTCTAAATGTGCTTTTGTAATGATTACACCACTAAATTAAACAGAATTAGATGACAGGCACTGCTCTATGAGTATTGGTGCATAATAAACATAATTCTTGTTGAAATCGGCTGTCAGTGATTACATATTCATTTCATGCAGTTATTCATTATGAAGAACTACTTCTCGGTTGAAGGGGGTGCAGTGGCGCAGTGGCGCAGTGGGTTGGACCACAGTCCTGTTCTCCGGTGGGTCTGGGGTTCGAGTCCCGCTTGGGGTGCCTTGCGACGGACTGGCGTCCCGTCCTGGGTGTGTCTCCTCCCCTTCCGGCCTTACGCCCTGTGTTACCGGGTTGGCTCCGGTTCCCCGTGACCCTATATGGGACAAGCGGTTCTGAAAATGTGTGTGTGTGTGTGTGTGTGTACTTCTCGGTTGTAGGGTAATTGTGGTGTGGAGCATATCCCAGAAGCATAGAGTACTAGGCTAGGAAGGGAACTGTCACGGTTGCGCGTAGCGCGGACGGACTCGAAGTGCAGAGTTCTCGGATCGACGTGCACGGAAGCCGAATCAAAATCCATAATCAGAGTCGAGGGGTAGGCGAGGGTCAGGCGATCAGCAAACGGAGTACAAAGGACTAGGCACAGAATGTGGTCAGGGGGGAGGAGGAGAAGAAAAAAAAAACAGGCAAAGGGTCGAAGTCGGAAGGAGTTTCTTGGTAACACGGTTCGCAAGGAGGCAAAACAAAAGTTCCGCGGCTAGGCTTCTTCGGCTTCCCTCTTTATAGTCGTTCCCATCAGGGAACGGCAGGTGTCGCAGATGTGCCAGATGCGGAGAACGTGACAGGAACACCCTAGACAGAGTTACATAAAGTTACACAGAGCTGCATAGGGTCACTAAATAGATAAGCTATTTAAAATATTTAATTTAATCCTAATTTTAAAGCTACACATAAAAGATTATAGCTATTAAAAAAAAAAGATGTTCATGTGAATGTGCTTTCTGGCAATTCAACAACATACAAAACATTTTTTTTTTAAAAAAAAACATTTTGAATATAGGAGTGGTTTCCTCCAAACATTCAAATTTACAATGATTACCAAAAAAAAAATAAATGTGATTTGTACTGAAAAGGAGATAGGTCTTACAAGAACAAGCTGGGAGAATGCTTGGAAAAAAAATTGTTGTGTATGTATAAACATACTGCAGCGTCAAGGCGTCGGCGCATGTGCATTGCGCTTGTGTGTGCTAAGTGTGCAGAAATTAAGTTGATGCGTGCTGTTCCACTGAACTTCGTGCGGACCTGGTTGCTTCGTGGATTGCAGACATAACTGGCGACGAGATTGGGGTGCTTACAGTAGGAAGGGACCCTGAATGCGGAGGTAGTCCAACTGTGTCAACAGAATTCTGACGAGCCGCGCTCGGACGATAAAAGCCCCCGCGCACTGACGGCGGTCCGGTGAGGAGTGTCAGTATGGCGGGTTTTATCGGACAGATCAAGGCTAACAAGAATGCTTTGTGGGACGATTATTTATTGTGACAGGTTTGAACAATTTTGTATGGCAAATAGCATCAACGAAAATAAAAAAGTTGCCAACCTTATTAGCAGTAATAGGCGTTGAAGCCTACGCGCTTCTGCGGACGCTGTTAGCTCCCGAAAAGCCTGCGGCTAAAAGCTACGCTACCATTAATTGATTAAGACACTGAAGGAGCATTTATCGCCAGCTCAATTAACCATTGCAGAACGCTTTAGATTCTACGCAGCAACTCAGGAACCACAGGGGGTAACAGAATTTGAAGCCAAGATACAACGTCTGGCAGAAAAATGTGAGTTTAAAACTTTTCTAGATGAACTTAAAGCGCTAAGAGACAGGTTTGTTTGGGCTCCGATCTGAAGCTATCAAAAGGAAGTTACTAACTGAGAAAAGGAACTGACATTAAGAAGGGCTGTAGAGATTGCAGTTGCGATGGAAGCGGCTCAAAAAGATGCCCAGGCTTTAGCACTGTCAAAGACTGTTGGTGCTAGCCATCACACCATCTGGTAGTGTAGTGGTTAGAGTGACTGCCTTTGGACCCAAAAGGTTGCAGGTTTGAGCCTCACCTCTGGCTGTAGTACCCTTGAGCAAGGTACTTACCCTGAATTGCTCCAGTAAGAATTACCCAGCTGTATAAATGGGTACATAATTGTAACCTTAACATTGTAAGCTGCTTTGGAGAAAAGTGTCAGCTAAATGAACAAATGCACATTCAACTTTGAGGTGCATCACATGGATCCCAGCAGGGTCCCAAAACAGTTCAATAGGGCTAAATGGAAGTTGGACTGACCCTGGGTATGCCATTGTTGTGGAGGCTTAAATCATGCTTCCCAAACCTGTTTCTATAGGGGCAAGTCTTGTAATGCCTGCCAACAGAGAGGCCACAAGGCAAGTGTGTGCCATGGGAAGAAACCCCAATCAGCCCAGAGGGGGCAAGTGCATGCCATGCATAACTCAGATGACAGCAGTGCTAATGATTTAGAGGACTGAGCACTGTAATCCATTAAAAAGCTAACTACACAGCAGCTGAGCCACTCATGTGTATGATGAAGGTTGAGGACAAACTCTAGGAGATGCAGATTGACACTGCTTCAGAAGTGAGTGTTATAAACAAAGCCCAGTTTGATGAAACTGATGAAACTGGGCTTTGTTTATAACACTCACTTCTGAAGCAGTGTCAATCTGCATCTCCTAGAGTTGCAGGTAGAGAGCCCAGGAAACATCTGATGAAAAGTTGGAGGTGGTCCAGAAAGCTAAGGTGCAGGTTGAAGAACTCGGGAAGTTGTTTGCTCTAGACCCGTACATAGTTAAAGGGACTGGACCCCCACTGGTTGGAAGGGAATGGTTATGTAAGATGGCAGACTGGGAAGCGGTCCAGAGAGTTTTTGGCGTTAATCCTAGAGTCGAACGGTCAGGAAGGAGCAAAATCTTGTATCATGATGTACAGCATACGGGGGGTGCGATGGTGCAGTGGGTTGGACCACAGTCCTGCTCTGCGGTGAGTCTGGGGTTCAAGTCCCGCTTGGGGTGCCTTGCGACGGATGGGCGTCCCGTCCTGGGTGTGTCCCCTCCCCCTCTGGCCTTACGCCCTGTGTTACCGGGTAGGCTCCGGTTCCCCATGACCCTGTATGGGACGAGCGGATCTGAAATGAAAATGACGTACAGAATAAAAGTCCATTGCGAGAGTTGGTACAGAAATACCCAATAGTCTTTGACAAGAGACTCGGACAATTAAAGGGCATTAAAGCAAAGCTGCAGTCAAAAGAAGGAGCAGTTCCACAGTTTTATAAAGCTCGGCCGGTCTCATTTGCCAGACGACCTATGATAGAAAAGGCATTGTTAGAGCTGGAGACAGAAGGCGTAATTGAAAGCGTCCAGTCCTCCGAATGGGCTGCTCCTATTGTGACCCCTTTTGAAACGAGATGGTAAGGTGTGGGTGCATGGAGATTTTTCAGTGACAATTAACCCAGTGCTCCAGATGCCAGTATACCCGCTGCCACAAATTGAAGAAATATTTGCAAAGCTTGCCGGGGGGATGGTGTTCACTACACTTGACCTGGCATCAGCGTTCTTACAGATGGAGGTGGAGGAAGAATTCAGGCACTTGTTAACCGTAAATACTCACCTGGGTCTGAAATGCTACAAGCGTCTAGTTTTTGGGGTGGCCTCTGTCCCTATGTTATGGCAACAGGCCATGGACCAAATATTACGAGACATTCCTCAAACACAATGCTACCTTGATGATATAATCATCACAGGGCGAACTGAGGCAGAACATTGGACCAACCTGCATCTAGTAATGGCACTCTTACAGGAGTACGGACTAAGACTGAATGGGGATAAGTGTATTTTAGGAGCACCTAAGGTGCACTATCGTGGACACGTGATCAACAAAGAGGGGTTACATAAGTCAAACAAAAGGTGAGAGCGTTGCTTGATGCTCTGCCTCCCAAAGACGCGCAGCAAGTACAAGCTTTTTGTGGTATGCTCAGTTACTACAGATCATTTATGCCCAATCTGTCAGAGATTTTACATCCTTTGAACCATTTACTGAGAAAAGACAATCGATTTGTATGGGGTGACCGAGAACAACAAGCTTTTAACAAAGCTAAGGAACTGATGGCTTCAGAGCAGGTGCTTTGTCATTTCGATCTTCAGTTGCCAGTCTGTCTGTCGGTAGATAGCTCGTCGTATGGTTTAGGTGCTGTACTGTCTCACATCATGCCCGATGGGTTTCTCGTTACCATAGCGTTCGCGTCCCAGATGCTCATGGATCCAGAGAAAAATTATGCTATGCTGGACAAAGAAGGTGTGGTCGTAGTCTGGAAAATACTTAAGTTCCAACAGTATTTGGAAGGTAGACACTTCACCTTAGTGACTGACTATCAACTGCTAACTGCCCTCCCTGTTCAATTCATATCGGGGGTACCAGTTACAGCGATGGCAAGGATCCAAAGATGGGTACTGTTTCTATGAGGCTTTCGCTATGATATAGTCTACCGTAAACCTGACAAGAACAGCAATGCTGATGGGTTGTTCCGCTTTCCATTGCTGTTAAACGACTGTTCGGGGGACATTGACTTGTATCATGTTGAAATGGTTGACCCTCTGCCCCTATCGGTCAAGCAAATAAGGCTCCACACTCAGAGAGACCCCATACTCAGTCAAGTGTTTCAGGCAACAATGAAGGGCTGGACCTTGGTGCCAGATCAGCAGGGTCCCCTGAAACCATATTACCAAAGACGACATGAGTTGACAACGCATGATGGGTGCCTGCTATGGGGTGTTAGGGTAGTGGTGCCCCCTGCCTGTCGGCAAGCAGTGCTCAACGTCTTACATAGTATACATTTGGGAGTGGTGAAGCTAAAAGCCCTGGCCCGAAGTTACATGTGGTGGCCGGGTATGGACTAAGCACTTGAAGACTTGGTTAGAAGGTGTGACAAGCGTCAGCAGTGGAGACCATCCCTGGGTCGTGCACCCTTGCACCTGTGGGATATTCCGGACACCGCTTGGCAAAGAGTGCATATGGATTTTGCAGGCCCGATTCACGGTGGCATGTATTTGGTTGTGGTGAATGCATTTTCTAAGTAGCCTGAGGTGATCAAGATGTCTTCCACTACCACCGCCTGTCTTGTGGAAGAAACCAGAGCTTTATTTGCTCTCTATGGTCTCCCTGAACAGTTAGTCTCTGATAACGGACCGCAGTTTGTGTCTGCTAACTTCAGGGGTTTCCTGAAACGAAATGGAGTGCAGAATATCACGTCAGCCCCTTACCATCCGTCATCGAATGGTCTAGTGGAAAGGTTCGTACAAACCTTTAAGTATGAGGTAAAAGGAGAGTGGTCTCGCAAGTACCTGGACCAGTTTCTGCTGAGTTACAGAGTCGCTCCTCATGCAACCACTGGGTTGTTGCCTTCAGTCTTGATGTTCGGGAGGCCCATTCACTGCTTGCTGGATATGTGTTCCAGACGTTCGTCGGAAAGTGCATCTCATATCAGCCCCAGTGCCAGCCAGGGGCGTTCACTCCCTTTATGTCGGTGATACGGTGCTGGCTTAAAATTACGGGAGCGGAAGGAAATGGGTCCCTGGAACCGTAGTAAAGGTTACCGAGCCGGTTTTGTATGTGGTCCAAGTCGGACAGGAGATGTGGTGTTGGCATATAGACCAGATATGCTCCAGGGATACCAGCTTCGCCAACCAAAACCAACCGGAATGTGGCATTGACTTGGAGGATCCTGTTGCTGAGGGTCCCCAACTCCCTGCACCAGATACCCCCGATATTTCTCACTCGGCTCCAGAAGTGACTGAACCACGAGAACGGGCATCATCCCCTGGGACTTTGGCCTCGCCTAACCACCCAGAAAGGTCTCCAGGGAGTCCAACACCTCCTGTGCTGTGGCGCTCAACATGAGTTCCTAAACCACCCCAGCGATTGGACCTGTGACCCCTGGGATTTGGTGACGCTTACAAGGAGGCTAGTTTGATTCTGCAGGTTCTGTTGGCATTTTGAGTTCCTTTAGTGTTTCTTAAAAAAGAAAAAAACTGTATTGGCGGATCATCTGCTTTAAGGGACTAGGTCTAGTAGGGGAGGGATGTTGTGTATGTATAAACATACTGCGGCGTCAAGGCGTCGGGGCATGTGCATTGCACTTGTGTGTTCTGAGTGTGTAGAAATAAAGTTGACGCGTGCTGTTCCACTGAACCTCCTTGAAGTCAAAAGGAATTATAATTTAGTAGTCAGACACTTACATATGTTTAGTGTTTAAACTTGTATTCAGTTTTTAACTTATTTGTAGCTTCAAGGAATCTCTAATTTGTTCCTAAATGCTTTGGTGGCTTCTTACAGTTAATTTTCTATTCAGAGGAAGAAAGGCTTGAACCACAGGGGTCTGAGTTTCAAAACAAGTATGACAGGGCCATGGCATTTGAAGTTCAGTGCTTTAATGGCTGGATACTTTATAGCTCAAAGTCATTTCCACATGTTTTACAGCTTAATGCAGTTTAATTGCTTCCATCTGATGCCAGGTGGTGTTATGAGTCCCGCTGCGATGTCAGCTTGTTTCATCTATCACTCTTTAACTTAAATCAAGCCAGAAAAAGTACCCCTGGAGTAAGACTTATTAAAAATATAAGAAATGGTATCTTTAGTCAAACATGCCAACACCTGAGCTGCCAGGTTAAAAGCTCTGTGTTGAAGAACACAGGGTAAAGTCTATAAGAATGTGTACTGGACAAAGACTTCATTCCTCATGCAAAAAATGTTTACACAAGATCTGACTGTAAATTATAGTTCAAAAATGTATCATTCTAAATTTTTGCTGCTATTTTGCCTTATTACCATATTCTAAACTAATATTTCCATTTACAGGGGACAGAGTAGGGGAATACATTGATCTTGTGTGATAATTTTTCAATAAAAACTTATATTTACTTTTTTAGCAGATGCTTTTCTCCAAAGTGACTTCCAATGAACTCTATGTAGTGTTATCAGCCTACAAACCTTATTCAGTTCAATTTATTTTTATAGAGCGCTCTTCTCACGCAGTGACACAGAGTGCTTTAACACAGGCATAAGGCAAGAAAAACAAATACATCAGATAAGAAACAAAGTAGACAGTTGACTAATGACTACCATAATATACTAGTTTTACAGGGCTATTAGTATGTCTACTGGCCATGGAGGAAATGAACAAAAACTCCCAATTGAAAGTTAAGGGAGAAAAAACCTCTGGGGATCCAAGGGCCAGTGGTTTCCCACCCCTCCTGGGCATTCTAGATTAAGTAATAATTCTAAGCCAGTTAACAAGTATTAATGATATAGTTATAATATTATTCACCAAGGTGACTTACACTGCTAGATACACTACTTACAGAGAGTCACTCATCTATACGTGAGTGAAACACACTCTCTCTGTCACTCACACACACTACAAAGGACCTGAACAGCATGTCTTTGGACCGTGGGAGGAAACCCATGCAGACATACGGAGAATAGGCAAACTCCACACAGACTGAGCAGGGATTGATCCCATGTCCTCTCGCAAACACCCAGGCATTGTGAGACAGCAGCACTACTTGCTGTGCCACCATGTTACCCCGGTAACCTATCTGGTTGTCTTGTTACAAACACTTCATGGATTAATGCTTGTCATCTGAATTATAACCAAAGTTAAACCTGTCCTCCTGCTATTAGTCTGCTGTTTTCCTGCCAATCTATAACTGCTGCTGCTTGGCCATTGCGTAACCCTTGACCCCTCCATACCATTTCGTCAGTCCTGTATTGTGTGTGACATGCTGCTTCTGATATTACTTTTGAAACAGTCATGAAAGCAACGCTTTTTTTACCGTTGCCAGTCCAGATTCCGGTTCCTTACAGACTAGACTGCTACAGCTCTCTGCTGGTGGGCCTCCCTGCATCAGTTAAACTACCACTGCAGCTTAGTAAGAACTTAGTGTTCATGCCTGCTGAGATCACCTTTGTTCAAATCCACCTACCTCAGATATTTTCTTCGTCCATGTGCTCCTCTCAGTAGTCCGCATTCTGTACTGCTTGCCATGTTGTTATATTAACACTCCATATCCCTGCTTGTTCATTTATACGCTTTACAATCCTTGGTTTACAAGCGGTTTACAACCTCCACTCCCAGGGGGAATTCTTACCAGATGCCCAAACCACCTCAACTGGCTCCTCTCAATGGGGAGGAGTAGCAGCTCTATGCTGAGTTCCTTCCAGATGGCCGAACTCCTCACCCTGTCATGGAGAGTCAGTCCCAACACCCTGCAGAGAAAACTCATATCAGCTGCTTGTACCTGCAATCTTATTCTTTCAGCCATTACCCAGAATTCATGACCATAGGTGAGGGTAAGGACATAGACCTTATGGCTCAGCTCCCCCTTCACCACTAAAGTCCAGTACAGCAACCGCATTACTGCTGCCGCTGCTCCCAGTCTGCAGCCGATCTCACGGTCCCTTCTCCCCTCACTTGTGAATAAGACGCCAAGATGCTTAAACTCCTCCACCTGGGACAAATACATCTTCAGTTGCATCTAGTGATTCAGTTTCTACAGTTTTTAATTAGGGAAAGAGTTAGATTTTCTGAATTCAATCCTCACTATGACATTTTATAACATTTTAAGTAGCCCAGGGAAATGCATCTGTAAAATAGTGTAGTAATAATAATAATAATAATAATAATAATAATAGGCACTACAAAACACCTATAAAAATATGTGTATTTCCTACTATTAAGCAGAGGATTGTGGTGCTCTTGAAATACCATTGGCTGTCTTGTGCTTATGTAGAATACACACACACACATTTTCAGAACCGCTTGTCCCATACAGGGTCGCGGGGAACCGGAGCCTACCCGGTAACACAGGGCGTAAGGCCAGAGGGGAAGGGGACACACCCAGGACAGGACGCCAGTCTGTCACAAGACACCCCAAGCGGGACTCAAACCCCAGACCCACTGGAGAGCAGGACTGTGGTCCAACCCACTGCGCCACCGCACCCTCCTTATGCAGACTATTTCCCCCTATTTAAAGGGATGTGGAGAGAAGGGGGTTCTTAATCTGATGTTAATGCAGAGTATTTCCCTTTTAAAAAGATGTGAAGGCCAGCCCATAGATTCTTAAGAATCCCATGCTAATGCCTTGCTGGACATGAGTTGAATAAATAGGTGCATTTCCTTTCCACTCATGTACAGTATGTTACAGTTAAACTGCAGAAGCAACAAGCATGATGAGGCCATGGTTAGCACAGCGAGTAGCACTGCTGTCTCACAGCACCTGGATGGTATGAGAGGGCATGGGTTTGATCTCTGCTTAGTCTGTGTGGTGTTTCTATGTTCTCCCTGTGTCTGTGTGGACTTCCTGTGGGTGCTCTGGTTTCCTCCCACAGTGCAAAGATATGCTGTTCAGGTTCCCCCATAGTGTGTGAGTGACAGAGAGAGTGTGTTCCACTGATGTATGGATGAGTGACCCATTGTATGTAGTGTATCTAGCACTGTAAGTCACCTTGGTGAGTAAGGTGTGTGGGCTGATAACACTACATAGTATCCATTGGAAGCTGCTTTGGAGAAAAGTGTCTGCTACATAAATAGATGCATGAAATATATGCATACAAAAATTTGTTTGTCACATGTTTATTAATCTGGCAAGTAATGAACAACAAAAAAGTTAAAATAGTGAGAAAAATGATAGGTGCATTTGTCATGAATAGAAAATCAAAATTCAATTAACATTTTTATTTCCAGAAGCTTAATTAGTTTATGCTTATGGGAAATTAAAATTCACATCTCTTTTCATACAGTAATTTTTCTTTATGCTCATTTTTAGGTACTATGACTGGGCTTTAAGTATACACAGTTGGACTGAGAAGTTTGGCAGTCTATCTGCAAACTGTAATTCATTATCCTGATTCTAAACCAAAGTGAAAAGATGTGAATGAGAGTGGAATAAAATGTTCATCTGCAATGTTGTGAGTGTTTGGATGCACTTTTAAGAGAAGTCTAGGGCCTTTGAGGAAAAACAATTTATTTTGTCGTCTTCACGTATATTTTTTGTAGGATCTGTTCATTTTAGATAGGAGAGACAAGAGAAAGGGACAGGAAGAAAGTTGATTGAAGCTGAAAGGTCTATTAGCTATACCATTAACAAGGCAGAACAGAAGATGCTAAAATCAACCAGTATAACAAGGGAAACTGGAATAACAGATTACAGAATTCATCCAGTATGTCATTAAGGCACACTTTTCAGTATTCAAGGTACTATTCCATGAAAGTAGTGAGTAAAAAGTGTCATATCCAAAAAAGAAAATTAACAGTGGCAGAGCATAAAGACATAAACCAGCAAGTGACCTTGACTTTTGAGTGAAACCTTAAGGTTTTTGGGGTTAATGTTTCCCATGGTTCCCTCAGCTTTCTTAGAATATGGAATGAATGAGTAAAGGAAAAGTATGGAAAAGTAAAATGTTGTACATTGTTAAATATCCCAGCATATTCAACAATATTTAACAATGTACAATATATTTATATCCCAGGACAATATTTCCCTTCATTAGATTCAGGTTTCCTTAAAGTACCTGTGATCAGTAAGACCTCAGTAGGAGACACGCCTTTAGTTATAGAGCACCTAAACTGTGGAATAGTCTATCAGTTACTATCAGAAATGCCCCGTCTGCTCCTGTTTTCAAATCCCGACTTAAGACTTATATGTTCACTCAGGCATTCCACCTCATAATGTAACTCGACTTGCCTTGGTTGTTTATTTTATCACCTTTACAAAAATGCATTTTAAATTTACGTAAGTAACAAATTACTAACTCTGGCCTATCTTCTCACTGAGCACTACCTCGCTACATAAGAGCTGAGGAGGCTGGCCAGTGGTGACAGACGAATCCCGTGCTGACAGAGGATGATGTCCCTCTGCCATGACGCTCGAGACGTTCCATGCCGAGCTGGGGATCCAAGATGCCATTTACCAAAATTATAATTATCTGTTAAACATCCATCCATCCATCCATCCATCTTCCTCCGCTTTTATCCGGGGCCGGGTCGCGGGGGCAGCAGTCCGAGCAGAGTCCTCCAGACTTCCCTCTCCCCGCACACCTCCTCCAGTTCCTCTGGGGGAGCCCCAAGGTGTTCCCAGGCCAGCCGGGAGACATAGTCTCTCCAACGTGTCCTGGGTATGCCCTGAGGCCTCCTCCCAGCGGGACATGCCCGGAACACCTCACCAGGGAGGCGTCCAGGAAGCATCCGGAACAGGTGCCCGAGCCACCTCAACTGGCTCCTCTCAATGCGGAGGAGCAGCGGCTCTACTCCGAGCTCCTCCCGGGTGACTGAGCTCCTCACCCTATCCCTAAGGGTGCGCCCAGCCACTCTGCGGAGGAAACTCATTTCTGCCGCTTGTATCCGCGATCTCATTCTTTCGGTCATGATCCAGAGTTCATGACGATAGGTGAGGGCAGGAACGTAGATCGACCGGTAAATTGAGAGCTTCGCCTTACGACTCAGCTCCCTCTTCACCACAACAGACCGGTACAATGACCGCATTACTGCGGACGCCGCGCCGATCCGTCTGTCAACCTGCCGCTCCATTTTTCCCTCACTCATGAACAAGACCCCGAGATACTGAAACTCCTCCACTTGAGGGAGCAACTCCCCCCTAACCCGGAGGGGGCAATCCACCTTTTTCCGACTGAGAACCATGGCCTCGGATTTGGAGGTGCTGATTCTCATCCCCGCTGCTTTGCACTCGGCTGCAAACCTCCCCAGTGCACGCTGCAAGTCTTGACTTGATGAAGCCAACAGGACCACATCGTCCGCAAAAAGCAGAGACGAGATCCTGCAGCCACCAAAACAGACACCCTCCGTTCCCTGGCTGCGCCTAGAAATTCTGTCCATAAAGATAATGAACAGAATCGGTGACAAAGGGCAGCCCTGGCGGAGTCCAACATGCACCGGGAACAGGTCTGACTTACTGCCGGCAATGCGAACCAAGCTCCTGCTCCGGTCATACAGGGAACGAACAGCCCATAGCAACGAGCCCCGAACCCCATAATCCCAAAGTACCTCCCACAGGATGCCACGAGGGACATGGTCGAATGCCTTCTCCAGGTCCACAAAACACATATGGACTGATTGGGCAAACTCCCATGAACCCTCCAGCACCCTAGTGAGGGTATAGAGCTGGTCCAGTGTTCCACGGCCAGGGCGAAAACCGCATTGCTCCTCCTGAATCCGAGGTTCGACTATCGATCGAATTCTCCTCTCCAGTACCCAGGGAGGCTAAGGAGTGTGATCCCCCTATAGTTGGAACACAGTCTCGGGTCCCCCTTCTTAAAAAGAGGGACCACCACCCCGGTCTGCCAGTCCAGAGGCACCGTTCCCGAACTCCACGCGATGCTGCAGAGGCGTGTCAGCCAAGACAGCCCCACAACATCCAGAGACTTGAGAAACTCGGGGCGGATCTCATCCACCCCCGGAGCCTTGCCACCGAGGAGTTTTTTGACTACCTCAGCAACTTCAGCCAGGGTACTAGATGAGTCTCCCTCTGAGTCCCCAGCCTCAGCTTCCTCTACAGAAGGCGTGTTGGAGGGATTGAGGAGATCCTCAAAGTACTCCTTTCACCGCCCGAGGACATCCTCAGTTGAGGTCAGCAGCGCACCACTTCCACTGTAAACAGTGTTGGCGGAACATTGCTTCCCCCTTCTGAGTCGCGGGACGGTTTGCCAGAATCTCTTTGAGGCCGACTGAGAGTCCTCCTCCATGGCCTCACCGAACTCCTCCCAGGCCCGAGTTTTTGCCGCGGCAACTGCCAGAGCCGCGCTCCGTTTGGCCCGTCGGTACCTGTCAGCTGCTTCAGGAGTCCCATGAGTCAGCCAGGCCCGATAGAACTCCTTCTTCAGCTTGACGGCATCCCTTACTTCCGGTGTCCACCACCGTGTTCGGGGATTGCTGCCGCGACAGGAGCCGGAGACCTTATGGACGCAGTTCCGAACCGCCGCCCCGACAATGGAGGCGTGGAACATAGTCCATTCAGACTCAATGTCCCCCACCTCCCTCGGGACCTGGTTGAAGCTCTGTCGGAGGTGGGAGTTGAAGACCTCTCTGACAGGGGCCTCCGCCAAACGTTCCCAACAGACCCTCACTATGCGTTTGGGCCTGCCAGGTCTGTCCAGCTTTTTCCCCCGCCATCGAATCCAACTCACCACCAGGTGGTGATCAGTTGACAGCTCAGCCCCTCTCTTCACCCGAGTGTCCAAGACATATGGCCGAAGGTCAGAAGAAACGACTACAAAGTCGATCATCGACGTCCGACCTAGGGTGTCCTGGTGCCAAGTGCACTGATGGACACCCTTATGCATGAACATGGTGTTCGTTATGGATAAACCGTGACTAGCACAGAAATCCAATAACAACTCACCGCTCGGGTTCAGATCAGGGAGGCCGTTCCTCCCAATCACGCCCCTCCAGGTATCACTGTCGCTGCCCACGTAGGCATTAAAGTCCCCCAGTAGAACGACAGAGTCCCCAGTGGGAGCGCTTTCCTGCACGCCCTCCAGGGACTCCAAGAAGGCCGGGTACTCTACACTGCCACTAGGCGCATAAGCACAAACGACAGTGAGAGACCGTTCCCTGACCCGAAGGCGCAAGGAGATGACCCTCTCATTCGCCGGGGTAGACTCCAACACATGGCGGCTAAACTGTGGGGCTATTAATAAGCCCACACCCACCCGCCACCTCTCACCCTGGGCAACGCCAGAATAGTGGAGAGTCCACCCCTGGTCGAGAAGAGTGGTTCCAGAACCCAAGCTGTGAGTGGAAGTGAGCCCGACTATATCTAGACGGTATCTCTCAACTTCCCGCACCAGCTCAGGCTCCTTCCCCGCCAGTGAGGTGACATTCCAAGTCCCAAGAACCAGAGTTGGCGCCCGAGGTTTGGGTCGGCCAGGCACTCGGCCCCGACCACCGCCCAAATCACAATTCACCGGCCCCTTATGGTCTCTCCGGCAGGTGGTGAGCCCACCGAAGAGCGGCTCCAAGTCATGGCTTCGGGCTGAGCCCGGCCAGGCCCCGTGGGCATAGACCTGGCCACCAGGCGCTCGCATGCGAGCCCCCCCCCCAGGCCTGGCTCCAGGGTGAGGCCCCGGTGACCCCATACCGGGCGGGGTAAACGAAAGCCTTGATTTTTTTCTTCATAAGGGGTTTTTGAACCGCGCTTTGTCTCGTCTGTCATCCAGGACCTGTTTGCCATGGGAGACCCTACCAGGGGCATATAGCCCCAGACAACATGGCTCCTGGACTCATTCAGGCACTCAAACCCCTCCACCACGGTAAGGTGGCGGTTCACGGAGGTTCAGTATTTGTTAAACACTGGCTTACAAATTACTTTCTAGAATGCCCAGGAGGGGTGGGCAACCACTGGCCCGTGGACCCCCAGAGGTTTTTTCTCCCTCAGCCATCAGTTGGGAGTTTTTGTTCCTTTCCCCGGTGGCCAGTAGGTATACTTATAGCTCTATAATAAGTTCTTCATTATGGTAGCCATTACTTGACTGTCTTCTTTGTTTGTATCTGTTTTTCTTGCCTTATGTCTGTGTTAAAGCACTCTGTGTCACTGCGTGAGAAGAGCGCTCTATAAAAAATAAAAATAATAATAATAAATAAAATACATACACACACACACACACACACACACACACACATTTTCAGAACCGTTTGTCCCAGATAGGGTCGCGGGGAACCGGAGCCTACCCGGCAACACAGGGCGGAAGGCCAGAGGGGGAGGGGACACACCCAGGACGGGACACCAGTCCGTTGCAAGGCACCCCAAGCGGGACTCGAACCCCAGACCCACCAGAGAGTAGGACTGCAGTCCAACCCACTGCACCACCACACCCCCCTACAAATAAAATAAGACAGTCTTTATTATTATCACTTAAATGAAGATCAGATCACATATATGGACTCAATCATGCAAATGATTCCAAATTTCCAAACTTTTCCTCACAACTCCATCATCTGGTTATATACAGTGATCAACAAAGAGAAGCAGGTTCAGAGAGAAATACCTTTCATTCCCTATTAAGTCATATTCTGTATGGCTGGAATTACAAACTTTGATCATTTTAGTGGGATTTTACTTTAAGTGATGAGTTGTAATAGTTTATTTCCTGAAACAGGAGGGAAACCAGAAGTAGGTTTCAAACCTACACAAAAAGAATCATATATTAGATTCTAAATCCAATAATGTAAATGCTCAAGAATTCACATGTGTAAAACCAGTATGACACATTGAAACACATTGACACGTTTCAATTTTCAGTATTTACATTTTTCCAAGTCTTCAATTCATCAGTTTATGTCCAATTTATAATAATTGTTAATTTCAAGCTCAATGACTCCTTTTAATTTAGCTAACCATGTTCAGTTCAGACCAGGTTATTTTGTATAAGACTTCTCACCAGGTTGCTGAAGTGGGCTTAAGATAAGATAGTGCCACAGTATATAATAACATGCAACAAGAATGTTCTGCATCACCCAGCTGTAAAGAACAAAAGGATTTAAAAAAAAAAAAAAACACATTCTTATTTCTTTCTGTATATTAGTCTGTCTCTTCATCCATCTACTTTTCTATAATATTTTTAAGAATTACACTTCATTACCTGTAAGTGTGATGTAATCACAAAAGACAAGATGAGATCTGACTTTATTGTTAGCCTTGGGCCCATTCATCATCATACAGAAAGTCAAATCTAACTATACTTATTTAAAATCACATATTAAGTACAAAAATATGTACTCTGAGTCTGTGTATCACCCTGCCATGTGCTGGAGTACTATGTAGCATCCTTAGAACTGTGTTCCAGCTTTGCAAAACCAGGTTCAGATTTTAGGTTCTCTTTATTGGATAATGTCATTCACTTCATTTTAGTTATATAAAAAAAGTAAAACAAAGTTTTTTAGGGAACTGGATGAGCACATTTAGTAAGCATACAATTAATGAGCTTCTATCACATTTTTGATTACAGTTTTGACATTGGAACTAAAGACTTTTATATTACATGTTGGTACCCTGCTGGTGTGGTTTGTTGGTTTGGTTGGTGAGTTAGGCTTGGTCTGTTGATTTGGCTTTGTTGGGTTTGGCTGATGATTTTTTTGTGTTAGTGGTTAGCCTTGGTTTGGTTCTTTGGTAGTGGATCAGAGTTGGTTTGTTGGTTTGGTTTTTTGGTGGGTGTGGTTTGATAGTTTTTTTGTTTGTGGGTTAGACTTGGTTTGTTGATTTGGCTTTGGTCGATGTGGTTTGTTGGCTTGGTTTTGTTGGTAGTATGGTTTGATGGTTTTGAGTTGGTGTGATAGACTTGGTCTGTTTAGTTTGATGGTTAGTTTTTGAGTTGGTGGGAGTAGCCTTGGTTGGTTTCTGTTGGTGGTTGAGACTAAGTCTGTAGGTTTGTCTTTGGTGGGTGTGGTTTGATGGTTGGTTATTGTTAGTGGGTTGACTTGATGGCTGGTTTATTGGGTTAGGCTTGGTTTAGGTGTTTTGTTGGTGGGTGTGGTTTGGTGTTTTGTGTTGTTGGTTTGGTTATTTGTTAGTCGGTTAGATCTGGTTTGTTGCTTTGGTTTTGTTGATATTTGGTTTTGTAGTATTACTCAGGAAAAGCAAAGTAAGGGCAAACATAGATTAAATGTATTTCATTAAATAAACGGAATGTACTTCTAGCACTGATATCACACCCGACCTATAACCATTGGTGCTTGTTAAGTTGTACAGGGTACCACTTGTCCTTGGTGCCAATCAGCTGCTAACTTCTATCTGAGAGGGCAACCTGCAGAGGGTCAGGCCCTCAACATTAGAACTCACCAGTCACTGGCTTTTGGTTTGGGAATATTGCTGATAGGCGGAACACCTTGTACTCGTAGTTACTAGTACTGGTGCAAAGTCTCTGCAAACATCTGTCTGACTAGTGTCCAAAAGTTTGGTATCATCCAGAAATGTTTTGAAAGAACTAATCTTTTTTTACCCCTCCTCGAACCGCCACCTTAATGTGGTGGAGGGGTTTGAGTGCCTGAATGATCTCAGAAGCTATGTTGCCTGGGGCTATATGCCCCTGGTAGGGTCTCCCATGGCAAACAGGTCCTGGGTGACAGACGAGACAAAGCGCGGTTCAAAACCCCCTTATGATGACCATTAAATCAAGGTTCTCGTTTGCCCCACCCTGGAGCCAGGCCTAGACGTGGAGCCGCTCTTCGGTGGGCTCATCACCTGCTGGAGAGGCCGTAAGGGGCCGGTGCGTTGTGATTTGGGCGGTGGTCGGGGTCAAGAGGGGCTGAGCTGTCAACTGATCACCACCTGGTGGTGAGTTGGATTCGATGGCGGGGGAAAAAGCTGGACAGACCTGGCAGGCCCAAACGCATAGTGAGGGTCTGTTGGGAATGTTTGGCGGAGGCCCCTGTCAGAGAGGTCTTCAACTTCCACCTCCAGCAGAGCTTCAACCAGGTCCTGAGGGAGACTGGGGACATTGAGTCCGAATGGACTATGCTCCACACCTCCAGTGTCAGGGCGGCGGTTCGGAGCTGCAACCATAAAGTCTCCGGCTCCTGTCGCGGCAGCAATTCCCAAACACGGTGGTGGACACCGGAGGTAAGGGATGCCGTCAAGCTGAAGAAGGAGTTCTATTGGGCCTGGCTGGCTCATGGGACTCCTGAAGCAGCTGACGGGTACCAGCGGGCAAGACGGCTCTGGCAGTCGCCGTGGCAAAAACTCGGGCCTGGGAGGAGTTCGGTGAGGCCATGGAGGAGGACTTTCAGTCGGCCTCAAAGAGATTCTGGCAAACCGTCCGGCGGCTCAGAAGGGGGAAGCAATGTTCCGCCAACACTGTTTACAGTGGAAGTGGTGCGCTGCTGACCTCAACTGAGGATGTCCTCGGGCGGTGAAAGGAGTACTTTGAGGATCTCCTCAATCCCTCCAACACGCCTTCTGTAGAGGAAGCTGAGGCTGGGGACTCAGAGGGAGACTCATCTAGTACCCTGGCTGAAGTTGCTGAGGTAGTCAAAAAACTCCTCGGTGGCAAGGCTCCGGGGGTGGATGAGATCCGCCCCGAGTTTCTCAAGTCTCTGGATGTTGTGGGGCTGTCTTGGCTGACACGCCTCTGCAGCATCGCGTGGAGTTCGGGAACGGTGCCTCTGGACTGGCAGACCGGGGTGGTGGTCCCTCTTTTTAAGAAGGGGGACCCGAGACTGTGTTCCAACTATAGGGGGATCACACTCCTTAGCCTCCCTGGGAAAGTCTATGCCGGGGTACTGGAGAGGAGAATTCGATCGATAGTCGAACCTCGGATTCAGGAGGAGCAATGCGGTTTTCGCCCTGGCCGTGGAACACTGGACCGGCTCTATACCCTCACTAGGGTGCTGGAGGGTTCATGGGAGTTTGCCCAATCAGTCCATATGTGTTTTGTGGACCTAGAGAAGGCATTCGACCGTGTCCCTCGTGGTATCCTGTGGGAGGTACTTCGGGATTATGGGGTTCAGGGCTTGCTGCTACGGGCTGTTTGTTCCCGGTATGACCGGAGCAGGAGCTTGGTTCGCATTGCCGGCAGTAAGTCAGACCTGTTCCCGGTGCATGTTGGACTCCGCCAGGGCTGCCCTTTGTCACCGATTCTGTTCATTATCTTTATGGACAGAATTTCTAGGCACAGCCAGGGAACGGAGGGTGTCTGTTTTGGTGGCTGCAGGATCTCGTCTCTGCTTTTTGCGGACGATGTGGTCCTGTTGGCTTCATCAAGTCAAGACTTGCAGCGTGCACTGGCTAGGTTTGCAGCCGAGTGCAAAGCGGCGGGGATGAGAATCAGCACCTCCAAATCCGAGGCCATGGTTCTCAGTCGGAAAAAGGTGGATTGCCCCCTCCGGGTTAGGGGGGAGTTGCTCCCTCAAGTGGAGGAGTTTCAGTATCTCGGGGTCTTGTTCATGAGTGAGGAAAAAATGGAGCGGCAGGTTGACAGACGGATCGGCGCGGCGTCCGCAGTAATGCGGTCATTGTACCGGTCTGTTGTGGTGAAGAGGGAGCTGAGTCGTAAGGCGAAGCTCTCAATTTACCGGTCGATCTACGTTCCTGCCCTCACCTATCGTCATGAACTCTGGATCATGACCGAAAGAATGAGATCGCGGATACAAGCGGCAGAAATGAGTTTCCTCCGCAGAGTGGCTGGGCGCACCCTTAGGGATAGGGTGAGGAGCTCAGTCACCCGGGAGGAGCTCGGAGTAGAGCCGCTGCTCCTCCGCATTGAGAGGAGCCAGTTGAGGTGGCTCGGGCACCTGTTCCGGATGCCTCCTGGACGCCTCCCTGGTGAGGTGTTCCGGGCATGTCCCACTGGGAGGAGGCCTCAGGGCATACCCAGGACACGTTGGAGAGACTATGTCTCCCGGCTGGCCTGGGAACGCCTTGGGGCTCCCCCAGAGGAGCTGGAGGAGGTATGCGGGGAGAGGGAAGTCTGGGGGGCTCTGCTTGGAGTACTGCCCCCGCGACCCGGTCCGTGATAAGCGGAGGAAGATGGATGGATGAATGGATAATCTTTTTTTAATCAAGGTACAGTTAAAGTGATTTCATTATTCAGCATAATTACTAATGTGTTGATTATATTATTTATTATTTATTATTATTTTATTTTTTTTATAGAGCGCTCTTCTCACGCAGTGACACAAAGCGCTTTAACACAGACATAAGGCAAGAAAAACAGATACAAACAAAGAAGACAGTCAAGTAATGGCTACCATAATGAAGAACTTATTATAGAGCTATAAGGATACCTACTGGCCACTGGGGAAAGGAACAAAATCTCCCAACTGATGGTTGAGGGAGAAAAAACCTCTGGGGGTCCACGGGCCAGTGGTAGCCCACCCCTCCTGGGCATTCTAGAAAATAACAATTTGTAAGCCAGTGTTTAACAAGTAATTATAATGTTGGTAAATGGCATCTTGGATCCCCTATATATTTTTTTAAAATCACTTTAATGGTACCTGGGAGGTGTGGTGGTGCAGTGGGCTTGGCTGGGGCCTGCTCTCAGGTGGGTATAGGGCTTGAGTCCTGCTTGGGGTGCCTTGCGACGGACTGGCATCCTTTTTTGTAAGGATTCATGTTGTGTTTTTGAAACCACAATGACAATTCAATTTCAACTCCCTTGGCCCTGTGTTGCCAGGTTAGGCTCCGGTTTGCTGCAACCCTGCTCGGAACAAGCAGTTTCAGGCTGCGTGTGTGTGTGTTTCTTTGTTACAATTTTCTTTAAAATTTTAAACAACATAATTTTAATTATGAAAATATTGTGGCATTTAAATCCTTTTTTGTAAGGATGTATGTTGTGTTTTTGAAACCACAATGACAATTCAATTTCAACTCCCTAGGCCATTTATTTTGTCTTTGCCACATTTTCTTTAATTAATCCACAGCTTTCATTTCAATATCCAGCTTCTGCTTTGCAAGGAGGAGTAGTAGTAGTAGTAGTAATAATAATAATAATAATAATAATAATAATAATAAATGGTAATTACATAATTGGGGTATGAAACTAAGGACTGCTTTTTTCACCACAGTCCATGTAGTTGCATTCATTTTAGGGCAGCTATAGAAAACGGACTCCTTTCAAAAACAAATTCTTTTTTGATGAAGGAGGCAGTGACTGTTCCACCTTAGCACCTGAATAACTCATTGCCTAATTCATCTCACAGTCGTAGCCATTGTCTCTGTCAATTACTTGCCAGGGAAGTGATTAAACCTGATGGCTCACTTGCACCAAATGTGGCAGAAGCCAATTGACTCAAGATCCTTTCTGACTCCAGATACTTATATATTCTAGTGGTCTTCTTTTGCAATGGGCAGATGAAACATCATAAGCACTACAAAAAAAGTCTTCATTCATGAAGTATTTATTGGGTCAAGTAAATTGAAGTCACAGTCCCATTATTATAAGAACATTTAAGCATATTGCATTTACATATAAACAAAAACTCATTAAGAATTGGCTATTTTATTCTGTATAGGTCTACTTCAGACCTCCAAAGTCCTGTAATATTTCACAGATAAAATGTTAGAGGCCCAAAGGTCATTGGAAAAATACTGGAGTGGTACAATGCATAGTGCAGGTGTCTTACAATGGTGGGGCTGTGCAAGTGAATTTAGATTTAAACTCTTTTGGGTACTCTGGTTTCTTCCCACAAAGACATATTTTTCAAGTGAACTGGTGGCTCTGCATTGCCTTACTATGTCATTGCCCTGCAAAGGATTGGCTTCTTATCTGGAGTGTGCCTTGCCTAGCCCGGTGCCCATGCTTCTCGGACTGGCTCTGGACTTCCCCAACACTGCCTTAGGATGAGTGTGTATCAAATGGGAGTGAGTGAGCTGAATTTCTGATGTTTGATGGTTTTCTACTGGTCTCCAGTGGTGTCTGTTGATTTTTGTTTATTGTTTCAGCATTGTACTGGAAAGTTTAATCATGTGATGGCATCTAATACAACAGTTTTCAGTCTTACTTCAGTGAAGGAATTGTCCTAATTTTATATATGACATAGTTGGTTCTGTTTCTTTGGCCTTATTGCTATATTCCAGTGATTTTCTTTTTTTTTAACCCTCCCTTATGGGAATAATATAGGTTTGTTACACTATACTAAGAAGCTCTCCCATACATGGGGCTTCAAAAAACCACTTGAAACTAATATTTCAAAAGAGCATTTGTTTCTTGTACTACAAAATATCTGGAATCATATGATATGTTCAAGTCACCTAGACTTTTGTCCAAGTCTCAATCTGCACAGCTGATTAAAACTTACGTGACAACATAAAATTGTTCTGTAATATAGAGTAACTAGTGAATGCAAATATCCTACACCAGAGTAAGCCTCCAACTACATTTTGGGCTTCACAGCCAATACAGGTGAAACTGGCATAATACAATGCTGTGTTGTTCATTCACAGCTGACAGTAATCAAAGTGCAGAAGCAATATATGTGGAGATGCCAAAAATGACTGCAAAAATAAAACAAGTAAACAAAAAAGATGTAACATCACACAGTCCATGCTCAGTCAAAATGGTTACCGAGGTTAAGTGTTGTTCACTATCCATAGACAGTAGCAGTGGCCAATCCTCATCTTGCCAATCTACAGGGTTCCAGCCTTTATCAAGGAACCAATTGCACTTAATTAAATTATTTTGTTTGAAATGTAAAAAAAAAAAAAAAAAAAAAAACAGCAATCACTTCAAACACTGAGTGAAAGGCACAGCAGGGTCATTATGCTTATAAAAGTGTTCAATGAACATAGTTTTGCCAAAAAAGATGAAAATGACTGACAGTACTTAACAAGGCAGAGGCTGGGATAGAAGCCCGAATACCCTGGCCATTGGCAAAACGAGGCCTGGCCTCCCACCACAGATTGCTGGCTACACCTTCTTCTTACTTTGATGAAACTCATTAGTTGGCAGCTCAACAGAAACACACCCATTTCTTACACAACAGGCTTAATTCATTCCATGAAATCACCCTCTTAGGAAAATTAAAGTTGTGAGGGGGTCAAATTACCATTATTGTTTGTAGAAAAAATTAATAATAAGAAAAAATATTAGAACAAAAAGGTATTTTACATGGTACAGTGATAACACCAACAGATTTCAAACTATTTGTAATTTAAAAAAATCTATTATTTAGTGCATCTTTGATCAATAACCACTTGTTCAATGCATGGTTAAGGTGGTCCAGAGTCTACCCAATAACCCGTACTTGTGCTTAAGAAACTGGCAGGAACCGGGTTCAAACCCAAGTGGATAATCGTACAATGAATCTTAAGTCTAATTCCTTGACTATTCAGCTATCCCAGTGGAAACTGCCCTCTGGGAGTGAGAAGCTCATTAATCTACCAGTTGTAATGTTGAGCTACAGAACATTCAATTTTATGAGTAATCTTGTCTCCAACAGCTAATACAAATCAGCACACCTTGGGCTGGTTCTAATCTCTTTAATGTAGGTAAAGTTGCCCTGAGTCACCTAGAAAAGCAACATTTATAAGAGAGAACATGAACTCACTAGAAGGTTTTCAGCTTACTCCTCTCATGTTGCTATAACAGACTGGACAGCAAATGAGCTATTTACACTTACCTGACACTTTTCTCCAAAGTGACTTATAATGTTACAATTATTTACCCATTTATACAGTTGGGTAGTTTTTATTGGAGCAATTACATTGTTCAAAGGTACTACAGCCAGAGGTGAGGCTCAAACCTATAACCTTTGGGTCTAAATATAGTCACTCTAACCACTATGCTACCCACTGTACCATTTTCTTAGCTTTATAGTGAAACAGTTGTCTGTGTAGATTTCCTCAAAATCCCACATCCCTGTAACTGGTGGTTTGTTCTTTTTACACTGGTCAGAACAAAATTTTTTCTGAAATGTTCCTTTGATGTTTCTTCTTCATTTGGAACAACCTGTTAGTGCTCCCCTCATAAGGTCAGGTGATGACCACAGGGATGTAACCAGCTGGCCTTCCTTGAGATACCTCTAACTATTAAACTTTACAAGTACTATCCTTAATCCAGGGTGACAGGCAGTGCTTGGTAATCAACTTTACAATGATTTATCCTTTTATATAGCAGGATACCTATAGAGACAATTAGGTTCCCCCTGTGAATTTTGAAACTGTATGACAACAACCCTAACTATGGTTTTACACATTTGGGTTCATTGAAGTCAACATTTGAGTTCAACAGACCAGAAATAATATTCCCATATATTTGCATTTCTGACCTATAAATAATTATAATTTAATTGTAGTTATTCATATTTGACTTAATACAGTATTAACTGATTTACTGATTTGACCAACTGAATCTATGCTGAAAGCACACACACAGTTTTGGAACCACTTGTCCCATATGGGGTCGCGGGGAACCGGAGCCTACCCAGTAACACAGGGCGTAAGGCCAGAGAGGGAGGGGACACACCCAGGACGGGATGCCAGTCCATCGCAAAGCACCCCAAGCGGGAGTTGAACCCCAGACCCACTGAAGAACAGGACTGTGGTCCAACCCACTGCACCACCACACCCCCTCTATGCTGAAAGCCTAAATGTGAAAACATGAAGTTCAAACAAGTAAACAAAATCTGAGTGGAAACAGAGGAACACCAGAGTCACAATCAGGTGTTCCTGGCATCGCTTTGTGGGCCTAGGCCATTTTTCCCCTGCAAAGGGTCTTTGCCTGTGTTGAAAATTCAGGATTGCTTGTCACATTACATTTAGCCAGTTTCATTACCTGTGCTCTGCAGTGAAACACTGGTATTCTTTGGTTATTGTCAAAGAGTGCATCTAAGTTCAGGTTTGAACTGTTTACACCGTTTTGAAATTATTGTGCCTGGATGCCTAGAAGATTCCCGCCAGTCCTCCCTCGCTTTCCAAATAGGCAGAGTGGGACAGAATTTGTGACATCAGAATCTGTCCAAGAAAGGCTGTTTTCTTTAGGTGGACATAACTGAAGAAGACAATGAAACCCAGCGACTCAAAACAGAGCCGAATTAGTAAAAAAGAAAAAAAAAAAACAAGGAGGAAGGGAAGGCACGTGTAGTGCCGCAAGACGTTAGCGCGGGAATAAGAATTCTAGCTTCGTCTCGAGGCGCTCTCTCGCGCTCTCTCTCCAGCTACCCGCTGAGCAACGGAGATGAATGATGTGCGGCGCGCGCTTTTTTCACTTCTGCCTTGTGCGTCCGCTGCTGCATTGTCTCGAGCGTTCCTAAATCATGATCATCGGAACCGGCACAATCACAATGAGTAGGCTGCATATTTGGCTTCATCTGACTTTTTATGTGCTGGTAAGTCTTTAAGTTGTTTGAAGTTACGTGTGATTATGTTTGCTATTCTATTGCAGTGCCTGTTTTGCCCGTGAGCTTTTTCCTTTTACCATATTTTCAGCTCTGTATTTATAATAATGAAAAATACAATTTCTATGCATTTCCAATTGCCTTTTGCATTACATTTGTTTTGTAATGTTTTTTGTTAAGGATCTTGTAATAAGTTTTGTATTTTATTTAGCATGCACAGTCACTAACGTTACATTGACATTGCAGAGTGAAATGTTGCACAGAAACAAATCAATGAATAGAGGATCATTAGGAACGGATGAGAAACACTCCGAAAAGCATTTGCTCTCATGTTTCGGCTTTGTTACCTCTGTAATTAAGATTTGACAATGATGAAACGCAATTGTTCTTTTTGCCCATTTAATGATTAGTAAAAAAAAACCCTCAGTCAAAGTATTAATAGAGTGCGAATACAAAATTAAAACCGTGTTGAAATAAATAAAACCAGGTTCGTGTTGTCGTACGGTGACTTTCAGTTATTCGTACCATGCGTTAGGAATACAGGTTATGTACCTGTCTGAGGGTGCTAGAATATAACCTCCTGTGTGTGTGTGTGTGTGTGTGTGTGTGTGTGTGTGTGTGAATTTCCAGCCTACGACGGCAAAATGGGTGGTATTTAGGCAGCTTCTAAACAATTGCTTTTGGTCATTAGTGCAAGTCGTCGTCAGTGTCAGTTTGTGTAACTACCTTTCACTTATGTATTTGCAAGTTGCAGATAGACATTACACCCCATGTCCCATTTCTGTTTATTTAGTTATATAACATGAGTTAATGTATGCCACTGTGCGCTGCTTGTTGCTGGAGAGCTCCATTATCATAACGACCTTCGGGCTGAATTATTGTCAGCGCGTCTTTGCGACGTTCAGGACTCGGTCGAGGCTATACCTTAGCGCGTCTCCGCTCGAGTCTGCGCTGGAGACCATCGTCACGTGATCTCTTGGTTTACAGCGCAGTGCCAGCACATCGTAAAATTGTCCACAGTAAGAGGCAACACCACTCAGGATAATGAGGTGCATTCCACTTTTCCCTCTTCAGCCGTATTCAGCCATTCAGTACTGCAATAAAAGTGAAAAGGTTCCTGCAAAACTATTGAAAGTTGACTATAATATGTGGACAATTCAGACGGGGTCATAACGCTAGTCAGCTTTCTGGGGGACCTAATAATAATAATAATAATAATAATAATAATAATAATAACCATCATTATCTTCATCATAATAAAATTCAACTGGCTGATGTCTGAAAGCCACTGATGCTATGATGCCTATATACTAATGGAGTTATACACAAGCTTACCTGAATATACATATGGTTTTGACTGACTTCTGAACATATTTCTTTGAATGTGAAATATGTGGCATGTCATGTGTATTCACATTACTGATTATATTTTCTCAAGCTGTCCAAGATACCACCACGTTCAGTGATTACTCATCTTGTGTTCCTGTGGTATGGAGATAATATTAAAGATACATTATCGCTCGGCTTGCTTTAAGGTCAAGGGGACAGCCAGTGGAAGATTGCTATGCGGAAACAGATTTTCCTCTGAAGAAAAGAATTGCATTATTGATTTACATGGAGAGACGATATTGCGTTCATTGTGCATGTTTCCTGTTTGTATAGCTGGAGCCCGAAGAATAGGTCTACAGTGCAAGACATGGCTGTTTAATTTTATGCTCAGTAAAACTCATCTCTTCAAGCAGAAGAAACCTTTGAGCCAGCCTGCCAATTTATTGGAAGCTTTGCAATATGCCCACTGTTATTTGTGCCATGGATCATACTGTCCTTTGAAATGTCCTGCGGATGTGCTTGGTAGAGGATCACACTCACTTGAATAGTTTCCAGTCCTTCTGGAAGGTTAGAGCTCATGGGCACAACAAGGCTGAACTGAATCAGAGGGCAGTTCTGGGTGTGCCCATGGAGGGATACCATGGAGGTTCTCCTTGTATCAGCCACATACGGTCAACAGCTGAGGCTTCACATTCAGACTTAATACAGTGGAGGTTTTTTGGGGTGATGGGGAAGTTCTACACACACACACACACACACACACACACACACACACACACACACACACACGTCAGCCCGTTCTCTATCGTAACAGTCCAACTACCTGAACTGCAGAAGTTTTGTTTCTTTTCATAGACTAGTTCATAATTTTAAATTGGTCTATATCAGGGAGGATGGTGTGGACCAATCACGGAGAAGCCTGTATTAGGGGCTCTACAGTCACAAGCTGTGCCTTCATATAGTTTGGTGTCTGAAAACTCAGCTCCCTGGTGGTGTGGACTAGTGCTCTGTGTTTTCAGATTAGATAGGAAAAATTATGTAAATCAGGACAGTCCTAAAAATGTCTTTGTGAAACAGGGTCATTGCCTCAGAAACTCCTTATCTGAGAAGTTTTGGGAAAGCTGTTGGTGCTACATACCACATTTATTATGTTACATTTATATAAATGGCTATGTGTATCTCTGTGCTTCAGTGAAGTTTCCAGCATAGAGAGCACACACACACACACATTTTCTGAACCGCTTGTCCCATACGGGGTCGCAGGGAACCGGAGCCTACCCAGCAACACAGGGCGTAAGGCCGGAGGGGGAGGGGACACACCCAGGACGGGACGCCGGTCCGTCCCAAGGCACCCCAAGCAGGACTGGAACCCCAGACCCACCAGAGAGCAGGACCCGGTCCAACCCACTGCACCACCACACCCCCTACTATTCTATATTATTATTATTCAATTTGGAGTGCATCAGAGCCTATGCTGGAAGCAGAGGGCATGAGGCAGGGCTTACCAGTACATTCATACTGGTGCGGGGACTCATGCAAACACAGGGAGAAAATGCAAACTGCATACAGAGTGAGCTGGATTCAAATTCATGACCAAATCCATTGCCCAGGACAAGTCAGACATCAGTGTTACCTGCTGCTCAACCCTATTATTATTATTAACAACAACAACAGCAATAATAATAATAATAATAATAATAATAATAATTCAATTTATTTTTATAGAGTGCTCTTCTCACGCAGTGACACAGAGTGCTTTAACACAGGCATAAGGCAAGAGAAACAAATACATCAGATAAGAAACAAAGAAGACAGTTGACTAATGACTACCATAATATAGCACTTTTACAGAGCTATAAGTATGCCTACTGGCCACGGAGGAAAGGAACAAAAACTCCCAACTGAAAATCGAGGGCAAAAAAACCTCTGGGGATCCAAGGGCCAGTGGTTGCCCACCCCTCCTGGGCATTCTAGATTAAGTAACAATTTTAAGCCAGTTAACAAGTAATAATGATATTGTTGCTATATGGTATCTTGAATCCCCAGCTTAGCATTTATTATTATTATTATTATTAGTACTAGTAGTAGTAGTAAACCATGCTGGTATATGTATACAACACTTCTTAGGAAAAAAATGAATATTTCTATTAACCAGAGTGTTTGTGTCATAGAAACACACACTCCAGTACAAAGAATGATTTGCTCCGCAGAGCTCGCTGCTGTCATTGACAGCAAAGCTCTACGAGCCCCCTGCTTTTGATATACCCTCCAGCTGATTTTCCAGTCGGTTGTAATAGTATTATGTAATATAATTGTTTCAATGTTATATTCAGGTGGGAGCAATGAATTCTGGGTGAAGAGGAGGTAGATAAGTAAAAATTAACATGGAGCACGTCACTGCTATTTCACCCTGGGGGCTGTGATGCAAGAGAACAAAAATACTTTTGTAAAAGAATTAAATTTGAAGGGCATAATCCTTCTTGGACTGACCTCCTCTATTGGGAGCTGGAAACATGCAGGACCCATGTCTTTTTATCACGGCAGATTTGTTCAGTACATTGTAGTTTTTAACATCTTTCTGTCGAGATATTACATATATCTACTGTGACACCACTTGGCAGCATATACTTCAGTTCAGGTTTTTATGACATTGACAAGATGAGATGGATGCAGTGTTCTTGTTTCAGTGATTTCGCATTTCGCGCTGCTCGTTTCATGAATGTTTCTGTTGATATATATCTCTCAGCTTACGTTGCCTTTTCACTAATTAGTTTTTGTGGATGCCTCTGAATATGGTAGAATGACGAGCCAGTTTAGCTTTGAAAGACTCCTTCACTTCTGTGGCGGTAGTTTGTCCACAGCTCTACCTTAGTCATCAAAAGTGTCAGCTGGCTAGCAGCCTAGTGGTTATGTAACTACACTTGTGAGCAAATGGTGGTCGGTTCACATCCGAAAAGGCACAGAGCCAAAAGAGTGAATTTAATAATGTTATTAAATTGTAAATTATTTGGGTTGTACAAGCTGTGTGTTTTGCTTTTGATTGAAGCTCCTGCTGTAACTGTGTAATTAGTCATTTTCACCCCTTATACAACACCTAACATCCTCATTCAAGAAAAAACTTAACCTGTTTTTCTCATTCCAGTAAGAATAAGCCATACTAAATGAATCAAGCTCAAGATGAACTATACCTAACTAGACAAGCCCAACACAAAACCAAAATTTAGAAACCAACCAACCAAATTATTCCATGTACAAAAAGCATCCTTTCAAGTGTTTTGGCCACTTTTGTTTTCAGTTCAGTAAACCATCACATGTCCCCCCTTGCCACAAAGTCTACAACCACTTGTCCCAAGTGGGGTCATAGCGAGCCAAAGCCTAACCCGGCAACATACGGCACAAGGCCGGAGAGGGAGGGGACACACCCAGGATGGGACGCCAGTCCTTCGCAAGGCACCCCAAGCAGGACTCAAACCCCAGACCTACCAGAGAACAGGCCCCAGCCAAACCCACTGCACCACTGCCTTTCATCACATGTAAAAAAACACAAATCTGCTGTTGAAGAGTTAATATAACTTTGGTAAATTACCTACATAATGTCCAAGGGTAAAATATATACATGTTGTTTTATGTTATTTTTTATTTTTAATGGACCATAAATTGACCATTTTTCAATGTTTATGCTTAAAGTGACCAACTTGAATAATTTACTAGCACGTAGCATGCATATCAATTTTGTGAACCTCTGGTGCAAGTGAGAACAAAGTAGAGAAACCAGTTTTACCCAGAAAATGCATTCACTTTGTGGTTCTTTAAGTTGGAAGGGTTTTACTTGTAATGATCAACTGAGTGTATCAATGTGAATCATTATGACTTTTCAGTAGTGAAAATAGAATGTGTCGATTGTGTTAAAGTGCACTGTAATGCCTGCAGTGAGAGGAAATCAAACCAGAGGGGATTTCCCTTTGCAAGGATAGCAAAGGATGACTAGACGTGGTGTGAAAGTGCAAGCCACTGCCAGTTAAGCTTCTCCAGCACTTTTCCACTGCTGCTTCACTTCTCTCCTCTGTCCTGTCCTCACAGTGCCGAGCCATTCACCCAGACTGTACCATCATCTCACAGCACATGAAAGCTCAGGAGGTGTGCATGCAAACCCGCAGGAGGGAATCCCACAACCACACTGGGCGGACAGGTATGGCCCCAGGACTCCAGGGCAACTTTCTCAAACAGGTTTATGGTGCCCAGCCACAATGCTCTGATTGCGTGTCAGACTTAGAATTCTTTATTGCCAATATATAGCACATCAGTATTGATTGTGGTTTGGCACCAGACAAGAAACACTATATAAGAATATACAAAATCGTGAAGCACAAGACAATAATAATACAGTTCAACTTATTCAAAGAATCATTAAAAAAAACACCATCTTCAGTCTTACAATTGCAACAGTCCCTCATTTGATGTGTTCTTTAGCAAATTGATATGCATCCTGAATCTGAATCTGAGCGCCAAGAGAGATGCAGAAACAGAGGGTGAGAAATCACGAGTGTGCACTAATGCAGGCACCTGACCTGAATTTTGCTGACCTGAATTTCTCCAGTTTATTAATACAAACAAACTTGACAAGAAGCTGGTAAATATGCCTTAATGAAAGTTGACTTTTCTTGCCTCAATTGTGCTTGCTTGCTTGCTTTATTTATTTCTTTATTTTTTAATTTCTTTATTTATTTTTTCTTGACATTTATAGGTTTATTTTGGTTGTTTTTTCATCAAAGAGGAATGTGAAATGCAAGTAATAAAAATCAGAGCTAAATATAAACCGGTTTAAGGTTGGAGAAACATGTAAAAGTGTCAGTCATTTCCTAACCTTGTGTTTTAAGCTTATTTTTATTCAAATGGTTATTGAAAGTGCGGTGGCGCAGTGGCGCAGTGGGTTGGACCACAGTCCTGCTGTCTGGTGGGTCTGGGGTTTGAGTCCCGCTTGGGGTACCTTGCGACGGACTGGCGTCCCGTCCTGGGTGTGTCCCCTCCCCCTCTGGCCTTACGCCCTGTGTTGCCGGGTAGGCTCCGGTTCCCCGTGACCCTGTATGGGACAAGCGGTTCTAAAAATGTGTGTGTGTGTGTGTGTGTGTGGTTATTGAAATTCAGGGAGAAAAAAAAATACTTGTAACAACACAAGTATTTTGTCAGTTTATCTTGTTTGCTTGGATCTGACAAAATAAAGGCTCCGCTTAGTGTGATAAGCATAAGAACTGAAAAGATTACAAGGGCAAACAATGTTAATGGGCTTCATGAATTTTGTGACATCAGCCTAAATTAATCTCAAGACTGATGTTAAAAATCATAATTAATGATTACGGCATTACAGCAATTACAGCATTACGGCAATGATATGATGTCAGTCATAAACTCTATCAATAAGGCTAAAAAACATGTTAAACAAAATAAAGTTGTCCTTGATAAATGAAACATTGGAAACAGATGATAGTGTTCGTATACAATATTTATCATGCTTTTCTGAAGGCATAAAACACAGAAACTTTACCAGAAATTTAAATGTCATATTTGATATTGACTTTGGATCTCTTTCCCAAAAGCAGTGTACCATTATAATAATACTAGTGAAACTGAAATTGAGACTTATAATTCTAGCATGGTTCTAGGCACTGTCCAGTATTGTCAAAGCTTGAAAAAGATAAAGAATTCTTTCTCAAAGATCAATGGCTGTGAATATGAATACACTGGAGTCGTGATTTGGACTTTCAAAGACCAGCCCTTGTTAGTATGACATTTATTTATCCTTCAATGGATAGCTTTTAGATGACACATCCCTGATCATAATGAAGGAAAAATAAAGAAACCTGCTTTCTTTTTGTACATAACTTAGAGTTTACGCTACCATATGCATTTGGATGGTTTTAAGTGAAGCAGGTTAAGTACTTCTCTTAGTGGGATAACAGTAGGACCCTTCTGACTTTAACTTCTGACTCATGGCTTCAACTACATTCTCTCTTAATGAGTTCTGTGTATGAATATGATTTTTTTAGTGTTTACAACATTATCAAAAATGTAGAATGTGGGATACATTGAGGGATAACCAAATATGATAAAATTAACAATGTAGTTTTTCTCACTATGTTTCATAAGAGCACTTAACATAGAATAGTGCAAAAATACAGAATGAAATTTATCAGATAGTACTGGTAATTACAATAGACCATCAAAAATTCCAGAAGGTAAAGGACCGTTAAGAAGACACAAAATTAGTTTTGGTAGTACAAGACAAATAAAAAAAAGCCTCCTGAGGTAGAAAACCAACTGATGTCAAGACTAATAGTCACATTAAGAGAAAATGAAAGCATTTCCTAAGTTTGAGGTGCAGTCAGATGGTCAGCCTAATGCTCCCTGTTCAGTCAGTAAGAGAACTTCAATAGGTCAGGCTGTACAAATCACATGGGCTTACAGGTCTCAACCTAGAGACATTCCCTCTGGCAGGCAGTTGTTGGGGAAGAACAAATATATATGTTTACTCCACATAATGGTGGTGAGACAGCACAAACATGCTGAAAGACAGCTGGACAAAAAGCAACAAGGATTGCGGCAGCAAGCAGCTTTGCTCAAAGTATGCTAAGGAAAAACAGTAGATCTTAATTCAAGATTTCCTCTTTTTTTTTTTGTATGTAGGACCATACTAATATTTGCCAAAAAAAATATTTCTCACTTTTGAGCATCTGTAACTGTTGGCTTTACTGCCAACAGTTGATGTATTTACCCTAGGAATTACAAGAAAGCCTGCATCTTGTGATCGAGGAGTGCAAGCCGGCCTGTACATACTAATGAGTTCTAATAAATAAGTCGGAGCTAAACCCTTCACAGTTTTGTAAATGAGCAATAAAGACCGTCTTAAACATTACTCTGTGCCAGTGCAGGGACCTGAGGACTGCCAGAATATGATCATACCTTCTGGTTTGTCCTACAGTCCTTACTGCAACATTCTGAATTTGTGGGAAAGCAACAAGAGTGCTGTTCTGACTCCCAGATAATGCATGTAAAGATCATATACAATTTGTAATGTGTTTTGAGCAGAAGTTTCCTTAATTTTACAATATTTGTAACCTGTTGGAAATGTTGTAAACAGAGAATTCATATGAGAGTTAAGTGATAGATCTGCTTAAAATGATGCCTAGACACTTGGTTCATTTTGTAAAGATAATGTTTAAACTATCAAAATCCGTAGGCTTCCGTGGTTGGTGTCAGCTGACTGAAGGTTTTGTTCTTCTGGATTAAACCGCGTATGGGACATTGGTTCCAACGTTTCTCATGTCTTGTTGGACGCATCGTCAGGGTGTGACCACATCTTGTAGAGGTTAAATGTGAAATAGAGTGTTTGACGAGGGTGGGTGTATTTATGGGCGGGAAAGGGGTAGGAGGTTGTAGCGGGTGGTTGTAATAAGTGGTGCCCCTGCTGTGTTTTCCCTTTGCGCTGTTTCCTTCATGTTACAGGACGGCTCGCTGAACCGAGTTTTAATGAGAGGTGGTTGTCGGACCGGCGCAAAGACTTGAAATGAGTGGTGTCCAGGCACTTGACAGTCTGAAGCCCTCCTACCGATTGAAATTGTCAGCGTGCATCTCTATCTCGATTGCCTCCCTCACTATGCGACTCCTGTACCCGGGAGCAGGTGCGAGCACTGTGGTCTCCTCAAAGCGAATCTCATGACTGGTCTGCAGTGAGTGTTCGGCCACTGCTGAGTCGATGTTATTGTTTCTGGTGGCTTTTATGTGCTCTTGGAGAGGTAATGTTCAAATTGTTCAAACTAATAGCTGATAACAGCAATTTCCTGTCTACCATATCTCCTTGTTTAAGGATGTGTAGTTTCTTTGGACCCAAAATCTTATGTTAAGAAAACAGCATCAGGAGACAGAATAATTTGGTTATGTCAGTAAATATATTTTTGTCTTATCAGTATAGAATTGAAAATACATTCTATTCCCAAGCCTATAGGAAACAGTATTGGCATGAACACTAATCCGAGTGGAATTTTTTATTCAACTAGACAGAAAAATGAGAAGTCAGACTATCTGCTCATTTACATTTACATTTCTGTTTATTAATTTAACAGGCTTCTCCAAAACCAGACTCAACAAAATCACATTTTACAAACAGACAGGAGGCAGGTGTTACGCTTCCGACCGGGAAGAGAGTCATCAGAGACGCACAGGCGCACAGGCTAGGGGATGATCCGAAAGTCGTTGTCAGGAAACTAGCGAAGGTCACTGAGGAGCAGACGTCGTTACAAGGAGAATCAGAAAACGTGAGTCGAAGATCAGGCAATGGGTCGAGGGAGATGAAGAGGGTGAGGAGAGTCAGGACAAGGAAGGTCGGGGAACAGGAGCAAGGACTGGGAGGTCAGGAAAAAGGTAAGCAACACTATTTGAGAAAGGTGAGCGAAGAGTAAGGCTGAACGTGGCTCCGCATCTTCCTGCGCTTCGGGCTTCCCTTTTATGCACCCGGTTCCTGATCAGTCGCGGGTGTTCCCCATTGCCGAGGCAGAGGGCGTGGCAGCAGGTAGCATACACTGGTAGTGTAGTGGTTAGAACTGTTGCCTTTAGATACAAAGGTCTAGGTTTGAATCCCTTGTTCAGCTGTATTGCCATTAAGCTAGGCACTTACCCTAAATTGCTCCAGTAAAGATACCCAGCTGTATAAATAGGTAAGTAATTGTAAGTAGCTTAATGTTGTAAGTTGCTTTGGGGAGAAGCATCAGACCAATGTCAGTGTAGACTGAGAGCTGCAACTAAGTGATTAAAGTAGTCAGTTAGACCAATTACCCAGTTTTTGCCAGCATACATTACATGAGTGGCTGGATATAGAATTGATAGGGGAAGTTTTTTTTCAAGAGATGGGGTAGGTTTTTTCAAGAGATGTGTTTTGAAACCCTTTAGTAGTGAGAGGGATTCAGCAGTTCTAAGAGGGAGGGGGAATTCATTCACCACATCAGAATCAAAACCAAGCACTTCCGGACTTTCAAATTTTCAATTTTTTGTATGAAACACCTACACGGCCTAAGATGAAGTAGTATACCAGTCTGGCTAGAGCAGAGTGAGAGATTGGTCCTTTAGCTATCACGGTGCATATCGTTTATTGTTACATTTATATTTACATTTACATTTGTTCATTTAGCAGACACTTTTGTCCAAAGCGACGTACATCTCAGCAAAAGTACAATTTATGCATTACATTAAGAGAAGAAGACGTAGCTGCAAACATGAAAATCTCAAGCAAACCTAGTTCATTACCTACCACTTGCTGCACCGACGTTCATCAGTCAAGTAGGTACTCTGAGGCTCTTGAGAACACACACACACTTTGGCTGAAGCCACTGCTCCCAAGTTCCCAAACTGCCCCGGCAGCACAGGGCATAAGGCTGGAGGGGGAGGGGACACACCCAGGATGGGACGCCAGTCTGTCACAAGGCACCCCAAGTGGGACTCGAGCTCCAGACCTGCTGCGCCAACGCGCCCCCCTGGCTCTTGAGAAATGAAGCAAAGATGAGCAAATTGCCCTGTTTTATATAGCGTTCCCAATGGGTGGACATACTTGCTAACATGTGAAAGTTCTTGGCCTTGGAGAAGTTGATTTGTAGGTCAGTTTTAGTAATCCCTACAGAGATGTCCAAGAGGTAAGCTGCTATACATCTGATACAGAGGGGGGGGGGGGGGGGGGGGGGTGGGGGGAAGAAGAAGTGTTGTGTATCATCAGCATAACAGAGATAGGAGAAACTACAAGAGGCAATGGCAGAGCCAAGAGATGAGGTATCGATAGAAAAGTGTAAGGGGCTCGTCACTGAGCCCTGTGGAATACCAACTGAATGAAACTGCAAGGAAGACAGGGAGCTACGTTAGATTACCTTATTAGATGTATTGAAAACATGGCGCCGGCGCGAGGCGACGTGTTGATTGCTTCTCCTCGCAGACTTGTTAGTTTAGTGTATGTTATTTTGTTTGTGTCACTATCCCTCCAGCCAGTTTACTCTCTTATTATTTATGACCGCCAAACTCTTTTTCAAACACGTGAAACGGTGCAATTAGATGCAATTCTTAGTGTTAGAGAGCTGAATTCGCTACCTTCGCTCTGCAGTGTACAGCATCATGACCGCGACCCACCTGGGACCACTCAGAAGACGCGAGCTCGGAAACGGGGCCGCAGGGCCGGCGTACAGGTGAGAGCGAAATGCCACAGGCTACAACCTCCGATGCCCAGTATTTTCCTGTCTAACGTTCAGTCTCTGGACAACAAATTGGACGATCTCAGAGGGCGACTTAAATTCCGAAGAGATTTACGGAACTGCTGTTTTCTGCTTTACGGAGACGTGGCTCATCGCCAGCACACCAGACCACGCTGTCCAGCCCGAGGGCTTCTCAATCTACCGCGCAGATCGGACTGGTTCATCTGGGAAAAAGAGAGGAAGGGGCGTATGCTTTCTTATCACCGATGCTTGGTGTACGAATGTGGAAGTGATTGCACAGAGCTGCACTCCGGACCTTGAATACCTTCTGATCAAATGCCGACCGTTCTACCTGTCCAGGGAGTTCTTGGCTGTGCTCGTGGCTGCTGTTTACATCCCACCCCAAGGGAACACACACAGCGCTCTGAACGAACTGTACTACATTGTCACCAAGTACGAGAACAAGCACCCAGATGGACTGTTCATTATCTCTGAGGACTTTAACCAAGCCGACTTCAGGAATGTGTACCCAAAGTTCCATCAGCACATCTCCTGCCCCACCAGAGGCTCAAACACCCTCAACCACTGCTACACTGCACACAAAGGTGCGTACTGCTCCCTGCTGCGTCCACACCTCGGGCAGTCAGATCATTCCTCGATTCTGCTGTTCCGGTCTACAAGCAGAAACTGAAGAGAGAGGACCCTGTGATACGCACTGTGCAGCGCTGGACACCAGAAGCGGAGGAAAGGCTCCAGGACTGGTTCGACTCAGTGAACTGGGACATGTTCAGAAACTCATCCTCCAATCTGGACAAGTATGCCACAGTGGTCACAGACTTCATTGGGTACTGTGTAAATGTCTGCATACCACATTAAACAGTCCGCTCATTCCCCAACCAAAAACCGTGGATAACCGCTGAAATCCGAAATAAGATCCGTGCGTGAACTTGCACGTTTCAGTCTGGAGACACGGATGCGTACAAGAAAAGCAAGTACGAGCTTCGCAAAGCCATCACTAGCGCGAAACGGGAATACAGCAGGAAGGTGGAATCAGAGTTTAACTGCACTCAAGATGCACATAGGCTGTGGCAGGGAATCCAAACATTAACAGATTATAAACCACAGATGTAGACATTGACAGGTGCCGCTCCATTTCTCCCTGATGAACGGGCCGCATTTTATGGCCGCTTCGAGTTCGAGCATGAAGACCCCTTGGTGCGGATCCCCACTGCGCTGCATGATAACGCCAGTCTCACCATCTCTGTGGCACAAGTAAGAAAAACCTTTAGCCATGTCAACATCCGCAAAGCTGCTGGTCCGGACAGAATTTCAGGGCGAGTTTTAAAAACATGCAGTGAACAACTGGCTGCTGTGTTCACAGACATATTTAACACCTCCTTAAAAAGCTCAGCTGTACCCACCTGTTTCAAAAACAACACCATTATCCCCCTTTCTAAGAAAAACAAAGTGAGATGCCTTAATGACTATCTCCTAGTGGCACTGACCCCCATTGCGATGAAATGCTTTGAGAGGCTGGTGCTGGGACACATTAAGGACACCATCCCAGACACTTTGGACCCACTGCAGTTTGCCTACCGCCACAACAGATCTACTGAAGACGCAATATCACACACACTTCACACCATTCTGTTTCACCTGGATAATAAAAACTGCTATGCAAGGCTATTATTTGTGAACTATAGCTCAGCATTTAACACTGTCATCCCAACCAAGCTCATCCACAAACTACTAGGGCTGGGACTGAGTGCCACATTCTGCAATTGGATCCTGGATTTCCTCACCAACAGACTCCAACGTGTGCGGATTGGCAGTAATAACTCCTCCCCACTGACCCTCAACACTGGCACTCCACAGGGAAGCGTCCTGAGCCTGGTGCTATATTACTTGCTCACACATAACTGTGTGGCCAGGCACAGCTCCAACACCATCATAAAGTTTGCTGATGATACCACCATTGTGGGTCTGATCACCAACAACGATGAGACAGCCTACGGAGAGGAGGTGAGCCTCCTGGTAGAGTGGTGCCAGGACAACAACCTGTCTCTCAATGTCAGTAAAACTAAGGAGCTGGTGATTGACTTCAGGAAACAAGATATGGCGCATGCACCCATCTACATAGGAGGGGACATTGTAGAGAGGGTCAACACCTTCAGATTCCTAGGGGTCACCCTCACTGCCAAACTCACATGGACTGAACACACAGCATCATCCATCAAAAACGCCCATCAACGTCTCCACTTCCTCAGGCGTCTGAAGAAAGCCCGGATGTCCACTACAGTCCTCACCACTTTCTACAGGTGTGCTGTAGAGTCTGTCCTCACAGGGTGTATTACATCCTGGGGTGGCAGCTACTTCATACAGGACAAGAAAGCCCTACAGAGGGTGGTCAAAACAGCTCAGGGAATCATCGGCACACAGCTACCAGCAGTCTAGGACACCTACACCACACGCTGCCTCAGAAAGATAATGCGCATCATGAAAGATCATAGTCACCCTGCATGGGCACTTTTCTCTTCTCTGCCATCTGCAAAGTGGCTCAGGTCTATTCGAACCCATACTGCTAGGTACAGGAACAGCTTTTACCCCACTGCTGTAAGAGTATACAACACTAACCAGTGTGCCACCTTTAGTAACTAGAGTTGGACTGCTCCTCCCAAGCACATTGCTAAATTACACTGCCACTTTAGCATTCGCATTATCATTCTCTTGTTCTGAGTTCTCTGGCTGTCAGCTGGTATTATTGTTATTACTGTTACCATTATTTATTGCTATTGCTGTTGCACTACTCACTGTCATTGTCATTCTTTTGTTTGTGCAGTATTTCTATTGTCTCTGTCTTTGTCTATAGTCTGTGGAGAAGCATTCAGGAAGAATTTCATGATACTTGTATGTGGTACTTGTACCTATGACAATAAGCTAAACTTGAACTTGAACTTGTACTATCTGATTGGTAATAGTCAAACTATTTCAAAGTCCTCTTGACTGCAGGGAAATCAAGAGAATGAGAGAATCCAGGGAATTTTTTAAATGGTAAGGTGGTCACAATAGTGATTTAGATGAGAAGCAAACAATAGGAACAGACAGACCAGTGTAAGAGTCAAGCCTGTGTAGCAGAATGGTATGACCTACTGAATTAAAGGGATGTCGACTTTCAAAACAGACATTGTATAGCAACCTTTATCAAAAGATAACAGCATATCTTATTGAATCATCCTCTGAGATGTACTTTGCTTTGTTTCCAAAATCATTGATTCCGAATCATGCTTAGCAAATGACAGCTGAATTTCAGCTTTAACATATTGTTTAGCTATTTGGAAAAAACAGAAAAGTCCATGAAATTATTGCTCCTAATATTAAGTGGAAAATTGTCAGTTCAGATGTCTTATTTAGTTGGACATGATGCTGAAAAGGAAACAAAGGTTGTTTTTGTTATTTCATATCAGCTCTGAACAATAGTAGCAGGGAGGCATACTGAGAGCTTTTTGCAGCATACGATAGTATTTGTTCATAATGATGGAAAGACACAGGTTCTATCTTGTCTGGTTTACAGATTTCCATTTTAATGGGAGATTGTGTATTGTTTAAGCAAAATCAACAACTGTAAGTTTAGACTTTATTTTCACAAGAGCTACATCATCTAATGCCTCTCTTACAAGCATAATATATTTAGTGGTGTGAGCATTGAATGTAACAAGACATAGAGTATGAGGATTTCAGCACATCCTTAGGCTGCGAGGAAACCACTATTAAGATGATTTAGCATTAAAAAGTATCATGGACCTTCACTTCATTTTCTCTGACATGTTTTTAGGGATTTGTTGAACTGTACTAATGTTGGGATAGATGTTCAATCTATGTTTTTGGTGATTTTTCCATTGTACCTGAATTTATTCCTTTACAGTTTTTATACAGAACATACTGCAACACTGTTTTGTGTGTAGTATTTCTTTTTCAGCTTTTAATGGATAGAGTGAAACTTTTCTTAACTTCAGAGGCATGTTTTTTTAAAGTATGGACCATGTAAAGAAGCCCTGAGCATTGCATCACTATTGCAAATGCAGTAGCTTTCACATCATTCAGCAGCTCAGAACTCCTAGCAGTCAATCCTTGCAAGGAAGTTATTGCATTTGGGGGTGTATATGCAATATCACCAAAAATGTATTTCTGCTTCAAATAAAATTGGTTTAAATATGAAATGTTAAAACCTAGAAGGAGAGACAAAGTTATGTGCAAAAGAAGTAGCAAATACAGGCATAACATAAATAAAGCAAATAGGCAAAATGTATATATTTTTTTTTTAGATTAATGCCATTGTTTCCAATATATGTAAAACCCCATTACAGCATATTCCATGTCTGTTCTCTAGTATTATATAGTATGACTGGGCTCATTCCTGTTTTAGTGAACTGGGCAAAGCATAGAGTCAGTTTTTTTTAATTAACAACCCTGTTGGAGCAGATAGTAATATTATATACTAAATTGTTTTAACATATATTTGTGCACCTTCAACTAGAATGCTTATATATTGTGGAAATTTAAATTTGTTTCTGAAGTAAAGGAAGATCCACTGGGGCTCAAGATTTTATCTGATATTTTTTTAAATATTTTTTACCAGAAGGCTGGAGATGAGTGCAACCAATCATAATCATGGCCCATCACAGAATGCAGATGCTTTTTATTTTTCCATTCCAGGGCAGTGGAGATCATGATAACCTTCTCAGCTAGTATGTTCTAAACCATGTTTGAACAACACTCTTGCTATTTTGTCCTCCATTACTAGACCTTTTAGTGGAGTTAAGTTCTTATTGTGTGCTTGACTTGAACATCAGCAGTGACCAGCCTAGATGAAGTGATGCTTTTTTCCCTCTTTAAGCAATTTATTAACACAGTCACACTTCTTTTATAATAAAACTAACTACAGTCATTGTCCAGTTATTGTCAGGGTTAGGGAGTGAAGTACTACCTGTAATTTGCACTTGTCCACTAACTGCATGACTGGGTCCTATGAGGTCCTGTGAGTGGTAACATTTCAGTTAAATAGTCAAAAAATTTAAAATTGAAATTTGTACTTAAATTTGTTGAAATACCAAGTGTTAAAAACAAGCACCAGAGCTGTAAAAAATCTGCCTCCTTGATTGTCTGATGTACCCAATCCATGTACGTGGACTGACAGAGGATGGGAGTCATCTCACGGTTTAGCTTATACTTGTGTTGATGTAGTTGTGCCAAAATTTCCTATTTTGTCTTTTCTTATGTCTTTTTGTACTATTTGTTTTGTGGTTATGATCCATACCATAACATGTCACACCTGATGACTCCCTAAATCCGGTACCCCAAAATTTTAAAATAAGGTGTAATCATTTCTTGCATTTGCCCATGATGTGATATGATGTAGAATGTAGAGAAATCATGTAAGCATAACATATAAATAATAGAACATACATGTGTATAATTATTTTAGAATTACAGTATTACAGTTAATTTCACAAACAAAAACAGAAAATTGGAAAACCTTACATTCTTTATTTAAAGCTAGTTTTACATTAAAATGTATATTGTAGGTCTGATTTTGCAAGAAATGCAAGTAATGAATATTTATATTTATACCTTGCACAAGCGTATGGAATACACCTGCACATGCTGTGCTGCTTGCATAGAGGCAAATATTATCGGTAAGTGACTGTTCCTATTGTGAACTTTTGTGAACAAGGTCCAAAAGGTGCAGTCATGAAAGTGCCTCATCCCTGATTGGCTATTACATTGTCTGGGTAACAACAATACATAATTTTTACATCTTATTCCACTGACAGACTGAACCAATCACAACCATCAATGAAGGTAAATATAAAATCACAGTTGAAACAGCAGATTCAGTTACAGAAAAGTATCCAGACATTGCAGAATTGGTGTTTTTTAATAGAAGTAAGTTTTGTCATGCAACATGTTCCTTTAATTCAGTAGTTTAATTTTAATGAAATAGCTCCTGATACAAAACTGAAGGTAGCAGTGTAACTTTTTCTTCTGTTTCTGTCTATTGCTCTGAAACCAGTGCCACTATAATGACCACATGATCAATGAATACATATGCCAACATCTAACTCAATTCAGTTATTCACATCAAAACAACCTGACCAGTTATTACTCTGCTATGAAAGGGACATGCATAGTGTACAAATTACCCATTTAAACACTTGGACATTTTTATTGAAGTACCATGCAAGAGAGTAGAGAGCACAGGATCCATTGCCTTCAAACAGCAGCTTTTTGGGAGATGTTATGAATTGCTGCCTTGAAAGACTTCAATGATGTTTCCTCAGGTGGGACACTGTGTTTAAGGTTCATCTTCCCCAGGTTGTCGGACAGAATGGGATGAGATACGCTGCTGGCACAGGGCGGATGTTGGACAAGTGGTCAATGTTTCCTGCTCTGAGGTCTTTCAGCACTTCACCAGCAACCAAGGTAGGGAGTGAAAACCGTGACAACACTAAACATGCAGCGGTGCTGCTGTGTTCGGATCTGTACTGTAATTCTGGTAACAGTAGAGTGAGGTCAAGACCCATGTTCAAAACAAAAATATGCATGAACTTCAGAATACATAGTTTTAATGATAATACAGAATTTTTATTATGTGTCCATAAAAAGGGTCAAAATTATGCTAAAATAATTAAAATTGTGGTCAAATTCACTGTGTTATGCATTTCACAGAAATTTGTCTAACCCTTAAGAATCTTCTTTGCAAAAGAGAATATAACTCCATAGTACAGTATCGTGAGAACTGAAACACTGTTATGAATGAAATGGTCCAAGACATCTTCATAACCCCAGAAACATCACTTTCAAGGGTCTTTGATGAAGAAAAGTCTGAAATGACAAACCCAAGTTTTTTCAAAAGAATTCATGTCTATAGAATATACACGTTACATGTTTTACCAGTTTGCTCTATCATTTCTCAAAATCAATGCCATCTGCCAGTGTAGTTTACCAGTATTAGCTGACCAGATATAGTATAGAAAAAAGTTTGTATTTTTTCTCTGTACAGTTAATTGGAGGATATGAAAGTATGGTGTTTAATATGGTCATGTAACAAGTCTCTGCTGTTTACTTCTCTGCCTAGGTGTGGGCCTTATGTCAAAAGTGCCATTATCTGCCTGAAATACTTCCTGCCCTCTTCTTGAACGCAGTGATCATATATTGTCATGGCAACTGAATTCTGTGCACTGAGCATTGTGTAGAACATTACACCATGCCTTTCTGATCCATCCAATAGTCTCGGCCTTCAGTGGCGATGTGTCCTTCACACACACACACACACACACACACACAGAGTGGCTGAAGCCACTTGTCCCGAGCGGTGTTGTGTTGAGCCGGAGCCTAACCCGGCAACACAGGGCATAAGGCTGTAGGGGGAGGGGACACACCCAGGATGGGATGTGTCCTTTAGCTAAAGGTAACTGTCACTGCCACAAAACCTGCTGTTTGTGTCCTTTCTTGACCTTCTGTGTCTTTATGAAGATTGCCTGCACTCTCATTCACTATGGATGTAAAACTAAACATTCCAGATCAATTTCTGAGCTGTCTTTGTATTCTTAGAGTGGATATGACAAAAGAATTTCTGATTAGGCAAAACAGTTATCCATATTTTAGGGTATATATAGTTGAGTCAGTGCTGTGTGGGGAAAATATCAAAGCAACAGCATAATGCAGAAGGTTTTCCCAATATAGTAACTTCTGTCAATGGAATAAACTAGTTGGAGGAAAGAATTATAAATGAGAAAGGAAAAAAGTAAGAGGAGGGTGGAAACAATGGGGGGTGGGAAGTTTCTCAGCTATCTGTAATAGTCGTCAAAAGTGAGAACTGAGCTATTTTTAACTATTTTCTCTTGTTAAAAATGACATTATTCTCTTTTTTACAATGAATTGTTTTGATCATATTCATGATATTCAGGCAGAAATTAAATCCAGTGATGTGTTACTATCCGTGCAACTCATGTAAATGTAGAAGACTCCCGGGAATTCCTAAGAACTTTCCTGGCATTTCACATCTTGTGATATTATGTAATCCATGTCTATAAATAGCTCAATAGAAGTGTTATGGCAGGCAGTAGACAAAAGACTGACAGACTTCAACCTGCCGTGTTAGGCTGAGCTCCAGGAGTCAGTGTTTGTTTATTATTAGTATGAACCACTACTGAGGAGCAGAGGACTGAGCAGTGCTCTGAAATGGAAGGATTGAGTCACCTTTCCCTTTCCTTAGAACACATGGTGGGTTGAGATGAGTTATGGGGTTGGAAATGTAACAGTGATACAAGTGATGGAAGCAAAGCAGGAAGTATGCAAGGTCTTGAGGTAGTATAGCGTATGGTTCTTTGTTCTGAGTTGTTTGTCAGTGTGGTTCTAAGTTGTTATTTGTCATTATGTTGTCAATACCCACGCAAAGCAAAGGAAAACTCTCGTGACAGACATCTCACTAAATCATCCTCACCTTGGGAAACTGACTAGGAACTTGCTGGGGCCCTGTAGCCCTCAGTCCATAGTCTGATCCTGGACACTCCTGACACTACAGTGTTAAGGGTTCAAGAATGACACCCACACTGTTTCCAAAGTTTTCAGTTCAGTTTCTTAATTTGTTTCCTAAAGGTTCTGTCATGGGTTTTTCACTTGAGTGATTTGCCACGTAAACATCTTTAAAACATCTTTGGCTCCTGGATAGTTGATTACAGAATGGAACAAATTTTTTCAATTCTTAGTTATGTCAATTCTTGCACTGATTATGATTACTTAAACTGTACTGATTACAAAAAAAAGCACTAGTTGGTCAACAGTGTCAGTTTAGTCCTCTACAGCCATTGGACAATTCTAGAACATTTAATTTATTCATTTAGCTGATGCTTTTCTCTAAAGTAACCTATACTGTTAATCCACCTATAGTTATTTACTCATTTGTACAGCTGGATTATATTACTGGAGCAATTTAGGGTGAGTCCTTTGCTCAAGGGTACAGCAACCGGAGGGTGAGACTCAAACCTGTGATTTTGGAGACCGAAGACAGCAGCTCTAACCTCTGTGCTACCACCTGTCATGTTAGAAAGTATCAGAACATTCTAGAAAAATATCAGCCTCTTCTAGAAAGCATCAGCTCCTAAAGGGTACTGGAATACTGGAATATTCAGTACCTGGAACCTGCTTCCAAAATTTGCCAGTTTCAAGAATGTGGAATATTTTTCTAAAAACTGATGTTGTACAAATTACCTCAAAAAGTATGCTTAATCTAACAAAACTGAATGGAAAATGCAAAAAATGACATAATAACATTGTTACACTGTGTTACACAGCAAAAAAACATGACATCCTGAGGAACTAGGTACTCAGACCTATAGACCAGAGAAGTGTCAAGAATGAGCCAAAAAGGTGTTCAGTGGGTGATATGAATGATTTTCACCCTTATTTTCATGAGGGGATGCAAAGTTATCAGTGTATTCTCAGTCTGTGTATGCCCGTGTGTTGCTTGTGTATAAGTCTGGCATCTTGCAAGATGTCAGACAGAACAGAAATGTGGAGATCGTAGTCTGAAGTCTCATAGTCCGCAGAGCAAGGGTTGTGATATGAAGAGATGGGATTTGAACACGAAGGTTGTAGCCCGTGGAGTCGTGGTCCGAAGAGCTGTAATTCAAATGTGGAGATTGTAGTCCGAAGGGTGATTGACAAGGAGTGCCGATCAATGCTGAGCGTGAGGAAAGGTAATGTTTGTCAATGAGATTCCACAGCCACTGAGGTTAGGTGGTCTTCTTTTAAAGAGTGTTTTAATAAGGTGCAGGTGTTTGTCATGTATGTGGAATTAGCTCTGATGACCTTATTCTGTGGTCCTCTGGTGTAATCTCCCTCAGGTCATGACAGTTTGGGTTGGTGTGGAGATTAAATCTTTCCTTTAGTGTGATGAGTCATAGTCATTTGTCGTACAGACTTCTTCAAAACTGTACATATCTGCAGTGATCTGTTGCAGTGATGATTTCCCCAAGCCAGCAATGGCAATCTAGTTTTCTTCCCTGAGGATAAGACATTTAAAGAGGGGACAGAGACATTTACGGCATTCTATGTTTTGCTCCTCAAGCACTGGATTTGGTCAAAACACAAGAGTTATTGACCCATCCAATTTTTAATTAGACTTTAAGGCATGTTAACTATGAATTATTGACTTGGGAAGGGCATTGAGAAGATCTGATTATATTAACAGAAAAAAATTGGGAACTGATGATTTTTAAGGTCATCTTTAGTTTTCCAAATGATTTGTATCAATATTTCTTTTATTATCATTGTTTTTGTTGTTGTTGTTGTTGTTACTGATTGTGTACTTCCCATGACTAGTGTTTGTTATTCCTTTTTTAACACTCAAGGGATCACAGATTGTTCACAATAATCCACAATAAGATTACTTTTTTATATACACTGTAATGTCTGCACAGAAGGCCAGTGCCTCAAGGGAACTTTCATGTGTTTACATATACCTTACATTGCATTGGTTAATTTTCCCAGTGTTTAGTTACTTTAATTACAGAAGTTGCATTGTATTACTTTTCTCTGTATATCTTTATATTTGTCGAGTTTAGAGTATTATATTTACACAACAAGTAATTTACAGTTATTTGCACAGCAGGATATTCTAACAGGTAATGAAAAAGTGATGAAGTAATGTAGGTAAGTTCCAGGATCATACATACTATAGAAGGAGTAGAATTTGAATTGGGAAGCATAAAACTGAAAGGTGGCAACCCTAATAAGTGTATGTTCTCCTAAGAGCAATAAAAATGCCATTTCTACTATGACATTGTCTCTCCCTATTGTTCACTGTTTAGCATTTGTATTGCTGTAAAATTATAACTGTAAACTTGTCTTCAGGGTATATCTTCAGGAATTGCACAAAAAACGGGTGGACAGAGCTCCAGCCAACTTATCAAGAGGCCTGTGACATCAGAGAGGACATGGAACCAGAATCACAGGTTAGCCTGCTGACCTGCACTTTTTTCATATTTGCCATGCTTCATAGATGTACTGCAATAGCTTTGCTTCATGGAAACCCTGTATGACCAGTGAAGTAGCTACAAATGACTGACAGGCTGGGGCACTTTGTGTTATATACTGACTCAATACAATCCAAAGTGACCTGATCAAAGGAAGCATATTATGAGCAGAAGATGCCCTGGATCTTGGGCCATTGTTTAATTTAACAAGTTTCATGTATCCCACAATGAAAATTTCAGCAAGCGAACACAACTTCCCCAACATCATCTGAATTGGACAGAAGATGGTGGAAACCACTATTCGATTTAGGCAAAGAGGATTTTTTTTTTTTTCCCCCGAAAGAAGAAGAAAGGCCATGCAATGGCTTTGGATTACATCAACTGCTAAAAAGCTACTTTAATCATAATTGTAGTAAAAAGTGAGTCAGGCTGTTGTTCATGGTGCTGAAGTCCCTATTAATAGTGCTGTTGTCAAAGTGACAGCAAGTTTTGTACAGCAGGGTTCCTTGTGAGCCTATGCCCTTAACCACTATTCTGCTTTCACTCCTATACAACCTGGTTGTTCTCCCTGTGTTCATGTGGGTTCCCTGCGAGTGCCAATTCAAAGACGTGTTTCAGGTGAATTGGCTACTTTAAATTGCCTTTAGTGTGTGTATGTGTTTATCAATGTCTGTGTGTGACACTCTACACTGCCTTGGCATCACATCCAGAGTATAACACCCTTTGCTTCTGGGATAAACTCTAAACCTTAGCAACCTTGCAGTTATTCATATTGGGTGAAAAGATTATATATAAATGACAGAGAAAGGAAAAATCTTTTCTTTCATTTCAGACAACATACTTCTCAACTTTCAGACAGGTCTACACAGCTGGTTATGCCACATCACTGATCTCTTTGATCACTGCAATATTTATATTTACTGTTTTCAGGTAAGCACACATATTTTGACTACATATTACACTTTATCTTCTTTTAACTGTGTATCTTCTCTTTTCCCAGTATTCAGTTCTTTCACTTTTAAATTGGACACAGCATGTTGCATCACCCGTTGATATCATCCTTTCAGGGTTGACTCCCTGGATTTGACAGTGAGCATGTGTGTGTACTGCCTATAATTTTTCCCGCACTGAGGTGACCATGCAAAATCCCTCCACAGGAAGTTTCACTGTACCAGGAACTACATTCACATCAATTTGTTTGCCTCCTTCATCCTGCGAGCCAGTGCTGTATTTATCAAGGACGGAGTGCTGTTTGCGGATGAGACCCTGGACCACTGCTTCATGTCCACAGTGGGTGCAGCTGTGTGTTCCTCTGCTTTACTTTAGTTAGCAGATTCAGTGTGTAGTTTACAGAATGCATTATACCACTGAAAGCCTCTGTCAGACAGATCATGAAATGTAGTTCCACAAATAAGTATTTTGGTACTTACAAGTATAATACCACTGTAATTTTATGGGTAGAACTGTCACAGTATTGACATTTCCGAGAACCATACAAGTTAGCACTCAGTTTTATCTGTTAATTATTGTTGCTTTGTTGCTTGTTGAACAATTTTGTTAATTTAGTCGTTATACAGCAGCACATTTCAAAAGAAGTGAATATCTTACTCAGGAACAGTATAGTATGGCCCTTCACCCAAACCAGCAATATTCAGTCTTTATTCCCTATGCATCATGCTCCAAACCACCTTTTTTTTTGTAAAAATATAAGACTGATGAACATACCAAAGGAATACAACATACCAGTTAAGAAAAGGTTTAATTTTTTTTTAACAGGGACTGAAGTTCAAACCGTGGGGGGTGTGGTGGCGCAGTGGGTTGGACCGGGTCCTGCTCTTTAGTGGGTCTGGGGTTCGAGTCCCGCTTGGGGTGCCTTGCGGCAGACTGGCGTCCCGTCCTGGGTGTGTCCCCTCCCCCTCCGGCCTTACGCCCTGAGTTGCCGGGTAGGCTCCGGTTCCCCGCGACCCTGTATGGGGCAAGCGGTTCAGAAAATGTGTGTGTGTGTGTGAAGTTCAAACCCACAGAGAGATACACACACACATTTTCGGGGTCGCGGGGAACCGGAGCCTACCCGGCAACAGAGGGCGTAAGGCCGGAGACACCCAGGATGGGACACCAGTCCGTCGCAAGGCACCCCAAGCAGGACTCGAACCTCAGACCCACCGGAAAGCAGGACTGTGGTCCAACCCACCGCACCACAGAGAGATACAAAATGTTTATTGGATCTTAAGTCCAGTCCCTGAACCACTTGGCCTTCTGATAGAACCAGCAGAATCTATATATAATTCAGGATTTGTAAAAAGGTACTTTTAGTGTTAAGGCCTTTTGTACAGTTCAGTATAGCCATTGAGCAATTAAGGACATTATAGCATTCCCCAGCGGTATAGCTTGAACCAAAAACCTTCAGGTTACAAGTTACCATATCACGTACTATGTTATTAGCTGCTCACCAGCTTCAGCTTGGAGAGTATATAATTGTGTCTGGCCTCATTTTTGTACGCTGGGGCAAGGAGCAGCAGGGAGAATAGTGGTTAGGGCTATCACCTTGAATTCCTTGATCAAAGCACTTACCTGAAAATGCTACAATAATAATGTCATGATGTATAATTGGGTAAGTCACTGGTAAGGTAGCTTACTGTGGAAACCTAACTTTGAAGTACAAAAATTTTAGCTAAACTGATAACAATGATTCATAGTACATTTGTTGTTGTGCAACTCAGTCATTCAGTTATTCTGTCCTTAAACCTGGAGTGGACATGTTATATAAAATCCATGTTTTAGACAAACGGAAATTCTAGAGATCTTGACTCCATTATGCACCTTTGATCAATCACTATTTAATAGAGGAATATGTGAATTCCATTAATGCTGCCTTTAGAAACAATTACCTGGATTTAGGACCGAGGAGACTCAAGGTTATGAGTTATAGGACACTGAAATCACTGTACTGATTCTCATTTTTACAGAAGCAATTATGAATAAGCATCTTTCTCAGTGCAACCACAGCAGTTCTGCTCGTATGATACTGGGTGGTAGGTAGCTCCTGGTTTAAATCCCACTCCTGCTTTATTAACCTAGCTCAGGGTAGCACAGGGTACACTGAACTGGTATTGTAAGAAGATTGTGGTGTATAAATGGTGTATAAGATTATTTAAAATTGTGCACAAAGGTGTCACCTTAATGTAAGTCAGTAGCAACTTGAAGTGGATTACTGCTAATCCTTCTGAACATAAATGTGTTGTATTTAGCCTGTATTTCCTTAACTTTTCTCTCATCCCACAGTCTTCGTGTAAGTGCGCTGTGGCATTCTTCCAGTTCAGCATACTGGCCAATTATTTTTGGTTGCTGGTGGAAGGGATGTACCTGCAGACTCTGCTGGCCCTTACCTTCATCTCACAAAAGAAGTACTTCTGGTGGTACATCTTGATTGGATGGGGTCAGTGTTCATCATAACAATCCTAAATTGTTTTATTTTCTGGTAATGGTGATTGATTTGCATGATGCTCTAGTTTGTAAAAGAGTTTTTTCAGTTGGTTACACGCTGTGACTGTTACAATGCACGTAGTTTCATTTTATTCGATGGCTGGCTGACACCAGAAATAACGGGAAAGGTGAAATGCTATTCAGAGAAATCATCAGTGAAGAGCTGGGACTGAGTAAAAACCATTGCATACCTTGTGGATCTTGAAGACTGAGTTTTGCATACCTGCTTTACATGCTGAACCCATGAACTGCATTGACAGGGCAGACTGCCCCTTTTACAGTATGGTTCCCATCTTTTCTAAGCTGATTTACCACTGTTTTTATAAATACTTTCAGAAAAAAATGTATGCTGGGGTTCCGTTTAGAAGTGGGCATTAAGTGGGCAAGCATCCTCTGGATTGTATATCAAATATTGAAATTGCTATTAGTGTGGTACAACAACAAAGTACAGGGAAAACATAAAATACAACACAGTCCAAAGGCTATATTTTATGTGTTCGTACTATGTGTGAGACTCTTAATAAATGAGATGAGGGTCTTTTCGAAGTAGGAAGTCAATGCTGGCCACACGTGGACCTACTGTTTTCTGTCTGCTTTTCACCTCAAAGGCATGCAGAGATGATTCCCATTTCACTGCCTGCAGGAGCTCCCAGGGTTGAGCAGACTGTCAAAAAATAGCACGCTGGCAACATCTGACAACGGCTCCTTAGAGCACATAAACACTGACATTTACATTTACATTTATACAGCAAGCACATTTACTTTATACTCAACTTCCTGCTGCACCGCTTTGTTTATATATGCAGCTGAGATCAGATTGCATTTGAATATATACACACATGGTTTCATAACTGCTTTTTACATCCAATTTACATTCATTTATTTAACACTTTTCAATAAAGTTACATACAGCTCAGAGTAAACAAAAGTGCATTTCACATCAGACAGAGTTTTAGATAAAGATGCTTGATTTTCAAAGCATTGTGTGTTTCATTCCACTATTTTTCCATTCACACATTGCACCAGTAGTCTATACAACTGAATGAGACAGGAAATACAAAGGTGATCATGACAGATAGTGTGTTGCTAATTTTTGTATCTCTTAGGAAGTCAGGAGACAAGTCATGCATTTTGGCAGCCTTTTTAAATTTTGAAAGTGATTCAGTTCTGAGGGATAGAGGGAGCTCATTCTGCCACACTTGGACTAAAACTGAGAAACTGTACGCTTTTGATTTTAGATCCCTTATGACTAGGATTAGAAAGTAGCCAGAGATAGAAGATCGTAGAGCTCTTGTTGGAGGGTAGGGAATGATCAGGTCGGTATCAGGTGTTACCATCTTATACACTTTCGCCACCTCCTTATACAACCATAATGGTATTATGAATGTGCATTTTTGCTAAAGAAACCTTTCCAGATTATCAAAAGAAAGTTTCTAATCCAGTGGTCTGAACAAGCAGTAATGGACCCCAAGGGAAATGCAAAATCCCACAACAGTGTACAGGGAGTCCCCGAATTACCAATGAGTTCCATGTCCTCATTCTTTCTTTGTCAGATTTTGACATAAGCTGGAACAGATAGGTATGGTGGGTATCTAACGTCAGTTAATGAGTTAGTCAGTTAGTAGTTGTGTTTGTTGTAGTATATCGTGTACCTTACTATGGATAAAAACATTAAAAAAACACTTCTGGATACACTAATACATCTTTAATATAACAATACAGTGATAATAATACAATGTAATGATGTACTACTAATCATACAGACAAAAACACACACATTGTCAGAAACCGCTTGTACCAAGCGGGGTCGCGGCCAACCGGAGCCTAACCTGACAACACAGGGCACAAAGCTGAAGGGGACACACCCAGGACAGAATGCCAGTCTGTCTCAAGGCACCCCAAGCAGGACTGGAACCCCAGACCCACCAGAGAGCAGGCACTGGCCAAACCTGCTGCGCCACCGTACCCCCCATACTACCACTATTGATAGTAATACTAATAGCGATTTTTTATTATTGCCCCCACGACCCTAGAAGGACAAGTGGGCAAGAAAATGGATGGATGATAATACATGTAACTTAAGTACAGTATTTATAGTAGAGAGAAATAGAAAAAGAATAAATGTTACTACTGTCATAATGAACAGATGACACAAAGGAGGCTGGATCCCAGTACAGAATCGTTTATTCAGAATCAAAGCACTAAACACATTCTCGTGGTCTGGGACAGGTGAAATGTTGGTCGATTGGCGAACTAAACAGAGACGAAGATCTGAAATTGCGCTTGAGGGACAAGGCGAGATGCCGTTATCAAAGAGATGTGGAAGGGGACTGGGAATGATAAGGGACAGGACTTGGAAGAACAAAGCAAGGTAGTTTGAGAAAGCAGAGGGGGGTTTGTCTGGAGTGAGATTCCGCAACTGGAAAGAAGTATCTTTTGTTGCCGCCGAGTACTCTTTCAGAGAGGGTGCATGTGCACGTGCAAAACATTAAAACAACTTTTCCAGTGTTTATTGGCATTTCACCTTTCGCTTTATTTCCACTTTAGTTTCAATCGTGATCGTTTCCCTTTTCCATGAGGCATCACCCTCACTTGCATCACATGTACGCTTCGGTGCCATGGTTAGGAGGGTAAAAACAAAAAAAAATTAAAGCCAAAAACAGTAACGCAGACGAGCCACTGTTAACAGGAAAAGACGGAAGTCTTTGTCTTACCTTGGACTCAGGCGCCCCCCCACGAACTGCTGTAGACGCGCAATGTTTTGCTGCGGGTCGTAAAGCAGCTCCTCTTTGTTATTACAAATCATTATATGTAAGTCGACTTTTGACAATAATAGGCTTAATTATTAAGTTTTTTTTTCCCCATTGTTACTTAAGGGTGACAAAATAATTTACTTCCAGCCCGTAAGGGGGTTTGTAACTATGGGTTGTACGTAAATCAGACGTGCATAATCTGAGAACTCCCTGTAGACAGGTGAGGAGTCGTAGTAAATCAGCAAGTCAAGGACGAGGAGCAGGAACGAGGGAGATCGATAACAAGAAGCGCGAGTGAGTAGCAGGTCTCAGCAAGGTTCCGCAAATGTGCGTGTTCTGCGCTTCCCTTTGTCACGGTGTTTCCCCGGAGCGGGTGTGCAGGACCCAAGTGCGGAGCACAGGAAGGTTGTTCAATAGGCAATCCAGAAGATATGGTCAAGGAGACAAACAAGAGAAACCGATGTGCGAACGTAGTCCGGAAGGGGGAATCTGAGAAACGTAATCCAGAAGACATGCAAGAAGTTGCGGCAAACCAGGAAGCCGCGCGAGTGAGTACCGAGGCTGAAAAAGGTTCCGCAGCTTCCTCTGGGCTGGGCTGCCCTTTTATGTGCCCGGACCCTGAACAGCTGCCGGTGTTGCTTGTTACCGAGCTGGCGGGCGTGACATCCTTATGTTCGTCCCCAGATGTGTTGCAGGTGCGTCTCATTGCGCTGAGGTGGAGGGCGTGACATATACAATAAATTGCAGGGGATTTAGACTTGCAAAAAAAATTTCTAAACTATATTTGTCAGTCACCCTTGCATTGATACATTCAGTGTGCACAATATGAATATGTGTATCTTGTATAAAACCTTAAGAAAGAAATGTGATTATTTTATAGGTGCTCTAGAAGAAAAAATTATGTTCTCTAATTTTCTGTGCTAACTTGAACAAACTGTTCAGTGAGTGAGTATTTAAATATTATACTGCTGTACAAGTTTTGTGAATATAACTGTATCTGAGGACTCGTGTTTTTAAACATATCTGGACATAGTACATACCAGTGTCAGTTTTTTCCTATTTCTTTTAGGTGTCCCATCAGCAGTACTCACTGTGTGGGTACTAACTCGGAGTTTTTATGACAACAGAGTGTATGTATGATTCCTTAGTATTGCCGTCTTGCAACAATTAACAGATTTTTTTTCCTTCACTGTAGTTATCACATGACTTAGAAAATTATAACAGTTCAGGCTCAATTCTCTTTTGCTGCTGTTTGTAATTTTAGGTGTTGGGATGATACTGATAATGTGATCATCTGGTGGATCATCAAGGGTCCAATAACAGCATCAGTACTTGTAAGGGAGACATTTATTTAACCTTTTCTTAGCTGATACCATTGTCCGAGGCAACTTTCAACAACACTGATCACGTTCACAAGCACTAAACACTGTAATGACTTCACAATAAATTTTTTTCTGCCCTAAAGTTGAACTTCATCATCTTCATCAACATAATCCGAATCCTGGTGCAGAAGCTGAGGTCCCCCGCAGTGGGTGGGAGCGACACAAGCAATTTCATGTGAGTCCATTTACAAAACCAGTGTATGATTGTGTCCAAAAGCTTATGTGGACTCATCGACTCCATTAAATGTTTTAATTCAGTGTCATACATATTTGTGTAAGCCTTCCCAACAGGTTCCTGGAAGAGTAAACTATAAAGTAAATTAAAGAATACTGTAATGGCCCGCATTACTGTTTTAGGAGGGAAACCTGTGTAATGTAAATAGTTGCATTGTAGGGAATAATGTTAAATGTGGGTGTGCAACCACTGGGGGCACTTATGGGGAAAATGATGGGGTGACTGTGCCTACCAGTGTATAGAGAAAGAGTCTGGGGGTGCTAAGCAGGCTGGGAAGGCTGGCTGTAAGTGTAGGTCCTGGAGGAAATGGGGTCCTCAGACCGATAGCATTGTTTCCCTGGTGCTGGTGTTCAAAAATAAATCGTTCGGGATGAATGTTGCAGTAGGGGGGCGCAGTGGGTTGGACCACAGTCCTGCTCTCCGGTGGGTCTGGGGTTTGAGTCCTGCTTAGGGTGCCTTGCGATAGACTAGTGTCCTGTCCTGGGTGTGTCCCCTCCCCCTCCGGCCTTACGCCCTGTGTTACTGGGTTGGCTCCGGTTCCCCGTGACCCCGTATGGGACAAGCGGTTCTGAAAGTGTGTGTGTGTGTGTGTGTGTGTGTGTGTGTGTGTGTGAATGTTGCCTCTGTGCCCTTCCTTGCCCCATCCAAACCCACAGTGCTGTGTGCCACAATACTTTAAAGATCTCAGAACTAAATGAGGTGCATTAAGTAATAAGTGAAAAAATAAACAAAGAAGTGAAGAATAATGTCAGAAAAAAATAGAAGAAAGGAAACCAGACTAATTAAGGCCAGTAGAGAAGGAAAAAACCTTAGGGAGTCCAAGGCCAGCTGGCAACCTACCTCACCATGGTATACTAACACTGTACAGTTATACAAAAAAAAGGATGGCACTTAATTGTGTATTACAGTGTGCTAACTGAAGTGGCATCTCTACCACTGGCTTGTAAACTATTCCAGAGTTTTGGGATCCTTTGTCTGAACGCTATGTAAAAGTTCATCCATCCATCCATCCATTCATCCATCCATCCATCTTCTATCCCACTTGTCCTAGTAAGTTGATTTACTTAATCTATGGATTTCAAGAAAGACCTAGCCTGTGATCACAAGTTGCACTGTGGACAGTGTGGACTTACAACTTCTGATAAACTGACAAACTCTTGAAAACCTTGTATATAAACATTTAGATTTATCCTATATATTACTTCATTTGGGGGGCGTGGTGGCACAGTTGGTTGGACCGGGTGTCCTGCTCTCTGGTGGGTCTGGGGTGCAAGTCCCGCTTGGGGTATCTTGTGATGGACTGGCGTCCCGTCCTGGGTGTGTCCCCTCCCCCTCCAGCCCTTTGCCCTTTGTTGCCGGGTTAGGCTCCGGCTCCCCACGACCCCGTATGGGACAAGCGGCTTAGACAGTGTGTGTGTGTGTGTGTGTGTGTGTGTGTGTGTGTGTGTGTGTGTGTGTGTGTGTGTGTGTGTGTGTGTATTACTTCATTGGGAGCCAATGCAGGAACATGAGAACTTGTGTAATACAATCATGCTTTCTGGTTCATGCTTATAATTATTGCTGCAGCATTCTGAATTGCTTTAATGTGGCAGGAGTGTTGCCTGCCGCAAGGCACCCCAAGCAGAACTCGAACCCCAGACCACTACAGAGCAAGCTCCAGCCAAAGCCACTATACCACTATGTCCCTCTTCAAATCTATATACACAAATCTGAAACAGAAAAAGAAAACTTTGTTTTGAAATATTCCTGAATTGCCTCATAAGACCATTTTTAAATGAAATAGCTCTTTTGAAAACAAAGTTTCTCAGAACAAAAAGGTATCTTAATGGTTTTATAATACAATGTCACTGCTTGCACTGAGAATCGTTTAACTAAGATGAGAAGAATCCTCTGTTGGATAGTAGCTAATTGTATAGATTTGTAATCAGAGTCCCCACTATAGCTGTAATATATATACACACACACACACACACTTTGTGAACCGCTTGTCCCATACGGGGTCGCGGGGAACTGGAGCCTACCCGGCAACACAGGGCATAAGGCCAGAGGGGGAGGGGACACACCCAGGATAGGACGCCAGTCCGTCGCAAGGCACCCCAAGCAGGACTCGAACCCCAGACCAGCTGGAGAGCAGGACCTGGTCCAACCCACTGTGTCACTGCGCCCCCTGTATAGCTGTAATATCTAGGGGTAAAATACTTACCTTGACTTGCTCCATTAAAGGTCCAGCACTATAAAAGGGCAATGCACTGTGAGCTGCTTTGAATAAGAGTTTCAGGTAAGCAAAGAATTTATAGCAATATTGAGCTGCAGGCATTACTGTAATCATGGGTTGATAGCACTGCATGCAACTAAAAAGTTAATCCCTTTTAATATTTAATATGGACAGAGTTTCAGCGGTTTTAAGTGAGAGGGGGAGCTTGTTCCACTACAATAGAGCAAGAACTGAGAACCTTTGTGCTTTACCTTTCGTGGGCAGGACCACCAAGTGGGCAGATGTGGAAGAGCGTTGTGGTTTGGTTGGGGTGTAGCACTTGATAGCTGAGAGCAGTTTTATTGATGCATTTGTAAGCTATAACCAGAGTCTTAAATTTAATCTGGGCAGCTATAGGAAGTCAGCGCAGAGAAACAAATAGAGGAGATACATGGGAGCGCTTCGGCAAGTCAAACAAAACCGGGCAACAGTATTCTATATCAGCTGTAGAGGTTTGATGGCAGTAGCTGGGAGTCCAGACAGGAGAGATTTGCAGTAGAGATCATGACAGGAAGACAGACCAGTTGGGAGGTGTAGGATCTCTGTTTTGTATCATCAGCATAGCAGTGGTTTTTCAATCCATGGAGGCAATGACAGGGCCGACGGAGGAGGTGTAGATCGAGAAGAGCAGAGGATCCAGTACTGAGTCCTGCGGGACCTAACGATTTCATTTATGTTTTAATTCAATTTGTTTTAATTTATGTTTCTTAGCTGATTTAATTTATGTTTCCTAGCTCTCTGGAAGTAAGTGAAGCTAAATGGAGACTGTTCAGGTTTTGAGAGTCCACAGCTGGTAGGAAATACAAAGGTGGGTAGCTTCTAGTTGACAGGGTTGTAAGAACACTGTTAGGGCCATTAGTTGGGTACTGTTTGAAATCTAGATGCAAAAATCTCTGAATAATATACAGTAGATATCAGATGCTATATAAGCAATGACAACTAATACAGGCAGTCCCCGAATTACGAACGAGTTCCGTGTCCTCTGTCTTTAAGCCGGATTTTGACATAAGTCGAAACAGTTAGATATGGTGGGTATCTAACGCCAGTTTGTCAAATGTTTGTCTTAGTATATCATATATCGTGTACCTTTCTATGCATAAAAAAAACTTTAAAGAAACACTTCTGGATATGTTAAAACATCTTTAATATAACAATGCAGTAATAATAATAATAATAATAATAATAATAATAATACAATGTAAGAATGTAATGATAATAGTTATAACAATTATAATAATACAATTTTTTGTATTTGTAATAGAGATAGGCATAGAAAAAGATAAAAAATGCTACTATTGTGATGATGCACAGAGGGCACGGAGGAAGCTAGATGTAAGTGCAGGATTGTTTATTCAAAATCGAAAGATTAGACGTGTTCTCACGATTGGTGACGGGTGAATGGTAGATCGGTTGACTGACGAACTTCACAGAGGCAAGGATCCAAAATCGTGGTCGAGGGACAAGGCATGCAGTCCTTATCAAAGATAGGTGGAACGGGACTGGCGAACGATGAGGGACAGGACTTAGAAGAGCAAAGCAAGGTAGTTTTGAGAAAGCAGGGGGGTTAGATCTCTGGAGTGAGATTCCAAGTGTCTTTTGGAGAGAGAGAGAGAGAGAGAGAGAGAGAGAGAGAGAGAGAGAGAGAGAGAGAGAGAGAGAGAGAGAGAGAGAGAGAGAGAGAGAGAGAGAGAGAGAGAGAGAGAGAGAGAGAGAGAGAGAGAGAGAGAGAGAGAACCAGTGTTTCACCTTTCGCTTTATTATTTCCACTTTAAGGATGGTGCCTTTATAGGGGGGTGTGGTGGTGCAGCAAGTTTGGCCGGGTCCTGCTCTCTGGCGGGTCTGGGGGTCTCACTTGGGGTGCCTTATGATGGACTGGCATCCCGTCCTGGGTGTGTTCTCTACCCTTGTGCCCTGTGTTGTTAGGTTAGGCTCTGGTTTGCTTCAACCCTGCTTGGGACAAGCGGTTTCAGACAGTGTGTGTATGTGATTTCCACTTTAGTTTCAGTCGTGATCGTTTCCCTTTTCTTTGAAGCATCCCGATCACTTGCATCACATTGACGCTTTGGTGCCATGGTTAGGAGGGTAAAAACAAAAAAATTAAACCCAAATACAGTAACACACAAGACACTTAACAGGAAAAGGCAGAAGTCTTTGTCCTACCTCGGTGTCACGCACCCTGCCCACGAGCCGACGAACTGCTGTAGACATGTAATATTTTAATGCACAGCACAAAGTAGTGCCCGTTTGTTATTACAAACCATTGTATGTAACCGAATTTTGAAAATAAGAGGCTTAATTATGAAGTTTTTCTTTGATTGTTACTTAAGGATGACAAAAAATTCTACTTCCATTCAGTAAGGGGGTGGTTCGTAACTACGGGTTCTACGTAAGCCGGACGTTCGTAACTCGGGGACTGCCTGTAATGAAAGTTACACACGCACACGCATACATTGGCTGTAGCCGCTTGTCCGGAGCAGGGTAGCGGCAAGCTGGAGCCTTGCCTGGCAACCCAGGACGGGACGCCAGTCTATTGTAAGGCACCTCAAGCAGTACTCAAACCCCAGACCCACCGGAGAGCAGTACCCATCCAAACCCGCTGGTAATGAAAGTCTATAGAACAAAAATAATAAACAAGCCTATAATGTTTGAGACCTTAGGTTCAACCTGTGAGTTTTGATTTTAATCAGTCATTAACCTTTGACTATAATCAATACAGGAGCTTTCCAGAGAATTTGAGCTTTAACATTTTAAGCCAAACCTGTATGTTCACAAAACATGGTTTAAAAATATATATAATATATATATATTTATAGCCAGTGAACTTAGCCAACGTTAAAGAGTACACAAATTACTATGTACAGAAAAAATGTGTTTTCTCTGCAAATGCAAGGTTAATCTACTATATTTTGTAAGATTTGTTTTTATTTATTCATTTATCTGGCACTTTTTTGCCAAAGCCACTTACAATCTGAGTCCAAATGTTGCAGCTTTAACCACTACACTATCAAATGAACAGTAATGAAGTTATTGCACATTATTGTGCATGATGTACAATCCTACAGTCCATGATGTGCAAACTAGAATTAACTCTTTGATCATAAATAGCACTTTTTTGAGTAAATCTTAGACTAAATAAAACCCCTATTAACAGTAAAACATTCAGCTTTTGTCCCCCAGAATCCTGAAATGGTCTTCCAACTAATAAATTCCACATCATGCAAAGATTTGAAAGCTACGCTTGAGGGCCTAATTTTCTGTGATATATTCTGAGAGAATCTGTTGGAGCAGCTTTCCATGCTGCTGTGTGTCTACGTATTCATATTTTTATGTAAGTTTTTTTTAATGAATAAAGCACATAGCTCTCTTCTCATCCTCAAAACTCCCTCCAGAATCCATGTCCACATCTCTGTAAGATCATAGTAGAGCACTGTTTGTTCCATATACCTGATTAACTACCCACACAAATTGTCCTTGTGACAAATCCTTCCCACCTTGTTAGTTTACTTTCTATATATTTACAAGACAAGCTTTATATAATGTTCCAGTGCTGTATACCTGGCTGAGGTTAAATATGCTGTACACCATGTGCAACAATATAGTCCTCAGGAGTGATGCTTATATGAATCATAATTTTTAGGCATACCATTTTGTACTGTGTGCTATGGAAAAAATATGTGTATTGCAAAATGTAAAAATTCACAAGGGAAAGGTATAGAATTCGGATAGCTCACTTTGAGATAATGTATGCAAGCGATCAGGTGGAGTTCACAAGCATCTTGCATGGCCTGGGTTCAGTTTCTAAGGCCTTGTGAGTTGGTGACATGTCACGGAAATGGCATCTTTCAGAGTTATAGATTAAAGCAGCGCTCTGTGCATCTGATTGTCTGAGAAGCAACCAAGAGCTGACAGGTTAGCAGTTCTACAGCAGAAAATGTGTAGCTGACGGCAGAGCTGAGAGTGAAAGGCTACTGACAGCTCGTAGTTTTTAAGAACATTGCTACTTATGCGAGGCAGAGCACAGTTTGTGTCATTGTATCTTTATTTTGAACACTGAAACATGAAATTTATTTTTATATTTCTTTGAGGGAGAAATGTGTGAAAGTAATGAAGTATTTCTTTCTGAGTGTAGCATGTGTTTTCATAATTTTATTTATTTTATATTTTCATTTTCCGTTTTAAATTTCCATCCATCCATCCAATTTATCATTAACAGCTTATTCTAATGCAGGGTCAAGGCAGAGCAATGACTGTTTTAGAAGGATAAGGAATAAGGCAGACTACGCACTGGATAGGATGCTTGCCCATTGCAGAGCACTGACACATCCATTCACTCACACATACACAAATTATGGGCAATTTGGAGTCATCAGTTTGGCTATGTCGTGGGACGGGGGAGCGGAAACTGCATCACCCAGACTAAAGCCAGACAAGTTTGAAGAGAACATGAAAACTACTCAGATAACGGGATTTGAACCCACATCCTATCACATAGCACAAGTGCTATTCCTTCTGCCCCATTTTAAATATGATGTTTAGTTTTTTCATCCATTACAGTTATATAACCTTATGTTAAATAAGGTCTCTCACGTCATAACTGGCACTGAATAAATTACTACTTATCTGATATTTTACCTTCCAGAATCATTAAGATGCTCTGATGTGTAAAAGCAAGAATTAGCATCACACTGGTTATTAATTATAAGCCCAGTGGTCAAGCTTTGATACTATCGCAGCTAGTAATTGATTATTGCCACACCCACGTTATCGGTGTAATCGGATACACCTGGGGCTCGACATCTTAAAGGGCTGAAACGAACGATGAGGGTCGCGGAACCTTGTTCGCCGATCACGTCCTCACTCCTCGCTCCCACCCTGAACCCTGAACCCTGAACCCTGAACCCTGAACCCTGAACCGCGAACCGCGAACCGCGAACCGCGAACCGCGAACCGCGAACTCGTGTTCTGACCCACTGCCTGTTCTCCCGACTCCGACACTGGATTTCCTGGTTTAGCCCGTTTGCAGTTCGAAGACCCTTGCTTGTACCTGACTTTGATTCCTGTCTAGCGTCTGAATAAACCCCGGTGCATTCTGCTCTTGAGTCCGCCCCTTCCTTCTGGGACGAAAACCATGACAATTATAGAATTATATTAAAAGTTTAGTTGTTTTAATTTTTAAATTGAGAGCAAGGGTATGGTATCAGCTGAAGAACTCATGTTTTCTTTTCTTTCTTATTCAGATAAATCTGTAGGAACTGTGGATAGCTTGCTGTAGTATGAAAAACCCAAAGCCTATTAATCCCAAACTCATTAATACCACAGCAAGTGACTACACATGTTGTACTACAAGAGCCTGAGCTAATATTTAATTTACAATACCAATTTAAGAGGTGTTGCTACAGCTGTAGCCTGCCTGGGTATCATAAAATTAGGCTAAGCTGGCTCAAGCATACATACATTTGGCTTAATTTCTTCTATGTGAATATATTGTGAGCTGACCAATGGTACCACCCTTGCTGGGGTGGGGTTGTACTCCCCTGCCTGAAATTGAATGATGATGACCATCTACAATAGATGCTTATTAAGACAGCATTAGAGACACATCAAAGCAGCTGATCTGAGGATTGTTGGATGGAGTTACATTACATTTACATTTATTCATTTAGCAGACACTTTTCTCCAAAGCGACGTACATCTCAGAGTTTTGGGGAATGTAGGAAGGCTCCTTGAAGCAGTCCAAAATTTGGGCTGTACTGGTAATTTTTTTTTTTTTTTTCAAAAATAAATTTACATTTACAAATGAATTCTCCTCATCTTCTCAGTCTGTACTACACACAGCTCCATAGTGTGATGCTGACACAGCCATTAACAGTGGTGTCTTTTAGGTTTTGCATTCTAAACAAAAATAAAAAAGAATGCTTTTCTTTCAGACCCTTTCTTTTTCTTTTTATGCCATGTATTGCTGGGTTAGGCTCCGGTTTGACGCGACCCCACTCGGGACAAGCGGTTGTAGACATTGTGTGTGTGTGTGTGTGTGTGTATGTGTGTGTGATTTTCTTTGAGACCTCGATTTCAATTAAGTTGTTCAATAAGTTCAAGGTATTCAAGTAACTTAAATTCAGTGCAGATGACTCAATGTGAAGATCTTAGAGTCTACCAGAATCTTTAGTGTTTCCTTTCTTAAAAGGGGTCCTATTGGTGAATTGCTGAAGAAACTGTTGGTCTGTGGGCAGTATTTTTCATTCAGTCAGTGAGCTGTACAACTCTGTCAGTGTTCCAGCTGACCTCTTGATCACTTTGCTGACAGTTGAAAACTGCATGGTTTGGTAGAATTTCCTGCTTTTGGTAGTGGCTGGGTTATGCCATTTTCCATCATTTTTTATAATCTATTAACTGTGCTTCTGTAAAGGTTCAAGGCTTTGCAGTTTTATGTTTTTCAACAATCTGTCCCTAATTACTTAATTTGGAAGTTGAATGTGAAAGTCATTGGTCCACATTATAAAATAATGTATAGGAAATGTTGCTTTGGTCTCAGGCATATTTATTTTAAGTGGTCCAGACACAGCTGAATTGCAGATCAAGAGAGTGAACCTTGTAAGCAAGAATAAACTTGCCTTTATTTCACAGGTATGACAAGGGGCATAGGGAAGTTGTCATTTTCAGGTTTTTATTTTTAATGGAATTCTAAAAATATCTTTAATTTTGGAATTATTGAAAATTATTCATAGTAAAATAATTTGGTCTTGCAACAGAAAAACTGAGGGCTAAATTTTGCTGAAACTGTGGTATATAATTCTTTTTATACTGAGTCCTATGCCTGTTGAATGTTGTATACACCAGTATTTCTACCATCTTATCTTGTATTAACTTCAGTTTGGTTGTTCATAATATGCATATTTCATTACCTTAAAGTGGTTCTTTTTCAAATGTGTAATAATGCAATTAGAGGTTTTGCATGAGAAGAATGGTAACTAATGTTTAATCTGGGAAGTTGGACATGGTGTCTGCAGGGGAGGTCACCCTGAAGCCTTAACACTCCAGCCCCTTCTTTCCTCATTCCCCCAGGAGGCTGGCAAAGTCCACTTTGTTCCTCATACCACTTTTCGGTATGCACTACATAGTGTTCGCATTCCTTCCTGAGAGCATGGGTGAGGCTGCCAGGCTGTACATCGAGCTGGGCCTTGGCTCCTTCCAGGTAAGCCAGTGGTTTGCAGCATTTGCTCCTGAACATAAGACATTTGGCTATATAGATCTTTATCTGAACTCTGGATTAGTCATTGAATTGAATTGAAGACTTTATTGTCATTGTACTGCTGTGCAATGCAACGGAATTATAGTGGAACTCCCTGAGTTCTTTAGACAACAATATAAAACACAGCACTTAAGTATAAAAATAGAAAATTAAACAGTTTAAGCAGATAATACAGTAAATAAATAGATAAATAGATAAATAGATAATACAGTACAATTCAATATAATACAATAAAAATTAAGCAGTGTTCAGCTGTTTCACAGCTCTGAGGAAGAAGCTGTTCTTCATTCTTGTGGGGTGTGAATGAATTGTCCTGTATCTCCTTGCAGAGGGGGGCAGTTTAAGAGGCGGTGTGCAGGGTGAGTAGGGTCCCTGATAATTTTGGAGGCTCTGCTCTGACATCTGGACAGATAAATGTCCTCGATTGCCGGTAGCTGTGTGCCAATGATGTTCTGAGCCGTCCTGATGACCCGTTGCAGAGTCTTCTGTTCTTCTCTTGTGCAACTGGTGTACCATGCTGTAATGCCATACGTCAGTGCACTCTCCACTGTACATCAGTAGAAATTCACAAGAAGATCCTGGGGCAGTCTCGCTCTCCTCAGTCTTTTCAAGAAAAAGGCATTGTTGTGCATCTCCAATGACAGTAGAGGTGTGTGTGGGCCAAGAGAGGTCTTTTGTAATGGCATCCACCACAATCTTCTTTGTTTTCCTGGTGTTAATAATGAGATTGTTGACAGAGCATCAGGCTGTCAGGTTTTGTAACCCGTCCCTGTGTGCAGTCTCATCATTGTTTGTAATCAAATTAATGACTGTTGTATCATCTGTGAACTTCACGATGGTGTTTGATGCGTGGGCAGGTAGACAGTCATGGGTGAAGAGTGCATACAGCAGAGGACTCAACACACAACCCTGTGGAACACCAGTGTTCAGGGTGAGAGTGGAGGATGTGTGCTTTCCTAACATAATGTTCTGGGGACGGTTGGTCAGGAAGTCCAGAGTCCAACTACAGAACGCTGTGTTTAGGCCTAGGTTGTGGAGTTTGGACACCAGTGCATTGGGGATGACCGTGGTAAAGGCCGAACTGAAGTCAATGAAGAGCATTCTGACATATGTGTTCGACCCATTCAGGGACTCCAAGCAGTGTGGAGGACGAGGCTGATTGCATCCTCTGCGGATGATGCTTTTAATACGTGCCAGAATCAGCTTCTCAAAGCACTTTGTGCAATTGGGCGATAGTCATTCAGGCAACTCACATTTTGCTGTTTGAAAATGGACACAATTGTTGTAGTTTTGAGGCAGGTAGGGACAACAGCGCTGGCCAAGGAGAGGTTAAAAATGCTGGTGAAGACGTGTGTCAGTTGGTCGGTGCATGCGCGAAGTACACAGCCTTGGACACCATCAGGACCAGCCGCTTTCCTCACACTGTGCGGAACCTTTCTAACCTTGTTAGTGTCCAGTGTCAGCAGTTGATGTTGATCAGGTGGCAGTGCAGGTGTAACTGTTTCCCTAGTATGTCTTACTCTATTACTTGTCATCAGCCCTTATTCAGTGCTTTGCATTTAAGGGTCTTTATTTAGTACTCTGCTAGATTCAGTTTTTATCCTATGGTACATTCTGCAGGCAAAACTGATTTCAAGTTTTTAAGTGTCACATAAAATTGTTGAAATTAATTATATGGCAAAATAAAAAATTACATTCCTTAATTTGCAAAGGCTGGGAATATGTAAATAATCAGTAATTTATCAATTACCTATTTATCAACTGTAATTAAATGCTTTATTAAAATCCCTTCTAATAACAAAACAATTACATTAAAAAAATCTTAATAACGGTATTGCACTATTTACTGAAATGTTTACTGTTTTTACGGTTACAAAAGGATAACTTTAGCATAGTAGCACTATCAAGCAAAACTGATTAAGCACAAAATAAACAAATGGTTAAATATGGTGCATAACCCAGAAATGTGAAAAATTCGTGACAGTTACATTACTGAGGGTTTCATATGTTTCAGGGCTTTGTGGTGGCTCTGCTGTACTGCTTCCTGAATGGAGAGGTAAGGAGTGATTGATGTATTGCATCAGTGATTCAATGGTGATTCCAATGCTTTTTTCCAAACCAATTTGCTGTGTTAAGTTAATTTTTAATTATTTACCTATTTATACAGCTGGGTAATTTTTACTAGAACACTTCAGGGTAAGAACCTCTCTTAAGGGTACTTCATGAGCAAGTGAGATACAAACTTGGGAGTTCATATAATTTGACTGACATCCTTTAGCAAAAGACATACAGGTGGTCCCCAACTTACGATGGGGTTACGTTCTGCAAAACCCATTGGAAGTCGAAAATATTGTAAGTCGAAAATGCATTTAATACACCTAATACACCTCTGCGTGACAGACTGGGAGATGCGGATCGCTGCTGCTACCCAGCATTGCAAGAGAGTTTCGCTCCACGTATCGCTTGCCTGGGAAATATCAGAATTCAAAATTCGAAGTACAATTTCTACTGAATGTCTGTCAGCTCATCAATGTCTGCCAGCTCATCATCGTAAAGTCAAAAAAATCTTAAGTCGAACCTTCGTAAATTGGGGACCACCTGTGGGTTGAGATGCAGCAAGTATACCTTTTCAAATTAATTATGTTTATGGAGAGAAAGTTAAAGTATTAAATAAGAATTATTTCCTTATAGATGTGGTATACACTGAAACTACAAAAACTACTCTGAATAGTACCATTTCTCCCAAAATTTAGTTAAGTACAAGTAGCACAGTAAATGTAACACATTACTACCAACATCTGGAGAGTTTTGAATTTTTATGAGATAATGTTTAGCTACTTGAGTTTTGGGGTGAAGGTTTAAGTCCTGATTGGGTTGTGGATTTTTATTGAGTTTAGAGGCTAGAAAGGGGAATAAGTTTTTCATTGGGAACACTAAAACAATAATCTTATTTTTTTCAGCAGTGTTTTGGGGTCTGCTAAAGTAGGGAGGGACTGGTTTTGATGCAGGGATGGCTCAGATCCGGGAAAGTAACTGCTGAGGATACACCTTGTCGTTGTCCCAGGTCCAGGCAGAGATGAGGCGAAGGCTGGTGGAGTGGCAGACACAAGGCCGTCTGAGTCTAGTGAAGAGGCGCAAGCCCGTGTTCACGGAAAACACCATCATTTCACAGGTTACAGTCCTGGACAGGCTGTCCCCAAAAGGGCCCCCTGTCTCAAAGGACCCCAGTGCCATCTCTACTGTCTGAGATATGGCCAGTATCACTAAGAGCTATGAGAACATTCTCAGAAGGACAATCTACACAGCTACCAGGGTGTGGTAATCCAATGCAGTCTAAAACATTCAGGAGCCATAATTCCACAGTTCAGAGTCATACAGCGCAAGAATTCATGTTTGTAAATGCATATACTGTGTGTGTGTGTTTGTGTGTGCGTGTGTGAGAGAGAGTTTGTGTATGGGTGAAAAGGTTAGAAAACAATGTTTTGTTCAAGGAAATGCACTACCATCTCCATGGTAAAGTGAACTTAATATTCAGCCAGTGATAAACCATTTGTGTGTTTGTGTTGTCCTGTTATTTTTATAATTCTGTAACTTAATAAAATCCAATTATTTTTCTGTGAGGTGAAAAGCAAACTGCACTTACACTCCAGTGACCTACAGCAGCAGTGACAGTGGTGGTGATCTGTTTTGTCACCCTCCATACAGACCACAGATAGAAAAAAAAAAATCTGCCTCATCCTGTCCCTTTAGTGACACCCAATACTATAATGTTATTAGTTGAGACAGTGAGGACTACAGAGTGCCATTTCTTGTAAGGGTAACTGAAGCATGCATGGATGACGAAGTTCTGCTATGGAGTGCTCTGGAGAGCTCATGGTGTTGGAGTACCATGCTCAGCATTAATGTTGTCGGGCTAAAGTATGACAGGTGCTGTATACTCAATACACACGATATATCCTGTGATATTTGAGGTTATTAATTCTGAAGGTCACAGACAAGTGAAATTGGAATGAGTTCATTAAAAGACCCCAGCAGCTGCAAGAAGATATACTGAAATGGTCGTTAGATAAAATGACATTTTTTCTATTGTCATAATGTAATTTCAGGAAGAAATAAACCATCCAATAATCTTGGCAATCTTCATTTGTACAGTTTAATGCATACTTTTGGATAACCCAGGGAGGAATTTATTTTACATTGTGTTTCTACATTAATTTCAAGTAATATGAAATTAATTAGCGCAGTGGGTTGGACCAAAGTCCTGCTCTCTGGTGGGTCTGGGGTTCGAGTCCCGCTTGGGGTGCCTTGCGACGGACTGGCGTCCCGTCCTGGGTGTGTCCCCTCCCCCTCCGGCCTTACGCCCTGTGTTGCCGGGTAGGCTCCGGTTCCCCGTGACCCCGTATGGGACAAGCGGTTCTGAAAATGTGTGTGTGTGTGTGTGTGTGTGTGTGTGTGTGTGTGTGTGTGTGTGTGTGTGTGTGAAATTAATTACATTTTTCCATTAGCATTTTTTTTTCCTTTTATTTGTTTGGTTGTTCATTTATTGTTTTAGCTTGTGTGGCAATATAAAATTATCATGCAGGAAGCATAGATTAATGGCTGAACAGCAAATGCTACAGCCTGTATTAAATCTATGCTATGTAGTTTTTCCAACCTAACATCAATGCATTTAAATGTTTACTTTTGTGATACAAGATTGCAGTTTACTTTCTTAATTCTGCAATGCAAGCAGCGATAAATTTGCACAGAATTTCTTTTTTTAACTGTCTTTTAATTTGTATTACTGGAGCACTAAGACTGTAAATTGACTTTTTATGAGTATTCAAATCTGTATGTTACTCATTTTGTTGTTTCAGTCTTATGTAACTCAGATGCTGTAACTATCTCAAAATGCATTCATGAATATGTTTGTTCAAGTCATACTCATCTACTAATCATCAAAGAACGAAGCAACACCATTTCACTCTCCCAGCTCAGCCAGTAGTTAATCTGTGAAGACTGGAAGTAGTTATTCAGTGTGCTGTATCTGGAATTTTATGCGACAGCCATTCCAGTCATGAGTACTGTGGTCATACTTGTAGTGACTTTATGTATAGATTATGTTGTTTAGCCTCCCAAAAAGAAAGTAATCATTAGATTTGTTATTTGTGCCATACTTTCTGACCCTGCTTTTTTAAAGCTGTGAAAAACAACATAAACTATTCTGCACTTATTGGTTTTTTTCATAATAATAATATGTATGTACAGTATATTGTTGTTATTGCTCTCAATATATATACACTAATGAAGATCATTGTCAAAATGGGAAAAAACATTTAATGCCATTAATGTCATATCAATCATGTACAAAACTTCTAATGTACACTGTACAAGAAAACAAATGTGTTTTATAGCAAATGGAGGAAAAACAGCAGGCAATGATAGCAGAGCAGCAGAGCAAGTTGTACAGTACATCCCATTTGCATGTATTACATTCAGAGTTCAAGTACTACAACCACCACAGGCACACAGTTACACAGATACGCATACGTATGAACACTTTCACTGCAAGTCACAAACATAACCAACCAGTCTCAGCTCCACTTTGCCCCCAGAACAGGTGGCCACCAAAATCAGACAGCGTGTTTGGACAGCTATTTTACTTTTCTTCTCCAGGGTGCTCATTTAATGACATCTATACATTTATTCATTGCATTAGTTAAGTTAAAGCAAGTATCTGAAGGTATTTTTCCCTACATATTTGAGGTCAGGAAATGCATTGTAGGTTTGAATGTCTAAAGGGCCCTGTATTTACGTCTTCCTGTATGTACAAAGTCATTCTAGATAGAGCAAGTCTGATATAATACTGGACAAAATCATAGATTATTCTTGTTCTGCTTGATAGCTAAACTACTCCAAGGTTCTTGGCTGTAAAAAGATAACATGAATATCCTTCTGATACCAGCACAGAACATGGTGACACCTCATTTTTTACACCATTGAGACATGGTCATTCCATCTATGATTTTAGGCTAAGAAATGAATGCTGGTGTTAATTATTAGACACAGGACAGGAAGAACTGCAGACAGAAAGTGTACACACGCACTAATGCAATGATTGTGGGCGATTTGTTCCTATGCCGTGACCAGTTTGGTGGTTCAAGAGTTCTGTGTTGTACAGGACACTCACAGTTCATTTTTGTTTTTCACCCAGAGCTCTGAAGGGGCAAACTAATCCTCATAATTCACTGGTAATTGATGATTGGTGGTTACCCAGAAAAAATATCAACAGTTTTATAGTGTAAAAAATATAGTGTGTGTATGTATGTGTGGATATACATATATATATCACACATACATACACACACTATATTATATATATATATATATATGCATGCAGTATACTTAATTTTTCTCCTACAATGAACTCTGTAAAAATATTTTAAAGGCTATAAGGCTATTTTACATGTATTGTGGTAATTTTGTTTAAAACCTCTAGTGGGAGTTTCCATTTCTCTTATTTTAGTGAGGTGCACTTAAATTTTCAGAAAAGTGGCAATGAATGACACCCTCACCAACTGTACGTGGTTGTGTTCTGGGATTGAGTATGTAATTGCTCTCATCATACTTTTTATCCAAACATTGGAAGCCAGCTCAGAAGCATTCCAGAGACTGTTACACTGCCTGCACTTTTACAGAACAATCACTACAACAATTCAAGCAGCAAATAAAGACACATACAGTATGTAATTCTACTTTCTTGCATTTAGGATTGCCCCATTTACAAAAATACTGCCATGGTATGTTAAAATAAGACTCTAACTTTGACCTTTGAACATTGTGTCTTGAGCCACAATATGCACATTTTTAACCACTAATCCACTTAATCTGATCAACCCACACAGAGAAAAGTGACGCTGATTAGTTTGACATCAACACAGGGATGGTTCATTCAAAGTGCTAAAGCTAAAACAATACATTAAAGGTAGTTTTCAGATTGGTTATAATGTCATTGCAGTCTACATGTGGTAAGATCTTCCCCTATGACATAATGTTTTCAGAGCTCTTTTGTAAAATACAATATTTTCTGCAACTATAAAAATATTGTTCGCTTTCCACACAATCTGTACTTACAGTCCAGGCCAATGACATCAAGTATAAATAAGGGAAATGTAACTGAAATATTCATTACATAAATGTATATATATTTATTTAACTAATGGCTTGCCTGAGAGTCATAAAAGAGAAATCTGTGTATTGCCACTTTAAAAACATGGACTATATTTCAATTTCTGCCAAACTGAGCAAAATGTACTGTTTCAGTCTTTCACACTCAGGTTACCTTGAGTTTTCCCACAAGCTTCTCAACGTTCTTATTATTATTATACTTTGAAACATAATTTTGACTGAAAATGTTGGCGTACATCTTTGATGTCTTGGCAAGAACCATTATTCACTCCTAAACTAATTCACAGAACCAAAGTGGCACATGAGGGAATTACGTGTTTCTTTTACTTAAACTATTACCATTTGTGATACTGATGTCTCTCTCGTGCTATGCATTCATTGCAATATTTTACAAGATGTCTTGGATTGAGGCATCTGCTGAAACAAAAAAAAAAAAAAAAATTGTTACTTCTACAAAAAATACAACTACAGCTACAGCTCATAGTATTACTACTAGTACTGTAATAATAATAAATACTGATGTTATCCAACCAGCAACAATAATAAAAAGAATACTGTTACAAGGTTAAACTGGAACATAATACATGAATACCATGATATATTGCAACGTTAATAATAATTACTCACTTATAGAAACTGGATTATTAGGATGCAGGTTTTCAAAATAAAAGTTGCCATCTGACACTTAAAACATAATTTTAAAGGCGTTTTGGTTGAGAATACTGATTATGCATAAGAAAAGCACTTTGTTATGTGATTTTTTTTTTTTTTTTTTCATTTTAAAGAACTTTCTTGATTGCTTTTGGAAAAAAAAAATGCAATACTAGGTACTGTTGCTCTTAAGGTGACTGAAAGGCACTTTGGGCACTAAAGAAAATAGTAATTATTTATAACTGCATGATAATAATGTAAGAGGAAAATCTTCACTGACATCAGTTGTAAAGCATTTGCAGGCTTTACAAGTTAATACAGAGCCTAACAGTATAACTTTAGTGAAATAGTTTATCAACTTAAAATACTTTGGATCTTTGGAATTCTTTGTCCCAATGGCTTTTTTGTGAAGTGGAATTAATTTGTTCATTCCTCCCATCTGAGAAACTAGAGTAAAGATGAGATATGTACCTGCATAATCTTTAAAAAGTGGCAGATATTAACAATGCTCCTATATGGTAAATACAACCATTAATGTAGTTTACCTGACTTGAACTATGCAGACAACAAATTAGCTAAATTAATTTTCATTTCATATTCTTTTAAACAATATCAGTGTAATTTTTTCTTTAAATGCCTATTAGGTGTCACTATATTCCTGTTTTTTTTTTATTGTTCTATTGATACATAGTTTAAAAAATAATCATTTTTTCCCCCAAATACATTGAGTAGGTTCTACAGATTTGGACTCCAATAGTTTGTTCAGCTGAACACAAGAGCATAACAATAATTAGCTTAACATACTGTACAGAGGAAATTGAAAAATAAAAACCATTCATATAAAAAGTTTTACACACAATTCGATATACTTCTTTACAAGTATACTGTATATGTTTTTGTATATTGATTTTATATGCTTGACATGTTTTGTACTATTGGCTCTTTAAAAATCTGTAAATACTCCTCTAGAACACAGGGAGTATTTACAAAAGCTGTTTTGATCATTGAAAAAATACACCTTTTCTCACTCCAGGGCCAGAATTACCTTCACACAACACAATTACAGAAGACCATAAAGTCCACATTTCCGCTGCTTGTAGGTCATGCAAAAAACCCCTTCTTTTTTCCATTTGTTGTGTATGATTAGTGTTTGGCTTTTTTGCTGTTTAACAGTATGAAACACATGTTTATTAAACCACAGTGGCAGTGAAAGAAAAGCAGCTTATTGGACCTACCCATCTGGATTCCATCATCTAACTCGCCTTTTGGCTGCAGACAAGACCTCCCCCTGGATAACCCAAAGGCCACCTGGCGACAGCAGTCTCAACGGGGCAGGTGTGGCCCGACTGAAGATGCTCACAGGCTGAATGTTACCCAAGGTTCAATAGGGTGAGTACGGCCAGTGAATATTTACACTCATTTTGCACAACCCCCTTTTGTTTGCATCTCCTTACGTAATGCACAATCATCCCACATAGCTAGCTAAATAGCTAATTAGTGATAAATAGAAATTTCTCCACTCAGGTAATTTTAACGGAAAATGTTCTGAAGTCATGCTGGCAATGAAGTACAGAGCTAGAAAGCCATAAGACCCATTTTTCACACACTGCTTCTTGTCTTCTATGAGCAGACACATAATGATGTGACAACGTATTATATTTTTCCCCAAGAAAATGAGAAGTAATGTCATGGTATATACAACAAAATAACCATAATACCTTTTTGTAGGTACATTTCAATTGTCTTCTTTTTTCATGATACTGGATTGATATGCACTGGGAGTGTGCCACACATAGATGTTTTGGGGTGAGGGAGTGAGTTGGGGCCCTCAGGTTGAGGGTGTGGGCAGGGGGTGTGGGGCTGGGGGTTGGTTGGTATGCAGAGGGGAGTGACAAGCGCCAGACGATTCAGATGTTCAGGTTGGCAGGTTCAGGTTCAGGGTCTCCGCCTGCAGGCTGGACATGCGGATCTGCGAGCTGCTCTTGCTCAGTATGGAGAGCTGTGTGCCCCCGTTGACCCCACTGCTGGCCAGCGAGGGATGCCTCTGCTTCAGGTCCACAGCAAAGTACCGGTTCACGGTCCAGCTCCGCCATTTCCTCTTTATCTCCGATTGCACCTTTAGGCAGAAACTTGAAAACGTCATTTTTAATGTACTTAGCTGTAAAGGTACACGACTTTCTTTTTTCTTTTTTGACATATAGCACCAAGACTGAATTAGTGGTTTCTGATTGTTCTTGTGCCTAGAATAAAATTGTACATTTAAAAAATTATATACTATAATATACTATATTGTAATAATTGTGTATATTTAAATTATTATATTGTATTATATATTTAATTTGTGTGTAGTACTGGTCACTTGATAATCTGGCTAACTATTGAGCCTTTGACTTTTACGAAAAGCATAAATTTACAGTAAGTCAATCTTTTGGCTCTTATTGCTGGCATTGCATGAAACTAGTGCTTTAACCTTTGTTAAAGGTTCTATACTGTATATATATAAATTTTGACTGCGACATGTAATTTTTTCTTAATCAAGGTAATCAAGGTGTATGTGCAGTACGGCCATATGAGCATGGTAACGCAATGTGAAGAGTGGGAAATTTGTGTGATTAAATTAACTCACCTCTCCATTTAGAAAACAGTAGAGCACTGCCACCACAAATCCCTGCAGGGAGACACAAGAAGGGATTATAAATTTCTCAACAGATTTAAAGACTTTTATACAAGTAATAGGGCTTTGATAATTGCTGTTGCTCATTTTTATGGGGTGTTTCTTTTTATTTACATTTATTTCCTTAGCTGATGCTTTTCTCCAAAGCATCGTACAATTTTCAACTACTCTGAATGATTTACCAATTTGTACAGCTGGATAACTTTTACCGGGTTCTCCGGGATAACTACCTTGATCAAGGGTACTATAGCTAGAACTGCGATTCAAACCTGAGTTTTCGAAGTGCAAGGCAGCAGTTATAACCACTACACTAGCTTCTGCATATTATTAGGAAAATAAGAATTATAATTATCATTATATATAATTATATAATGAATTATGTTATTATAATTATTGCAATCACAATCTAAAAATCAGAAAAAATGTACATGTAAAATTTTCAGAAAAGTATTTAATATTATGTATTGTGCTCCCTGACCTTCTACAAAATATAGATGAATGAAGTTTCAACTAAGGCATTTTTCTTATCAGATACAGACTAGACCTTGGAGCACAAAATCTGGACCAAAAAGAGTCCCAGGTTTGATGTCAGGCTTTCATCTATTGGTTAATGATCATACTGGCTAACGACCTTTCTGCTAATGTCTTGTCTACCATGGTAATTCACTAATTTGACTCATTCCCCACCTTACATCTTCTTAGCATTCTGCCAAGCCAGCGGCCCCACATGGTCCCAGAGTACCTCAGAGTTCTAAAGGCCCAGCAGCCCTTGGTCCAGACTCCCTTCAACCAGTCAGCAGGCAGTAGCCCTTACCCTCAGCCATTCAGATTTATATAATCTAAACTTTTAAATCAAAACTGAAGCTCTGCTCTACATTTTCTCTCAGGTCCTGTTTTAAGCCACAGCTGATCAAGATCAAGGCAAGACTTTGGTATAAGAATTAAATTTAGGTTTGCAAATTTTTCTAGCAAAATATTTTTGTCAGTTTAAGATCTATATATATCTATTGGGCAAGTTCTTATTTTTTGTTTGCTTGTTTGTTTGTTTAATACTGTTAACAAGGTGTAGACTTTGTCTAAATTGGCTATATGATTACTTTAAGGGTGATAATCCACCATAGGTACAAAAAGCAAGAGACACAACTGAGATATTGTGTTTGACAATCTGGACAAAATTTGGGGTCATCTACCAATGAAGATTTTTTTTTGTGTATTTTCATGACACTTACTATTACACAGTCTACTGAAAGAAAAATGTTAGCCTAATTTTAATTTGTATGCATATCACTGCTAGCAACATGGATGTCGCCGCTTGATTAAAATGCCACTGAATAAGGTCACTAAAAAAATGATAAATCTTTAAATATGCTTTTTTTAAAATATGAGTGTTAAGTCCTTTGTGGCTTCATTTAGGAAAATGACAGACAGTGTAAGTTCTTTTTTGTTATATTCCAGTTGGCAAAGCAATGCTTACTTGGAAGGATCCGAGGCCTAGTTCGAACACCAGCCTCTCACGTTTGCTGACATCCTCAGGTGAAAAGGCAAACACGGTGTAATGGATTCCAAACAAGGGGATGAGGAGGAGAGTGGAGCGGGCCAGCCTCCTGTCATAATGACACACACACACACACACACACACACCAGTTAATGAGACTACAGCAAAAGGTGTATGGCAGATGAATGTATTTTACTTTATTGCTCTTTTACTATTATAAAAGCATCACTGTAAGCACATCTAGTATCACATTCTCCTTGAAGTACTAGAGTTTAAGACTGTTTTAGTATCACAGGAGCGTTCAGAATTGCTGTTTACAAAGCAATATAATGACACAAATGTCTCTGGTCAAAGCAGTGGTCAAATAAAGTGACAGAGAACAGCTAGAATTGTATTATTCTTGCATTTTAGGTCTATCTCCTGTCATCAGTTAAAATGACTAACTGCTGTACAATTTGAAAGGTGTGCATGACCTTCACAATATATGGCACTTGTTTGAGATACACTGAGTCATACAGCTTAGTGAAAATGAATTTTTTTGTTCTGCCTAGTCTTATTTCTATGGACCTTACAAATGAGATTTCATCTTTTATAACTACATACACTGATAAGAAAGAACAAAAACTGAACAAAATCTGTCTCCAGTATGAACAAATGATTTCACCTGGCTTTTAATGCTCTGCCATCATTGCTGCTATGGCTACTTAAAATAATAATCAAAAACATTCACTTTTAAATGATAATTACAATGAATGACTGGTGAGGGGATGGATGTAATGAAGAGAAACTCCAGTTCGGACCATGACAGTGCAAACTATTGGCCTTCTTTCCAAGCAATTTTGTCCTTCCCATCAAAAGACTGCCGTTTTCCATATCATATAAAGCACCACAGTGCACTATACACACTTCCATTTATAATACGGCACCTTACATTTGTTTAAAGAACTGAACAGCAGCGTACATTTTTAACTGCAAATAACACAGACAGAGATAGAGATAGATATAGACAGAAGAGTAAAAGACACTAAAGAGATAATAAACCTGCTAAAGGATCATAATCTCATAGATTATGACTAATTCATTACTGTTCCTTGTGTAACATCACAGCCTTTTCCATGTGGGACTGCTGCATCAAATGCCTTCCAGGCATATCCTGAATCATACATCACTTTAGAGAAAAGTATCTGCCAGATGAATAAATGTAAAAGTGAGTGAAATGCTACACAAGGGACCTGTTTAAGTTCCAGCTCCAGGTCAAGAGTGTGAATAACTTAATGCTGTCCACAGACCCCTTTATTCCTCTTCCTACTTCCCATACCAGTCACCTTCAACACAGCAGAAGTTCAGCAAATGTCCTTCCTAATTCTGGTCCTGCAGACCCCATATACGTTATTAAGTTATATAAAGTATATATAAAGAGATAAGACCTGATCAATAACCATTAATAATGTACTTAGCAGAACTGCTGCTTGAGAAGTTAGGACTGGGTATGGTTTCGGTCACAAAAACCACATGTCTTGATTGTGCTCCTCTCTGTGACTTGCCAGCCATCTTGCATGGTAGCAGGGCCACCATCCATCGTCCATCAGCAGTGTGAAATGGTCATGTCGCGGTCATGCTTAGAATGAGCCTACCAACCTGGCTCGCCCGAGATGTGTTCCACTTACAGGGTTATGGCAGAAAGCTCTGACATCTTGCACGACTGATGCGTAGCCTGCGGGGGCTGACAGAGGCATTTCTGTATGCAGCTGCTGGACATGACAAAAGCCAACAGCGGTTTAGTATCAAGGACACAGGGCCCAGGTGCCACATGTTACAAGGACCACACCACCCAGGGTAGAGAGTGGTGGGTGGACATGACCTGAAACCAAACACTGCGTATGCACAATCACAGCGATCAATGTATGCTGAGTGCTGTACTAAAGAAGCTTTCTGAACATGTAATGTGAAATGACAAGGAAAACAAAGGAATGTTGCGTTTAGCTTTCGTAATGTGTGAACAAACACTGGAGGAAAGTCTTTCCACTGGGTGCAAAGCTAACATATATTTGGCTATGAAAACAGGATAACAAGACTGTGGCTGAGAGTGAAAGGTTATACAGGCAAACTGACAAAATTACAGATATGCATGTGCCTTGATGTCAAATGTTTGTTATGATGCCGAAAGTTGTAAGAAGCACTATCCGTGGAAATTGGAGGTAAGTGATCACAATGCCAAGTTTACAATTCAATTCACACACATACACAGTCCGAAACTGCTTGTCCCAAGCAGGGTCGCAATGAAACAGAGCCTAACCTGGCAACAGAGGGCACAAGGCTAGAGGGGGAGGGAACACACCCAGGAGGGGATGCCAGTCTGTCACAATGCACCCCAAGCAGAGAGCAGGACCAGATCAAACCAGCTGTGCCACCGTGCCCCCTCCCCACTGATTCACACATACACACACACACATCTTCAGAACCGCTTGTCCCATACGGGGTCACGGGGAACCGGAGCCTACCCGGCAACACAGGGCGTAAGGCCGGAGGGGGAGGGGACATACCCAGGACGGGACGCCAGTCCGTCACAAGGCACCCCAAGCAGGACTCGAACCCCAGACCCACCGGAGAGCAGGACTGCGGTCCAACCCACTGCGCCACCGCACCCCCTATCCCACTGATTCAGTTCAATTCAATTTATTTTTATAGAGCGCTCTTCTCATGCAGTGACACACAACTGCAGACCGAAAAATAATCAGGATAGACTATATTCTAAAAATTAAAGCCTTAATTCCAAAGAAATTTGCACACTTTTGTATTTTAAATTACATTGATTTAAACTGCAAATGAAATACCAGTTGAAGAAAAGAAATCACAGTTGAAACTTAAAGAAGTGGAATGCTTATTACTGTGCTAGAACTGTAAATGCAGGAAATAAATTAACTACTGATCACAGGAGAAAAGACTTTTCAGTCTCCATTGGTTGCTTTCATACACTCATATGCAAGAAATATTAACGGAATAAGCACAATAAACCCTAAAAACTAGGCACAGCCTCTCCTTTAGAGAAACCACAGCATTGCTTCTCTGCTGCTAGGCAGTTGTGATTTTCCATCCATCCATCCATCCATCCATCCACTATTGATAATGAGGTGATTATTAATGATATTATTAGTAGTAATTACAAGGTTGCTGTGGTCCAGAGCCTATTCCCAGAAGAATTAGGTGAGAAACAGGACACACCCTGGAAAGGATGTCAGTCCATTACAGGGTAATCATATACATTTGTTCATTTGTTTGTTTGCTCATTTTCTTTCTCTCTCTCTCTCTCTCTCTCTCACACACACACACACACACACACACACACCTAAACACACAGACAAAAAGGTCATTTATAGCCACCAATTCATCTGTGGACTTTGGACTGTGGGAGCAACGTACTGTTATTTGCACATCTATACAGCAAGGTATTCTTACTGGACTAATTCAGGGTGGTCCCAAATCAAGGGCACTTAAACCATGGCAAGAACTAAATTCAAACTGACCGCTCATTTACTGTGTTTTGATTTGGCAGTTGTACACTCCTTTTGTAAGTACAGTTTTTGTTAATGCTTCTGCGATATGCAACGTTAGACTTTGAGAATATCTTTAAGACTGAGGGGTCATTGAAGAATAAATTCACTGTAATTATTTGTGTATTGCCTCAGTTTTTAAATAAAATTTGATGACTGAAAATGCAAACAAGATGCACAGTAAAGATAAAAATGCTGTTCTTCTCATGCCAGCCATGGGGTGTCAGGAGGAGAAAGACATGCCTCATGTAATTTCTTTGTCTTCTTCCAGGGAGGACAAAGTCAACAAAGAAAGGATTGCCAAAGTTGTGAAAAATGGTAGTAGTACACACAAAGTTGTCATCTGAATGTCAAAAACTGAAATAACAAACTGAGAAAAAATATAAGTATTTCAGCATCAGATGTTTGTGGATAGGGAATAAATAAGATCCTAATCTTCACTGTGTTTTATGTCACAAAGATTTGGCAAAGGATGCCAAGAAACCTTCCACACTTAAATGCCATTTTAAATGCAAACACAGGCAATTTGTTGGCAAACTCTTTGATTTTTTTAAGAGGAAATCCAGGAAACTGAAACAAAAAAGAGGATCCGGGATTTCATTGCTTTTGGCAGTGAAAATGCTAAACCCACAAATCACTGTTGGTTGCAAAGAGTGTTAAAGCTTATACTGTAGTAGAGAGCTTGTTCAGTCTTGTTGTAAATGTAATGACAAATATCCATCTTGGGGAAAAAAACTCAGAAATCAATGCCATTGACAAGATACTCATTTGGAACGATACTAATCACCGATGAATAACAGTCAAAACTGAAGATGTGGAATGCCACCTGTTACCTTGACTACATCACTCAATACTTTATGCCTCAACTTCATGAGCCTGCAAACATGACAGTCAGTCTTACCCTTGTGCCATGTGTCAGATATGAACATTCATAGGCCATACATGATGACTTTCTTTTCTGTAAATCTCAACTAACCAGCACATAATTAGAAATTATGCCACAATAGCACACCGAGTAGCGCTGCTGGCTCATAGCGCCTGGGTGGTGCAAGAGGACATGAGTTTGATCCCTGCTTAGTGTGTGTGGAGTCTGCATGTTTCCCCTGTGTCTGTGTGGGTTTTCTCCCACACTCCAAAGACATGCTGTTCAGCTTCATCCATAGTGTGTGACTGGCAGAGAGAGTGTGTTCCACTGATGTATGGATGAGTGACCCATTGTAAGTAGTGTATCTAGCAGTGTAAGTCACCTTAGTGAATAAAGTGTGTGGGCTGATAACACTACACAGTTTGTTGTAAGTTGCTTTGGAGAAAAGTGTCTACTAAATGAATAAATATAAAATATTGAGTAACAAAGCAGCTTGAACTGACTTCGTAGAGTCTCAACCAGCGTGTATAATGCTCTCTGCCTACTAGATGAGCTTGCTCGCTTGTGTGTTTCTGCCTCTTTGTTCCGGTGTCTCGTTTTCCAGCCCAATGTCTTCAAGTCTCTTTGGTTAATTTTCTTTAAAGTCCTACCACCCTGTATCTTCAGTTAGCTGTGTTTTGCCGCACTCAACTTCCATGTCCACACAGCATCAAAGGCTCATCTTTCATATCCAGAGACAAAACTTGAGTGGATCAGAAATCCATTTGCAAACATGAATCCAGCTGATGCATTTAGTGTTGAGTTTCCAGCAAGGGATGTGGATATTCTTGTGGAGCCTCCTTCAGATGGAGCCCTAAAAATGTTGTTTACTGAAAAAAGCTTCATGAACAATCTGAGCAAACATTGTCCTGAAGCATCTGCTGCTTTGGAGTTGCGATACGTGTAGCTTTCCAGATTTAATCCAGATATCAGTACCATGATATCTCATGAAAAACATTGGTGCTCTTGACATGATCATCTTCATTAACCGTGAACTTTTTGAAATGTTAAGATTTTTGTAAAAAATATTAGTATTTTCACATAAATTCAGTAAAACAAATGTGGTGGTTTCATTTAATTATTTTAATTGTAATCCTTATAGCAGCAACTGTGTAGAAAATATGGAATATTAGGTGAGAGGGTTAGGTGAGAAGTGAGGAGCTGTAATAAAGCAGTGAACTGCAGATATCAAGGTGAAATTTTGAGGTTGACATGGACATGTACACACTGACTGAAACCACTTGTCTCAAGTGGGGTCGCGGCGAACTGGAGCCAAAGCTTGCAACACAGGGCACAAGGCTGGAGGAGGAGGGGACACACCCAGGGCAGGATGCCAGTCTGTTGCAAGGTACCCCAGGTGGGACTCAAACTCCAGACCCACCAGAGAGCATGCAGAGGCCAAACCTGCTCCACCCCCCCATGGTTTATATGGATTATACATTTAACTATTGTGTACTTGTTTATTTTGCCTGATATGAGATTAAATTAAAGCAAAGCAATAATTCAGACACATTGAGGTATTTATTTACCTAAAAATGCCTTAAAAAAATGCCTTAATGACTTGACCATGCTGGTGACACAAAAGTAGCCTAGAATTATTTCTTTTTAACATTAGCAGGGAATTATGCTGCTAACAGAGAAATTGTTCATAAGTATGTACTGCTTGTAATACGAGGAACACAGGAGATTTACTGTAAGAGCCGTAACCAGACCTACTTTCTCTTTCATGTTCTATTCAGAATTAAAACCAAAATATTGCTTTGCTTTCTAATCAGCTCTTTCTGTAGATTTTAAGTTCCTTGCACTGTGGATATGTGTAATATTGAAATCTGATTGGTTTCTTTTCACTAGTCCAAAGTGATCAGACTTTAAACACAACTGATATCACTCGCCTCTACATTGTAGATATTTGGTTTAGAACACTAGAAAACTTTCTGTTTCCCATCAAGCTTACTCTCTATTGTAACGACCCACAGGGGCAATACCCCTACAGGCCAGAGGAGGCACCACTCAGTGCTGCTAGCCCAGACCCGTGCACCTGTTCACAGTCTGGTAGTTGCTGAGGTATAAAACGGGCAAGTTGTGGAGGATAGATTGTGGATTCTTAATCAGTATTTCTATTGCGCTGTCTTAGCTATCATTAGTTCCCTGTTTTCTCAGTTTCTTCCACAGGTGTTTATGTTCCAGTCCCAAGTGTCCGTTCTGTCTTCTCCTGCCTCTTGTTCTCCAGTCCTGGCCCAGTGTTCCAGTCCGGTATTTCGTCAGGCCTCCGTGTTAAAGTCATACTCACAGATTCAGGTTTCTCTTTCACCTTTGTGCAAATAATTTGTGTGTCTCCTTGTCCTGCATTCATTGTTTCACTTCTACACTCTTCTTTACATTTTGTACTGTGCACTTATAAATACATTCTGTACGTGCAGTCATTTTAATTTTCGTCCATCCATGTTCGGACGTAACAGCAACGCGTGTCCGTGTCGGACTCCCATCTGGATGCTACCTCTATTAGTAGCCTTACTGACAGTGACAGACAAGTGTGCAATTTTCAAAAAAGCTGGCACAGTAAAGTACAGTAGACCTCTAGATAACAACCACACTGCTTAACGACCTTTCAGCTAATGGTAATGTTACCATAGTCCACCATGGTAATAAATTGATTTGGCTCATGCACCACTTTACTTTTTCTCAGCATCCTGCCAGTTCAGCTGCCACACATGGTCCCAGAGCACCAGGGTTCAAAAAGGCCCAGTGCCCATTGCTCCAGGCTACCCAGACTCTCCTCAATCAATCAGCACACAGCAGCCCTTGCCCTCAGCCAAATTTATGTAACATAAACTCTGTAGTCAAAACTGAAACTCCCCTCTGTTTCAAGCCTTACCTGATCATCATCAAGGTAAGACTCTGGTATCTATGTTTTTTTTTTTTTGTTCCCACTTCATGTGTAGAGAACATTAAATATTCCCTAATAGAAAACTTTCTGTACTACAACCATATAGCAATGTACTACATATTGGAGAGAGCTGCTAATGCCACACCTCCAGACTGTAATATTATAAATAACCTTTTTGCAGCTTTTCAAATGTTTACAGCTTGAACTAAATCACAAAATTTCTTCATGGGATGTTTCTGTTGTACATTTGATACACTAGATAAAGGAACAAGGCATGATCAAAAGGCATAATGAAAAAGAAAGGACTGTCAGTATGACAATGTGTCATGTAATTTTTTTTCTTTTTTTTTTTTTTCTCTTTAGCCGTACAGAAAAGGAAGCTAAAGACATACAGAAACTTTTGAATGTTGCATAATATTATAGGAAGACACTGGAACTGCAAAGCAGCCATAAATAAAATAAATATAAATGAATAGTCTGACAACAGTCTTTGCTTCTCTTTCCCTTTTAAAAGAAAAAAAATGTTTTGAATGCAAATTAAAGTTTATTGTTGGACTTCCTAAATATGAAGCCACTGTTTAACATAATAGTCTTATTTTAGAAACAGATAAAATGAATGTGAGAAATGGGAAAAGTAAAAATTTTCAAATAACAGAAGAACAAAAAAAAAAAACAGTACCACGATAACTCAGTGTTTGTCCCAGTGGTGTGGAACCATATCAGAGCGCTTTGGAGGTCAAAAAAGAATCTTAAAACCAGATGTGACACTCAGGTTGCCCAGAATATGAAACCCTGGCTTAACTGTGTGAATGATCCATTATATTCTTAATACAAATTATATAAGTAATTAAGTAAGTTTATACTTACAGATAGATGCTGGATTCATTGCCTCCTATGTCTGGTGATTGCAGCTTTTGAACCAAGATTATTATGATTCCAATAAAGAGGACAAAATTTATCTGGAAAGAAATAACATCCCATAAAACTCACAGAAATTGTAATAATGTATTGTATTTCCCTTTACTCTGACATGTATTCACAAGGCATCAGGTTAAATTAATACATGGAATGTTAATTCAGGGTCATTAAATATTGGGGTTGTTAAGAAAGTGGATCTGTGAAAACCCCAGCAGTTTTCCTTTTGAATTTGTTGTACATGAACATCACAAAGTTCAATTTAGTTTTATAGGCACAATTCTCACACAGCAACACAGAGCCCTGAACAAAGGATCAGAGACATAATACAAATAAAGGATTGGCTATACATTAAATTATTATAATACAAATATTTATTATTGAAGGTATAAGTAAGCCAGGTGGCCACGGGGAAAGGAAGAAAAAGCTCCCAACCAAAGGCATAGGAGGAAAAACCTCTGGTGGTCCAAGTGCCAGTGGCTGCCCACCAATTCACCACTTACCATGATTGAGGCGACCACAGGCCCCTTGATCACCCACCAGAGGGCAGTATTGTCATTCATGTCCCAGCAACTAAAGGGGAGGAATCAAAATGGAATTAGAGTTTTATAAAATGCTCATTCATTGAGAGTTTTTCAATTCAATTTATTTTTGTAGAGCACTTGAACACAGGCATAGAGCGAAGAAACAAATACATCAGACAAGGAAACAAATAAGATAGTTGACTACAGACTAGCGTAACACATTGTCAATGCTTTTATAAAGCTATAAGTATGCCAGGTGTTTGCATTTGTGGTGTGGTCGTAGGTGTGACAGCAAACCTATTTGTGTAATAGGTTGCTTATTTTAATAGCTAATTTTCAATTCAGTTCAGTTCAATTCATGTTTACAGAGTGCTCTTCTCACAGTGACACAACGTGCTGAGCAAAGGATCAGAAGACATAATACAAATAAAAGGTTGGTTATACATTAAATTACTACAATAAATATATTAGTTATTAAAGCTATAAGTAAATTAACTGGCCACGGAGGAAAGGAACAAAAAACTTCCAAGTGAAAGTTGAGGGAGAAAAAAACCTCTGGAGGTCCAAGTGCCAGTGGCTGCCCACCCCTCCTGGGCATTCTAGATTAAACAAGACTTTCAAGCTTTTAGGGACTAAAAGCCTCTAAAACTTCTAAGCTTTTTTCTCAGTTTTTGTTTGATTTTTTTCCATGGTGAGACCCAAATTCCATAGATGACCACACGTGAGACACTCTTACCCTGTATCATCAAAATGAAGCCTCAGTACTGCCCAGACTGTCACACAAACTGTGGGAGTTCCTGCCGAGCAAAAAAGTTAATTGCTTTACAGATGACGAATGAACAAGGTGACAAACCACCTGTTTTTGTTCGCCGTGAAACACTGTTTGTACGTATGAATGAAAATGGTCTGTATATTTCTTATTGTGAATTGTATACAGTGCTGCTCGAAAGTATGTAAACCCAACAAGAAACGTCATTATATTTTTATGAAATAAGAAAATAAACTTATAAAAATCTAAGTGTTAATGCTTAAGCTTATGAAATTAATAAATTATTATGATTTGCACGCTTAATTCTAATTACCTACTTGGTTTGACCAATGCAACTAGGGGTCACTTATTTTTCCACCTGCACTGTTTCCGTGTTTCTACTACACACACAATTTCCTCTAAAACAACATAATACAACTGGTCATTACACACCTATTATGTCACATGAGAAAGACTGATCCTCACTAAATAGCCATTTCATGGTAAAACTAAAGGACACAAGGAGTTCACACACTTTCAAGCAGCACTGTATGTGTGTGTGTTAGTGGGTGTGTACCCCCACAGGTTTTGTATTGTGTTGTGTTGGGACAAATGAAAGCGTGGCTGAAATAACCATTTCGTCATAAAACTGGAGTGTCTAGTGTGTTACAGTATTTTCCAGAATTGAAGTGAAACACAAGTTGTATTCTTTTTGCATCACACACACATTTTCAGAACCGCTTGTCCCTGATGGGGTCATGGGGAACCGGAGCCTACCCGGCAACAGAGGGCGTAAGGCCGGAGGGGGAGGGGACACACCCAGGACGGGACGCCAGTCCGCCGCAAGGCACCCCAAGCGGGATTCGAACCCCAGACCCACCGGAGAGCAGGACTGTGGTCCAACCCACTGCGCCACCACACCCCATTTTTGCATCATTTCATTTAAACAAAAAATAACTCAAAGTGATTTGTTTTCTTAAATGTTAAAAAAAAAAAAAAAACTTTTAAACATTTCATTGTATTTGCAGACTTGGTAAGAAAGCACTGTAAAGGCTGTGCCATCTTCCAACACAAGGTAGTAATTTTTCACCTGAATGGTCAGTTAATTAGGGAAATGAAATTTAAATTGTTAAAAAATAAGTATTTAAATATTTACAGTGATTTACAAGAATTTGTCACTGGAATCTCTGCTCAATTAGTTTTGTAACATGCAGATTAATTTTAAAAATAACTCATAATTCTAATGAATGGCTAATATGGCATAGCAGTTGAACGATGTTCCATCAAGGAGGGCTATCCCACAAAAATGTTTTACGATCCAGTAAGTGAGCAAAGCAACCCCATACGAGGGAAGGTATGTGAGTGGGAACCTACCCCATCCAATGATGGTGTACCAGTAGAAATATCTCCTCTCTGGAAAGAAAGTCTCCACCAGCAAGGTGAAAAGGTAGAGACCCTCAATGAAGAGCCAAAAGTAGTTGGACATGACACAGTAGTGGAAGAACACCATTACTGCCTTACATGCAACCTGAGGAACCAAGCACAAGCAGAAGGTACCAGTCATTCAGTGATACTATCCTTCCCATTATTCATCTAGCTAACACTTCCCTCCAGAGCAAAGCAAAGCTATCTACAATAATTTAAACATTAACAGAACAGGGTACTTTTTACTGTTTCTGTTCAGGAAAATAACTCAAGGGTATTGCAGCAAGAGGTGGGATCCAAACCTGCAACCTGTATCCAAAGGTAGAAGCTTTTGCTACCTCCTGGCCCATTCAGATACTGTGGAAAGTGTGCTCAGCTACCAGGAAGAAATTACTAGGGTATAAAAGGGTCACCATAGGGATAATATTCAGAGACTTTTTGGCAATGCTGACCAGATACTGATATGATCATGTGGAGCTAACAGGATGATTTCCTGCAATGGACCTATTCTGTAGCTCTTAATGGAGGCTGGTGGTTACCCAAGGATGAGGGAATGACACTAAGCATGAAGAAAAGGCTTGATGGGATGCCTGACATTTGCATTTCATTAAGGGTCCACAAAGGGGTCCAATCCAACTTTAAAATAATGTATTAGTCACTGATTTCTCAATTTGACATAGGGTGTATGTGTAACTTGTGGTGTGTAGGAAGCAATGTCTGATAATGAATAAGGTGCATTTTGAAAGCACAGGACAATGCATGCACACACACACACACACACACACACACACACACACACACACACACACACACACACACACTCACACACTCACACACAATGTCTACAACCGCTTGTCCAGAGTGGGGATGTGGCCAGCAGTGCAGGGTGCCAGGTCGAGGGGGGGACACACCCTGGATGGGACGCCAATCCATCACAAGGCACCCCAAGCAGGACTCAAAATCCAGACCCACCACAGAGCAGGCCAAAACCCACTGTGCCACCTTGCCCCTTGCCCCCCCATAGCGCGACACAGCTTAACTCATAGGTCAGTGTGTAACTCAGGGTGTATTTGAAGTGAAGGTCTATAATGTAAAAGTTACAACATGTACAAAGGTAAGGTCAATACTGACTAACTTTCTGCGTGCAACAAAAAACGCTTATGTTGTCTAAGGCTGCACCTGGCTGACCTGAACCATGAAAACTTTCGTTTGCATTAATTCATTACCAGAAGCTCTTCTCCAAAATACCTTTCAGTTCATGGAATAGCAAAGTGCATCTTGCAGCAAACAAAGAGACATGCAAACATTGAAGACCAGCTCATCTGCTAAATACAATGGTTTTTGCAGATTGTGTGAGTTGCTGCCCATAAAACTGATGGTCATACAGGAGAAGAAAGACTGATGATGGCAGATGGTGTTAAATGTGTAGCTGTTAAGATATCACACAAAGATGAGTCTGATACAGCTGTGCTGTGAGACTTATTGAATGATGAAGGGAACTTTTCACCAACTCTGAGGGAGAGGGGGAGCTCCTTCTGCCACATCGCAACTAAACTGACATGGTGGAGCGCACCACTTTCGTTGGAGCGTAGAAGACTATCTGGCCCTGTACATATTGAGTGCAGGCTCTTTCACTGCCATGCGTGCAAAGGAAAGGGAGCATCTAACTCACAGTGTGTACAAAGCAGTGGTTGCTGTCTTCCTCCGCATACAGCACCCCATCCTTTATGAATACAGAGATGGCACGCAGGATAAATGACACAAACAGGTTCATGTGGATGAAGTTCCTGGTGCAGTGAAGTTTTCTGTGTGAGAGAGAAAGATGAAATGGAGTTTAATTATAAGTACTCAAAGTTTTCCCATAGCGTACTGCTGTCAAGCATGAAAATTCAAAGCACTTCTGCTTTGTTACCTCAAGAGAGCAACATCAGCACAGTGGATGGAGTGTGACACACATTCTCACCTGAACCTGCAGAGGATGACCATGGCGGTTGTGAGGGACACAAGCGAGGTGCTGTAGCCCACCGTGTACAGAGCTTTGACGGAGGCGTAGTACATGTCCTGTAGCAAGCCGGGGCACACATAGCCACGTAACATTGTAAATAAGATTTTTTTTTTCTTTTTCACAGGTTTAATGGTTTTTGAAAAATTTTCTTTTAAATCCACTCATATGAAAATGTCGAGATGATCAGAGTTTAACTGGTCTTATGATTGATTCTGTTAATTTAACTTAAATAGGTCTTCTGTAGTTTTGTTCACACACACACACACACACACATTTTCAGAACCGCTCATCCCATACGGGGTCACGGGGGAACCGGAGCCTACCCGGTAACACAGGGCGTAAGGCCAGAGGAGCAGGGGACACACCCAGGACGGGACGCCAGTCCGTCGCAAGGCACCCCAAGCGGGACTCGAACCCCAGACCCACCGGAGAGCAGGACTGCGGTCCAACCCACTGCGCCACCGCACCCCTCTAGTTTTGTTCATTTCTAATTTATTTTATTCTGTTTAAAATGTCAAAAATATTTCTGTTCATTGTTGTATTTTCTTTATGCATCGCATAGCTGACATCATAATGCTGTTTGGAATGGCTTTGCTTCAATATACTCTGTAAATGCTAAGATAGGCATGTTATGTAAAATACTAACAGTGTAGAATACAAACATTTACTAGAAAATACCATGGGATGCATATATAAAAGCTCAGTTTTTTTTTTGTTTTGTTTTGTTTTGTTTAATATCAAGATAATGTCATGTAGTTTTTAGCTCACTAGGGAAACAATCCTCCAGCATGGGAACTTAATATATTTGGGGTTTCTACAATTTGTATAACAGGTGCAGTTCACAGAGGAGCTTTGGTCTCCTATTACATTGCATTCTTTGCACATAAATACATCTTATTAATGCAATATTAGTTGCTAATATATACTAATTAGTAATCACACTATTGCTGATATTAAATATTAGTAATACACACACACACACACACACATTTTCAGAACCGCTCGTCCCATACGGGGTCCAGGAGCCTACCCGGGAACACAGGGGCGTAAGGCCGGAGGGGGAGGGGACACACCCAGGACGGGACGCCAGTCCGTCGCAAGGCACCCCAAGCGGGACTTGAACCCCAGACCCACCGGACAGCAGGACTGTGGTCCAACCCACTGCGCCACCGCACCCCCTTCATATTAGTAATATTTAATACATATTAGTAAATAGATTAATAAACAGTTTGACGGTGTTTCATTCTGGGACATAATGTGGAATGGAGTGGTGGTCAAGTCAATATGGCTAAGAAGAGACAAGGGCCAACTATAAACACTTGTGCTGTGACTTGCCAAACTGTCCAGTCTGAGGGCTATTTATACTTCTGAGGGAAACGGGTTTGGTCAAGGTGGACTGTTTGGATTAATACTTCTGTCAGGGAAGTGAAAAATCCATAGAAAGTGAGAGAACATTTCCCAGACCAAATTTTGGGAATGAAAATTTGGTTATAACAGGACCATTCATGATCACATGCAGGCAATAGGGGGGATGAAAGATGCTCACAGGCCTGGTGGTGTTCTCGTCAAAGAGGCAGGCGTCCACATAGTGCGGAAAGGGCTCTGACCAGCCGTCTTCAGTGCAGTTCCTGCTAATCTTTCCCAGTTCTGCAATACACAAAAACACACACCTGGCATTGCAGAGACTTCACACTGACACACACACTGTCTGAAGCCACTTGTCCCAAGCAGGGTTGCAGTGAGTCGGAGCCTAACCTGGCAGCACGGAGCACAAGGGACACACCCAGGATGGGATGCCAGTCCATCGCAAGGCACCCCAAGCAGGACTTGAACCCCAGACCCACCAGAGAGCAGGACCCAGCAAAACCACTGCACCACTATGTCCCCACACACACACACACACACACACACACACACACACACACACACACACACACACACACACACACACACACACACACACACACACACACACACATTTTCTGAACCGCTTGTCCTATACGGGGTCGCAGGGAACCGGAGCCTACCCGGCAACCCAGGGCGTACGGCCAGAGGGAGAGGGGACACACCCAGGACAGGACGCAAGTCCATCGCAAGGCACCCCAAGCAGGCCTTGAACCCCAGACCCACTGGAGAGCAGGACCCAGTCCAACCCACCACACCACTGCGCCACCACACCCCCCACACTGACACTCCACTATAAAAAAAATAATTGTTCTTTATCCCACTATAGAAGAAAAAAAAAAAAAAATTGGAAAACTTTTGGCACCTTTAGTTTATTTAAAAAAGAAATCTTTGATAAAAAAGGCATTTTAAATTGTATAAACGTTTCCATACTAACAGTTGTTTTTTTTTTTTTTTTCTAGGATCTCTTATGATTGTGAGAATATAATTTTCAAAAATGTGACAAGAAAAGGAACATACAGTTCCATTGCTACAAAGTACACATACAAGCACATCCTCACTGTCACACACACACAGCAAGATGTTTACACAGACATGCACATTAAACAAAATAGCTGATACATACCAAAATACATTTAATTACAGTATCTGTATGTTTTACCAAAACCCAATAAAATACTGCATAAACACCAAAAAGATGTACATTTTAGCTGGTAAAGTTTAACACACAAACACACACGCACAGGGGCATGCATGCATGCAAATGGTACGCAAATACAATGCAAATTAACAAATGCAATATAGAGGAAAAGAACAGGTAAATAACTCACCATAATCCGGGCTCATGAACTCAAAGAGTTCAGGGCAATTCACAACTACCACCTCTCCCACTTTTGCTGACTGCCAGCAGGTCAGATTGTCCCACATCCATGGACAGCCTACAGCAGGAATGTCAAAATGGTGAGGCATTTCCTCTTCTGGCAATAGGAAGAGCTACAGCACAGCATACTTTACCCTGCTGTTAAGAGTAGGGTAGAAGAAAATTCCAATGTATTTTTTGTATCAAGTTCAAAGCTCAGGTTATGGACTACAACATCAAGGTCAAGGCTTTGCACGTCAACAGGACCTGATCACTCCCTACAGCCCAGTGAGAATAATATGCTCCTCCACCTCTGACTGCTTGATAGTCCTACACCTGAGAGGACTACAATCTAAAGATGTGTAAGTTTTCTTTTTTGGCTCTGTTGTGGCGGAATGAATTCCCTCTGTCTCTTAGAACTGCTGAATCCCTTTTAACGTTCAATTAGGGTCTCAAAACACATCTTTTGAACTCACCTCTCTCCTGATCTCCTAACTGTTCATTAAACTTGCATCACCTCATCTTTCACGTTCATCTCAGTACTTCCTATCAATTTTATATGCAGCTACTCATATAAAGTGCACCAGCAAAAACAGTGGTATTAGATACATAGACAGACAGGCTGAAACCACTTGTTCTGAGTGGGGTTACGGTTAACCAGAGCCTAACCCAGCAACACAGGGTGCAGGGCTGGAGGAGGAGGGGACACACCCAGGACAGGATGCCAGTGCATTGCAAGACACCCTAAGCAGGACTTGAATCCCAGACCTACCAGAGAGCAAGACACGGCCAAACCCGCTGCGCCACCACGCCCCCCGCCCCTTTGTTGGATAAGCACACACACACACACACACACACACACATTTTCTGAACCGCTTGTCCCATACGGGGTTGCGGGGAACCGGAGCCTAACCCGGCAACACAGGGCGTAAGGCTGGAGGGGGAGGGGACACACCCAGGACGGGACGCCAGTCTATCGCAAGGCACCCTAAGCAGGACTCAAACCCCAGACCCACTGGAGAGCAGGACCAGGTTGAACCCACTGTGCCACCGCGCCACCGCGCCCCCCCCCCCCCCCCCCCCCCCCTTTGTTGGATAAACTGAAAAATTTAAATCTCAGCAAATATTACAATGAAAATAATGACCCTGGATGTTAAATGAAATTATGTATCTCAGTCTTTACATGCATGAAGGACCATGCGGGGCAACGTCTGATGGTGGCATGTCACATAGCTCCAAGACAAGTGAGGACTCGCACCCTCAACATCCCCTCACGTGTGTCTCTTTACTAAGCAGAGATGCTGTGCAGCATAGTGCTGCGCTGGGGAGCAGACATACTTCCTACACAACACTATGCAGCACAGGGCTGTGGGTTTTGGCCTACGGGCAGTTGCTTTTCTCCTGTAAGTTAAGAAGCAGCAAGGCCTGAATACCAATGTGGTACTGTGAGGGATGGGGGGTCATGGGGGGAAGGGTGTCTGCAGCGCAATGGATCCTGTCACTGTCCAAGGACTCAGCAGACGTTGTGCTGTGGGAACAAAGTGTGGCCTGTAAGTTCATATCTCAGGCAGGACTCTGTAGCCCTCAAAGCGGAAAAAAATGCAAAAATTCACACCAACTGAGTAGTGGAAGTTTGCCAGCGCAGGTGATTACACATCAGAATGACCAGACAGTTCAGTGCATTGCAGCACACACACACAAACACACACTGTCTGAAACTGCTTGTCCCAAGCAGGGTTGCAGCAAGCCGGAGCCTAACCCAGCAACACAAGGCACAAGGCTGGAGGGAACACATCCAAGGTGAGACACCAACCCGTCACAAGGCACCCCAAGGAGGACTTGAACCCACGGGACAGCAGGACCTGCCCAAACCCGCTGCACTGCTGCGCTGCCATGCTGCCATGCCACCATGCCCCCTGTGCATTGCAGCATGATATGAAAATATATTTTCCAGAGTTTACAAAAAATAAAAAAAGATAGTTATAGTTGGGAAAAGGCAGTTTGTTAATTGATGAAATGAAAAAAGACAAAAAAAAAAAAAAAAAACAAAATACAGGTGTACCCTGCTGTCTGCTCTCTTGGTATCAGCACTTTCACTATAATGCCTCTTAAAAATTAATACAGTACCCTTCTTTGCTATTCCTAAATCACCAACTATAACACCTTTTTTGTCAAAGTGTCTCAGGAAAAACTTACAACCTTATTAAAAATATATTTCTTATATTGCGTAACCTAAATGGACAAAAAAATGCAATAAAACATATTGTAGCGGCGGTGATGGGAGTGGTAGCTCTCCCATAATGCAGCACTGCTGCAGTGGATGTAAATAGTTTTTGGGCAACCGTTGTGGGGAGTTATGGGGCATTAACGACTCCCGTGTTGTTCTGTTGTTTGAGAGCTTTTGGCTAGACGTGTGTGTGCTCTGTGAGTACTGATTTCTAATGATTCAAAGACACAATAAAGCTTGTGTTCAGAAACTTCTGTCTCCCAAGCCATATTTCTGTTGCACAGTCTGGGTGGTTTCTTACAATATTTCTTAATTTACATAAATTTTTAAAGACATTTTTCAACGTTACCTGGGGTTTCAGGATGGGCTGGGAGCTGACTATAACTGTCCTCATAAGGAATAATTGGAAATGGGCTCTTGCTATACGCCTTTTTGCTATCCACCCCATTTTCAGCAATGGATTAAAGATGGCTACCGGGGTAAGAAAAAATGAGTTTGTTTTTATATCAATAAATACGTGTGTGTGGGTGTGTGTGTGTTTACATTTTGCATTCAAGTGGCTTATAATAACATATTTGCATTTAATAAAATTGTATATGATGTAAAGGATGAACTGTATGGGATGAACTGTATAGATACAAAGAGACAACACAAAAACAACAGTGAAGGGCTTCCTGTCAATATCCCTCCCTCTCAGTTTTAAGCACAGACCATTACAACCACTCTACCCTCCCAAAACAAAATTAATAACAAAAAAACATTATGAAAACAACACTAAAACCACCATTAGAGGTCCTCAAAGTTTTTGGCTGGACCAGTTGCCATGAATCAATGCAAAGGTAACAACTTGTGCGCTAGAAACCTATTAGCATGTTAGTTAAGGTTCTGGTGACCTACTACTGAGAAGCAGACCACATGACACACACACACATTTTCAGAACCGCTTGTCCCATACGGGGTCACGGGGAACCGGAGCCTACCCGGCAACACAGGGCGTAAGGCCAGAGGGGAAGGGGACACACCCAGGACGGGACGCCAGTCCGTCACAAGGCACCCCAAGCGGGACTTGAACCCCAGACCCACCGGAGAGCAGGACTGTGGTCCAACCCACTGCGCCACCGCACCCCTTACAGACCACATGACATTTCTCTAAAATTTATTGCAGTATCTAAAATTTATTGCGGGGGGGGCAGGCTGAGAGAGGGAGAGATACACAGAGGCCATGTGCGTCCTTACTGTCAGCAAAACTGTTTCCTTACTGACAGTCCGTATCAGTGAATGTGGAGACTGAGGCCTTCAAACCTCATATCTACAGCCCAGTTCTTCAAGGAGCCCGCAGGCAGACAGACAGAAACAGAGATCACTGCACACAAATGTAGAATAGAGAAAGCATTGCCTTTATACTTCGTCACATTTACATGTTCTGACCGAGCAGTTGTTTCTCCAAAATGACATACAATGGTTTCTAAGTAGTATTAAGCTGGAACCTTTATCCAAAGTCACTTCCAGTATGTTAGATACATTGCACTAGACTCTCCAGAGACAGCAAACATTTAGGTAGCAGAGCAATGTAACAGAAACACACTTACTAATGGCAGCTTTGAGTCACCATTCACCCAAAACACAACCCCATGTACTGTGGGTGAAAACCAGAGCACCCAAAGGGAACACACGCTAACATGAAGGGAACATGCAAACACCACACAGAATGGATTCAAACTCATATCCAAAGGCACAGCTCAAGTGCTGTGAGGAGATAGTAATACCTACTCTGTCATTGTGGAAACCTTTTCACCATATAAATGTGTACCGAAAGAATTATATCCAGAGGTAGTTACATATCCTGGAAAAATCAATATTCTTTTACACTCATCTACTCCAACAAAATCAGACAACAAGCTTCTGTGGAAGACACCAGCACAGTGCTCTTCCTCAAATTGGAATCTCCTGGTCACACATCCAGGGGGGTACAGCAGACTTGGCCAGGGCCTGCCATGTGGTGCACCCTCAGGCCAGGCCCCAACCCACTAAGACAAGCAGCTGCAGACAGTGTGTGTGGTCACATGTCTAATTCTTTACAATGCTACAGTACATTTATTCATTCAGCTGATGCTTTTCTGCAAAGCAGCTTACAATGTTAAGGTTACAATTATTACAGTTACTTACCCATTTATACAGTTGGGTAATTTTTACTGGAATAACTTAAGGTAAGTACCTTGCTCAAGGGCACTACAGCCAGAGCTAGGGATCACACCTGCAACCTTCAGAGCCAAAGGCAGTTACTGTAAGCACTGCACTACCAGCTGTCCCCTAGGTTTATTGTGTTACAAATACACACACACACACACACACACACACACACACACACACACACACACACACACACACACACACACACACACACACACACACATCTTCAGAACCGCTTGTCCCATACGGGGTCACGGGGAACCGGAGCCTAACCCGGCAACTCAGGGCGTAAGGCTGGAGGGGGAGGGGACACACCCAGGACGGGACGCCAGTCCGTCACAAGGCACCCCAAGCGGGACTCGAACCCCAGACCCACCGGAGAGCAGGACTGTGGTCCAACCCACTGCACCACCACACCCCCCACGTGTTACAAATAGTCAAGTGTTTTATGAGCAAGTCTGCTCACTATTGCAATGCTTTACACAGAATTAATCTAGCAATTTCTTTTGAAAGAAAATAAAAGAAAAAAGTAGCTGTACTGAAGCTAATGTAAGACTTGAAAGGGTTGGCATCTCCATATGAGGAAGGTATAAATAATGATAAGTACTGTTATGTGGACCACCAGTGCAGAATGGGAATGTGGGATTACAAAGACTCAAATGAACCATGCGTGTGTGTGTGTGTGTGTGTGTGTGTGTGTGTGTGTGTGTGTGTGTGTGTGTGTGTGTGTGTGTGTGTGTGTTCAAATGCATTTGGAAGACCTGGGGACAATGTCCTTCTGAAATGATGGCATACACACTCCTGCACCCAGACCACCCCATGACCATTCCCTTTTTCTTCTTCTCTTGCCTCTTCCTCCTGTCCCCTGCTGTTTTTGTCTTTGCTTCTTCTTTCCTCCCCCCTCCTTTTTGTCTGCAGCATCAACTATCTCAGCATGCTTTGATCATGCACAGCAGGATCACTGTATCTGGATGAAGCTACACCCCATTGTTCATCCACACACACACAGTTCACGGCAGGATGTCCACCGTGTGTCTGTCGCTCTGTGCTGCACTGATTCCACTGAAAGGACTAGACCCCAGAGGGCATGGAAATACAAGCACTCCAGACACACAAAAAGCCGCCGGCATGGCAATGGAAATTTTGTTTGCTCAGGGCTTCATTTATCCACATTAGCTAGCAGTCTGTAAAAATATCTGGCTGTGCCAATGATTGTGAAAGCGCTTGCGTGACATTCAAGTACAAACACTTGTGCAAGTGCAAGATAAACATATAATTTTTAATTATTTGTTGAAAAATGAAAAAAACCTAAATGCAGCTACTTGTATAATGCTCCATGTGGTGGTATGTGACAAATTGACTGTACTCAAGAATCACGTCTTTGAATCCAAATCTCTCCTTCTGATGATGTAATAGACTTTTTTATTATTCTCGGAGATGTACGTTGCTTAGGAGAAAAACGTCTGCTAAATGAATAAAAGTAAATTTAATGCAACGCACACAGGACAGGGATCTCCTTAAAAACAGGCCTTGCGTGATCACTGGCAAACGGTTAATTGCAAACAATTTCAACAAAGAGCATTTAGCCTGAAATAACCTCCAAGCAATGACTCCAGTCAAGATGAAAGCCATATTCACGCATGCTTCTGCATCTCCCAGATAAAGCAGCTGCCTTTCCGTTCATTATATGACTTCCTGTTTTTCTATTAATATTAAAACAACAGAAAAATTGGATGATTCGGCAACTTTGCTAACTGAAGTCACGTTAAACGTCTGTGATGTTCACTCTCCTAATGGGAAACGTACTTTATTTCTGTGCATTTTTTGCCCCAGGACACTCATCAGGAGATGAAAAACAGGAACTGAAAACCTGGGAACAATTACGTATTCCAAGAAAAAATTGGTTTGATTATTTTTTGATGCACGGACAGTGAAATTTTCTTGCAGAAATCGTGTATTTTAAAAAAGAGAAAACTAATAACATTCCAGCCAATCAGAAACAACTCATAAATCAGTAATTACCAATCAGAAACTGAACTTGGATATAAATGCGCAAACACGGGAAATACTGCACAATTCACTAACACTGCAACCAGTCAGAGAGAGGCGTGAAATCACCCCTTACAGATTAGAGACTATTTTTCAAACTCAGCAGCTGCATTCATTTCCAGGCTTACTGTATTTGCTTTTTTGCCTAGTCTACCTTTAAAACCTGAGCTAATAATTCAAGTCAAGTAAATTTTTCCAGCCCACTACAGATGGATGTCTACTGGGACTTGAACCAGCAACATTCAGGATATAAGTGTACATTCTTTGTCACTGAACATGCCTCCTCTACTGTCACCTACATGCAGTGCTGCAGCTGGAATAGCAAATCATTATCTAACTACAAATCCTGAGTCCAGCTTAAAAGTTCTCCACTTTTGGAAAGAGGCCATAAAACTGGTCCAAAAAGCTAATAAAAAGCAGCTTTCCCAAAATCATATCTGGGGTTAGAACACTAAGCCTCCCTTGAGCATTCAGATCCCATTCCCAGCTTCTGTTTCTTCAGGCCACAGTATGTTCAGCTGTGGGTAGTACTGCCTTGCACCAGATGGAATTAGGATCGAATCCCACTTTCCACTCTAGTACCCTTGACCAAGATATGCTGTATTACTCCAGCAAAATTTACCGAACCATATAAATGGATAAATCAGTACAAATAACTTTGACGAAATGTATCCAATGATTGAATTAATAAATGATTGCATAAAGCACAGACCGTGTTTAGAGACCCTGAGCTCTGTCACACCCTTGAGCTGCTGCCAGCAAGAAATGCTGCCCATCATGTGGAACCTGACAAAAGGTAGGAACAACTCAGCAAGCAGGGGTGGGGGAGTGCTCTGCTGACAGCCCATCTCCTGCGGACATTCTTCGCTGACACAGCCCTTTCCCAACAACCATCAGCTGTCAGCATACATCCGGATGGGTGCTGATGGCACTGGGGCTGCTGCCTTACACTTGAAAGACTTTGGTATGAATCCCACCTCCTGCTGCAGTACTCTTGATCAAGGTATTTCCCCTGAATTGATACAATAAAAATTACCCAGTCATGAATAAATCACTGTACATTATTTTGGAGAACAGTATTGGACAAACAAAACCGTATGTGCTATATGCAAATTTCTGTGGGAATTTGTTTGTGTACATATGTATGCCATCTATGTCAGCTTCTAGTTTCATAAGTGTTTAAAATATTTCTTTCTCAAATACCTACTCTTGAACTTGCTTTAAGGTGCAGAAAACATTTTTTTTTTTTATTAAATATTGTCTTTTAGTGATGCTACAAGTGCAGAGAGTAACAGATTTAAGACAATTTACATTTTTAAATGAACATCTGACATTGCGGAATGTATACAATTTACAAATGTTGATAAGTGCAAACGTTGTGTTTTCTGTGAATGCTGTAAAATCTTTTCTTGAAAGCAACTGAATATACCCCTTGTCAGCTATGTGGCCATTGTCCTCTTTACATGTGTAACCAGACCTCAAAGTCCTCCTTACTGCCACACGCACACATAAACACACACTTCATTATGCTCACACAAGGCATGGAAAACAGCAGCCTGTAAGAGTACACACCTCCACAAACATGCTCACATATTAGCAGAAAAAAATATAAATACCACATAAATACATACCCAAAAAAATCAAATAATTTACAAAACCACTTATTCTTATGTAGCACTCTATCCTGAAAACACACACAAATTCATAGGGTTGCAGGCAAAACAGTTGACAGATCACCACATATAACACATATTCACAAGAGCCATTTTATATTAAAGTAAGAACAGCAAAGATAATGACAGAGGCAACTATTAAACAAATTGTTCATAAATATAAGAAACAGTCATCTTGTTTTTTTATGATGATGAAGTGGCCGTACATATAGTGCAGACACACAGGTGTACTGTCTGTCACAGACACACTCACACACACACTGACCCACAGGTGCACTGAGACAAACAGAGGCACACACTCCTTCATGAACAGAGACAGATAGGCATGGGTACAAACAGATGCCCAGACAGCAGAGGCACTGACACACACACACAGAGCATGATCATCTATTACCCAGTCCCAGCTCCTCAGTGGACTCCTCTCTGGACATCTTCTCCATGCACTTCTCGTGCTCACGTTTGATTACGCAGTCCGAGTGCTCGGAGAGCATGGTGCACACCTGCAAAGCACCACGGGTCATAGTTACACACTGATGAGTTACACACTGCAGGGATCAGTTATACACTGGAGAATGACACACAATGCAGAGACCAGAGTTACACATCAATGACTGTTACACACTGCAAAGGTAAAACACCAAAAAGTGTTACATCCCACAGAGGGCATAGTTACAGATCTTATTCTGCAGAAGACAAGAGTTTCTGTAACCAAGGGCAAGGGCACAGTGGTGCTGGACCAGCTGTCCAGATCTCACAGCTTCCAGCACCAGACATGAGGGCAGAATGAGCTCCATTTGTTCCCTTCATTTCCTTTATTTCCTTCCCCTCTGCGGTGGCTGAGACCCTCATATGGAACTGTAACCCTGGATATGAACCCTCTCAATGGGATCCCACATCAGCTTATTAAATGCTATCTTAATAAGGATGAGGGCCCAAAAAAAGTCCTCGCAGAGATTTCGGAGATCTCTACCTCTTTCCAAAAAGCTGTCTGCAGATGACTTTGCTCATTCAGCAAGTTTATGTATGTACACACAAACAGCTGAAACTGCTTGTCCTGAACAGGGTTGCGGTGAACTGGAGCCTAACCCAGCAACACAGGGCACAAGGCTGGAGGGGAAGAGGACACACCCAAGATGGGACGCCAGTCCGTCGTAAGGCACCCCATGCGGAACTCGCACCCCAGACCCGCCAGAGAGCAGGACCCGGCCAAACCTGCTGCACCACCACACCCCTCTATAAAGGCACCATCCTAAGGGAAATAAAATAGGATTTCCAACAAGCAGTTGATGGCAGATTAACATCGGGACAATGGTTTCACAGGACTTAAAGCTAACCATGCTTGAAGGAAGCAGACTTGACCACCCTTTGTCAGCGTATTCTGGACTGTTCGAGAATTACAGAACTCGACAAATGTGTTTGTAGTGTATACCCTGATGGTTAGCGATAAAAGATTATTGTGCTGAAGATTAATTACAGCTGATATCATTACAGTTAATAAAATTAGCTGATGTATCATTATTATTATTATTATTATTGTTATTATTATTATTATAGAGGGGATGCGGTGGCGCAGTGGGTTGGACCGCAGTCCTGCTCTTTTGTGGGTCTGGGGTTCGAGTCCCGCTTGGGGTGCCTTGCGACGGACTGGCGTCCCGTCCTGGGTGTGTCCCCTTCCCCCTCCGGCCTTACGCCCTGTGTTGCCGGGTAGGCTCCGGTTTCCCGTGACCCCGTGAGGGACAAGCGGTTCTGAAAATGTGTGTGTGTGTGTGTGTATTATTATAGAATTCAGTGTAACTGTTTGGTGAAACAGTGCTTGCCATATTTTGACTCCTCATTTCCTTGTTTGCAACATAGCAGTTACTGTAATCCACAGGGGAATGTAATTGCTGACCGCTGACTGCACTACATGCGCCACTGGAAGTTTCTTACCATCATTTAGTCAAACCACAGAGCCCCTAATGAGAGCTCTCCTTAGCCCTTTAGCAACTCCCTTAACCACTATTTGTGTAAATTCACTTCTAACTAGTAATTGATAATAGGGCAACATGATGGTAAAGGGGATAGGATAGGATAGGATAGGATAGGATAACAGATGACACAAAATCCAGCTATACTGAAAAAAGCAAAAAAAAACACAAATAAATAACAAGAAAAATGGAAATATCAATACTGAGTTACAATTACACTAGCACAAGAGTAAAAGAGATTAAACCAGTGCAATGACTGGCCATATTTAATGTACTTCCATGTATCACCTAACCTGTATTTGACTGGCATTATGGAATCATGTGGCTGTTTGATAGAAGGACCCCAAAAAGCACTTCTTTGTGCGTTGTAACTGAATGATCTGGTGACTAAAGGACTTTATGGCAGTTACTGGAGGGGTGTGAGCTATTGCCTGTAACAGACACTAATTTCCTCGTCATTCTGGCCTCCTCCACTAAGTCAATGGTTCGACTTACAATTTTTCGACTTTACGATGGTGAGCTGGTGATAGACATTCAGTAGAAACCATACTTCGAATTTTGATTTTTTGATAGGCAATACATGGTTAAATGTGCAACTATGTATAAAATATTGAAAACTGTCATACTCCCACTTTTCACCAGGCTGTCTATACAAACACGTCACGAATTAATTCTACAACTTCAAGTAAGTGGCTTGAACCCTGCTTGAGTCCTCAACTAGCATGTGTTTTGTACAAGTATTGTGTGTTCTTTGTGTGTGTAAATCTGTGCGAAGATATGGTAGGTGTAACTCTTGTGGCCTTACGTAGCCTGAATGGTGCTGGTTTGAGTCTTACAAGAGATCCTGCGATAGTAATGAGCAATATACTTATCCTGAACTGCTTCAGCAAAAATACTAAAAACAGTTCTGTTACAATAACTGTATAAAAGAGTAAAATGCTTTAGATAAAAGTCTCAGAACAGAAAAAAGAAAGAGACCAAACCTTGGTTAGGTGGTCTAATTAACTCCCTCCAGGTTTCTTTGTGTATCTGTGTCCTGCTACGGCCTGGTGACCGATCCAGGGCTGGTTCCTGACATGTGCCCAGTAGTTTAACTGCACACCTACATGTAGGCTTACTGGAAAAGCTTGTTAGAACTTCCACTGTACAGATGTTGATGTTGTACTTGGAGAGAAAAAGGAACAGTTTTACTGAGACACATTTGGAACGCTGGTTGCTCTGTGTGTCAAATGGAATCTACAAGATTCACTCCAAGAGTGTTTTGTTTGTTAAACAGGGATTGCATTTGGCGGGGTGGGGTGTTTGCGGATTGCATAGAACATCCGTACTTCTTACCCTTGATTAAATATTTCCCTCAATCTCTAATGCTCCAAATCAAATCACAGTTCTAAGTGTTATATCTGTCAAAATCAACAATTTACTGCAACAGGGAACATAAGTGAAGTATGGGGGACACACCTTCAAAACAAGTTTATTAAAATTGTTCAGTTGTAGGTATTAGGAACAGTTCCCACTCACCATATTATCAGCAATGATAAGCATTCTCATCTCTACTGATTTTTTTTGGCAGGAAAAACCTTACTATTTTTTTCTACTTATATTATCTGTTTGGCTACTTTGTGTGTGTATTACATACATATATGACAAAGCTGTGTATGTATTTACAGTATATATAGCTGTATTTATATTGTATGCTGCCGCAACCAAAGTGAATTTCCCACTGGGGTTAATAAAGTTTCATTCATTCATTCTTTCAGTCACTCATTCAAATGCTGATTGAGCTAAAGGGTTACCTTCATAAACAGATGTCAGATGTCATCATCACATGTTGCATTTAGCCTATAACAGCAGATCATATAGCTGAAGAACTGACTGTTCACATAAAGCTATTGGAACTGGTTGCACAGAAAATGAAATCTATTCTCTTTTATGTCTCTGTGAAAAGGAACCAAGGCGTCTGTCTCTGCGACCATGACATTGTCACTCTCTGTAGCTGTCGAATGCTCGCGGTGCCTCAGCTGTGCTCTGCTGCTCCAGTCTTGTTGCCCATGTGTCAAGTTCAGAGCTGATAGGTAGTGTACTGTACACAGAGGTCACAGAATGGAATGGACACATGTATACTGTAATAACACATATGTTGATTAGACATCATGTCAGAAAGCTGATTTCTGATCCCACAGTGATAGTTCCGAAGCATTTATTTCCTATGACATGATTTACTGATGTGCAGTGTTGTTGTTTAGCTATTTCATTTTTAGTTATTTTATTTGAATAATTGATTAACAATAATGATTTTTTTAAACAAATAATTTTTTAAATGAATATGTATGAATATATGTATGTACTTATTTCAGGGGGATAGCGATGTTCCAGAATAAAACTCTTCTGTAAGAATCTAAATATAGTTTGAAAAGCAATATACCATCACCATCAGTTGAATAATGACACTGAACAGCTGAGTTGCACACTCCATTCCCACCCATTATAGCAGCAACTTGAAAGATACAGCTGAACATATACTACATATAGGGGGGTGTGGTGGTGCAGTGGCACAGTGGGTTTGACCGGGTCCTGCTCTCAGGTGGGTCTGGGGTTCAAGTCCTGCTGAGGGTGCCTTACAATGGACTGGTGTCCTGTCCTGGGTGTGTCCCCTTGCGCCCTGTATTGCTGGGGTTGGCTCCGGCTCCCTGCGACACCCCATATGGCACAAGCGGTTTCAGATGATGATGATGATGGGGTGGAGATGCTGCGCATATAACATAACAGCTTTCTTAGCATCCTTTTTCTTAGTAACGTTGCCATTTAATAATATACACATCAGCCTGAGTGGCACAATACTTTAAGTTTAATTCTCATGTAAATAACCTGTTGTTGCTTTGACAGTTTTCTATGAAAGCATTGTTACTGGTGACATTCCAAGTCCCAAAAGCCAGAGTTGGCGCCCGAGGTTTGGGTCGGCCGGGCACTCGGCCCCGACCACCACCCAAATCACAACGCACTGGCCCATACGGCTCCCTGTCTAGGATTGCACCCCCCGCCCCCCGACCCCGCACTGTGTGTGCAGTGAGATGTCGCCATTCACAACATCTGTGACTAAATTTGTTGGATTCCAGTGTCCCACTTTCCACACCATAGATAGGAGATGTTACAATGAAGAATCAAGCTGATTTCTGCCCCCAAAAGTAGTACAGGTGGTCTTCGACTTATGACATATGCAGCTTAAGGCAACCCAGTCTTACAAAGGTTGTCCCATCATTCTTTTTACATTTATCAACATTATCATTATTACTTGTTACACTGGCTTACAATTGTTACTTTCTAGAATGCCCTGGAGGGGTGGGCAACTACTGGCCCATGGACCCCCAGAGGTTTTTTCTCCCTCAACCTTCATTTGGGAGTTTTTGTTCCTTTCCCCGGTGGCCAGTAGGTATATTTATAGCTCTATAAAAGTACTTTTTTATGGTAGCCATTAGTCTACTGTCTTCTTTCTTTGTATCTCTTTTTCTTATCTTATGCTTGTGTTAAAGTGCTCTGTGTCACTGCGTGAGAAGAGCGCTCTATAAAAATAAATTGAATTGAATTGAATTGAATTGAATTATTTTTGAGTTGCAACATTTGGTTGCAATGTCTAATGATGACTGCTCCATCTGTTGTAGGAAAACATCGGCTGGCCTTGCTGCCACAAGGCACCATATTTTTTATTGACTCACTCAGTGTGTCTATCAGCCATTGCATCTTATTTCCAAAAATGTTGTATTTGCAGAATATTTTGTTTATGATGTGCATTTTATTTAAAATGGCTAGCAATTTAAAACGTATTTTGGTGGTGCAGAAAAAATGGAAAGAAAACAAATTTAGAAATGAAAGCGAAAATAATAGTGCATCATAAAAATACAATACCATATTGTATGTATACCATTATTTTTCTATAGCAGTGTTGTTTTAAGAATAATCTTAAAATCTTGTCGCAGGACTTGGTATTTTTATGAATAATGTGTTACATTTCTGAAAAAAATATTGTAGCGGCAGAGGGGGAAGCTGTAGTTCTCCCATAATGCAGCACTGCCACTGTATGTTAATAGCTGTTGCCCAGTTGGAAGGTATCGGGGGATTACTGACTCCCATGTTCTGATTGTCTGTAGTTTTAGCAAGGTATGTGTACACTCTTTGAGTGCTGTTGACTTTCCATGCCAAGGCCCAATAAAGCTTGTGATCCTACATTTCTGTTTCTGAGCTGTTGGGGTCTGGAAGGGTTATGACAGTTGTGTCAGAGGTGGGATGAAAATAGATGTAGATTTAAGTGCCTTAGTCAATGAACCAGAGCTGTAAAGTGTATCGCCTACTGGATGAGACAACACTACTTAAGTGATGCTTTTACCCCAAAGCAACTGTGTTAAGCTACTTACATTGATTTATACTACTGTGAAGTATTTATTGTACCAGTTGAGAGTGAGTACCTTGCTCAAGGATTCTACAGTAGGAGGTGGGATTCAAACTTGGGTCCTCTGACTGACAACTCTTACCACAATGCCACCTGCTGCCCTCTGCAGCTCAGAGCTCTGGAATCAGTCTTTACTTATGAGTTTACAGGAGCCTGGAGCCCCCAGGTGCCTTTGTCATTGTTTGCTGATTGGCTAAAAAGAGTCAAACAATGTGCCTGCTGGCTTTGTTGTGATTTTTATTCGTTTACAGGAGCTTGCAGACACACTACAGCTCTGTCTTTTGGCTGGAACTATACATTAGTCGCTATATGTTGCTTAACAGCTGGTACTCAGTAGTTCTGCCAGATGACTCAAGCACTAAATGTGGATGGGTTTACACAGTGATAATGTGTGTCAGCTGACTCTAGCACTGTTTGCCAGTTGGTTCACATTGACACTGAGAGTAAATCAGCCATCCAACAATCTCCTCTGCCACACACACTGGACACCCCAGAAAGCTGTATGAAAAGAAATAAGCACATCATGTCACATGATACCGGCATAGATATCTTCTCCAAAGAAAACCACAAAACTACCAGTAAAAGCCATCATTCAGGAACTAAGAACGTACAACATGTCCATGTTTTTCTCTGCTTAGTAATATCAAATAAATTCCACTCTTCTTGTTGGAATTATATCACAAATTATTCTCCTCTGTATTGTCTTCTTTGTGATGAATCCTTAATTGCATGGTCATGCTGATATTTTATAAATTCAGAGATAAGTCATGAAACTGACAGCACTTGTGAGACTGATGCAAAGAGGCAGAATACAGATTGATTATTAAGACAAGATCACGACAAAATTAAACACAGTGCCCAGCTACTTGGTGGATAAGGTCATATTTAGTAGTTAGTTTAAACCCATTTACGCTAAGCATAAGCTAATTGTCAATATGTAATTGTCTCTACATTTTAGACCTAATGTTGATTAGGTGCCAAAGTGTAAATCATTACAAAGTTTAAAGCAGGAATTACAAATTCTGCAGAAAAAGTGCAGAATTCTCACTAATGACCATTCACCAAATTAGTGGTAAATAACAGAAAGTTAAGACAAAAAAGGTTTTTCTCTCAGTCAGGCTCTTCCAAGGTCAGGGTCTGGACAATAAAAACATATTTTTTTCTGTAAAGTTTATGCATCAATGCAGTTTCATTAACCACTTTTCCTGAGCAGGATCACAGTGAACTAGTCTATCCGCAGAAGAACTGGGTGCAATGCTGAGTGGCTCTACACCCTGGATGCCAGTCCATTACAGGGTAGCTGACTCACATGTACACACTTACTCTCCCATTCAAACACAATGGGTAATACAGCGTCACAAATTAAAGCTTGCCTTTTGCAATCATGCCAATGGATTTTTACTTTATTTCTATCAACACAACCCTAGACGTGCCAGCCTTTTCTCGGTATCACCTTTTCCTTCACTAGGATAGTAAGCTACTACACCTTATACATCAAGTATAAATAAGGAATAAAGTAAACATATTTTGAAGTACTTCTTTTTTTCCTCAAGCATCAGAGGTGTTTACCTCTGAGCCAAAAATATTACATCGATGTACAATATGTATTATTTTTACATTGTTTATATATGTCTTTCTCTGTTTATGCTAAGTATATAAAATTAAAAAGAGTTTTATAAAATAGTGATATTGATTATATCTATTTACAGTTAGATGCCATAGCTTCCAGAAGGAAATTGTTAAGGGTACTCTACATTAATAAAAAATAAAATAAATGCCTTTAACCGTTTAGTCAGTTGTTTATTTATTTAACATCAGAGTTTACTGTGTTCTCATTTATTCTAAATACAAAATTATATTTAATTAATCATTTAACTATCATTAAACACAGCACCCATTAAGATGTCAGGCTATACAGCGTATATGTTTTGTTATGTTCTGATCTGAACAACAAAAGACCATTCAAATATTTAAGTTTCTGAAATTCTGTGAAGGGCTGGTATCATGCTCTGGGTGTAGAGTCCTCAGCCTTGCATCCTGTGTTTCTGAGATAGGCTCTAGAAAACTGTGACTGACTTGGACAAGTGGTTAACAACTGTGAGTCAGGAAGTTTTTGAAAACATCAAAATGTGTTGAATCAAGTACAGAAATCAATGAACAGCAAGGCAGGGGCCTTTATGTATTATATGTATTTCTGTATATATATTCTGTATATATTTCTGACAGTTTCTGTATGTGTGTGTGTGAGTTTCTGTATGTTGCTTTTTAAATTTTTTAAACCAGTATGTGACTGTACTCACACACACACACACACATTTTCAGAACCGCTTGTCCCATACGGGGTCACGGGGGAACCGGAGCCTACCCGGCAACACAGGGCGTAAGGCCGGAGGGGGAGGGGACATACCCAGGACGGGACGCCAGTCCATCGCAAGGCACCCCAAACGGGACTCGAACCCCAGACCCACCGGAGAGCAGGACTGTGGTCCAACCCACTGCGCCACCGCACCCCTATGTGACTGTACTCATTCCAGTCAATTAATCTCATTTAATTGATCTAAATAGCAGTCAATTAGCTGCTGCATGCTAGTGTCCTTCCACAGAGCAGCATTATAGTAAACTGGGCTACTTCTTCAACACAGTGCACAAAAAACCTGCAGTCTCAACATTTAATAATTCAATTTAAAAAAGAAACAGAAATATTGAACATAAAAGTATTTAATAAAGTTATTAAGAAGGGTGAACTGATCAGTTTTTGCATGTGTAGAGCACTGCAGTGACTAACTTTGAGATCCCTGTACTATGCCCTCCAGCAACAGCCCTCTCAATCCACACATCTCAGAATGTCACTCTTGGAAGGAAAGTGCACTTGACTAACAGACATCATCTTGCAGAGATGCTTTTCAAACACACCAGAACACTGTTACTGTTCACACACACAGAAAGACACATATTCATGCCCAGTACCATCACATGTCACATCTCCATGCTCATGATAATGAGAGGGTATGAGGGCAGTGAAAGAGGAGGGCAGACATAGGCTCACCATGGGTAGAAATGCCAGAACGATGAGCAGGTGTCCCATTGCCATCTTGCTCTTTGAGGTTGAAAGGGTCCCTCTTAACTGATTTTCACCGTGAACTGGAGTCCTGTGGAGCAAGTCCAGCAGCTGTTGGTCCACGCCTACTCCAACATTTCAGGCCCTGGAAACAAGGCAGACAGAGAAGAGTGTTGATTTCCAATGTGTGTCCACCACATGGGAAAAGTCTCTAAGCTGTTCCTAAAATTGCAATAATTAGCAGATTTTTAAATAATCAAATGTAAGAACATCAGCCTTATAAGGGCTTATGGCTGTCGTGAAGTAATCAAGTTCTTTGGTTAGTTGCAGACAAGTTCCCCTGTATCTCAACTGGGTGATACACTATAGATATATTTAAACATATGTGTGTGCATACATACACACACACACACACACACACACACATACATTCTCAGAACCGCTTGTCCCAGAGCCTACCCAGCAACAGAGGGCATAAGGCCGGAGGGGGAGGGGACACACCGAGGACGGGACGCCAGGCCGTCGCAAGGCACCCCAAGCGGGACTCGAACCTCAGACCCACCTGAAAGCAAGACCCGGACCAACCCACTGCGCCACCACGCCCCCCTACCTTAAACATATAATGGAAATATAAATGTCATTTGTCAAATGTCAAAAAGCTGACAATAAGTAAGTCATGTTAAAAATACTTCATGGCAACTAAAAACAGTCCTTGTTACATTATTACATTTTAATTTTATACAGGACTGACAGAATTACTTCCACAACCCATAAAGTGATAACGTTTCCTTTATAAATATGTGTATGAGAAAAATGCTTAAATTTCTACACTAGGGAAATTAACATTCTATGAGGATGATAATTAAAATAAATTTTTTTTTTCTGGATACCCCTTATGAAGAAAAAATCAAGGCTATCGTTTACCCTGCCCGGTATGGGGTCACCGGGGCCCCACCCTGGAGCCAGGCCTGGGGGCGGGGCTCACATGCGAGCGCCTGGTGGCTAAGTCTATGCCCACGGGGCCTGGCCAGGCTCAGCCCGAAGCCATGACGTGGAGCCGCTCTACGGTGGGCTCACCACCTGCCGGAGAGACCGTAAGGGGCCGGTGCATTGTGATTTGGGCGGTGGTCGGGGCCGAGTGCCCGGCCAACCCAAACCTCGGGCGCCAACTCTGCTTTTTGGGACTTGGAATGTCACCTCACTGGTAGGGAAGGAGCCTGAGCTGGTGCGGGAAGTTGAGAGATACCGTCTAGATATAGTCGGGCTCACTTCCACCCACAGCTTGGGTTCTGGAACCACTCTTCTCGACCAAGGGTGGACTCTCCACTATTCTGGCGTTGCCCAGGGTGAGAGGCGGCGGGCGGGTGTGGGCTTATTAATAGCCCCCCAGTTTAGCCGCCATGTGTTGGAGTCTACCCCGGTGAATGAGAGGGTCATCTCCTTGCGCCTTCGGGTCAGGGAACGGTCTCTCACTGTCGTTTGTGCTTATGTGCCTAGTGGCAGTGTAGAGTACCCGGCCTTCTTGGAGTCCCTGGAGGGCGTGCTGGAAAGCGCTCCCACTGGGGACTCTGTCGTTCTACTGGGGGACTTTAACGCCCACGTGGGCAGCGACAGTGATACCTGGAGGGGCGTGATTGGGAGGAACGGCCTCCCTGATCTGAACCCGAGTGGTGAGTTGTTATTGGATTTCTGTGCTAGTCACGGTTTGTCCATAACAAACACCATGTTCATGCATAAGGGTGTCCATCAGTGCACTTGGCACCAGGACACCCTAGGTCGGACGTCGATGATCGACTTTGTAGTCGTTTCTTCTGACCTTCGGCCATATGTCTTGGACACTCGGGTGAAGAGAGGGGCTGAGCTGTCAACTGATCACCACCTGGTGGTGAGTTGGATTCGATGGCGGGGGAGAAAGCTGGACAGACCTGGCAGGCCCAAACGCATAGTGAGGGTCTGTTGGGAACGTTTGGCGGAGGCCCCTGTCAGAGAGGTCTTCAACTCCCACCTCCGACAGAGCTTCAACCAGGTCCCGAGGGAGGTGGGGGACATCGAGTCTGAATGGACTATGTTCCGTGCCTCCATTGTCGGGGCGGCGGTTTGGAGCTGCGGCCATAAGGTCTCCGGTGCCTGTCGTGGCAGCAATCCCCGAACACGGTGGTGGACACCGGAAGTAAGGGATGCCATCAAGCTGAAAAAGGAGTTCTATCGGGCCTGGCTGGCTCATGGGACTCCTGAAGCAGCTGACGGGTACCGACGGGCCAAACGGAGCGCGGCTCTGGCAGTCGCCGCGGCAAAAACTCGGGCTTGGGAGGAGTTCAGTGAGGCCATGGAGAAAGACTTTCGGTCGGCCTCAAAGAGATTCTGGCAAACCGTCCGGTGACTCAGAAGGGGGAAGCAGTGTTCCACAAACACTGTTTACAGTGGAAGTGGTGCGCTGCTGACCTCAACTGAGGATGTCCTCGGGCGGTGGAAGGAGTACTTTGAGGATCTCCTCAATCCCTCCGACACGCCTTCCGTAGAGGAAGCTGAGACTGGGGACTTGGAGGGGGACTCGTTCATTACCCTGGCTGAAGTTGCTGAGGTAGTCAAAAAACTCCTCGGTGGCAAGGCTCCGGGTTTCTCAAGTCTCTGGATGTTGTGGGGCTATCTTGGCTGACACGCCTCTGCAGCATCGCGTGGAGTTCGAGAACGGTGCCTCTGGACTGGCAGACCGGGGTGGTGGTCCCTCTTTTTAAGAAGGGGGACCGGAGATTGTGTTCCAACTACAGGGGGATCACACTGCTTAGCCTCCCTGGGAAAGTCTATGCCAGGGTACTGGAAAGGAGAATCCAACCGATAGTTGAACCTCGGATTCAGGAGGAGCAATGCGGTTTTCGCCCTGGCCGTGGAACACTGGACCAGCTCTATACCCTCACTAGGGTGCTGGAGGGTTCATGGGAGTTTGCCCAACCAGTCCATATGTGTTTTGTGGACCTGGAGAAGGCATTCGACCGTGTCCCTCGTGGCATCCTATGGGAGGTACTTCGGGATTATGGGGTTCGGGGCTCGCTGCTACGGGCTCTTCGTTCCCTGTATGACCGGAGCAGGAGCTTGGTTCGCATTGCCGGCAGTAAGTCAGACCTGTTCCCGGTGCATGTTGGACTCCGCCAGGGCTGCCCTTTGTCACCGATTCTGTTCATTATCTTCATGGACAGAATTTCTAGGCGCAGCCAGGGAACGGAGGGTGTCTGTTTTGGTGGCCGCAAGATCTCGTCTCTGCTTTTTGTGGACGATGTGGTCCTGTTGGCTTCATCAAGTCAAGACTTGCAGCGTGCACTGGGGAGGTTTGTAGCCGAGTGCGAAGCGGCAGGGATGAGAATCAGCAACTCCAAATCCGAGGCCATGGTTCTCAGTCGGAAAAAGGTGGATTGCCCCCTCCGGGTTAGGGGGGAGCTGCTCCCTCAAGTGGAGGAGTTTAAGTATCTCGGGGTCTTGTTCACAAGTGAGGGAAAAATGGAGCGGCAGATTGACAGACGGATCGGCGCGGCGTCCGCAGTAATGCGATCATTGTACCGGTCTGTTGTGGTGAAGAGGGAGCTGAGTCGTAAGGCGAAGCTCTCAATTTACCGGTCGATCTATGTTCCTACCCTCACCTATGGTCATGAACTCTGGATCATGACCGAAAGAATGAGATCGCGGATACAAGCGGCAGAAATGAGTTTCCTCTACAGAGTGGCTGGGCGCACCCTTAGGGATAGGGTGAGGAGCTCAGTCACCCGGGAGGAGCTCGGAGTAGAGCCGCTGCTCCTCCGCATCGAGAGGAGCCAGTTGAGGTGGCTTGGGCATCTGTTCCGGATGCCTCCTGGACGCCTCCCTGGGGAGGTGTTCCGGGCTTGTCCCACTGGGAGGAGGCCTCGCCATAGACCCAGGACACGTTGGAGAGACTATGTCTCCCAGCTGGCCTGGGAATGCCTTGTGGTTTCCCCAGAGGAACTGGAGGAGGTGTGCGGGGAGAGGGAAGTCTGGAGGACTCTGCTCGGACTGCTGCCCCCGCGACCCGGCCCCAGATAAAAGCGGAGGAAGATGGATGGATGGATGGATGGATGGATGGATGGATGGATGCATACCCTTCTGAGACTTTGCAGAAAGTGCTACTTATCACACATGTGAAATGTTGTAGCCTTTTGCCATTTTTTAGTATATGTGGATGTCCTCAGCATACAGTTTCTCTCTGTGTTGCTGTGATCTTGTACTGCTCTGTTGTTAATAAAAATTTAAAAAGGCAGAGTGTGAATTGTTTTTCAGTATGTAAATTATTATTATTTATAGATGTATCGTTTAAAAATAGGTCCAAGATGTCATAGTGAGAATTTAGCACTGAATAGTATTGGATATGTAAAGATACCACATAGGCATTTTATTCTCATACTTCAGAAAAGGAGATCACAGACTTTTGTACATTAAAATAATCTTCCTTTCAGAGCTAAGATTTCATTCACATATTTCCCTTTGTTGCTCACTCATGAGCACACAAACAACCACTGGCACACTCAAAAACCAAAATGATATTGTGAGATGCACAGCCAGCAGACATAAAATGAGCCATAATGCATGTAAATTCCACACAGGCATGTGGATTCCCACCCTGGGTGGTCCGCAGTCTGTCACTGTAAACTCCCAGCTTTGCTTATCAACAGTGGGAATGTACACTTAGGCACCAAGATGTCCCACATAAGCTGCAGGAGAAGAAGCTGTTCAGCATGTTCCTATTCTGCTGTTGGGATTAAATGTGGAAACATCCTGCAACTGGGACGACGGTCTTGCTGCTGCGCCACATGATGTATGGTTTATCATGTTATGTCAGATCCACAAAGTATCCTTATCCAGCAGTTATAGGGTATAGTACCGCAGTATGTTTGCCAATATTGTGACATATTTAATTGCATAGAGATTATTTCTTGCCAGTTACTACTGAAGAATAAACAGAAAAGGTCTACATCTTAGACATACCAGGAAATTAGCCAGAAATAGATCACAAGCAATTACAGAACAGAAATTTCAAATCTCATATTATGTAATATTAACCTTCATAATTAAGTATAAATATATTTTATACCCATGCTACTAATTTCATATCACTTCTTCTGTGGAAAATGAAATCCTGCCTCTTGATAGCCAGGTTTAGGAACCAAATACCTTCAAGACAATGAGGTAAACTAATTGAAATATTGGTGAACAGTTGTTTGTATTTTTTTATCTAGTAATAAGTTTTGAGATGCCAACTTAGTGAAGGCATACAATATGATAAGCAGACAGGTATACAAACCATAGCAACGTAGCTATTTCATAAAGGTGTTCCATGGGGGGTACAATTTGTACTTCCATTTAATTTGTTTGGATCGATAGCAGAGCAGCCTCACTAACAAGAACACATTTCAGAAAGAAGGGTCCCGGGTTTTACTACACCTCATTTAGAACACAGTGGCAAGCGCCTTGAGTTAGGTGACCTTTCATGTCACCATCTTACATTTGTGTGTGTGTGTGTGTGTGTGTGTGTGTGTGTGTGTGTGTGTGTACGTGTGTGTGTGTGTGTGTATGTGTGTGTGAAAGGACAAAATGCTTTAGTTCAATCTAAAGTGTGAGCGGTTTGCATTCACCATGTTGCCGAGGACAACCATTGTCTCCCTTCACAAGTAGCTTGACAGACAGGCTGGCGCCGCCCACCAGCATCCGCTGTTGGAACGCGTGCCTTCACACAGGCCGTCCTCAGCATCAATGCATTGATCTGTGATGCATTGTCTCCACTCACTCCAGTAAGCAAATGCATGTAAACTAGTCATACAAATGCCACGTACAGTCAATCTCCCATTCTGCTACCTGGTTACAGCGGGGAGACAAACGACTACCTCAACACAAACTCTGCCGGGTTTGGATGATAAGATGCCAAGGTCATGGGTGTTGCTGATATCTTCATGTAACTATTGCAATGGCAAGATTTTTAATTATTTAGAATCATTCATTTTGTTTAATTGTAATTTCATTTTCTTCCAAAACAAAAAATATATACTGCAATTCTATATAATTCAAAGAATAACCTTCATCTTAGTTTCAGATCTGTGTGAGAAATGCAATATAAATTATTTGGAACAGTTAAAAGATCTGATGTTAAAAGAGAAAAGCACAGGATCAGCTTCCAATCTTCATATTTTATTGAAAAACCACTCTTCAGGCTATTCCTGTGATTTGAAAGAAAGCATAAATCATGCAAAAAATAATAAATCGATAACATAATAATAGAATATAAATAAATAATAAATGAATAATTTTCTTCACTTTATACTTAGCCATTATGTAACACAGCAACACATTTACATGGAAAACTGTAAAGTTTATTTATTAATAAGAATAAATTAGGTACAGTACATGTAACTAAATGTAGACCATACTTCGGGTGTGGTGTGCCTACAGAACCGTTCCACCTTGCTCACTGATAAAACAAGCCTGGTATCCAGCCTCTAAGGTCGGCTGTAATGTATGATCCATGCCCAGCTAGGTATGTCCACTTTTTGGTGAAGCTGAGCTTTGATCCTAAGCCCACACATATGCATCAGGCCAACTTAATCAAGTGTGCTCTTCATGTTCTGATTTCAATGAAACTCAAGCTGATTTAATTGCATGCAACCATGTTCCATGTATGCAGGACACAACCAAGTCCCACTTGTCAGGTACAGTAGACAGTGGCAACTGTTCTTAGCAGATGACCAAGACCACCAAGACTCTAACCTTTCACACAGGATCATGCATCAGATCCCCATGCTCCAAGCTTAATAAATCTCACTGATGCGCCACTGTCTGTCACAGGGAGCCATGAAAATAACTATACACACATCGCAAAGAGATCCTCATGTTCAGACATAACACTGCTCGGTGTGCATCGTTCATAAATACCAAGTGCTGTGAAGATAAAACGGTGCAGGGCCATGATGTTAGACGTATGGACCATGGCATGGATGGTGTGTTAAGTATGTTTCTGTAGACCCCAAGGCTGCTCGCGGTGCAGCGGTCAGTTGCGCAGAAACGCCGACGCACAGCGCTTTAACCACCTGCACAATGCGGGCGCGCGACACAGCTCCTGCGTGAGTCTCTCGCTCACGCGCGCACACACACAGTGATACATACACCGATCTAGGACGTCTTACCGATGCAGGGATCTCAAACGGAGATGCTCAATTTAGTCCGTGCTCACAGCCAAGTGCGTGGAAACGGGAAACAGGGACGTCCGCGTCCGTGATTTTTCACAAACTTACACACTTAAGAAGGAAGACGAACAACAAAATCCCGCTCCCAACATCATCGAGTCCCAGACGTCCCGAGGCGAAGCAAGAAAATCTGAAAATCAAGGAAGGAGGGGAAAGCGACTCCTCGGCGAGCCGATCGGTGACATGAGCAATGCAGGCTTTCTAAGCGCAGCGCTCGTGTCTCTGTTAGGACGAGCAGCCCGGCGCTGCGGCTTTCGCGCTGGACACGATGCGACTCGCTGCATCCAGCAGCTACACGCCCCTCGGGCTCGGAGGAGGAGAACCGCGGAGCCAATGGAGCGGCTCTGGCGCGCGTACGCGCACCCCACATCGCTCTCCTTTTTCGTTCCTCTTTATTTCTGCTGCCTTTTCACTCCGTAGCAACATTCCAAATGACTTAAACCTAACTATGAGAACTGTATATTAAAACAACAGTTCACACAGATTTCTTCATTCATTAACCTTGCTTCAATGTTCACATGCTATATTACAGCAGAGTACAGCTTGTTCCTATGCAAGAGCTGTACCATGAAGAGAGACTAAGGGCGCATTCATGAGGCAACGGGTAAAAAAATGACAGACTGTCACATATGAACAAGTATTTTATTAAAGAATGCCTAAGTAGTAAGAACAAGCATGAACTGCTTAGCAGCTGAAGACTTCATTAATATAGGAAAAAGGAGTCATCAGGCATGTACTTTGTGATGATGAAGTGGAGAGGAAAATTGTTAAGCGTATTAACTTTTGCTGATGACTTAGTAGTAAAGATAAAATGTAATATAAAGAATTTGTAATTGATGTACTTCTGCCATGGACTGGCATACCATCTAGCGTATACCCCCGTGGCCCTGTGCCCATTGATTTCAGGATGGGCCCAGGATCACCCCAGCCCTGCTCTGGACAAGTGGTTATTGAAACCGGATGGATGGATGGATGGATGGATGGATGGATGGATGGATGGAAGGATGGATGGATGGATGGATGAATGGATGGATGATTTACTCAGTTATACAACAGGATATTTTAACTATAACAATTCATGGTAAATGGTGATTTACTACTGTAGTGCTTTGATTCAAACAAACAACCTTCTGACTGCATGACACTGTCCTCAGTCACATTATTTTCACTTCTTTTACAGTACATCAGCGTTTAATCTTGGTGGATGATGTGGCCAGTTCATAAACATGTCCACAATTTCAGGCAAATGAAATGTAACAATAAAAGCTGAAGAAACAATTTAGAACAACACACACGGACAGAAACTGCTTGTCCTGAGTGGAGTCGCGGTGAGCCAGAGCCTAACCTGGCAGCACAGGGGACACACCCAGGATGGGATGCCAGTCCATTGCAAAGTATCCTAAGCGGGACTTGAATCCCAGACCCACCAGAGAGCGGGTACAGGCCAAACCCGCTGCACCACCATGCCCCCCAATTAAGAACAAATATAATCTAAAAAGAAAATGAATTGGAACACAGGTAATGTGCGTAATCATGTCCTGGCATTAATGCGAAAAGCATTAAAAACGCGCTATTTTTATAACTAAAAACATAAAAGAGAAGGGTTGTGATGGAATGCCAGGAGTACGTAGGCAGAGATTAACTAAGAGCTAGGATGAGTGACAGGCAGAAAATTGATGTGCAGACAGGAAAAATATTAGACAAGAAGAGCTTTGAGATGTTCCAAGTGTGTGCATGGTTTTCTGGGATGTGTGCTTTCACATGTAGTGGCCAAAATAAAATACTTTGTGTTGGACATATGAAGTCCTTCAACACAAAATATCACATTCATGCAAATATTATATCTACTATATTACTGTAATGTGTCCAGATGTAATATATCTGTAATCAAATTAATGGTTTTGCAACAAGTTTTTTTTTTTTTAACAGCAACCCAAATTATAATTTTGTTGAAAATATGAAATGACACTCAGTATAAATATTGATAAAATCTCAATCCACTCTAAACAATGAAAATATTTTAATTGAGCTAGGGTGCCCAGACACATTTGTCATTACCATTATATTTGTTGAAGTGCTTGTCATAGAAACAATGTTTAAATAAAGTTTTATTATTCTATGATGCCTCATCAACAATAGAAGACTCAAGATGAACACAAGATGGTTGATATTCTGCATTTGGTCCATGTCTTAAAATGTCACTCTTTTCTCTATAAGCCCTAAAACAACATGGAGTCTCCTATCCTAACAGGCTCTTGTTGAAAATTTTAAGGAAGTAAAAATAAAACAATCAATCATTTGGCCCATGGATGATGTTAACAAAATTATTGCTAATTCAACATGACTGCCACTACTGTGAGAAGAAAATGTGAACAGTCCTCATTACAGGTTTTTCAGGTTGTCTCATTTTATTTGGTTTGAAGTTCATGAACATCATGAGTTCATGCCCCATCCTACTGCTCCTGCTGCTAAGCTCCAGAGCACAACCCCCTACATCAGGGCTGCTGGTCTACAATGTTTGTCCATCCTTGTTATGTTGGCCCCCAGTTCTCACAGCTCTTATTTACAACCTTTTTTAATTTCCTGTGATTTATGTCAACCATTCAATTACTGGGCTTAACAGTTCCTCTCACAATTATGATGTCATCACATTAGCTCATTTGCTATTCTTACACAAAACACTATATACTTCTCATTTGACACCTTTTCATCCAAGGTGTCTTACAGTGAGGAGCGTGGGGGTGCGGTGGTGCAGCGGGTTTGGCCGGGTCCTGCTCTCTGGTGAGTTTGGGGTTTGAGTCCTGCTTGAGGTGCCCTGTGACAGACTGGCATCCCATCCTGGGTGTGTCCCTTCCTTCTCCAGCCTTGCGCTCTGTGCTGCCAGGTTAGGCTCCAGTTTGCCGTGACCCTGCTTGGGACAAGTGGATTCAGCCTATGTATGTGTGTCTTACAGTGATAGATATACTACAGTACCAACAGTCATTCCTCACCTATAGAACAGAACAACCACAATGGGCAATGTAGAGTCATCAGTCCTGTCTTTAGAATGGGGGAAACCGAAGTGCTCTTGTATCATTCAAGTGCTATGAGGCAACAGTGCTACTCACTGAACCACCATGTCTGTTATATACAGTGTATATGTCTCTCTTCGTGTGATGTATCTGCATGTCGATGAAGGCATTTACATTACATTAATTCATTTGGGGGGGACACGGTGGCACAGCGCACTTGGCCGGGTCCTGCTCTCTGGTGGGTCTGGGGTAGCCAGGGAAGCCCCCTCCACCTCCAGGTGGCCCCATATGGACTTTAACCTGCAAAATTAATAACCACATGATAGAAAACATCGTGGACACACATAGCCAATTGATTTGCAGCTGTGCAGTGGAAGCTTTTGTGTAGTTTGATGGGTGTGTGTTTTTGAAAGCTGGTGCTCCATGTCCCTTGAATATGTGGTAGCCGGTTTATTTTTATTTGGGTAGTTTGTACATTTTTAGCTTTTACTTATTTGTGCACTTCCTATTTGCACTCTATCCACACACACACACACACACACACACACACACACACACATGCACAGACACACAGTCTACAACTGCTTGTCCCGAGCAGGGTCATGGCAAGGCAGAGCCTAACCAGGCAACACAAGGTGCTCGGCTGAAGAGGGAGGGGACACACCCCGGACAAACCTGCTGCGCCACGGCGCGACCTTTATCTATCTAGTTTTGTGGAATAACCATAAGCTTGCAGTTTTCTGCACATGCAACAAAAAACAGTTCATCAGCCATTATCACAGTGCATTTATGCTTTCATTTTGTGATTGGATGAGCAGTAATTCCTTAATTTCTCTTCAGCTAAAATGGAAACTCTGTGAACTCAATACTTTCCATGCAGCATGCTAGAATATTATGTTTCTGGCATGCTTGTTTTTGATTCTCTTAAGTGCACTGAACTCTGCTCTTTTGAATACATGGTACTGTCATTGTGTGCAGAGATTCTTGCAGGATGAATTTAATGTCTTTGTCCAGTTTATTAAGGAAGGATTGTAGCATTTGTTTCAATTATTGGCAATTTATTAGCTATTACTCCTGCTGCTGGTCAGTATTGGATAAAAATATTTAAGTCCTGAAGAGTCTGAGGCTATCTTTAGGAATGTACATATAAAAGAGTGCAAATAGAAAGTGCAAAAATATGTAAAATTTAAAAAAAAAAAAAAAAAGTTGTTAAACCAGTGTTTTATGGACACAGATGGAAGAAACTAAAAAAGTCAATTTCAATAACACTCTGAGGGGGCAGAGCTTTGCTGTTTGTATAGCACTAAAAAATACTGTATGCTGAGTCTGAACATAAATACATTTAAAAACCTGGTGTGTCTAAACACGAACATGCACACACCAGATGTTTTTTCCACTTCTTTTTCTGCATCAGCCTCCATTATGTTTACTTTCCATTCCTCTGTAAGCTTTTTTGCACTTGTTTTGAACTGTTGATCATTCTTACTCATTGTGGGATTGGTTGTTATATGAGTATTTTTCCTTGTATTACGAGACAACTTGTTGAGAAAGGTGTTCTACAAAATAAACAGAACTGGACTGAATTGAATAAAATGCTCATTTTATCCATGAAAACCACTGACAAATGAACACTGACAATGTGAATTTGATACTGTGCTAGATAGTACCGGCGCATTTGCCAACAGTTTCAGCACATCAGAATATTAATCTGCTTGACAGCAAAACATGTTAGGCCAACTCACCTGGAAATAAACTGTTATATCTTTTGGACTGGCAAAGACTTCTCATTTTAATGTTCATGCAATATGTTTATCTGGTATTAGAAGAATTTACATGGTACAGAATGCATTACAAGGTCAAATAAAAATATGACAATTTTATCATTTTTCTACACTGTACATTTTAGCTTTAGATAATAATAATAATAATAATAATAATAATAATAATAATAATAATAATAATAATAATAGACTGATAGAAAGACTGAAATAATTTTGAATTATTATTATTACCACCATCATGCTAACAAATTTGTTGAATGTACCATTTTACCAAAAGTAGAATTATTATGTATGTCACAAAATGCAAAAGTTCTGTGGGGAAAGTTTCTAGAAGCATTATGTTTATATATGTGTTCAGCACACAATGTATACTATACAGTACATGTAACACACACTTATATTTACATGATTCTAATATTGGGGAAGAATAACCCTTTTGAAAATTTATTTTTGTAATGTACATAATTAAGCAACTTTGAAATGTATATATATATATATATATATATATATATATATATATATATATATAGTATATATATATACCCACTTGTTAATGTTTTCTTTCCTTCTCATTTCTTCATCATCAGCACTCCTACACATGAGTGAGTCACCTGTGACTACATTTACAATTCTAATGTAGAGTCAGCGCTAAGCCAACAGTATGGATTAGTTGTGTCCTCAGCCCTCTTTACCTTTATACCAGGAACAAATCCACATATCACCTCAGTATGTTAACATGGAAAAGCCAAGACCGCACTTTGAAAATTATTGATGGAGAGACAGTAAAATATTGGACAGAAAAAATGCTCAGTTGTTTCTGCCCAGCTTACATTCTTTCTCGGTTTTATCACTATGTGTTATACCATGAGGTAACCTTCCCAACCTTTTTGCATAATCCTTCACAACTGAGTTAAACAAATCACTGTAGTACTTTAATTTTTTTGTGTAACCTACTGTTCTTGGTTAAGAACATATCCCATCATGCAAGGTGACCTCTACAACCCAGTAAGATAATTTGTTTAAACATTCACTCTGTCCCATTACTCGCTATAATGAGAGCTTCTTTTGGCCTCAGTGTCCTTGACATCAGTGTTTCTGCACTTTCATGATGTGATTCTAAATCCCTTGAACTTTGAGCACAGCTCTTGTCTCAGAAGTAACTTGCTAAACTAGACATCATCAATGAAATGGAAGAGGTTTGAGTGGCTTCTGCATCCACAGATGTCAATAGAACCAGCTCACAAAAGTTGTGTGCAGCCTGGGAGGGGGCACCATCATGAAGAATAACAGGAACAAGAAGTGTTATAAAAATAATGGTCTTTGCCACTCAGTTAGGGAAGATGGAATGACACACATTGAACCTTGGTCAAGGAAAAGCATGCCATACAGGTGTGTTGTTGATGATGATGATGAGCCACAAATGGGATAAATTACGGTTCTGAACAGTGTGTGTGTGTGTATAACCAACCAAATGATCTTTTGAAGGTTAAATAGAATTCTAGTCAAATCAAGGTTTCAAAAGATATCATGGACTGCTTGTCTGTGTTTTTTTGAAACCTCAGTTTCAAAGAAGGACAAAACTACAAAGAAAGTCATAAGTCCTTCAGCTGTTCAGGAGACACAAGAGTGGTCAAAGTTTTTTAAACATATTAACATTGTGAACATGTTGGTCACAATTTAGCAAAGCACTTGTGATGAGGTTATAGTCAGTTTATCTGCAGTCACTGCAACCCATCTTCATCAGAAAATACAAATAATTAATTTTAAATTCACAGTCTGAGGTGGATGAGCTGGGAGGGTTATGGCTCGATCCCCAGGCAGTCTCTAGGTAGAAGTGTATTCCTACACAGCATGGATAAAGGAACTGAAAAAGGAAGAAGTGAAACTGAAGAGCTGAAAAAACTGAAAAGGAAGAAGATGAAGGAAGCAGACCCTCAAAGACTCATGGCCTATAAGACATGTTCCCTTCATTGCTCATGGAGATAAAGTATAATCCATGGGCGGATTCATGGTGATTTAATTTTATGTCCAGATGTTTAATACAAGGATGCTTAGGCAAAGATATAGTTCCTGTAGGAAGCTACCCTCAAAGATGGCAACATTAGCCATTTACATTTAATTTGTTTTTAACTGCAGTTTGGCAGTTCTGGACAAATTGTGACAGCAGCTGTCTCTGAGCTTAACAAAGGCACAGCAGCAGCTCTGGGAGGACTCATGAAGATGCTTGTGAATGGGAGAACCTAGGTACTATCAGATGAGTCAGAGCCTGCAAACTCTGAAAACACATGAATCATCATCAGTCCTTGGAGGTTTCACCTACTGTAGGCACAAATATTGAGACCCACACAAGTTACAGAGAAAACGAAAGTGTGTCCTAGAAATACAGACCATGTATTACATTCAGTGGCTGTGGTCTGAGAGCTTTGTACAGCAGTGGGAGTAAGAAGGGCACCAATGAAGACAGAGGGGCTGATGAGACTGACATACTGTATGTACAATCATCTATAGAAAGAGACAGAGCAGGTAGAATAACAGAAACTGGGCTGGTAGACAGAAGTAGAGGACAGACACTACAAATCAAGACAGCAGAGGAGAGACAGGGCAGGTGGAGTAGGGGAAGAGAGACTGCGCAGGTAGAGACAAGTAGAGGAAACACAGGTCAGGTAAGTAGGCCAAGAAAGACTAGGCTTGTAGAGACAGGAAGTCAATATATCAGGTATGATCAACAGAGGAGAGACTGGACTAATAGAGTGGGGAAGGAAAGACTTGGCAGGTAGAGACAATTAGAGGACAGAAAGTTTAGGTACAGCAGAGCCAGAGCGATTGAATAGGCAGCGACAGGTTTAGGAAATATCACTTACATAGAAATTAGGAAAGGTAGAAGCAGAACGTCAAGACAAGAAGGTGCAAAAAGAGAATGAGAGACAAAAAAGAGAAGGCAAGGAGAAAAGGGCAAGAGAGACTAGGGTAGATAACATCATGAACATCAATGATAATGAAAGGGATGGCAGGAAAAAACAAGTCTTTTGGACATGGGGTTTATACAGACAGTGCAAGTCAGGTGGGTAGCAAACAAAAAAGAAGCCAGAGAAATGGACAGATTGATTCAGGAGCAGGTGAGGAGAGAAAAGAAAGGCAGGAGCAGGAAGAGAGAAAAACACAAATAGAAATAAACATGTAGAGACAAAAGGGGCGGGAGGCTATGAAGTAGTTAGACCTGCTGTCTTTAGACCAGAAGGACCCAGGTTTTACATCCTGCTGTAGTGAACTTGAGCAAGGCAGTTACCCTGAATTTGTGTAGTAAAATTGACCCAGCTGTATAAATGGAGAAATTGTTGTTCTTTGCCTACTTAGAAGAAGAATATCAGATACATGTAAAGACCAAATAGACAGAGAGAGGCAGAGGGCAGAGAAGATAAAATTATAGGTATTTACAAACAGAGATGCAAGCTGGTACAACGAGGAGTACTCAGCGAGGGCCAGGTACAACTGAAGATTGCTACAAACAGCAGGAAATGCAATCAGGGTCTGCCAACATTCAGCCCTCTGTCCTGCTGGCATGTCCCAGGCACAGTCAAAATCAGGCCTGGAAATATTTCTTTCAGCCCTGTGGCTGCTGTGCCCATAAATCGAGGCGGTCTGAGTGCCTAGTCCCAATGCCGACGCACTTGGTGACAAAATTAACAAGAATGTGCTGCTCCTAGGTGCACACAAGGCATGACATCCTGTGCCAAGACAGCCTTGCTTGCACCGCAGGGCAGCTGGAGAAAGGAGACCAAGAGCCAGGTAGGTATGGCATGCTTTACATGGTATGACTCATGTAAAGGAAAGGTAAAGATGATTTTACTTTTGTAACATTAGAGATAAAATCCACTGTAATGTCTCTTGTTGTTTTGGAAAGTGTTAGTAATTGGTGCAGCACCATGTTTAGCTGACACTTTTCTCCGAAAGAACTGACAATGATTTACACATTTGTACAGCTGTGAGTTCAGGATGAGTATCGTTACTGTCATGGTGAAGAGTACTACAGCAGAAGGTGGCATTCCGATCTTGGTGATGCAGCTGAAAGGTAATAGTTCTAACTACTATTATAAAAAGCTAAAAACTGTTTTCTGTCTACAGAATCAGCACAATGCTTTTATATACAAAAATATTTCTTATCCTGAAGATCATTGCACCCCCTACAGCTTATGGAGTACTGGTATAGAAACAGATACAGTGGGCAAGGGTAAAAGTTTGTATTCCTGTATTAGTGTGACAGAGTGCTTATGTCTATGTTATTATTTGAATAATTAACTTATATTTAGTTGATGCCTTTGTCCAAGACAACAGTTTTAGGTACACTGCACTAAACTACTATCCATAGTCATTCAAACCTCGATACAGCAAAACAATATAATACACACACGCGAGCGCAGATAACGTAGCTCTTAAAAAAAAAAGTCAGAATTGAAATAAATCCCTATGGTTTATTAATGCAATGAGATGTCAAATCGGAGGCTTTTAAATGAGTGAACATATGCAAGGCACAATCTCTATTAACTGTGCCCCTTTGCCATAGATGTGGTCATATAAATTTCTGTTTATGCGCGAGGGTGTCTGCAGTGGCATGGTGTGTGTTTTTGTGTGGGTGCATATACTGATCATTCTATTTTTTCACAGCACTAGGCAAGCAAGAGCAGTCATGTTGGCTATGAGTCACAGCCTAATGTCTGTTGTTTAGAAGTCTTAGTGGAGATGAGGTTTCACTATATTCTTTCAGCTTACAGAAGCTCCTTGATATGTCCACAGACTTACCATGTTTTCCTTTTCACTGGGTGTTGATTGCTTTACATGCTTTAAATAGCCATGGGAACCTAGGACTGTTGAGTTCTGCACTAATACCCCACCCTTTATTCCTATTGGGTTCATTTTTCTTTTGGTCAGTGAAAGTATATACTGTACTTCTTGCACACATGGGACTCAGAGCAAAGGGCCTTTCCCCCGATACAATTTTCCTCATATCCTGTTATAAATAAACATACTTGAGGTTAATTTTGATGGATCTTTCAAGCAGAGCAGTATGGTAAGTTTTACAGTTTTTACCTCCACACTCCATTCCACAGACACCCAATGAAGAGGATATAAGCATAACTTTGAGAAAATCTTAATGCGATCTCTGAGTTCTAATTGCTTTGAAAATTTTTGTTAAATTTACTTTTTTTAGTATAGTAACTTTCTAAAATGGTGGATTCAGAGTGATTAAATGAAAGAGGCATGCATCTGCATTTACTTACTCAATTGGTTCTCCAAAGCAACTTGCAGCATTAAGCTACTTAGATCCATCCATCCATCCATCCATCCATCCAGTTTTTATCAATTTAAAAAGATGGTTAAATTTTATGGTATTATTTCAGGGTAAGTACCTTGACCAAGGTCAAAACATCAGGAGGTGGGATTCAAACATGTGGAATGCAAAAATTTGAATAACACCAGCAGTGACACAATTAAAAACAAGTGCGGAAAAGGCCAGAGGACAAAAGAGAACTCTGAGTTGGACTCTGAGATGTACTTTGTTTTGGAGAAAGGCACCTGCAAAATGCAAAATGCCCCTCCGCGAACCGCCACCTTACCGAGGTGGAGGGGTTTGAGTGCCTGAATGATCTCAGAAGCTATGTTGCCTGGGGCTATATGCCCCTGGTAGGGTCTCCCAAGGCAAACAGGTCCTGGGTGACAGACGAGACAAAGCAAGGTTCAAAATCCCCTTATGACTATTAAATCAAGGATCTCGTTCACCCCGCCCGGTATGGGGTCACTGGGGCCCCACCCTGGAGCCAGGCCTGGGGGGGGGGCTCGCATGCGAGCGCCTGGTGCCCAGGTCTATGCCCACGGGGCCTGGCCGGGCTTAGCCCGAAGCCAAGACGTGAAGCCGCTCTTCGCTGGGCTCACCACCTGCCGGAGAGGACATAAGGGGCCGGTGCGTTGTGATTTGGGCAGTGGTTGGGGCCGAGTGCCCGGCCGACCCAAACCTCGGGCACCAACTCTGCTTTTTGGGACTCGTAATGTCACCTTACTGGCGGGGAAGGAGCCTGAGCTAGTGCAGGAGGTTGAGAGATACCGTCTAGATATAGTCGGGCTCACTTCCACTCACAGCTTGGGTTCTGGAACCACTCTTCTCGACCAAGGGTGGACTCTCCACTATTCTGGCGTTGCCCAGGGTGAGAGGAGGTGGCGGGAGTGGGCTTATTAATAGCCCCCCAGTTTAGCCGCCATGTGTTGGAGTCTACCCTGGTGAATGAGAGAGTCATCTCCTTGCGCCTTCGGGTCAGGGAATGGTCTCTCACTGTCGTTTGTGCTTATGCGCCTAGTGGCAGTGTAGAGTACCCGGCCTTCTTGGAGTCCCTGGAGGGCGTGCTGGAAAGCGCTCCCACTGGGGACTCTGTCGTTCTACTGGGGGACTTTAATGCCCACGTGGGCAGCGACAGTGATACCTGGAGGGGCGTGATTGGGAGGAACGGCCTCCTTGACCTGAACCCGAGTGGTGAGTTGTTATTGGATTTCTGCGCTAGTCACAGTTTGTCCATAACAAACACCATGTTCATGCATAAGGGTGTCCATCAGTGCACTTGGCACCAGGACACCCTAGGTCGGACGTCGATGATCGACTTTGTAGTCGTTTCTTCTGACCTTCGGCCATATGTCTTGGACACTCGGGTGAAGAGAGGGGCTGAGCTGTCAACTGATCACCACCTGGTGGTGAGTTGGATTCGATGGCGGGGGAGAAAGCTGGACAGACCTGGCAGGCCCAAACGCATAGTGAGGGTCTGTTGGGAACGTTTGGCGGAGGCCCCTGTCAGAGAGGTCTTCAACTCCCACCTCCGACAGAGCTTCAACCAGGTCCCGAGGGAGGTGGGGGACATTGAGTCTGAATGGACTATGTTCCACGCCTCCATTGTCGGGGCGGCGGTTCGGAGCTGCGACCATAAGGTCTCCGGTGCCTGTCGCGGCAGCAATCCCCGAACACGGTGGTGGACACCGGAAGTAAGGGATGCCATTAAGCTGAAGAAAGAGTTCTATCAGGCCTGGCTGGCTCATGGGACTCCTGAAGCAGCTGACAGGTACCGATGGGCCAAACGGAGCGCGGCTCTGGCAGTCGCCGCGGCAAAAACTCGGGCTTGGGAGGAATTCGGTGAGGCCATGGAGGAAGACTTTCGGTCAGCCTCAAAGAGATTCTGGCAAACCGTCCGGTGACTCAGAAGGGGGAAGCAGTGTTCCGCAAACACTGTTTACAGTGGAAGTGGTGCGCTGCTGACCTCAACTGAGGATGTCCTCGGGCGGTGGAAGGAGTACTTTGAGGATCTCCTCAATCCCTCCGACACACCTTCCGTAGAGGAAGCTGAGGCCGGGGACTCGGAGGGGGACTCGTTCATTACCCTGGCTGAAGTTGCTGAGGTAGTCAAAAAACTCCTCGGTGGCAAGGCTCCGGGTTTCTCAAGTCTCTGGATGTTGTGGGGCTATCTTGGCTGACACGCCTCTGCAGCATCGCGTGGAGTTCAGGAACGGTGCCTCTGGACTGGCAGACCGGGGTGGTGGTCCCTCTTTTTAAGAAGGGGGACCGGAGATTGTGTTCCAACTACAGGGGGATCACACTCCTTAGCCTCCCTGGGTACTGGAAAGGAGAATCCAACCGATAGTTGAACCTCGGATTCAGGAGGAGCAATGCGGTTTTCGCCCTGGCCATGGAACACTGGACCAGCTCTATACCCTCACTAGGGTGCTGGAGGGTTCATGGGAGTTTGCCCAACCAGTCCATATGTGTTTTGTGGACCTGGAGAAGGCATTCGACCGTGTCCCTCGTGGCATCCTATGGGAGGTACTTCGGGATTATGGGGTTCGGGGCTCGCTGCTACGGGCTCTTCGTTCCCTGTATGACCGGAGCAGGAGCTTGGTTCGCATTGCCGGCAGTAAGTCAGACCTGTTCCCGGTGCATGTTGGACTCCGCCAGGGCTGCCCTTTGTCACCGATTCTGTTCATTATCTTCATGGACAGAATTTCTAGGCGCAGCCAGGGAACGGAGGGTGTCTGTTTTGGTGGCCGCAAGATCTCGTCTCTGCTTTTTGCGGACGACGTGGTCCTGTTGGCTTCATCAAGTCAAGACTTGCAGCGTGCACTGGGGAGGTTTGCAGCCGAGTGCGAAGCGGCGGGGATGAGAATCAGCACCTCCAAATCCGAGGCCATGGTTCTCAGTCGGAAAAAGGTGGATTGCCCCCTCCGGGTTAGGGGGGAGCTGCTCCCTCAAGTGGAGGAGTTTAAGTATCTCGGGGTCTTGTTCACAAGTGAGGGAAAAATGGAGCGGCAGATTGACAGACGGATCGGCGCGGCGTCCGCAGTAATGCGATCATTGTACCGGTCTGTTGTGGTGAAGAGGGAGCTGAGTCGTAAGGCGAAGCTCTCAATTTACTGGTCGATCTACGTTCCTACCCTCACCTATGGTCATGAACTTTGGATCATGACCGAAAGAATGAGATCGCGGATACAAGCGGCAGAAATGAGTTTCCTCCGCAGGGTGGCTGGGCGCACCCTTAGAGATAAGGTGAGGAGCTCAGTCACCCGGGAGGAGCTCGGAGTAGAGCCGCTGCTCCTCCGCATCGAGAGGAGCCAGTTGAGGTGGCTCGGGCATCTGTTCCGGATGCCTCCTGGACGCCTCCCTGGGGAGGTGTTCCGGGCATGTCCCACTGGGAGGAGGCCTCGGGGCAGACCCAGGACACGTTGGAGAGGCTACGTCTCCCAGCTGGCCTGGGAACGCCTTGGGGTTCCCCCAGAGGAGCTGGAGGAGGTTTGCGGGGAGAGGGAAGTCTGGGGGGCTCTGCTTAGACTACTGCCCCCGCGACCCGGTCCTGGATAAGCGCAGGAAGATGGATGGATGGATGGCACCTGCAAAATGAATAAATGTAAAATGCACATGCAAATGGATGGGGGGCAACAAAACCAGTATTGCCGGGGGTCCATCTCCATCTGGCTGCACACCCCTTTTGGGTGTGCAAAACACCATATTTAGGGAAAATGTTATTGTTTTGTAAGCAGTTCCAGAAGCACTTAGGTAGTTGGCAGACACCTCATGTGTGATCAGCAGGTGATCTTCAGTTGGTCAGAGAATATAGACAGTGAGGGCTTTTTAGGTCTGGACCTTGCAAAATTCACATGAAGAGTGTTCAGTGTTTTTCTACAGGGACAGATTTTTTTTATCACTAATTCTAGGCTATATTTCTTTAGAAACTACATGTGTTATACCTACTGAATGACACCTATTGTGTAAGTTTTACATATTTTTTTGGACAATGATTTTTTTAATGTGTGGCATGCTGGTCATTTATCTTTTGTATGTGGACATCTTCTGAATGTGCCATATATGTATGTTGTAAATGTCCCCCCCCTCTATTTCCTGGTAACATCACACAGAGAAAGAAGCCAGTTGCCATGGAAACTGGCTGAGTTACATGTTGTGGGGAGACTGCTCCACATGCCAGTGATTCACCAGGTTTCTGTGAAGAACATTTCAGATGCCACCATTTCAGAAATGTCTGATGTGGACATTTTCTTTCGCCTAATCACTTTCAGTTCAGTTCAGTTTATTTTTGTATAGTGCTCTCATTAACAAGGTGACATAGAGCACTGAACAACTGAGCATTTGCAGTCAACACTGTTTGTTACTATTTTAGTTATTCAACTTAAATTCTTATTTTATTCTCTCCTATATGAACCTGTAGCCAATTTCTGTTTCAAAATTTGAGTTTCTTAGAGGTTTTTTGAGACCCTTAAGTAATGCAGAATTATAGTCTTCTGTGTCGTCTCTCTGGAACATTACCGTTGAAAAAAAAATCACCTGAAGAATTTACACACACACACACATACACACACACACACATTTTCTGAAACCGTTTGCCCCATGGACCCAGAGCCTAACCCAGCAACACAGGGTGTAAGGCTGGAGGGGGAGGGGACACATCCAGGACAAGACACCAGTCCATCGCAAGGCACCCCAAACAGGACTCAAACCCCAGACACATTGAAGAGCAGGACCCAATCAAACCCACTGCACCATCACATCCCCCTGAAGAATTTACTAATTTACATTTACATTTATTCATTTAGCAGATGCCTTTGTCCAAAGCGACGTACATCTCAGCAAAAGTACAATTTATGCATTACATTAAGGGAAGAAGACATAGCTGCAGACATGAAAGTGTCAAGCAAACCTAGTTTGTTCCCTACCACTTGCTGCACCGAGGTTCATCATTCGAGCAGGTGCATAAGACACAGGATAGACAAATCCAATACCCTCCCACCATTTTCTTTTTTCTTTTTAAATATTAGAAGATATACAAATGAGCAGTACAATACCAGAGTAATGGCTGAATAAAGGATGTATCTGGGGATGCTTCTGGAGTTATGATGCGTGGACAGTTACACCATAGCTGAGCTGGAGAGATCTTGGGCGAAATGGATCTGGAAAAGGTGGGTTTTCAGACCATTCTTGAAAACAGACAGAGTTTCTGCAGTTCTGAGTGACAGGGGAAGGTCATTCCACCACAACTGACCCAGAACCGAGAACCTCAGAGCTTTGCCTTTCGTGCATGGGACCACCAAGCGAGCGGAAGTACATGAGCAAAGAGGCCTGGCTGGGGTGTACCGGTTGATTAAGCCTTGTAAATAGCTGGGAGCAGTTCTATTGATGCATTTGTACACAGTAACCAGGGTTTTGAATTTGATTCGGGCAGCTACAGGAAGCCAGTGCAGAGAGATGAGTAGAGGAGATACATGGGAGCACTTTGGTAAATCAAACACAACTCGTGCAGCAGCATTCTGTATCAGCTGCAGAGGTTTGATTGCATTAGCAGGAAGGCCACAGAGAAGAGAGTTGCAGTAGTCCAGATGGGAAGTCACCATGGCCTGGACAAGTAGCTGGGTGGAGTCAGCTGTGAGGTAAGGACGGATCCTGCAGATATTATGCAGGATGTATCTGCAGGTCCAGGTTGTGGCTTTGATGTGCTGAGAGAAAGAATGACTTGAGTCAACCGTCACTCCCAGACTCTTAGTTGAGGAGGTAGGCAAAATGAGTGAGTTGTCCAGTGTGATTGATAGATTGTGACAGGAGGACAGGCCAGCTGGGAGGTGAAGAATCTCTGTTTTGGAGAGTTTGAGTTGGAGGTGATAATCAGACATCCAAGAAGAGATGTCTGACAGGCAGGCAGCAATGCATGCCGAAATGTCTGATGCTCCAGGTGGAAAGGAAAGGAAAAGCTGGATATCATCAGCACAGCAGTGGTATTTGAATCCATGGGAGGCTATGACCAGGCCAAGGGAGGAGATGTATATCAAGAAGAGAAGAGGGCCCAGTACCAAGCCCTGCGAGACACCGGTTGAAAGAGGCAGAGGAGAAGAACGAGAGCTCCGCCAGACCACTTGATAGGATCTGTCAGAGAGGTAGGACTCAAATCATCTTAGTGCTGCACCTTTGACCCCAAACTGGTTAAGAAAGGAGAGTAGAATCGGGTGAATGACAGTGTCGAATGCTGCAGACAGATTGAGGAGGATGAGAACCGAGGAGAGGGAGGCAGCTCTAGCAGCTTGGAGATGGTCAGATACCGCCAGAAGGGCGGTCTCGGTGGAGTGACCAACTTTGAAACCAGACTGATAACCATCAAGGAGATGGTTCCGGGTGAGGAAATCAGACAGTTGATCACAGGCTGCCCTCTCAAGGGTTTTGGATAGGAAGGAGAGGAGAGAGACCGGTCTGTAATTTTCAACCAGATTGGGGTCCAAGGAGGACTTTTTTTTAACAGAGGTGAAATTAGAGCGGATTTGAAGGCAGCTGGGAAACAGCCAGAAGAGAGTGAGGAGTTGATGATAGAAGAGATGAAAGAGGAAAGTTGCGGGGGAATCTTCTGAAGGAGTGATGATGGGATCGGATCAAGCAATCAGGTGGTGGCTCTGTGCAATATCAGGAGGTCAGCGACTTCAGATTCAGAGAGTGGCTTGAAGTTGGAGAGGATAGCTTTGCAGGGAGGTCCAGCACGAACCAGACAGGTTGATGGTGAGAATTTATCAGTGATAGCTTTGACTTTGTCTCTGAAAAATAAAGTCTTCAGCAGTGAGAGAAGAGTGAGGAGGAGGTGGCAGGGGACACAGAGGGATGAGAAGGTGGCAAAGAGTCTGTGTGGTTTTTTGGATACAGACTGTATTTTGTTGCGGAAGAAGGAGGTTTTAGCTGAAGAGACAGCAGACTGAAAAGCAGCTAAGAGTGACTAGTAAGCATCCAGGTCCAATGGAGTTTTGGATTTACGCCATGTTTGCTCTGCAGCCCGCAGTTTGCTCCTGTTAGCACATAACGTATCAGACAGCCATGGGGTAGCAATGGGGCATGCTAGTCTAGAAGACAGAGGACAGAGAGAGTCAAGGGTGGAAGATAGGGCAGATAGGAAAGTGATAGTGACATCATCTGTAGATAGATCTGAGAATTGTAGAGCAGAAGGGAGAGTGGCCAGAGTAGCAGAGGCAAAGCAGGAAAGTGAGAGAGATTTTAAGTTGCGGCGAAAGGTGACAATGGGTGCAAGAAGAGACAAAGAGTTAGTGGTGAGGGAGGGTTGAAAGGAAATGAAGAAGTCGTCAGAGACATGCAGCGGACTGACAGAGAGAACGGGACAGCCACAGTTGCGAGAAAATACAAGGTCAAGACAGCTGCCAGCTTTGTGAGTAGCAGGGGATTGGGACAGGGAGAGATCAAAGGACTGTAGGAGCAACAGAAGGCCGCTTGCATGAATGTCATTGACATGCAGGCTGAAGTCACCCAGGAGAATCAGCTGAGAGTTGTCCCCTGGCAGAGAACTCAACAAGATGTCAAGGTCGTCCAGGAAGCGACCAAGAGGGCCAGGAGAGCGATAAAGGACAACCACAACAAGAGTGATTGAGGCAGTGATAGAGACAGCATGCCATTCAAAGGTGGACAGATCATGCAAGTGAAGAGGAAGAATAGAGTATTCCCACCGGGGAGAGATGAGCAGGCCTGTTCCTCCACCTCTGCCAGAGGAACGAGAGGTGTGAGAGCAGGAGTAGTTAGCAGAGATTGCTGCAGGTGTGGCTGAGTTGTCTGGGGTGATCCAGGTTTCAGTTAGGGCCAGGAGGTCCAGTGAGAGAAGGGAGGCATAGGCTGGTACGAAGTCAGCTTTTCTCACAGCAGACTGGCAGTTCCAGAGTCCCATAGAGAAAGTAAAGCAAGACGGAAGGTTTAACGGGTGAGGATAAATCAGATTGCTGTAGTAGCAAGAGCGCCCAGGTCTCCGGCCGTGGCAAAATCGCATGGCTCGCTTACCGTAGAAGACTTTGATGGCCGACATGTTGGACGCATGCTCCCTTGAGGACAACTGTAACGATGGCCTCCCTCGGTGGACTCCTGCAGGTAGACTCCCTTGTCTTTGCACCCCGAGTCTTCATACCAAGAGGCTGCTGCAACCGCTGCCGCTACGGGTCACCAGCTGCTATTTAAACTGGGCTACTGCCTATCAGCCGACTTCCTAATCGAAACCGAAACTACATCAACAATGGTGACCAAAATGAACAACCAACCAGACGTGATTAATCGAACCACGGAGTCACGCCCACTCCCGCTACAGGACACAGAAATAATCCGGAGCACAGTCGTCTTAACAAACCACTAAATACTACTTAACAAACAAAATAATTACAGTGCCACACAACGCTGCACAAACACACAACCGATTGTATCTATCAACCTGCACAGCTACACGACACGAATGCGCGATGGGAAAAAGTGGTAGCAAAACAACACTTACCAGAAACACTACGAACAGCAGCGACCCACCTCCAACACAAAATATCATGCACAATGAGTAAATAAATTGCATGACTTTAATCAGTATTTACTCATTTACTGGGGTAATGCTTTCTCAAAAGTGACTTAAACAGATTTTTTTTACACAGTACACCAGTTTTTACTGGAGTAGTTAAGGGTATTCACTTGTTCAGAAGTGCTATGGTCAGCACAAAATTAGAACCTGTGTCTTTCAACTGCAAAGCAGCTGTTGTAACCACTACGCCACTTGCTGCCCTGCAGCTCTCTATCACTGCATGAGAAGAGCGCTCTATAAAAATGAATTGAATTGAATAGATATTTGGACAATCATTTGATAGTCCTTGTTAAACCATTAGGAATCATGAAGCAAGTGAGGAATCTTAAAAATTATACAGACACAGTTTGTAAATGATTGGAACCTTAACCCAGTATTCAAAAACTTGTATCCTAAGGTAAATGGTGAAGTAACACCACCACATCCCTTGCAAATATGATAATGTACAACACTATTAGATGAGCATTACTCATCCGAGACAAATACCTCCAAAGCACAGCTTCCATGATCATGTCACCAAGGGACACAAAAATTATGATCCAAAATAACATTGGTTTTGTGGTTACAGTTTTCTTGGCAATTGGCCACTGCCTGGGGGGACACTGAATGATGATTATGTAACATTATGATTTAAGTAATTCTGCCTTGTTTTCACATGACTACTTATACTGATTACTTGTGACTATTAATCTGTTTATACTTATACTGATTTAGATAAGTTATATATTTTTCTCTCTGTTGCCAATAAATCACAGGCTCCTTCAAAGCCCTATTTGAGAAGTTAAATATCACAATAGGGATCATCACTGTATTGGCAGCGCACAACATTTTGGGTCCTGAGTTCTACTGTTGTCACGGTGACTCCCTCCTACAGCTTTTAGCATCAGTGCAGACATCCTTTTTGGACACCGAAGAAAAGCACTTAATACTCTTCAGGTACCCATGCAGCATAGTAAGGCAAATAAATGGAAAACATAGTTCTCAGACTGTGTGTGTCTGTGTATGTGTGAATGCACTTTTTAACTTAGCTTGTGGGAAATTTTGGATCTGGTTGCTTGCCAGGAAGAAATGGGACATGATCACACTGACACATAACTGTTCTTTAAAGGGATTCAGATTTCACATTATGTAAAAACCTTCTAGATTTTATGAAACTGATGCACAGTTAATACTGCAGAAAACTAAGCACGCACGCAGAACTGCTTGCCCCATACAGGGTCACAGGGAACCGGAGCCTAACCCAGCAACTCAGGGCGTAAGGGACGCTACCCAGGATGGGACACCAATCCATTGCAAGGCACCCCAAGCGGGACTTGAACCCCAGACCCACTAGAGAGTAGGACCCAGTCCAACCCACTGCGCTACTGCACCCCCCGCTAAATAAACAAAAAAATAAAAAAATAAACTGCAAACATAGATAGATAGATAGATAGATAGATAGATAGATAGATAGATAGATAGATAGATAGATAGAAACAAAACAGCTAATAGGTATCATTTGCAATAATCAGAAGGAGTTGCAATCAGTTATAGCAACACTTTCTTAGAGTGTTTATTGTCCATTGTTCATTTTAAAGTATAAAGAAAGCTGTTCTAGAGGACAAAGACTTTAAGACTGAGAGTCTGAAAAATGTCTATCAAAAGCTTGAATTAGAGCAATTACTTTTTCACCATTCCAAGTGTGAAACTGCATGACATTTGTGACATGACATCTTAAGACATTTAAAGTTATTTTTGAGTGTATCATTAAAAAAATCATTTGCAAATTCTGTAATGTATTTATAAGAGCACTTTTTTTCCTGAGCCGTGGCTGCAGTCAGTGCAGAAGCAGCACAAAAAATTTCTGTTTGACAGGTACATATTGTTACTGCTTTAGTCCTACTTTTTTGTTAAAAACATACATAACAATGCAGCTACATGTAGTAAACTGAACTTTTAATTCAAATAGGGAGATTTGGAGGGACAAAGGAATTGTCCATCTACTGCATAAATATGCATCCAGACTCACTTGACATTCTGAAATTGGGTGTTTCCAGCTTCTTAGCCTATAATTCATAGTTTGACAAGATAAGTGTGGTTAGTAGAGTGATTTAATAAATATGTGTGTATTGTCGAGTATGTGTTTATTGCACATCTCCAATAACTGACAGTAACCATTTCTGTTACACTATTTTCGGTGTGCAAATTAACCCATCGAATGAATAGAATTAATCATCACACACAGACAATTACTTAGCCTTTATTTAATTCCTATTGTACTCAGGCGATAAGTGAAATACAGCTAAAGATCCCTAAAGTAGAAATAATATGTTCAATATTTCAGAACAATATAGTATGCAAAAAAAGCTCTTAGTCATATTTGCTAAAAATTATTTGTTCCTGAACACAGGTAGCCATCGTTAGACAAAGCATAAAAATCAGTCCAAAGAACAACAGTTGTATATCACTCTCATAATTAACAACTAATTACATTTATTTGCTGACTATAAGCAGGTATCCAGTAAATTGTTGCTTTTTTCATATGAAACCTGGAAATGTGAATGTAACTAAACTCTTTCCTAAATTCGTAATAAACAATGTACAGTAGCTGCCTTTGAACTTAGAGTCTTGGTTGAAACCGTTAACTACACTACAATTATTACAACACTTTAAAGGGAATAATATTAAAATGGTACCTATTCTGCTGTTCGACAAAATCAACTGGAAATACAAACATTTTATTCAGTTCTCGTAAATATTATTTAGAGGACACAAACGCACATTCGTTAGAGGAACATAACAGTATACACAAACTTTAAAATCTTAAACATTTTTTCCTGGGTAGCAAGATGAAGCATGACAATAACTAACAAGTTTTAGTAGTAAGGGAGCATACTGTGATAATAATTTGGGAAAAAGTTGGGTTTTTTTGATAAATTACATAAGATACTTTGTCAAATATCAAAATAGGCAAGTATAGTAATTATGGCAACACTTACTAATTACCTCTCTCAGCCTAACAAGTGTGGCAGGACTTTGGCTGAGTCTCATGACAGGCTTTGGACAGAGACGAGGCTGAATGTAAATGAGTTGTAAAGAAATGAGAGAGGGAGAAAGAGGGAGAGAATCCAGACAACTCCCAGGATGCAATTATGTTACGTAACTGATATTCAGGTCACAGTTATTGCTTTAATAGAATTTGTAAGAGGAAAAAAGTGAGAAAAATCCTTGGGGCACAACAATATTATGTGAACTGTGGAAGATGACCATATTTAACAGACGTCTGCACTGTGCTGTAGTGTAGCACATCATGCTTGGAGGCGGCACCAGTGCTGGTGCTGGAAAGGCATATTCTGCTTTCCCACAGATGTCTTCAGTGGGAAACTGAGTTCATTTTCAACCAAATCTGTACTGTATATTCTTCATTTCAATATGTATTTAATGTAGAGAGAGTGTGTTCTCAGAGAGAGTGTGTTCCATTGATGCATCGATGAGTGACCCATTGTAAGGAGTGTATCTAGCAGTTTAAGTCACCTTGGTGAATAAGGTGTGTGGGCTGATAACACTACATAGTATCCATTGGAAGTTGCTTTGGAGAAAAGCATCTGCTAAATAAATAAATTTAAATAAATGTAAGTGTTAAATAGAAGACCATTAGCAGGAGCTCTGAAAACCAGTTCAGAATATAATGCTGTTAAAGAGTTTTCTGCATTTTTTTCTACTGTTTTTAAACTTATAGTTAGATTTTAGAAATCTCAGTGTAAAACAATGTTTGCATTGAAAAACATTTAGATCATAGCATCTGAAGGACTTTCTGATGTCTTTTTTTTTCTTTTGCAGGTCTTGCAGAGCTGACATGTGCAATGTTTAGGAAGACGAAAGGTTGGAGCAGTGCATGAAACTGAGCAGGTTGCTGAACTACATCATCTGGCTACAAGATCATTGTGCCAGGTTTTACAGCTCACTGAAATGTAGAACTTGAAGCCAGTGCAGAGAGAAACACCCCCAGGGTGGGCAACAAATTCCATTTGACCTTCATGCTGATCTGTAAAGTGTACAGAGGAATGTGAGACAACTGCAACTGTGAACCTTCTTAGGTGTCACGTCTCAGAATTTTCACCTGTGGACATTTCCACTAAAAGACCCACAAGGAGACTAAAGCACGATCAGTATCAAAATGAATAATGTACACACACATTTTCAGAACCGCTTGTCCCATACAGGGTCACGGGGAACTGGAGCCTACCCGGCAACACAGGGTGTAAGGCCGGAGGGGGAAGGGACACACCCAGGACAGGACACCAGTCCATCGCAAGGCACCCCAAGCGGGACTTGAACCCCAGACCCACTGGAGAGCAGGACTGTGGTCCAACCCACTGCACCACCACACATGAACAATGTAAAAATACAAAATGTTACAGCTTTTTGAGGACAAAAATTGTGTCTAATCATCAAAATAAGAATGAGTAATACCAGAGTACATGTTTAATTTTGCTCTCTTCTTCGTACATTGTGCCCCAGAATCATATTTTGACTAATCCCTCTCGGATTGTCACTGATTTTAGCCAAGTGTCCTCAGCAGCTATTAAACACCTGATAAGCTAGTCATACAGAGTGTAATTATGAAGTGAAATCGAATTAAATGAAGTGTCAGGAAAGATAAAATGAATTCTTATAGTTACCCCCTGTTGGTGGATTAATTAAAATTTGATTATATGGATTTTGGTGAATTACTTTTTGAGTCCTTCTTATGACTCAGTCACTACAATAAAACTAATTTTCAATCACATAGACTGATTTCCAGTAATAAAATAAAATAAAATAAAACAAAATAAAATAAAATAATTCTTGGTGTCACTTTACATAAGTTAGAAGTGTCACATTACCTGGTGCCAGTAATGATACATGGATTTTAGAATGTAAATAAAATGTATTCAAAGAAGAAAAAGAACTGCATATACATACAAATAAAAAATGTAAAAGTATTCTTTTAAATGTCTGGGGGTGCGGTGGCACAGTGGGTTGGACCAGGTCCTGCTCTCCGGTGGGGGTGCCTTGCGACGGACTGGTGTCCCGTCCTGGGTGTGTCCCCTCCCCCTCCGGCCTTACGCCCTGTGTTGCCGGATAGGCTCCGGTTCCCCGCGACCCTGTATGGGACAAGCGGTTCAGAAAGTGTGTGTGTGTGTGTGTGTGTGTGTGTGTGTGTGTGTGTGTATTCTTTTAAATATTTTTTAATCAAGAAAAGCAATTAAAACTCAATTTAAACCACTTTTAAAGCTCTATTTCAATATATTGATTATTATTTAACACATTTATTTTAAATAATGAAAACGCAATGAAAACATTTGAAATTTTTTTTTTTTTTTCTCTCAGAAAACACATATAGGACAGCAACAGAGGCAAGAATATCAATGACACCTGTCCTCTTCCAGAAGGGGATAATCAGAGTTAACATGACCAATGACAAACACTGATAACCACTCTAACTCTCTGTTTGCCAGAAAACTTCCACTATCTGTGAAAGTAACTCTCGCAGAGTGGGAATGACTTGAATGTAAGGCATATTGAAAGAGTAAAACACAGGGACACAAACAGAGTGAAACATGAAAAAGAAGAAATAGAGGAAATAAATGAGCCCCTCGGAGACAGATAGTATACAGAGAAACAAAGCAAAGGAGACCCATAGAGAGACGTATAGTATGCACTGAGTGATTTACAAGAGCAGTCATTATTATTTTACTTCTTAAATCTAACACTGGGATGAGGAAAGAAACACAAGTGAGCAGCTATTGAACGTCTGTTTAAAGGTTCTTGAGTCTGTACACATTTAATTTGCCACAGCAATCCTTCTCCAAAATATGTACAGTACTGTCGAAAAGTTTTTAGACACTTAGTTGGGGAAAAAAGCTGTAAAGTGAGAATGCTTCCAGAAATCATCATCTTAATTAATAAACTTCCTACAAAGCTTAGTAACTATCCATTGTCAACAATTGCTTGTCCCAGCGGGTTTGGCTGGGTCTCACTCTCTGGTGGGTCTGGGGTTCAAGTTCTGCTTGGGGTGCCTTGTGATGGACTGGCGTCCCGTCCTGGGTGTCTCCCCTCCCCCTCCAACCTTACGCCCTGTGTTAGACTCCGGCTCGTTGCGACCCCGCTTGGGATAAGTGGTTTTAGACAGTGTGTGTGTGTGCATGTGTGCTTTCTTTATTTAACGACATACAAAACCCTTACTGTAATACTGTAACTTTTTGCGAAAGGAATGCTTAGAAATCTAAAATATGCTCTTTCCCATTGAGACTAATGCAGAAGACATTAAATAACGGTCTAAAGTAAATATTTTGTGAAACATCTAAGTGCCTAAGACTTTCACACAGTACTGTATATTAACACCCCTGTCTATATAACTAAGTGTAGCTCAATATGAATAATAGTTTAACTTTACAATTTCTTAGGGATTTCTAGGAGTTTTCCACAGCTGTGGATCAGTTTCTGGTTTTGTGTTGCACTGTACTGTGTGCAGCTAGATAATTGTGGACAGTGACTTTAGCCGGCTTGGGCCTAACTTTCAGGACGGCTCTTCAGACCCACATGTGAAAGGAAGTCATAGTAGAAACTGAATTTGAAATAGATTGGCTTTTGGTATGCAAGCAAAGCATATTTTTAGAAATTTACATCCTGCAAATGTTTTGGCTTAGGGTTGGAGTTGGGGCAAAAACCAGGGGGAGAAAATTAAGTATTACTCCTTCATGTATTTTTGGTAAGTAAGTATAAAGTTTAGGACAAAACAAACTCAGTGTTAACCAACTATGCTAGTGACAGACAAAAATTAATAGAATAATTGTATAATATATTTGTTTCACTCACTTTTCTTCAAAGCAGCTGAAACCTTTGTTATTTACAATGATTGACTAGTTTAAACAGCCTGGTCATTTTTACTGCAGCAATACAGAGTAAGTACTTTGCTCAAAGGATTTGACCTTCTGTCCTTCAAGAACCAGGCAAAAGTTCTAACCACTATGCCACCTGCTGTCCAAAAATTAAAAGAACTTAGGATGTGCCATTTAATTCACAGATCATTGAAATCAAAGTATGATCAAATGTATGTTTTGTAGATGGCAGAAGGTTTACCTTCCAATAGGATAATGACCCAAAGAACAAAACAGACAACATAGGAGTGGCTTAGGGACAACTCTGGGAATGTCCTTGAGTAGCCCAGCCAGAGCCTGGACTTGAACCCAGTCGAACATCTCTAGAGAGACCTGAAAATAGCCATTCACCAATGGTCCCCATCCAGCCTGACAGAGCCTGAGAGGATCTGCAGAGAAGAACGGCAGAAAATCCCCAAATCCAGGTGTGCAAAACTTATGACATCATACCCAAGTGGACTCAAGGCTATTATTGTTGCCAAAGGTACTTTAACTAAGCACTAATTAAAGGGTGTGAATACTTATGTCAATGTCATATTTCAGTTTTGTATTTTTAAGAAATTTGCAAAAAATTCTAAAATCTTGCTTTTGCTTTGTGGGGTATTGAGTGTAGATTGATGAAGGGAAAAAAATAAGTTAAATGATTTTAGCATAAGGTTTAGAATAACAGAAAAAAATGTGAAAAAAGTGAAGGGTCTGAATATTTCTGAATGCTCTGTATATCCAAGAACACATGGGCAAAACTTGGATCTTAATATTTGTTACTCTTAGGGTCACTTATGAGCAACAACTGATTTGCACTGAAAACATTACAGAAGCTAACAACTTTAAAGAGAAAGTTGAGGAGATTATGTCAAATCCAAAACAAATATCCACCCAAGATCAGGATTTCCCATGTTCACACTCTACAGCCTAAAGGGCCATTCGCATGCATACCCATGGAATAAATTTCTGTATATTGAGAGTCAATAAATCATAATGAGAAAATACACTTTAAATGACCAATATTTAAAACTGAACAGTAGCATTAAAACTATTTTTACTGAAATTAAAATAATTGGTTCATTTTCTCATAAATGTTCTTCCGTCCTGTGCAGAACAGGACAAGTGGATAATAAAGCACCAGACTGCTAAGGACTGCTACAGCAGCATCTGTTTCTGTAACTGTGAACAAAAATGTATTAACATGTATTAATTATGTACTCATTTAACTTATTCAACTGCTCTTACTCTCTTAAGGAATTTTATTTATATTATGGATTTATTTGTCATTATAATATTGTAAAATACTGAAAGATATTGAATACATTTTTGACAACAGGCATTTCTGAATATTATTCCCCTTGTAATTTGAGTCACCATGGATATCTTTGGAGTGGGGAGTTTGAATCCCTATCTGCATGGTTTTTCTGAGCCAGTGGGTTTTTTGTTATGTGTGAGATAAATGAGTGTTTAAATTGGTGGACTGTGGGTGTATAAGCAAGAAAGACAGAGACAGCAAGAAAGGGAGGACAAATGACAGAGAGAAATATAGCATGGATGTTTCTGTAAACTGTGACTCCTTAATAGTGTGGAATGCAGAGGAGACTCATTCCATCCCTGCCTATCTCTTGCAGTCCCACTATAAGATGACACATCTGTTACTGTATCATGGCCATGCTGTTCTCCAAAGGCTTCGCCCCAGAACACGGCTCAATGTAAGACATATGTTCAACAACAGGATAATTTGGTTGCAAAGGCAGCAAAGATGGATAGTCTCAAAACTGTTGATATTTGTTTTAATCTCCATTTGTTGGACTGCATCTGTCAGCTAAAAATACAAGCAGCAGCAGAAAAGAAAGCGCACAGTTGCTATGGAAACTAGGAAGGATAAGAGATTTGTGCAGTGTTTTAAATGCCCTTTCATTTTTTTCTTAAAAAAATCAAAGACACTGTATTGTATAGAATATCCTGTTGTTGCAGCTGTGTTTTAATATGCCAAAGTATTCAAATAAATGTTGATGTTATATATTCTGTCTTGACAACTGAGAATTGCTCAGATTATTAGCATCGCTTTAGTGCTGAAAACCCACCACAAAACCACAACATGATGCGCAAGAGATGCTGTGATGTCTGTTATGTCTTTAAAAAAACCCACATACAGCGTAGTCTGTAGCATAGTATATACAAAAATACAGGCACCTAGGACAAGGTTTGGTATTGTTGTATATTGTTTTTAAGAGTTTGGGGGCTCACCTGAGGCTTTGCTTCCTTGTCTGTTATGGTAAGCGCTATGCCTTTGGTGATGAGTCATTGCTGGTGGTAAAATGAGCCCCTCAAACACCTGTCATTACCTAGTTGTCTTCTTACTCCTTTTATGGTCAACTTTCTGGTCTGAAATCTAGTTAATCTTCTGGTTAATCTTAATGATGACATTACATTTAAGATATGAAGAGAAACTGTATGGTATTTAAAATGTGAAAAATGGAGCTATATTCATTGGATTCACAAAGGGGAGAATAATGGCCAAACGGAAGCTGGCTTCCTTCCCTGCAATACAGACATAATGACATTTATGAACGCCAAATACACCAACTGGCAGGAACATAATCAGCAGTATGTTGAATTACTGTCAACCCATGTTGTCATACAAACTGAACCTAGATGCTGTCATTACAGTTCTGGGTCAAAATTTTGCTCTGAAATCATGTTTCTTCATATTAGATGCCATATGACCATTATTATCATACTAATTTAATGAAACATAAACGATTTAAAACTGCACCAAATGAATAAGGAATGGGGGAGGAGACAGGTTGATGTGTCACGTCAAAGGGGTTTCTAAGAAAAAAACTGTTGCACAACTAGCTTTGGTCCCAGTTTGGCCATATTTTAAAAATGGTGTGATCGCAGTAATCTAGAACCAGCGCAAAGATCGAGGTAGTATTTCAAAACATCACAAAGCACATAGACCCATTGAACTGATTAAATTTATCTCATTCTTGAAGCAATCTGTTCAGTGTGAATGACAGGTATTCCTTGCTGGGGGGGTCATCTTCTGTGCATTACAAATCTGTTGTGTGTTATGGTATTGGGAGAAAAACAGGGAAAATACTACACATATTACAAAATCGTCAGTACAATATGTAAATACTAGTAGATACTGTATATGCGTTCAATCTCACCTGATTTTGTTCCAGGATTTTAATTTGACAAAAAATATCACTTTTGCTTAAATTTTATGTGTTCTTTTTTGGTCAGGAATCTCTCCAGTGTGATCCTGGTCAGCTTCCTAACATGTCCACTAGGAAAGGGGAAGTATCTAGTGTCCTAGATGTGAGTTCCCAAACAGATGCACAAGTATCTTCAGCACACCTGGCCATGCTGCATTCAGGCTGCATTACAGACAGATGAAAACACACAGGTGTTTCCACAGAAACTGACAAAGCCCCTAAACCTGCATGTTCTGCCTGAGATTATGTAGCTGTCCACAATCTCAGCATGAAAAAGTCATTTCAGTATTTAAAGGCTGAGTGATGAGATTAAATTCTGCAGATTAAACTGGGATTTCAGAAAAAGAGTCTGACAATGTAGTGAACATATCATAATTTGCTTTAGAAAGTTTATGTTTATGCATGATGCTACTTATTTTCTTATCTCATTTTTGTTAATTTACAAGTTTAAGAGGCTCAAAATTTAATTCAAATTTACTCTTTCAAATACACAGATTGCATTCCTGTGTCTTCTTTCAAACTTCAAGGAGTGATTTCACCAACAAATGAAACAAATCGGGTTAAAAAGAAAGCCTGTGGCAGATCCTCAAAGTAGCCATTTGATATCTGGGTAAGTTGCATCCACAGTGGTCACAGATGGTGGTGTGGGTCATATTGTTTTATGACTCACTTTTACAAGTACCAGAATAATTTGCCGTTGGTGAGTTACATGGGTACATGTTATTGTGGCAGGAAGAATTAAAGGTAGAACAGCAGGTCTAGTAGTAGCTTTGTTAAAAATGTAATGATAGCCCACAAATGAAAAGCATCTTTGGCTGGAATTATTTATGACTGTTTTTATTAAGAAGAACCATGCTGGCTGGAGTGGGGGAGTAGGGGGATACTGCAGCACAACAATATTCCAATGATTCAACGGACAGACAATACTGCAGAAGGAAAACGACGGAGAAACTGTGAAACAGAGACAGACTGGAAGACACATATACTGTTCATACTTTATGGATTATTGCATAATTATTTTACCTGTGGGGGGTGCGGTGGCGCAATGGGTTGGACCAGGTCCTGCTCTCCAGTGGGTCTGGGGTTCAAGTCCCGCTTGGGGTGCCTTGCGATGGACTGGCGTCCCGTCCTGGGTGTGTCCCCTCCCCCTCTGGCCTTACGCCCTGTGTTGCCGGGTAGGCTCCGGTTCCCCGTGACCCCGTATGGGACAAGCGGGTCTGAAAATGTGTGTGTATGTATGTATGTATGTATGTATATTTTACCTGTATACTACATTATTCTTACAGGTTTCTCCTAAAAATGTTATTATTTATTTCTTTGAACATTTGTCTGTATATACTGAGAACTGGAATTTGTGTGAATAAATACATCTGAGATAATTGAAGATGTGTGGATGATGAGGAATTCACTTGGCATCAGATTTGTCCTGAAGACGTGGACAGTCAGTGTCAGCTCTGTTCTGGAGGGGTGTGGCATCTAATGTGCTCTGATTTTACAGAGATTCTTCACCTCCTAGCTGAGCTGTTTTCCTGTTGTGAACTCTCTATCAAACTGGACAACTCACAGATTTTACCTACCTCCTCAGCTAAGAGTCTGGGAGTGATGATTGACTCAAGTCTGTCTTTCTCTCAGCACATCGAAGTCACAACTTAACACCTACAGGTACATTCTGCATAACATCTGCGGGATCTGTCCTTATCTAACAACAGATTCTGCGCAACTACTTATCCAAGCCATGGTGATATCCCACCTGGACTACTGCAACTCTCTCTTGTCTGGCCTTCCTGCTACTGCCATCAAACCTCTACAGCTGATACAAAACGCTGCTCCATGAGTTGTGTTTGACTTGCTGAAGTGTTCACGTGTATCTCCTCTACTTGTTTCTCTGCATTGGCTTCCCATAGCTGCCCGGATCAAATTAACGAACCAAAAGCAAAAGCACAAAGGTTCTCGATTCTGGCTCCAATGTGGTGGAATGATATTGCCCTGTCACTCAGAACTGCTGAAGCTATGTCTACATTTAAGAAGGGTCTTAAAAATCTCCTCCGGATTCACTTCACCCATGATCTCTTAAGTTTGTGTAATATATAAAAGTTTGTGCTCTATAGCTTTGAGATCATAACTGTTGAATAATGGACAAACTTTCACACAAATACTCATGTAATGTAAATGTTTAATAAAAAAAAAAAAACAGGAATGTGATTAGGAATTGTTGATTATTTGGATAAATCTTTATGCAATCACTTGTGTGATGTACATTGGTTCATATGATGGAAAATAACAAACTGACTGTGATTTAGAATAATGTGTCTACATCTAAGTCTCTCTGTTGATATAATTCACACATTGTATTTTCTGTGAGATGTACATTGCTTCAGAGAAAAGCGTCTACTAAATGAATAAATGTAAATGTAAATGTGCAGTAAATGTCCGTATAATGGGGAATTTCTTTACTCTGGTCAATTTCCACTTATTTTCAGAAAAAAACTTGTGAGTGATTTGGAAAACCTGCATGGGTGCTAATATTTTTGGCCCCGACTTTAAGCAAATGGTCTTTGCCCTCCCACCTCCTCATGGAATAAATTACACTGATGAATTAAAAGAGTCAAAGCAAAATAGTACTAAGTTGGTTTGCCTTCCTGCTTTTTTGTCTTTGTGTGAAGTTTTAAATATTTTTTTCCATTGTAACTTAAGGTAAGATACATGTCATTTTGATGCACTTAAAAAAAAAAAAAAGAAACTGGTATATTACATGAGGAACCATACTCATGCATGATTGAATCTTAGTGAGGTAGATGTGTGAAACCCAAAGAATTTGCCTCTAGTCTCAAATGGTTGTACATACAACATATACAGAGGATATGCAGTACAAGTGTTCAAGAATATATACAAGTACAAGTATATACTACATAATATACTGTATAAATATATTGATGTATTATATATTACATAATATATGGATTAAGTTACTGAGAACACTGATGGAAGACATCAGTTAAGCAAATAAATTAGATAGTTAATGTAAAATATGGGTTTTCAGTTTATTTTATCTTTTGGTTAAAATGAAATGGTTTTTAATCATGACGTGCTTTGTTTCACAGAATAACTGGAAAATAAGGTTAGATTTTAACTGGCACATAAAGTACTTTCTGTGAAAAATATCATACCTATACTGGGTGGTGTCCTATCTAGGGTGTACCCCGCTTAGCCTTCTACCACCCTGCACTGGTATAAGCAGTTCTTGAAAATGAGTGTAAATAAGTATGTGAGTGAATGTCATGAGCCAAGATCAAATTAACCTAGGTTTTGAAGGTCCAGCATTACTGATTTCGGTCCAGGACACCAGAATAAAAAAGAATGTTAACAACTGCCCGATTATTTTTTTATTTTTATATTTTGAAATTTATGTTTAAACTTTTTGTCTAAAAGCAGTTCAGAGTATTGAAAGGCTGTAAGAAATATCTTGTGTCTGTGTGTGCCCTATGTTTCCACAGTAGACTTTAGACCACTGTGGCCCTGCTCTAGAAAAATGGTTTTGACAATGAGTAGATGAAATCTGATATGGGTTGACCTTTTCTACTGTGGTGTCTGTAAAAACATAAATCTCATTATTAGGCTTTTAATTTCTATTTCACATATATCAGACATCTGACTCCTCTCTCTCATCTAATGATCCGGTAAATCAAATAGTGTTGTTCAGAACTTTGAGGTCCACCAAAATTATTCCAGTACATTAATATATATATCTTTGGTTCAGCTGTTTTGAGATGCTACAGGATGCTATGTAGTAAAAACAGGCAAAAAACAAAAAACCATTAAACCAGAAACAAAACCATGAAGTCTCTGCCTAATTGCCCTAAACCAATATAGTTTTATAGAAAGACCCATGGACTGGTACTGTTCTGGTATGGTCTGTTTGCTTTTGGGGGTGACATCACCTGGTGTACATTACCATGAATAAGATCTTGACCTTTCTCAGTTTTTTTTGGTTGTGACATTTAGTTACCAAAATGACTCATGCACATACTTCTGTGACATGTGTGCTTCAGCTGTGTGCTTTGGCTACCGACTAATGCTGCAGTGCTCCATGTGAAGTTTTCTGCTGTAGGATGAAAAACATTGACTCACATTTCAACCAGTATTTTTTCAGGACCACCACCGCCCGCTGGTCGGTACTTCCTCTTTGACTACTTAGAAATCAAAAGCAGCTTTTCACCTTGTGAGTCAGTCCCACAGATGTGACACAATCACCTCACGCAGGCGAAACAGAACAAGTCAGAATGTACCCTGTAACCCCGGCCTTGAGATGCAGTTTTCACAAATTTCTACACTGACGGGAAGATATCAGTAACAGCAAGGTCACAATAAGAATTAAATTTTGAAGAAAGAGCCACCATCCTTTGTAAGCTTAGCATCCTTTGAGGTAGTAGTAGTAGTATGAGGTAGTGCAGTGGGCTTGGCCAGGTCCTGCTCTCTGGTAGGTGTGGGGTTTGAGACCTGCTTGGGGTGTCTTGTAACGGACCGACCTCCTAGCCTGGGTGTGTCCCAGACTCTGGTTCAGCCCAACCCTGCTTGGGACAAGAGGTTCCGGATAGTGTGTCTGTGTGATTATTAGTAGTATTTTTGCAGTTGTTCCTATTGTTTGGCTGGTACTGTTATCCAAGGCTACTTGCGATATTAGACAAGCAATTTACATCATCTGTGAGAATTAAAACATTTTTTATTTTGCACTTGGGGGTGTGGTGGCACAGTGGGTTGGACCAGGTCCTGCTCTCCAGTAGATCTGGGGTTCAAGTCCTGCTTGGGGTGCCTTGTGATGAACTGGTGTCTCATCCTAGGTGTGTCCCCTCCCCCTCTGGCCTTATGCCCTGTGTTGCTGGGTAGGCTCTGATTCCCCATGACCCTGTATGGGACAAGTGGTTCAGAAAGTGTGTGTTTTGCACTCTCCTTCTCCAACTTTGCTCAGGAAATGGATTGGACTGGTTACATAATTAGAAAGACAAAAAAGAAACAAGATATTCTTCATGTACTTGATTAACGCTGCATATTTACATAACTCGGGTCACTGCAAACTCACAGAATCAACTTTAAAGTGGCATTCAAAGTTTATGTTTATTGTGCCCACAGACTTCCTAAATTGTTACAGAGTGTGTGATAAAATAAATGAATGTGTAAAAGGTCCTGTTTCCAAACATAAAAATGAGAAGTTATTCAAATTAGGTAACTGTAGATTGCTTGACAATAAACAACAAATTGTGTGCCTGCTCCCAGATGTGTCTCTTCAACCACATTGAGAGCAATTAGTTGAGATGTCAGACCTCTAGCTTCTTGGAGGCTTCCATCATTAACCACTTCACTCTTCAGTTCTGTACTTTCCATTTCCATGACCAGAGAGTCACGACGCTTTTCTCCAAAAGCAACTTCCAATGACCTATGTAGTGTTATCAACCCACACACCTTATTCATCAAGGTGACTTACACTGCTAGATACACTACTTACACTGGGTCACTCATCCATACACTGCCGTGAAAAAGTATTTGCCCCTTCCTGATTTTTTATTATTTTGCATATTTGCCACAGTTAAATGATTGCGATCATCAAACAAATTTTAATATTACACAAAGATAACCCGAGTAAATACAAAATGCAGTTTTTAAATGATGATTTCATTTATTAAGGGAAAAAAGCTGTTCAAACCTACCTGGCCCTATGTGGAAAAAGTAATTGCCCCTAAACCTAGTAACTAGTTGTGCCACCCTTGGCAGCAACAACTGCAATCAAGCATTTGCGATTACTGGCAATGAGTCTTTCACATCGCTGTGGAGGAATTTTGGCCCACTCTTCTTTGTAGAATTGCTTTAATTCAGCCACATTGGAGGGTTTTCGAGCACGAACGGCCTGTTTAAGGTCATGCCACAGCATCTCAATCGGATTTAAGTCCGGACTTTGACTAGGCCAATCCAAAACCTTAATTTTGTTTTTTTGAGCCATTCAGAGGTGGACTTGCTGGGGTGTTTCGGATCATTGTCCTGCTGCATAACCCAAGTGCACTTGAGGTCACGAACTGATGGCCGGACATTCTCCTTCAGGATTTTCTGGTAGAGCACAGAATTCACTCTTCCATCAATTATGGCAAGTTGTCCAGGTCCTGAAGCTGCAAAGCAGCCCCAGACCATCACACTACCACCATGTTTGACTGTTGGTATAATGTTCTTTTTATGAAATGCTATGTTAGTTTTACACCAGATGTAACAAGACACACGCACACAGTTTCTGAACCGCTTGTCCCATACAGGGTCGTGGGGAACCAGAGCCTACCCAGCAACACAGGGCGTAAGGCCAGAGGGGGAGGGGACACACCCAGGACAGGACGCCAGTCCGTCGCAAGGCACCCCAAGCGGGACTCGAACCCCAGACTCACTGGAGAGCAGGACCCAGTCCAACCCACTGCACCACCACGCCCCCCGTAACAGGGCACACACCTTCCAAGAAGTTCAACTTTTGTCTCATCAGTCCACAGAATATTTGCCCGAAAGTCTTGGGGATAATCAGGATGTTTTTTGTCAAATGTGAGACGAGCCTTTGTGTTCTTTTTGGTTAGCAGTGGCTTTTGCCTTGGAACTCTCCCATGGATGCCATTTTTGCCCAGTCTCTTTCTTATTGTTGAATCATGAATACTGACCTTAACTGAGGCAAGTGAGGCCTGTAGTTCTTTAGATGTTGTTCTGGGTTCTTTTATGAGCTCCTGGATGAGTCGTCGTTGCGCTCTTGGAGTAATTTTGGTAGGCCAGCCACTCCTGGAAAGGTTCACCACTGTTCCTAGTTTTCTCCATTTGTGGATAATGGCTCTCACGATGGTTCGCTGGAGGCTCAAAGCCTGAGAAATGGCTTTGTAACATTTTCCAGACTGATACATGTCAAGTACTTTGTTTCTCATCCGTTCTTGAATTTCTTTAGATCACGGCATGATGTGTTGCTTTTTGAGATGTGCTTCACTTTGTCAGACAGGTTCTGTTTAAGTGACTTCTTAAATCAACAGGTCTGGCAGTAATCAGGCCTGGGTGTGGCATGTGAAATTTAAATCAGCTTTCCAAAAAATCTGGTTAATCACAGTTCATTCATAATTTCACGGGGGGTAGGTTTGGACAGATTTTTTCCCTTAATAAATGAAATCATCATTTAAAAACTGCATTTTGTATTTACTCAGGTTAACTTTGTGTAATATTGAAATTTGTTTGATGATTTCAATCATTTAACTGTGACAAATATGAAAAAAAAAAAAAATCAGGGAAGGGGGCAAATACTTTTTCATGGCACTGTATATCAGTGGGGGGGCATGGTGGCACAGTGGGTTGGACCGGGTCCTGCTCTCTGGTGGGTCTGGGGTTCGAGTCCTGCTTGGGGTGCCCTGTGATGGACTGGCGTCCTGTCCTGGTTGTGTCCCCTCCCCCTCCGGCCTTATGCTCTGAGTTGCCGGGTTAGGCTCCGGTTCCCCGCGACCCCATATGGGACAAGCGGTTCTGAAAGTGTGTGTGTGTGTGTGTGTGTGTGTGTGTGTGTGTGTGTGTGTGTGTGTGTGTGTGTGTGTATATCAGTGTAACACACTCTCTCTGTCACTCACACACTATGGGTGAACCTGAACAGCACATCTTTGAACTGTAAGAGGAAACCAGAGCACCTAGATGAAAGCCACACAGACACAGGTAGAACATGCAAACTCCACACAGATTGAGCAGGGATTGAACACATGTCCCCTCACACCATCCAGGCTCTGTGAGACAACAGTGCTACTTGCTGTGTGAAACCCCTTCAGTGGATAAACTGCTCTCACCATTTTGATGCTTCTCACAATGGTTGTACCTTATTGAATTGTGCTTTTTTTGGGAAAAGCACATTAAACTGATGTTTTACAATTGTCACTGAAATAACTGTTATCTAGTCCTCAGCAAGTTCTCAGTGTAGATAAGTCTAACCTCATGAGACAAATAAAATAAACAAATTTTTACTTTGTCATTATATACACACACACATTTTTCAGAACCGCTTGTCCCATACAGGGTCATGGGGAACCGGAGCCTACCCGGCAACACAGGGCGTAAGGCTGGAGGGGGAGGGGACACACCCAGGATGGGATGCCAGTCCGCCGCAAGGCACTCCAAGCGGGACTCGAACCCCAGACCCACCAGAGAGCACCCCTGCGCCACTGCGCCCCCCGTTTGTCATTATATAATAAGCCCAAATTAAATCAACATGCAGAAGCCATGTGTGAAAAAGTACATTCATGCCATGATTCTGTATCTTATAGAACCCTGTTTGCAGCAATAACTCAAAGTAGCAATTAATTATATGATTGCATCAGTATGTTTCATGTCACTAGACCAATTGTGGCTCACATCTGCTTACAAAACTCAAGAAACTCATTGATATTTGAGGGCAGTTTTATGGATTGCTCCGTGCGTGCGTGCGTGAGTGTGCTTTCTTAAGGTGTTTCCCTAACATCTCGATGGGGTTTGGACTTTACCTTAGCTGTTTCAAACAAATGCTGACCCACTTCAAATCTGAATGACCCAGACCACAACATCCAGCATATTGGTTTTATATACAGATGGTAGCACTTCCTCTTGATCAATTTATTAACATTATCTCATTAGCAACACTTGCTACTAATTACTTACTTATTTCACGTGGGAACAGTAAAGAGTGCACTTACTTTTTCTCACATGGCTTCTGCATGTTGCCATATTTTTAACTGAACAGAAGTTCAGTTTATTTTTACAGAGTGTCTACCACGGAATGATGCAGAAAAAGGAAGGTAAACATAAGATAAACTATACTGTGTATGCATTATCTGTCAGGTTAAAGTAGAGTTACATTTATTTATTGTTAGGACCTGGTGAGGACCAAATGAGAGTCAGATGCAGCATATCCTAGTATAAAAACCATGTGAGAAGTGATACTTTTTCACATCACTGCAAACAGAAAGTCCACTTTCCATCTTTGTATTTGCTTTGAAAAGCAAGATGTTGTTCGAACAGATTTGTGGTTTGGATGCCAAGAGTATCATACACTGTAGTCAAAGCAGGAGAATTTCTGTCATCCTCTGTAATACTATTCAGTTGTTACTTCTAATAAAACATGCAAGGGCAAGTGTGCAAACAGTTTTTTCTATCCTTCTTGATATTTTAAGGGTTATAGAGAGACAGAAATAATTTGGTGGGAAAGACAAAATCCAGACTGTCATTAGACTCCCCTCTGGTCAGAGGTATTCTGGGAAACTGGAAATGCCTTTGCACTTAATATGCTCAGTCCGAAGTACTTCTGTCTTGTCCATTTTATGTAGTAAAATGCCTGCAGGTTAATGGGCTGTTTAAGTAACTTTAATTTCTTTAATATATACACTGCTATTGCATGGTGTTGCAACGAGTAGTGCTACTGCCTGACAGCAACCTTTAGGTGGTGTGATAGAATACGAGTTTGATCCTCATGCAGTCTGTGTGGAATTTGCATGTGTTCTCTGTCTCTGTGTGGATTTCCTCCCACAGCCCAAAGACATACAGTTCAAGTGAAATGATGATGCTAAATTGTTCTTAGTGTGTGAATTGGTGAGTGACTGTGTGTGTATGTGTATACTCTTCAATGGAGCCCTGTCCAGGTATACAACGTTTAGGCTTTGTGCCCACTGCTTCTGGGATAGGCCTTGGTTCACCACAACCCTGCTCAGAACAAGTGGTTACTGAAAGTGGATGGATGGATATACGCTGCTATTTCTTTTCTGTCCAGCAGACACAAAAATTGTACTTGCACCAGTGCAAAAGACGAACCACTATCTATCCTTAAGACCATACAAAATTTTTTACAGGGTGGAATGCTTGTCACAATGAAAAGTTCATTAGCACACACCTCCATATGTACTGTGAACAAATCTAAGGAAACAGTTACAGTCTTACACCACCTTACAAAAATAATGTTTTCATGAAAACACCTTAATTCTCATAAATTTAAAATGTAATAATGTACCATTTATTTCAATGGTAAAGTTTTCTGTGCATTCCTCTGCTCCAGTACTGACACACATTTATGCTAAAATGTCACAAATTCCATTAACATGGACATAATTATTTCAAAAGTACACATTAGCTGTCATAAGTAAGTAGTTTTTCTTCATTAATTACTTCTGAACTGCCATTTAGCTTTTTTCTAGCTATTTCAAACTGTACACTTAAAGCAACAGTGTGTCCTCTGTGTGATTCAATCCCCTCCAACAATCCAAAGACATATTTCAAGGTGTGTTGGTGACTCGTCGATACTGTGCGAATGTGTGTGTGTTTGTGTTACATTGCTTAGCTGCTGACGCTACACTTGAAACCGCAATCTGTGCCTCAGCACATAAACCTTATGGGACGTGTTACAATAAACTTCTGTTTACACAAAATTTCTCACCCACTTATTTTTATTAATTCCTTATCCCATAATCACTGGATGTCAGGCCAGGAGAAGTTACCTGCTCAATGGAACTCCAGTCCATCGCAGGGTAGGCACATATGCACACATTCACTCACACAATTACACACTACACGCACTTTGGAGATACCATTTCACCTGAAACACATGACATGACACAGAGATGGGAAGAACCCAGACTGAAGTGGATTTGAATCCAGACATGAACAGCTCAAACTACCTGCTGCACCTACATAAAACTAACAAACATATGTTACTAAAAATGTTTAAAGAATTTTATTGCATTTAGCTCTGAAAAAGAAATTGTGAAAAAAACACCAATGTTCACAGATCAAATATACATATAAATCTGGCCATCTCCCCCTGTTTTCATAGGTTTTTTCTGGGTGTTCTGGTTTCCTCCCACAGTCCAAAGATTTGTTTCGGGTATACTGGTGAATTTAAATTGCCCATGGTCAGTGTATATGTATGAGTCTGTTACATTGCTGTACTGAATAAATGTGTGAATGACTGCTCTAATGTATCTAGTACTGTAAGGTACCTTGGATAAAGATGTCAGCTGAATGGGGTACTTGTTAATATTCACTGTATGTCCCTTAGGAGAAAAGCATCTGCTAAATGGGTAAATGTAAATGTCTTGCACGTCTCAGATGCTGAGGAAACATCTTAAAGAATTACTTTTCTAAACATTTTAATTAGAATTTTCCCATTTAAAAAAATCACAAAGTATGCAAAAAACTGCAGATGGTTCAAAAAGTCAGTGGTATTTATTCCATCAATATAAGTAAAAACAGATATGCTCTGCAGCTGGGAAACATACTGAGCAGTGTGGTATTTTTTTTTTCTTGGAAATAGAGGTGGAATTTTTAAATGCAACACTCACCCCAAGAGAATGCTGGGAACGGTCAACCACCATAACAACAGGAATACATATCAGCCTCATTAGTTACAGCATGTAAAACAGACGCTGTGTCAGTTTATGTATGTCTCTTTGTGTATGTGTGAGAACACACAAGGGAAACACAGCAGTGAGGGGGAACTTCACGACTCAATGCCAGCAAGCCTTGAAAAGCATGACTTTTTTCCTAAGATATGAATTCAATATCCTTCAGTCGGGGGGTGCGGTGGCGCGGTGGCGCAGTGGGTTGGACCGGGTCCTGCTCTTCAGTGGGTCTGCGGTTCGAGTCCCGCTTGGGGTGCCTTGCGACGGCCTGGCGTCCCGTCCTGGGTGTGTCCCCTCCCCCTACGGCCTTACGCCCTGTGTTACCGGGTAGGCTCTGGTTCCCCGTGACCCCGTATGGGACAAGCGGTTCTGCAAATGTGTGTGTGTGTATCCTTCAGTCTTCATTGATCCAGCCAATGATAATTTCATTTAATTGCAGACATTAAACACTGAGCACATGAGCTTGACTAGAGAGCAGGATCCCAAAGTGGCCTCTTTCTGGCAGCAGGGCACCACTGTGTATCTTAATCCTTCAAGAAATTAGACACAAGATATATATCTTCCTAATGAACTTGTCCTCTGGTTCTCTATAGAGACTGCCTTTAGAGGCACAGTATACCATGCTGCAGTGTCCAGGAGTGGTTGGCACCCACTGTTACTTGGACCACAGAGGTTTTTTTTTCGTCATTTCTTTGGGTTGCAACATTTTTTGTTTTCCTCTCCTCAGTTACCAGTTGGATTCCTTACATACTCTCTGACTGTACTGAAGAATCATGTCTTCATCGAAGTCATTTTGATGTAATGCACTTTTTCTATTATTCTTGGAGAGCTATGTCACTTTGGAGAAAAGCATCTGCTGAATGAATAAATGTAAATGTAGATTTTTGAAAATCATCACCATCATCTCATTTTCTTTCATCACTTCAGTGTTTCTTGCATGTCATTGTTCACCACTCCGGAAAGGTCACCCTGCTGAAAAGAGCACTCTACAGAAATTCATTGAATTGCATTTAACTGAATTGATTCAAGAAGGTGTACACTAATTGCTGCTATAGAGCTACACGGTACTGTGTCAGTCTCATTCCACACTGGATTCCCTGTCCCTGTAGTGCCAACCAATCTGGTGTAATGTCCTGCTGGATATGAACAGTTGTTAAGGTTCCTGAGTGGTTTTGAAACTGCAGGAGAAGGGTTTTGTGGGCGTGTAATGTGTCTACGGGACTTTTCATGGGGGCATGAGGGAGCAATGCAGCCTTATTGAACACATACTTATACTTATAAGCCTTATTGAACACATACTTATACTTATACTTATCATGGGAAGCTTCTTAGAAAGACTGCAGCAGATTAAATTTGTGAACTAATGTACCCCACTGTGCATTTTACATTGCTTTAGAGAAAAGAATCAACCAAATGTAAAAGTGCAAATGTAGTTTTTTTAAAACTCAGATTGTCTGAAGAAAAATTGGTATTTTTTGCAGCCCTTCATAATCATGACTCTACAAGTTGTCTGAAAGAATAAAACAGGCAAAGATGGACACTGCCGTAGCATTCGTTGTATTGTAAACATGGTATAGGAAAAAAATATGGGAACAAGAAGACAAGTAATAGATCTGATAAAACTGTGTGGTCAGACTTGACAAAAAACTAAAATTTCCTCAAAATGTGTTTAGACAAAATATGAATATTCTAATAGGATTTCTACTTTTTTTTCACTGACAATTATAAGCAACAATACTATTAAAAAGAACAATATATCAGTCTTGTGATACAAGGTCAATAATAATAACAAGAAGAAGAAGAAGAAGAAGAAAAATGGTGTTAAATGTCCTTTTTAAGACTATTAACATTTGTACAATATGAGAACTGAATACGAAATGTTGGCCAATATTTTGATAATATTGAGATATTAGTGGAATTTTCCCTTCTTATTCTAATTTCTGTTGTTCTGTGTTCATGAGTGCTATTTTCTGACATGAAGGTATTGTGATTATTCCCAGGATCTGAGAATGTGTGGGGTGAGCAGATTAGAATTTGGTGATGCCAGTTAAAATCTCAAAATTCAATCTGACTGAGATTTTGCAGTACTTCTTCTCCTTCATAAGGGTGGCGAATGTAGAGCTGTGGCCGTTTTGCATGTGACTAACTTCACATGGATTTGCCATATGTGCCATCCAGATTGGTTGGCAGTTCCCACTCTATGTACCCGCAAAATCTCTCTGTAATGTTTCAGCAGTGTTACTGATCTTTTATAAAAGAGAAGCAAGCACTCGTTCTCATTTGCAATTCGCCCGGGTCAGTGTAATTGTCCCTTTTTTGCAAGGTCCTGTAATTGCCAATTGCTATGGAAACCTCAACCCGGTCTCTCTTCTGCCCACCTGCCTTGCCTTTGTATGTAGGACTGAATGTTCTGGAATGACATGTTGGCCTAACCAACTAGGTCACAAAAACAGGGCTTTGCCTAATCAAAGACAAATACTCCATGTGAGATAAAAGCAACTTTTATGCATCTCATGTTATTCTTCACAAACAAGAAGATGAACTGGATGTTATAATGTATTATGATTCAATGATGTATCATTTAAGCATCAACTTACCTTCCATCCATACAGTGGGAAAACATGACACATCAGCATTTTGGCAGAAACAAAAATAATATAAGCTATCAAATATCAGGTTGTGCTGGTATCTCACAGTAGTCGGGCAACTGGATGTGGGTTCAATCTGTGATCAGTCTGTGTGGCGTATCATGCTCTCCCCCGTTTGCTTGGGATTTCTGCAAGGTGATCCGAAATAGATTTGTGTCAGGTGAATTGGTGACTATAAACTGCTCATAGCATGTGTATATGAATGCGTGTGTGTTGCATTGTCTCTGGTGTATAGGTGAGTGATTCACTGTTGATAGTGAACTGTACTGTATTTCACACTGTATCTCAAGGAATACTGTACAATCATCATAATCATGTAAGTCACTTTGAAGAACTGATTATGTGAAAAAGACTTTTTAAATATTAATTGATGAATACATCTGATGGCCAGGCCTGTTCAGCTATGTCTTTAATTTTCTTTTATCAGAGACTCATAAATGTAGGTGTATGTCAAGTGACAATGCATTACAGCAGGATTTGCAGTTTGAACTCATATTTGGATAGTAAATTTACAGGAGGTTAATTTTTTATGTTAATTACATAGTGTGTTTGTTTAATTTCAGCTCTAGGGCAGTAGATGGGATGCTGTGTGGGAGAACGAGTACTGTGTGCCTTTGTGCCTGTGCCAGAGCCCCTGGGCAAGAAGGTTGTCATGGTACACTCACATGCATTTGCCTGGACACTATTTAGTGGCTTCAGAGTGATCCGGTGGGCTTGTGTGAAAATAATTACAGCACAGATGTATGCAGACTTCCTAGTGTGGCCTTGCAGGGAAGGTGGCCAGAGCCATCGGAAGTCATGTCTTCCAGATCTGTCTCTCTAAGAAAAATAAGGCACGCACACACACACACACACACACACACACACACACACACACACACACACACACACACACAATGTCTACAACCGCTTGTCCCAATAGGGGTCGCGGCGAGCTGGAGCCTTACCCGGCAACACAGGGAGGCAGGGAGGCCAGTCTTCCACAAGGCAACTCAAGCAGGGTTTGAACCCCAGACCCGCCATAAACAGTACAGTAAAAAAAAAAAATTTTCCCCACTCGCCCCCTTTTGCGGGCGGTCTTACTCTTTCAAGCTCGGGTCCTCTACCAGAGGCCTGGGAGCTTGAGGGTTCTGCGCAGTATCTTAGCTGTTCCTAGGATCGCGCTCTTCTGGACAGAGATCTCGGATGTTGTTCCCGGGATCTGCTGGAGCCACTCTCCCGGCTTAGGGGTCACAGCCCCAGGTGTTCCGATTACCACGGGGACCACTGTTGCCTTTACCTTCCACATCTTTTCTAGCTCCTCTCTCAGTCTTTGGTATTATATATATAATATTGGGGGTGTGGTGGCACAGCTGGCTTGGCTGAATCCTGCTCTCTGGTGGGTCTGGGGTTCGAGTCCTGATTAGGGTGCCTTGCGATGGACTGGTGTCCCGTCCTGAGTGTACCCCAAGGGACAAGCGGTTTCAGCCAGTGTATGTGTGTGTGTGTGTGTATATTATATTGTAGCATCCCCCCCATGGAGCTACTAGAAACAGGCTCAGGAGTCAGGGTAAAAGGAACAGAGTCTATATTAACAGCGTACATGTCTTTGCTGCGGTCTTAACAAAGATGCACTTGGACTTCTATGATTTTTCCCCTCAATATGCTTAACTGATCTGATAATTTGAATAAAGAAAATTTACCTCAGTGCTTAACATGGTTTTTTGTAACACAGTGTAACAAGGCAGTTCTAATTGTTCTTTAAGCTTGTGTCCAGCAGCTGCTGGATGTAAGTCTAAATCTTTAGCTGACAGTTGAAACAGTCGCCTCCTGGCAGCTCTACCAGCACTTTTTCCTGTCATTTTGATCACCCCGCTGGCATTTATACAAGCTCTGTTTACACTTCAGATTCCTATCCTGCACCAGCTTACATGCGAGTGGCAAAGGGCAAGTCTGTGAGCCCTCGTCCCTTGAGACAGTACTTTTTTGTAATTCCTGGGCTTCTGTGACATGCCTTTCTGTTGCAACAACATTAACAGGTTTCCCCTCAAGTGTAGAAATGTGTTCAAGCCCCTTGATAATTAGTACCATTAAAGAAAGCTGTCTGTCAAAACATTCAAGCAAGAGACAAACTGTTAAGGAAAATGACAAATATGGCAGCCATCACTTTGAAGGACTGCAGAACTCTGGGGTACATGTGCGTACAGTAAGTCCACAACATTAAGATCTCTCCATAACACTGGCCTATTTGGGAGGGTTCCAAGAAATAAGCAATCACTCGAGATTATCCACACAAACATCTGGAGTTGTCATAATTCATGAGAGGGACATAGCTAGGATACGGGAAAAGGTGTTGTGGTCAGATGAAACCAAGAGAGAGCTTTTTTTGCCAGATTCAAAGAGCTATGTATGGCACAAACCTTACACTGCACATGTCTCAAAAAAAAAATACCATCCCTACAGTGAAGTATGGTAATTGAAGCATAATGCTGTGAGGATACTTTCCATTTGCAGGTACTGGGAATCTTGTTGAGGTTGATGGCGCTAAATATAGGAAGAGAACCTATTCCAGTCAACTCAGAACTTGAGGTTTTACTTAAAAGCTTCTCCTAAAGAACTTTTCCTTTTTCTCTGACCATACGTGATTTCCAGGCCCTGCCACTTTAAAAACTCCACAATTTGCTCAATGCACCTCAGACTTCTGTCTCATGGTGCTTGTATGTTAAGCTCTCTGTTTACACATTATCGAAGAGATGGGTGCTATCCCTCGTATTCCTGAGTATTGTTACATAGAGTGGGGTAGATAAGGTGTTCTAGATCTTGAAGAGCCCTTTGTATACCTTGCTTGGTTTTTCTAAATTCTCTGCTTTGGCGCTGCCTTTGTTCAGTTTTCCCCTGGAAAGCATTCTTGTTTTTGTAAATGTTGTACACAATTGTAGTGGGTTCAAAATGGAATGGAAAAGAAGGGAAGAGATGGCATCCGAAAAAATTTTTTTTTTCTTTCTTTCGCATTGAGCTCAGTTGTTGCAGAACAGTTCGTAATTGACCAATGTGTGGATGCTGTTCAATAATAGATCCTGTAGAGGGTGCTGGCAGTGATATGGAACCTCTGGTTCTGGCAAAGGGTAAAAAGTTAAAGAAACAAAAGTCACCGCCAGAACTGGTTACATGCTAACTCACGTCTGGTCTCCTTATCACTTTTCAGTTCACTCCTACTCAAACACCTTTGCCTGAGAGTGGGGTAACACAATCAATGGGACATATGAACCAGTTGGCACAGTAAAGGAAATTGCATTTAGCTCTTGGTCCCTCTATCTGTGGTTTTGTGGGCCCTGTGTTGGTTGTAATACTTAATATACACAACAAACAGTGTTGATCACCCACTATGTGAACACCTTATTATGAGGACTTCACACTATTATGACCAAATGAAAATTATTTATTACCAATACATCTTCGATCAGTGGTTTTTATTATGCATTTGTATTTACAGGTGTGAAATATGTTTATGTGGTGTGACTTTAGGCCAATTCATGTTAAAAATAAATGCAGCTAAATTTGATTTATGATCTATATTCATTTCACCCCTTGCCTATGTAGGGTGAAATGAATACTGGCTGAAACTGCTTGTCCTGAGTGGGGTCACGGCAAACCAGAGCTAAACCCAGCAACACAGGGTGCAAGGCCGGGGGGGAGGAGACACTCCCAGGATGGGATGCCCGTCTGCCACAAGGCACCCCAAGCAGGACTCGAGCCCCAGACCCACCAAAGAACAGGCTCTGGCCAAACTCATCGTGCCACCACACCCCCTCTGTGAATAAACATTATCTAAAATTTTCAAGAACTCCTTTCACTCTTTGTCTTATCCAGTGAGAACTGTACTGAGCAGATACATAAAGCAGATCTTTGCTTCCTCCAACATCACGTCCTAATGGTACACACCTACTGAAATACATGACTTGGTTTTGCCTGCAAATGAATCTCTTTTTTTTAGATTTCCCCCCTATGGCGGATATTATTGTATAACTGAAAATAATGTTTATTTAGGGAGATCTGGAATATTTTTCATTTGAGCTTCTTAGGCTGCATGAAAATTTGTGGAATGCTGAATCTTGGTTTTTAAAAGACTTTACCAGTGTCCTGATTAGTGCAAAGGAGCCACACATCTAGGTGAACAAATTAAAGAAAAATAAAATAAATCCTAAAACTCCTTGTGACCTCTGGACAAGAGAATTCAAGTACAAAGCAGTGCAGATCATTGATCCTTAACTCCACTTGGAAACTGGCAACAGGCCTTTATCAGGCACATGAAACACACACTCTTTGAACTGCTGCCACTACAAAAAAACAGTAGTACCTACGAACACAAATGACTTTGGATTGTATTGTTGCTTCCTTTGACAGTAAGTCAAATGGTAAGACAGCTAAAGCAGTGCTGATGTCACATTTGTATATATTCATTTAGTTAATGTTATTCTCCAAAGCTATTTGCAGTGGTAAGTTGATTACAGTGGTTTACCCCTTTATACATTTGGGTAATTTTTATTGCAACAATTCATGGTAAATATCAAGCTCAAGGGTTCTACAGCAGGAGGTAGGATTCAAATCCAAATCCGAAGTCCTTCAAATCCAAAGTCAGCAGCTCTAACAACGATGTAACCTGCTGCCAATGTAGAAGGCCCAACCTCATCCTGAAACTAAAAAAGTAGAGCCTCCACTTCCTGAACAAGAATTTAGCCAATTACAAGATGACTAGTGTGTAAACAGGCCACATACAGAGATTTTATAGTTTGAGTTAGAACAGCTCTTTCATTTAGGCTCTTGGACTAGTGAGTGGGCTCTCCTGAATCAGTCTGTTTGTTTCTTCCAAGCATTTATGCCTCATCCCTACCCTCTGTTTTGCCTGTGGATTCAAACATTCTACAGTTTATTTTTCCTCTTGGAAAGCACTGCTTGGTGCTTCACACAGCCTAAAATGTGCGATTGGACATGGATTCAACCCTTGGTTGGAGTTCTGTGGAGTCCTCTCCATGTTTGTGTGGATATCCCATAGGTGGTCCCATTTCTTCCCACAGTCCAAAGATGTGTTCCAAGTGGATTACTGGCTCTAAATAGCCTGTACTGTGAGTGAGTGAGTGAATGAGTGTATTACATTGCTCTCTCACTCACTTTTCAAAGCTGCTTGTTCTTTTAAGGGTCACAGCAGTCCAGTGTCAATCACAGCATCTCTAGAAGCAAGGGCTACACTCTGGACAGGACACTAGTCCATCCTGCGCAATCTCCCACCCACCCACACAAGCTATGGACTATTTAGGCTGTCCAGTTCTCCTGAACTGCACATCTTTGGACTGTGAAAGGATACCAAAGTACCTGGAGGAAACCCACACAGACACATGGAGAACATGAAACTCCATACGGACTGAGCTGGATTCAAACCTATGGCCATTACACTGCTGTGCAGTATAAATGAGTGAATGACTGTAGGGAGTTGAGTGCAGTATATCTGTCACTAAGACTGGTAAGTCACCTTGGATGAATGTGGCTAAATACTAGTTAATAAAATTTGCACGTCACTTTGGAGAATAGCATCTGCTAAATGAATAAATGAAAGATAAAATGTAACCTCCACCTTGACATTAACAGTACATTCATGACTTTTCTTCTTTTCCAGAGCACAGCTCTTTGTTTGTCTAATTAATATATTTTGTAAGTCTTCTGCTTAAATTAAGTTTCAAAGTGACAAAGAACTGATATGGACCTTAGCGTTAAAGTGGCAGCCATCGTCCTCGCTCAGCATGTAGGTCAGTCAGGGTGGAGAGGGTCACTGCACCTGTCATATTCTCTGTCTCTGTGTACCCATCAATGCTCTATTCTCCAGCTGAGCCTCAGAGGGGGGAAATGTGGAAACAGGACATTTACGGATCGGCTGCTGTCCTTGACAGGGAGCAGGTGTCGCTGGCACATTTACAAGCAAACGGAGGTGGACAGCATAGGGGGGAGGGGCACCTGTTCTACTGAGAGCTGCAGTGTTATGTCATTATCCCAAAGGGAGCAATTTGTTTTTTTACTTACATTTCAGGAAACATTGGCATTTGATGCAGCCTTTAGGACATTTTGGTAACAAAGTTGCACACGAACAGACTCACAAAACACTCTGTCTACTGATATGTTCCAAAGACTAATTTTTATTCCTTGCCAAGTTCAGAGTCTACATGTCAGTCACAGGCACGCCAGTAGGATATTTGGGTCTCTTGTGCTTATGGCTGATGGAGCTTTAAATTTGGAAGCAATAAATTGGAGGGCTGTATCATGAAAGTGTTGATAAATCCCACACTTTGCCCCTTACTCAGAGACATCTATGCAAAGAAAACAATTTAACATTTCATAACAGCTCCAAACAATATGGACAACTTAATTTGGGGGAAAAAATATGGATGGCATCCATATGCCAGCCTATGCACAAAATCAAGAAAATATGTTCTCACCAGGATTGCAGTTACTGAAAATGACAGAAGGTTTGTGTTCAGTGCTTTTGACCATGGAGGGTACACTCAGTAGAACCTGTGTTTGTCTTTTAGTAATAATACTGTTGTCAGGAAAGACTCAGGTCTTTGACAATATTGATTCCTTCAAAAGAGGGTTAACCCAAAAAATACAGTAATAAGCACATTTCAGCTCTTTGAAAATAAGCCCATAAAAAATAAAACAGAAGTTAACAGGGGGTGAATTTTCTTCCCCACAAAGTTTTAGAGCTCCAGGTGCAGATTTAATTGTTTTATTGAACAAATAACAAAGAAATGTAAATGCATAGTGGTGAGCATCAAGTTACTCTGCTTTGGATCTGCAGATCAGCTGTCAGCACAGTCATCCTGATTAAAATCACGTTGCTCTTGTGTCAGAAACTGAGAATTTCTTTTATGTCTGTGGTTCCATGGTACTCCATTTAGTGTTACCACCTTTTAACCACATCCATCCTATCTTGCCCACAAGCCAAGCAGCTGCACCTGATGGTAATCAAGAAGGTAAGGGATAAAGGCAGTGCTGTCCCTGCACAGGGTTGTGGAATCTTGCAGCACCATCCCACTTGGCTTGTGAATTCAGTGCTTCTTCCCCTACACCCTGTTCCTCATTACTGTTTTCACCTGGCTTTCAACCTCTGCTAGTTTAGCCGTGTACTGAGTATTGTCTTACCCCTGAAACGACGTCTGAACCTCGGAAGACCGACGTCTGTCCCTGACCACTGATTTTGTCTGCTCCTGTTTTTTGACCTGGAATAAATGCACCTGCACTTGGTCCCAAAAAACCTACCTCCTGTCTCCGAGTCATGGCGCTGACACAGCCATCCTACAATCCTTTGACCCCTCTTTTAATCCACAAGACAAAATGTTACTATCCATGTTCTCACCAGTGGCCCTGTGTAATCATCCATCCATCCATCCATCCATCTTCCTCCGCTTTTATCCGGGGCCGGGTTGCGGGGGCAGCAGTCCGAGCAGAGTACTCCAGACCTCCCTCTCCCCGCACACCTCCTCCAGTTCCTCTGGGGGAACCCCAAGGCGTTCCCAGGCCAGCCGGGAGACATAGTCTCTCCAACGTGTCCTGGGTCTGCCCCGAGGCCTCCTCCCAGTGGGACAAGCCCGGAGCACCTCCCCAGGGAGGCGTCCAGGAGGCATCCGGAACAGATGCCCGAGCCACCTCAACTGGCTCCTCTCGATGCGGAGGAGCAGCGGCTCTACTCCGAGCTCCTCCCGGGTGACTGAGCTCCTCACCCTATCCCTAAGGGTGCGCCCAGCCACTCTGCGGAGGAAACTCATTTCTGCCGCTTGTATCCGCGATCTCATTCTTTCGGTCATGATCCAGAGTTCATGACCATAGGTGAGGGTAGGAACGTAGATCGACCGGTAAATTGAGAGCTTCGCCTTACGACTCAGCTCCCTCTTCACCACAACAGACCGGTACAATGACCGCATTACTGCAGACGCCGCACCGATCCGTCTGTCGACCTGCCGCTCCATTTTTCCCTCACTCGTGAACAAGACCCCAAGATACTTAAACTCCTCCACTTGAGGGAGCAACTCCCCCCTAACCCGGAGGGAGCAATCCACCTTTTTCCGACTGAGAACCATGGCCTCGGATTTGGAGGTGCTGATTCTCATCCCCGCCGCTTCGCACTCGGCTGCAAACCTCCCCAGTGCACGCTGCAAGTCTTGACTTGATGAAGCCAACAGGACCACATCGTCCGCAAAAAGCAGAGATGAGATCTCGCGGCCACCAAAACAGACACCCTCCGTTCCCTGACTGCGCCTAGAAATTCTGTCCATAAAAATAATGAACAGAATCGGTGACAAAGGGCAGCCCTGGCGGAGTCCAACATGCACCGGGAACAGGTCTGACTTACTGCCGGCAATGCGAACCAAGCTCCTGCTCCGGTCATACAGGGAACGAACAGCCCGTAGCAACGAGCCCCGAACCCCATAATCCCGAAGCACCCCCCACAGGATGCCACGAGGGACACGGTCGAATGCCTTCTCCAGGTCCACAAAACACATATGGACTGGTTGGGCAAACTCCCACGAACCCTCCAACACCCTAGTGAGGGTATAGAGCTGGTCCAGTGTTCCACGGCCAGGGCGAAAACCGCATTGCTCCTCCTGAATCCGAGGTTGGACTATCGGTCGGATTCTCCTTTCCAGTACCCTGGCATAGACTTTCCCAGGGAGGCTAAGGAGTGTGATCCCCCTGTAGTTGGAACACAATCTCCGGTCCCCCTTCTTAAAAAGAGGGACCACCACCCCGGTCTGCCAGTCCAGAGGCACCGTTCCCGAACTCCACGCGATGCTGCAGAGGCGTGTCAGCCAAGACAGCCCCACAACATCCAGAGACTTGAGAAACTCGGGGCGGATCTCATCCACCCCCGGAGCCTTGCCACCGAGGAGTTTTTTGACTACCTCAGCAACTTCAGCCAGGGTAATGGACGAGTCCCCCTCCGAGTCCCCAGCCTCAGCTTCCTCTATGGAAGGCGTGTCGGAGGGATTGAGGAGATCCTCAAAGTACTCCTTCCACCGCCCGAGAACATCCTCAGCTGAGGTCAGCAGCGCACCACTTCCACTGTAAACAGTGTTCGTGGAACACCGCTTCCCCCCTCTGAGTCGCCGGACGGTTTGCCAGAATCTCTTTGAGGCCGACCGAAAGTCTTCCTCCATGGCCTCACCGAACTCCTCCCAAGCCCGAGTTTTTGCCGCGGCGACTGCCAGAGCCGCGCTCCGTTTGGCCCGTCGGTACCTGTCAGCTGCTTCAGGAGTCCCATGAGCCAGCCAGGCCCGATAGAACTCCTTCTTCAGCTTGACGGCATCCCTTACTTCCGGTGTCCACCACCGTGTTCGGGGATTGCCGCCGCGACAGGCACCGGAGACCTTATGGCCGCAGCTCCGGACAGCCGCACCGACAATGGAGGAGCGGAACATAGTCCATTCAGACTCAATGTCCCCCACCTCCCTCGGGACCTGGTTGAAGCTCTGTCGGAGGTGGGAGTTGAAGACCTCTCTGACAGGGGCCTCCGCCAAACGTTCCCAACAGACCCTCACTATGCGTTTGGGCCTGCCAGGTCTGTCCAGCTTTTTCCCCCGCCATCGAATCCAACTCACCACCAGGTGGTGATCAGTTGACAGCTCAGCCCCTCTCTTCACCCGAGTGTCCAAGACATATGGCCGAAGGTCAGAAGAAACGACTACAAAGTCGATCATCGACCTCCGACCTAGGGTGTCCTGGTGCCAAGTGCACTGGTGGACACCCTTATGCATGAACATGGTGTTCGTTATGGATAAACCGCGACTAGCACAGAAATCCAATAACAACTCACCGCTCGGGTTCAGATCAGGGAGGCCGTTCCTCCCAATCACGCCCCTCCAGGTATCACTGTCGCTGCCCACGTGGGCGTTAAAGTCCCCCAGTAGAACGACAGAGTCCCCAGTGGGAGCGCTTTCCAGCACGCCCCCCAGGGACTCTAAAAAGGCCGGGTACTCTACACTGCCGCTAGGCGCATAAGCACAAACGACAGTGAGAGACCGTTCCCTGACCCGAAGGCGTAGGGAGATGACCCTCTCATTCACCGGGGTAGACTCCAACACATGGCGGCTGAACTGGGGGGCTATTAATAAGCCCACACCAGCCCGCCGCCTCTCACCTTGGGCAACGCCAGAATAGTGGAGAGTCCACCCTCGATCGAGTAGAGTGGTTCCAGAACCCAAGCTGTGAGTGGAAGTGAGCCCGACTATATCTAGACGGTATCTCTCAACTTCCCGCACCAGCTCAGGCTCCTTCCCCGCCAGTGAGGTGACATTCCAAGTCCCAAAAACCAGAGTTGGCGCCCGAGGTTCGGGTCGGCCGGGCACTCGGCCCCGACCACCGCCCAAATCACAACGCACCGGCCCCTTATGGTTTCTCCGGCAGGTGGTGAGCCCACCGAAGAGCGGCTCCACGTTGTGGCTTCGGGCTGAGCCCGGCCAGGCCCCGTGGGCATAGACCTGGCCACCAGGCGCTCGCATGCGAGCCCCCCCCCCAGGCCTGGCTCCAGGGTGGGGCCCCGGTGACCCCATACCGGGCGGGGTAAACGGACGCCTTGATTTTTTTGTCATAAGGGGTTTTTGAACCGCGCTTTGTCTCGTCTGTCATCCAGGACCTGTCTGCCATGGGAGACCCTACCAGGGGCATGTAGCCCCAGACAACATAGCTCCTGGACTCATTCAGGCACTCAAACCCCTCCACCACGATAAGGTGGCGGTTCACGGAGGAGCCTGTGTAATCATTCAAAAAAAAAAAAAAAATCACTGTTTGTGCATGATCTATTTATAAATAATTCTGTTCCGAAACATTGCTAATATCATCAAATTCAACATTTGAAACACACACATTTTCAGAACCGCTTGTCCCATATGGGGTCACGGGGAACCGGAGCCTACCCGGCAACACAGGGCGTAAGGCCGGAGGGGACACACCCAGGACAGGACGCCAGTCCATCGCAAGGCACCCCAAGCGGGACTCGAACCCCAGACCCACCAGAGAGCAGGACCGTGGTCTAACCCACTGCACCACCGCGCCCCCTCATACATTTGAAACATCACTATCATTATTCTCATTGTAATTTTTTTATGAGTTTTGGGGCTTCTGCTGCAGGAAACTGTTTTGCCATCTTATAGACAATAACACAAAACGGCAGAGAGGAAGTATGTGATTACATTTATATTTACATTTACATTTATTAATTTAGCAGATGCCTTTCTCCCAAGCTACGTAAATCTCAGAAAAATCTCAAAAAATACAAATGGTGCCTTACATCAACAGAAGGAGAAGCTTGGACACAGACACATAATTTTAAAGTACAGTTAATTTGTCACATTCCACCATGTGAACCAGTGTAAATCACACAAGTAAATGCATAAAGTTTTATCCATTATTCTACAATTTTTAGCACAAAATTATAAACATTTACAATATTCAATAAAAATAACATATCACAATATTATATGACTGTATCAGTCACCTGACCATGTGACAAAAATGATGTAACACCAACAAATGCACAAAACAGTTAGGGATAGACACCTAAATGCAAGTGGAAGCTTAGAAAAACAATATAGCAAAATTGGCAAAATATCACACACGTCGTGGTCTAGTATTGTGTGTCATTGCGTCACATGATCCTCGCTTTTGCTGCTCTGCCTTAAATGTTTGTAGCCTTTCACAAATAACTAGGCTTGTTTTAAGGAGCCCCTTTACTTTTAACTGGAATCAGTACATGTACAATGAAATGGATGCAAAAACAGCAGAGTATCCATGGAAACGTTGTTATGCGTGCCTCAGTGGAGAGCCTCCAGCTGTCCTTTCTGATTGCATGTGTGTTTCACGCCAAGCTCTACACAGGCTGGCATTCACGTGCACTTCTGAACACACAAGAATCCATGCACATTGCTGAGCAGTTATTTAGCACTCTGTGGTACTTGCTCACTGCTCACATGTAAAAGCAATCTTTTCCATTCTCTTCCATGCAGTTCTTGAGTCCTACAGTGGATAGTTTGGACATTTTGGACTCTCATCCTGCCAATCCACTTTAAAATGTAAAGAAACATTCAGTATTACATTTGAGTTGGATGTACACTGGCTCTCCATGTGCTCTGAGCTTTTTTTTTATTATGATCTCATTTTTACTGGGGTTATCTTTTTCTTCAAGGACAGTCGGGACTCAAAATGGCCTGAATAAACCAATCAGCTGTATCCAATCAGTCAAAAGCTGATGCTGATGTGTGCAAAAATTAATATGCATTGTTACCATAATAAAGAAAAATAAAAAAGATCAAACGTTGCAATGGAATGACCTGTTGGACAGTTTGCAAGCAAGCTCTGTTTGTCAAAGACCATTGGATCTGTTTGCTTCTTCACCTGGAATAAGTTGGGCAGCCTGGGCCTGATCTCCTAACATTTAAGCATCATCAGCTGCAGTTCTCAGAAAAATAATATCTTTTTTGTCTAATCCATTGCCTGTGGAAGATGTGAGGACTGCGGATGCAGTTTTCAGTCGGCTCTTTCTCTCGCTCCCTCTCACTGTGCTTCTCTCCTCCCCATCAGCCGCAGTGAAATGTTCAATTACAGCTGCAGAACTCGTCTGCATAATTGCCCCATTGCCCACTGCTCCTTTAGAGCTGTGCACAAAGGAGCAGATGTCATGCTTTTTGAATACGTTACAATTCACTTGTGGCAACTGAAAGAAATTCAGTGAGAACCCAGAGGGGAGATGGGAGAAGGAGACAGTGTGTCTTGATGTTTCACTGTGGGTCTTTTAGCAGCAAGATCATCTCCATTATTTAGTTGGAACTGAAAATGCCTCTTCCCCACCCCCTCTTTGTCAGCATATTGATCAGAGCCATCACGCCTAAAGGGTTCCAATTGGTTTCACCATGAAAAAGCAACACAATGTGTTGCCATGGAAACAAAAAATATTACAGGTGAGATAGGGGAGGAAAGCAAAAAACAGATAACTCTTATGAAACACAACCATCACTGATCATATGTATTAATATCGTGCCACTGAAGGTGAAGGTGACCTTTAAAACCTGAGAAAAACAAGAGGACGATAGTATTGCATTCCTATATTATATATAAACATTCCTGTGTACATTTCACGTTATTCAGTAAAACCCTGTCACAGCATAGATAACTGCTATGAGGTGTTTGGATAAAAATCAATAGATGACCTATTGACAGTGTTTTGTAATTTCAGGCCAGCAGGGTAACTTTTTCAGGAGACCATCATTATTTGGAATCTGCAATAAGACTTCTGAATTCACTCTCATCTCACAAGAAGAATCTTGTTGATACAAATCATAGATGAAAGACATCTGTTGTGCCTTTGAGGAAAGTGTATACTGTTTCAGTGAATACTGCGAATGTATTTACATTTATTCATTAGCAGATGCTTTCCTAGAGTATTTACTGAAAAAATGCATTAAATTCACTTATGGGTCCTTGACAGAAAATAAATCTTCGCACAGCTCCAGGGTTGTGTGTTGAAATGTTTTGTAGGGGATGCCTTGAGTTTGTCAATTTTTAGTCTGGGTTCTCTTTATTCCTTTAAAATTCTTAGGTAAATTGGTGCTCTCTTTTTTCTCTCCCTGTGTTACCCATGTCTGTGTGTCACAGTGCCCTAAGATGGACTGGTGGTGTGTTTTGAGGATTGTGCTACAACTTTTTCCTTGGGAAGGGTTCTGCATCATTGTATTCCTCACCTGGTAAGGTTTACCTGGTTTACAGAAAGGGTTTTACAGCAAGTTTTACTTGACTTACTGAGTATAAATAGTATAAATAATGAAGTAATCACTGCTATATAGTTGTTTTGTTGCAAACCTTATTTAACCATATGTGTAAAAACAAAAGTGCATCCATTTGGTATTTCACTGTATAGTATCTCAAAACAAAAGACTCAATGGACTATTGTAATCAACTTGGATTGTCATCAGCAATATTTGGCAGGAGTCAAAGCTGATTTCATTATTTCAATGGTGCAATTGGAAATGCAAATGCCCAGGATAAGCATGACCCTGAATACCAATGAGTTTCCAAGATGGTAATTTGCAGTGCCTTGAACTGGTGTCAAGGGTGTTAATTTGAAATGCCTTGAATCAGTCTTGGGACAAAAATCTGAAGAGCTATGAATGGGTGTGGGGGTGGTCATTTAGAAACCCTTGAGCAGTTATTGGGTGTGGTAATTTGCTTTTAGTGAATACTAGGGACAGTAATTTTCAAAGCGTGAAACAAGTGGTGGAACCAGAAATTTGAAGAGTCTCAAATAGGTGTCAGGGTCAGCACATTGCAGAGACTTGAATAGGTGTCAAGGGTAGGAATTTATTGAACATCAAAAGAATGTGGGGGCTGTAGAGCCTCAGATAGGTATTGAGGTTGATTATAGAGTCTTGAGTGGAGTGGAATGATGAGCTATAGGTCAATGATGAGGGATTAAATGCTTGAATCACAGCAGCGTGTCTGTGATGTCATTAATTAGCACATATGATGTCATGAATTGTTCTCATCTCTTCTTCTGAAATACATTCTTTCCCCAATAGGTACAGATATACGTATATGAACGGAAGTGATGTATCACTTTCTTGGGAGAAAACCCTGGAGATCTAACCTTTAAAGTATGGTCTTTGGAGGATTATTCACTTGTGAGCCCCAGTGAACATAATGAGCACCAATGCTTTTTGTTTTCATTTCCAGCAAGCAGAAGATAGTAGCTGAAAATATTGTGTTAAATTGGATCCATTGTAAGTTGTTTTGGCAACTTTGGCACTGCAACTTGTTAACCCTGACATTGGTTCAAAACTCTCCAATCAAACATTTCAGCCTCTCCAAATTACAGTCCCTATTAGGAGCTGAAGCAGCACAGTAAGTGGCATAAAGGTTGCAACTGATACTTTGCACTAGAAGGAGGCAGGTTCAAAGCCCTCCTCTTGTGCTAGTACCTTTGATCAAGATACTAACCATGAATTGCTACAGCTAAAATTCCCCTGCTGTTTAAACAGATAAGTCATTGTAAGTTGTTTAAGAGGAAAAAACATCAGCTAATTAAATAAATGTAAATGAATAAAGCACAAATCAGAAGCCATGATAAGGAGGCACACACAAAGGCTAGTGTTGTGTGTGTTGGCAGCAGCCAAGAATGCAAGCTAAATCATAGCTGAAAAAATCCTTGATAATACTGGGCTAAGGATACAGTTTAGATCACCTGGTGGACTGAGACTAACATTAACAGGTTGGTTGAATTAAGCCATGGTGGCATGGTGAGACTCATCGGGGTGATGTGGGTTTGGTGATGGGATTTGTTGGTCATTCCAATGTACAATATACATGATGTTTAATAAATTTTATTGAAATGTCCATAATCTTGTTAAACATTTTGTAAAAATTTTGTAAAAACACTTGTAAAAATTTTGTCAAATGTTTCTGTATTGTGTATTTGTCGTTTAATTAAATCAAAAATAATTTTATGTTTGACAAACATTTTGCCAAATATATGCAAATATCATAATTTCTTCCACTTTTGCTGTATCCCAATATAATGTTATGTTGAACTGAGAGTTGTATGCTTGAACACACGCACATTATCTGAAGCTGCTTGTCCCAAGAAGGGTAGCGGCAAACCGAAGCCTAACCCGGCAACACAGAGAATAAGGCTGGAGGGGGAGGGGACACACCCAGGACGGGACGCCAGTCCATCGCAAAGCGCGCCAAGCAGGACTTGAATCCCAGATCCACCAGAGAGCAGGACCCAGCCAAACCTGCTGAGCTACCACATCCCTCTCTGTATGCTTGAAATTAACTTTTAAAAATTTAGAAATTGATTTTTAACAATTTGATCTTCATTTTACTATTAACTATTAAAATCATTTAAAGTGGTTAATTTCACCAACCATTTTTTTTTCTAATTTATAGTTTGAAAATGCGGAAAATATTTCTTTAACAATACCATGTTAATACATTGGACTGTGTGGAGTGTCATCTGAGGCCTGTACATGTGCAGATGAACCGTACAAATATGTGAAAAACATAAAAAAACAATGAATTAACATATACATTTGGGGGTCTCCTGATTTTGAATAAATACATTGAAAAACTAGTTTGGACACAATGGAGCTAACTTTGCTTTACAAAATATACAGGGGGGTAACTTCACTTCAAAAGATTTTAATTCACTCAATAACTGTCCTTAATCACTTGTCCAACTGAGGGTCATAATGGTCTGAAGCCTGTCCCAGAGGTACAGGTTGCAAGGCATAGAGTCCATCACAAGTCAGACAAACATGTATACATTCACTCACAAACACATACAATCCACCTGAAACACATTTATTTGGACTTTTTGAAGAAACCCACACCAACACACAAGCATCACAAAAACTGAACTGAGTCCAAACCTATACCTGAACAGCTCAAATGCAATGCGATAGCAGCACTACTTACTTCACCACCATGAAACCCAAAATCTTTTCATCTCCAGAATCAGATGAATGCTGACCATATTGTTTGCTCTGAAAAAATTTATCTGTATATGTACTTCAAGTGGCAACTATACCAGGTACCAAATTAATTCACAAATTATTGGATTTTAAGGGTCTCTTTATAAGTAAACTCCTGTCTCTCAAGAGCAAGGACACAAGCTGACCACATCCAATACAAGCTTTATTGTCACATCATCATCAACATAACATGTAGAGAAGAGTGAAAAATCTTGAGTGCAGCTCCAGAAAGTGCAGTATTAAGAGTATGTCATAAGAAGAATAAATAAATAAAATAAAAAATAAACAAAAAATAAATAAATAATTTAAAAAATTGAGAAATAAAAAACAAACTATCTGTATGTACAGAGAATACAGGGAAATAAAACAGCGGATTTGAATTTTAGTCTTAGCCCTGCGTATTTAACATCCACTCAGATCCACTCAGATCAGGTACGTTTATTTATGCCATTAATCATCCTGGTGCACTTTCCATGGCAAACCTGGTGTATGTAGTCCAGTGAAATCAGTGTTTCTCTTTAAAAACCAAAGGCTTCTTTTCAGACAGTTCTGTGTGACTACTATCACTATTTATTTGTCTTGGAATGATGATACTCTTCCCTCATTTAACAGGGTTAATTTGTTCCATGAAATCACCCCATGAGTTAAAGTGGAAAAAATTAATTGGTTCCTGAATGAAAAATTTGCAGACATGGTTAGCGTAGCAAAACATAGTACTAATGTAAAAGTATGGTTATGTACAGACAAAAAAACTTCCCAAGTACTGAAGTTACTTTAATTCAAATGAAGCTTTTAATTTCATAAACCACTGGTAATGTTAAAAGCTACACTATATCAGATTTGCTGTGCAAGTAAAGTTTGATATTGCCAAATACACCAAACAAATAAATTGTACTTTTGCTGAGATGTACGTCGCTTTGTACAAAAGTGTCTAAGTGAATAAATGTAAATGTAAATGTAAATACAAAACAAAGACCACAGTCACCTAGGTATAATATTAATATTATTTATGATTTACATATACATTTTAAGGGGGTGCAGTGGCTCAGTAGGTTGGACCAGGTCCTCCTCTCTAGGGGTTTGGGGTTCAAGTCCCACTTGAGGTGCCTTGCAATGGACTGGTGTCCCATCCTGGGTGTTTCCTCTCCCCTTCCAGCCTTATGCCCTGTGTTGCCAGGTTAGGCTCCAGCTCCTGTATAGGACAAGTGGTTGATACGGTGTGAGTGAGTGATAGATACACATTTTTTATTTAGCTGACATTTTTCTCCAGCACAATTTCTAATGTTAATAATTTATACAGCATTTACATCGTCTATGCCCTTTGTTCATACACACACACACACTTTCTGAACCGCTTATCCCATACAGGGTCACGGGGAACCGGAGCCTACCCGGCAACACAGGGTGTAAGGCCAGAGGGGGAGGGGACACACCCAGGACGGGACGCCAGTCCGCCGCAAGGCACCCCAAGCGGGACTCGAACCCCAGACCCACTGGAGAGTAGGACTGTGGTCCAACCCACTGCGCCACCGCACCCCCTCCCTTTTGTTCATAATGACTGACAATGTTACTTCCATGTACTTAGCTTCAATAGAAGGTATATTTAGTGTTTTGCAAAAGTATTCAAACTCCTTGAAAGTTATCAAAATTGCCTGGATTACAATAAATACATATTTTTATTTTGAACTCATAAGCTCTAACACAAAATTGTCAGGGCTATGAATAAGTTACAGAATGTATTTGCAGATATTTTAAAGAAAAAGAAAAAGTGAAATATGGTGCTTGGATAAGCATTTACACCCCACACTTTAATATTCATGCACACTGAGACAAAGCTCCATTTACAGACAAAGAGGACAGCACATACGTGACATGTTGGTGGGTGTGCAGCTAGCACTAATATTTTAGCAAATATTTATATTTTGGAAATATACAATTCAGCTTTTAATTTTACAAAATGTATTCACACTACAAAAGAAACATGAAACATTAAATTACAACAAATGACAAATTCACAGGATCAGTACTTCAACATTTGTTTTGACATTGTTATTGGTGAGAATACCCTTCCTGGATCGGGGCCCTGTCATGGTGGAAGGGCTTCCGTGATCTAGGGATCTCCAGAGCTATATCATCGAGAGCAGTATGGTCCTGATAGGGTCTCCCATGGCGACCAGGTCTGGAGTGAAGATCCAGACTAACACAATCTGAAAAACCCCTATGGCAAATTGGAACAAGAGAACATTTACCCTGCCTGGAATAGGGTCACTGGGGCCCATCCCTCAAGCCAGGCCTGGGGGAGTTCCTTGGCGAGCGCCTGGTGGTTGGGCAGCCCACATAACACGGCTGGGCTCAGCCCAAAAAGGCAACGTGGGGGAGCAAGGTCCATCATGGTGGTCTCGTGCGATCTTGTGGTCTCGTGCCGGGGAAAAATGATGGACAGACCCGGTAGACCCTAGCGTATAGTGAGGGTGTGCTGGAAAAGACTGTCAGAGGACCCTGTCTGGAATGATTTTAACTCACACCTCCAGGAGAGCTTCTCCCATGTCCTGGAGGAGGTAGGGGACATGTAGTCTGAATGGATCCTGTTCAAAACCTCCATTATGGAAGCAGCCAGGCGCAGCGGTGGCCAAAAGCTTACTGGTGCCAGTCACAGCAGCAACCCAAGAACCCGCCGGTGAACACCGGTGGTGAGGGAAGCCGTCAAGCTGAAGAAGGAGGTCTTTAGGGCTTGGTTGGCTCTGGGGACTCCTAACTCAGCAGACAGATACCGGCAGGCAAAAAAGGCAGCAGCGGCTGCGGATGCAGAAGCAAAATCCAGAGCATGGGAGGTTAGCCTCAAAGAGTTTCTGGATAACCATCCGGCGGCTCAGGAGGGATCAGAGGAGCTTCGCTCAAGCTGTGCTCAGCAAAAGTGGAGAAACTCTCACCTCAAATAAGGACATTGTCGGGAGGTGGAAGGAGCACTTTGAGAAACTCTTAAACCTGAGAGACATGCCTTCTTTACAGGAGTCAGGGTCAGTCCATTTCCCTGGTGAAAGTCACTGAGGTAGTTGGAAAACCACCGGGAGTGGATGAGATTTGCCCGGAACTGCTTACGGCTCTGGATATTGTAAGACTGGACCTCGGGGCAGTGCCTTTGGATTGGCAAACTGGGGTGGTGGTCCCTATCTTAAAGAAAATGGACCGGAGAGTGTGTGTCAACAATCAGGGTATCACACTTCTCAGACTCCCTGGGAAGTTTATGACAGGGTGCTGGAAAGGAGGCTCTGGCTAATAGTTGAACCTCAGATTGAAGAGGAACAATGGGGATTCTGCCCTGGCCATGGAACAGTGGACCAGCTTTTTACCCTCTCACAGATAATTGAGGGGGCATGGGAGTTCACTATTCCAGTCCACATGTGTTTTGTGGACTTGGAGAAGGCCTATGACCGTGTTCCCCAAGAAATTCTGTGGGAGGTGCTTCAAGAGTATGGGGTGCCAGGGCCACTACTGCCGGCCATTCGGTCTCTGTACACACAGAGCGAGAGCTGCGTCCGCATACTAGTCATTAAGTCAAGCCCGTTTAATGCAGGTGTTGGACTTTGCCAATGTTGTGGAGTCAGAAGGTGATGTCTCTGCTTTTTTGTGGATGATGTTATCCTTTTGGCACCATCACATGGATGCCTCCAACACACACTGGAATGGTTTGCAGCTGAGTATGAAGCGTTTGGTATGAGGATCAGCACCTCCAAGTCGGAGTCCACGGTTCTCTCACGGAAAAGGATGGCATGCCCCCTCTAGGTAAGCGGAGAGAATTTGCCCCAGGTGGAGGAGTTTCAGTATCCTGGGGTCTTGTTCACGAGTGAGGGGAGAAGGGAGCGTGAGATCAGCTGCAGACTGGAAGCAGCAGCAGCAGTAATGCGGTCGCTGTACTGGACAATAGTGGTGAAGGGGGAGCTGAGCCATAAAGCAAAGCTTTCTATTTACCAGTCAGTCTATGTTCCCACCCTCACCTATGGTCATGAACTCTGGGTAATGACCAAAAGAATAAGGGCGCGGATACAAGCAGCTGAAATCAGTTTTCTCGACAGGGTGCTGGGGCTCACTCTCTGTGACTGAGTGAGGAGTTCGGACATCAACTCCTTGCTCTCCTCTGGCTGTTTCCCAGCTGCCTTCAAAACTACTTTCATTTCACCTCTGAAACGCTCCCTGGATCCCAACTCGGTTCAAAACTACAAACTAGTCTCCCTCCTCTTCTTCCTGTCTAAAACTCTAGAGCAGACAGCCTGTGATCAAATATCTGAATTCCTCACCCGGAACCATTTCCTTGATGGATATTAGTCTGGTTTCAAAGTTGGTCACTCTATGAAGATGGCACTTCTGGCAGTGTCTGATGCTTTCCAGTCAGCTAGAGCCACCTCCCTCTCCTTGGTCCTCATCCTCCTTGATCTGTCTTCAGCATTCGACACTGTCAACCACTGGATTCTACTCTCCTCTCTTAGTCAGCTTGGGATCAAAGGAGCAGCACTATGATAGTTTGAGTCCCACCTCTCTGACAGATCCTATCAAGTGGTCTGGCAGAGCTCCCGTTCTTCTCTTCTGCCTCTCTCAACCGGTGTCTCACAGGGCTCGGTACTGGGTCCACTTCTCTTCTCGATGTACATCTCCTCCCTTGGCCTGGTCATAGTACCACTGCTGTGCTGATGATATCCAGCTTTTCCTTTCCTTTCCACCTGGAGCATCAGACATTTCTGCATGCATTGCTGCTTGCCTGTCAGACATCTCTTCTTGGATGTCTGATTATCACCTCCAACTCAAACTTTCCAAAACAGAGATTCTTCACCTCCCAGCTGGCCTGTCCTCCTGTCACAATCTATCAATCACACTGGACAACTCACTCATTTTGCCTACCTCCTCAACTAAGAGTCTGGGAGTGACGGTTGACTCAAGTCATTCTTTCTCGCAGCACATCAAAGCCACAACCTGGACCTGCAGATACATCCTGCATAATATCTGCAGGATCCGTCCTTACCTCACAACTGACTCTGCCCAACTACTTGTCTAAGCCATGGTGACATCCCGTCTGGACTACTGCAACTCTCTCTAAGTGTTGCCTTCCCTCTACTGCCATCCAGCCTCTGCAGCTGATACAGTATGCTGCTGGACGAGTTGTGTTTGACTTGTCAAAGTGTTCCCATGTATCTCCCCTACTCATTTCTCTGCACTGTCTTCCTATAGCTGCCTGGATCAAATTCGAGACCCTGGTTATTGCCTACAAATGCATCGATAGAACTGCTCCTAGCTATTTACAAGATTTGATAAACAGCTACACCCCAACTAGACTGCTTCGCTCGTCTACTTCTGCCCGCTTGGTGGTCCTGCACATGAAAGGTAAAGCGCAGAGGTTCTCAGTTCTGGTTCCGTTAAGGTGGAATAACCACCTCCTCTCACTCAGAACTGCAGAAACTCTGTTTGGATTCAAGAATCTCTCCAGCTCATGTACTGTGTAAATTTTCATGCACCATAACTTTGCGATCATACCCAGATGAGCCTTTACACAGCCGCTACTCTTGTTTTGTATGTAAATGTTTGTGTACCTTATAAATTTTTTTTTTTTTTAAATTGTACGAAGGTTATCAGGATTCATCTATCCTGCATTTTATGCACCTACTCGAGTGATGAACCTCAGCGCATCAAGTGGAAAGTAACAAACTAGGTTTACTTAAGAATCACATGTCTGCAACTATGTCTCTTTCTCCTCATGTAATTCACAAATTTGTATTTTCGCTGAGATGTATGTTGCTTTGGAGAAAAGCGTCTGCTAAATGAATAAATATAAATGTAAATGTAAGAAGGGTCTGAAAACTCACCTTTTCTGGATTCACTTCGTCCATGATCTCTCAAGATAATGTAAATGTTCATGCACTGTGACTTTATGGTCATTCCCAGAAAAGCCTTTGCACAGCCACTACTCCTGTATTATATATAAATGTTTGTGTACGTTTAAAAAAAAAAATGTAGGAAGGTGATCAGGATTAGTCTATCCTGAGTTTAGTGCACCTACTCATTTGATGAACATCGGTGCATGAAGCGGAAAGAAACAAATTAGGTTTACTTAAGAATCACATCTGCAACTATGTCTCTCTTTCTCCTAATACACACACATTGTCAGAAACCGCTTGTCCCAAGCAGGGTCACGGCAGTTGGGGCCTAAACCGGCAACACAGGCGTAAGGCTGGAGGGGGAGATGACACACCCAGGACGGGGTGCCAGTCCACCACAGGGCCCATCCATTCAGTGTTCAGTGTTGAAGAGGGGAATTCTGGGGAGTCCCGGGGGTAGGCCCTTAACCGTGGAGCATAGCTGGGGGGCTGGGAGTGACCCAGGGGGATTCTCTAGTGTTCTGCAGCTTTTTGTACTGTCTGAAGCATCTTTGTTAAGACTGCTAGAAAAAAGACATGTACATGTTTAATAAAGAGCATGTTCCTTTTATCCTGAACTAGTTTCTAGTAGCTCCATGGGGGGATGCAACAATTGTTTAAGGCAGTAATTAACACATACAACTTGAAATGACCCAAATACACTTAAAATTCTGGGAAGGTTAAATGTCTATAAAATATGTTAAAACACAATGTGGAAAATCACTGAGCTATTGATGTGTTTTCACACACCTACTTGTAACACACTGCTTGTAACTACTTGCTTTCACACACCTACTTGTACTTGTTGAAATGTCTAGTGCTGTTTGCACAAGTCTTGCACTTTATGTAGTCTGTGTAGGTAACTCTGTGTTGTTTTATGTAGCACCATGGTCCTGGAGGAACGTTGTTTCATTTCCACTGTGTACTGTACCAGCTGTATACAATCAAAATGACAATAAAGCCTCTTTTGTCTCTCGTCTTGTCTCTAACCCTAACCCAAACAGATATGGCTGTATGGTCCTTGAAGGCCATGGGATTTAATGAAGAATCCTCGAAATAGGGGGAGCCAGATAATCTCAGAACATCTAATTGGTTTCAGATGCATTGAATGTGATTTCTCGAGACTACTGGGAAGGGACGACATGCTGGCACCTCAGAGTTCTGCTTGTTCCACAAAAATTTAACATCATGTGCACAGTCAGATATTTGTTTCTGTCCTCTTTAATATAACAATACAGTACTACTAAGAATAATACAATGTAATGATGAAAGAAAATAATAATATGATGAAAATAATAGTATAAATATAACTATAGTATTTATAATAGAGAGACATAGGAAGATATACACACACACACACACACATTTTCAGAACCGCTTGGCCCTTACGGGGTCACGGGGAACCGGAGCCTACCCGGCAACACAGGGCGTAAGGCCGGAGGGGGAAGGGGACACACCCAGGACAGGACGCCAGTCCGCCGCAAGGCACCCCAAGCGGGACTTGAACCCCAGACCCACCGGAGAGCAGGACTGCGGTCCAACCCACTGCGCCACCGCACCCCCTAGGAAGATATACAGAAAATAATAAATGTTACTACTGTGGTGATGAACAGAGAAGATGGAGGAGGCTGGACCCAAGTGCAGGATCGTTTATTTAGAATCAATGGACTAGACGTGTTCTTGTGGTCAGGGACGGGCGAATGGTCACTCAATCGATCAGCGAACTGAAGAGAGGTGGGGATTCAAAATCATGCTCGAGGGACAAGGCAGGTGGTTGTTATCAGAGAGACATGGAATGGGACTGGGGAATGATGAAGGACAGGACTTGGAAGAGCAAAGCAAGGGAGGTTTAAGAACGCAGAGAGAGAGAGAGAGAGAGAGAGAGAGAGAGAGAGAGAGAGAGTGTGCAAAACATTAAAGAAACTTTAATGTTCGTTCTTCCAGTGTTCGTTGGTGTTTCACTTTTTGCTTTATTATTTCCACTTTAGTTTCAGTCTTGATCGTTTCCCATTACTTGGATGCATCACCATCACTTGCATCACATTAATACTTTAGTGCCATGGTTAGGAGGGTAAAAACAAAAAAATTCTTTGTTCTTTGTTCTCACTCATCCTGCCCACGAGCCGACAAACCGCTGTAGACGTGCAATGTTTTGATGCGGGTCGCAAAGTAGTGCCTGTTTGTTCTTACAAACCATTATATGTAACGAATTTTGAATATAATAGGCTTAATTATAAAGTTTTCATATGATTGTTACTTGTGTGTGTCAAAAAATTAACTTCCTGTCAGAAAGGGGATGGTTCATAACTATGGATTGTATGTAAGTCGGATGTTCATAACTCGGGGACTGCCTGTAGTTTAAGTAACACTTGCATGTAGAACCACAAATAGAGAAGAAGTGAAATGTTGTGGTCAATACAATTATGTCTGAGCAATTTCAATTATCATTACAGTGACAGTATGCTAAATAGGATGCAATGCCCAAAGACTGAGAATGCCTAGTTTTCTATGAACATCATACTGGCAGCAGGCCTAACAACACACAATAATAAGCTTCATATGTAACATCATATACCTTTGCTTTGCAACTGCACAGGTGAAGTTTGTGTAAAATGATTGCACAGGCAGCAGATTTATGGCAGGTATCTGCCTGTTTAGGGGAAACTGCAGATCTTTATGGTAACTATGCCAAAAATTATACCAGAAGAGACTGTCTTTGGTGAAGGCAGAGGACAGTGTTGTTCCATGGTGACTTACATGGACCACCAAGGTTTTCTGTGGGCTTCTAACTGGTCAAACAGCACTATACAGGCATTGAAATTTATAAAAACCAATAGGAGAATATTGTTTTAGATCTGAGCTTTCTGTCAGGCTATGCATGAACTCTCAGCTTCATCTGAGCACTCTACTGATGCTTGGCTGTCAAGCTCACTGCAGTAATTTTCACTTCAGCTGAATCAGAATCTACCTTGGGCCAAATCAAATCCATTCATAGTAAATGTGTCACAACCGTTTTTATTCAGTATCGGGAAGTTCATGTGGGAATAGAGGCTGTCCTCTGAAAATTGAAAGGAAATACAAATATATAGTTTGCTCTGTTTATTAAAATATTGGAAATTTTAAGCAACATTTCACATTAATTTATACAGTCATTAACATGAAGCAGAGCATGGAGATCTTTGAGTGGCAATGAAATCTATTCCACACAACAGAAATTTCATATTGGTTCACTTACTTTTAGATTTCATAACTATGGAATATGTTTGACCTCATTGTAATGTTAATGAATTCCCTCTTAAATCCTTTTAAGGGTGTTCAGGGGACAATGTGATGGGAACTTGTCACTCTTCCTTGTGCTCCCCCATGAAGAACTCGCATCACTATGGACAACATGATAGTGCCTTCTTCCCACATCTGCAAGAACCTCAATATCATTTGTGAAGAGAACCTTCTGCTTGTCCACCACAGCTTCTGTCACCAGATCTGGCAGATTTTGGAGATCTCCCCCTGCTTCACAACAATGACCACCCATTTGCTGCTCCAGGCTTTGATAATCTCTCTTTAGGACTACATTAACTCCCTTATGATTGAACTACCAGCACAGGGCATAAAATCTTTTCAGATTTTTGAGGTAACCAATAAATGACACATCTTCATATGATTCTCAATATTTTGGCAGCCAACCTCTCCTGGTCTCTCGTTTACTGTTGCCAGCTGAAGGCCTGGATTAAGTTCTTAGCACTGTCTTTCTGGGGTGCCTTGTGGCACAACTTTACCCTACATGCATCAAATTCACCTTCCAAAACATTAAATGTATATGTAAATCTAATGTGAACAGTGTTGGCACAATTAAGCTTCATATGTCTTGGCTGTTTTGACCCTGCCGAACAATCACCAGACTCAGTGACTCAGTTTTGGTGGATGCCTCTGATGTTATATTAATATTGAACAACTAGCAACAGATATATAGATGAAACACATCCTTTAGCTTTCTTCAAACAAACTCATTTGTATTTAGAAAAAAGAGCAAAACATGATGACTGATCATACAATTTTTACACCACTGAAGTCTATTGGTTTGATGCTAATTATTTCAGGTTTTAGAAACTTGGTTTTGATAGAAGTGGTTGTCAATTGTCAGTATTGTGTACAGTTTTAGGAGAGATGGGGTTAGATAGTTAGATAGATAATTCAGTTCAATCAAATAGAAATTACTGGTGTAAAAAGTGAGCACCCACCTGGAAGTGGACTGTTGACACCCTTGGCAGAAATAACTACAAACGGTCCCCAATTTACGATGATGTTACATTCTGATAAACCCATCGTAAGTCGAAAATGCATTTAGTACACCTAATCAACCAGACATCATCGCTTCTCATCCTTTAAGATGGTTGAGATCGCCAATTGCAAAAGTCCAAGTTCAGGTGCAATGGCTGTTATGACCTTGCCGCCTTCATGCTGGGCAATTATCTTGAGTTTCTCCTCAACAGTAATTGCCTTCCTCTTCATCTTCTCACCAGTAACAGGAGACACTGTTGGGTGTATTGTAGACATGATGGATGCAAAAAAACACAACATAGATATAGGGGTGGGGGGTATCTAAAAAAAAAAGCTGGCAACACAGAACATTGTAGAGTATCGGTTGTATACACTAGTGACCGTGTGGCAGACTGGGAGATGCGGGTTACTGAACAGGTGCCCAGCATCACAAGAGAGTATTGCAACGCATATCACTTGCTTGGGAAAAATTCAAAATTCGTAGTACGGTTTCTACTGAATGCCTATCGCTATTGCATCATTGTAAAGTCGAAAAATTTTAAGTCGGACCATCGGAACTCGGGAACCATTTGTACGTGTACTGTAAGTGGTTGAAGTAACAGCTAATTCCAGGTGTTATTTCTTGTATAAGGTCACTGTAACACTATAACACTTCAACATACTGACACCATTAAAATCAGGATCAGACTTCCATACATTATTATACTGAAAATGATAACTTTCTGGAGGGAAGGGGTAATATTGTTTAAGCATAATTTTATATGAAACTGATTCAGACAGAGAATTTCATGTGGTGTTCATATTACTTCATCCACCCCTATGTATCCATAAATCTTCCAGGATGTTAACTGTATATTTGTGGCATAGATGCACTGTGATGAATTACAGTAACAGTTCTTGTCTATGAGTGTCTCCAGATATGTATAAATGATAAATGATAATAAATTGTATTTACTGCATGAGATACTAGTGTAAACAGACATGACTGAAAAAGACAGGTGGTCTAAAGTACAGGACGGTCCAGTGATTTAAAAGGTTAGAGGCATGATTCACATTGAGAATCACAGCATTACAATTTTCTCACCCATTGTACTATAACGGAGGAAATAAAAGGGATTTGGCATCCAACTCTGCCAGGCTCAACTGGCTCTCACTGGCCAGGTGCAGCTCACCAGGTATTCTATTGTATTTTATTGTCAGAAGTCCCACAACATTAACACCATGAATATTTCACTTTCCAAAGATGCTGAAAGTGCAAGAAGGCAGTTTTTTGCTGTCTCCATTTACATTTATGCCTTTTATGCATTTGGCAGTTGCTTTTCTCCAGCTTCCAAGTAAACAAAAAGGTGTTTTTCAAAAAGACAAGAAAAATTTGCACAGACTGAAGTGTAGTTTAATACCCCCATTTTGACAGTGCACAAATTCCAATAACCAGCTACAGCTGCATTTGAATGTGAAAATAGATATATACAAGCAAAAGTGGTGAAGGACTAACATACAAACGTGTTATTCGCTCAGGAGGGAAACAGATCTGAAAGAGTTGTGTTTTGAAACCATTCTTAACTGTGGGGAGAGATTCCGTAGCTTTGAGGGACTGAGGAAGTTCATTCTACCACATCAGGGTCAAAACTGAGAGTTGATGGCTTTAGTAAGCTCCTCGGCAGAGGTGTCTGATGAGGTGTTGGAATGGATCAGGTTCTGGGGCCATCAGGGTGACATAAGTGGGATGAAGTGAAGTAATCCCAGTGAGATATCAGCATGGACCAGGAGGTGAATACAATGGGGCCTGACAGCCTCTAGTGTAGTGGTTAAAACAACTGCCTTTGAACCCAAAGGCTACAGGTTAGAGCCTCACCTCTAGCTGTAGTACCCTTAAGCAAGGTACTTTCTTGCAATTGCTCCAGTAAAAAAAACCCAGCTGTATAAATGGGTAAATAATTGTAACTGTAACATTATAAGTTGCTTTGGACAAAAGTGTCAGCTAAATGAATAAATATATGTGTGTGGAAGACTGGGTTTATGGTAGTGATATGTTGGCAGATGCAAAAACTAAGGTCAGTTATTTTTCGAAGTATTTTGACTACAAGTGAGCATGAGATAGAGCTCTCAATAGATTAGCAGGGGGGTAGATGATTTCAGTCTTGGACAAGCTGAGTTGCAGATGGTGATCAGACATCCAGCTAATCATGCCAGGGAGACATTGAAATTTATGTAATACAGGGGCAGCTGGTAGAATAGAGGTTAGAGCTGCTGCCTTTGAACCTACATGTTTGAATCTCACCTCTAGCTTCCGTACCCTTGAGCAAGGCACTTACCCTAAATGGCTCCAGTAAAGTTACATAGCTGTAAAATGGGTAAATAATTTTAGGTGTAAGTCACTTTGGAAGCAGGGGGCATGGTGGTGCAGTGGGTTGGACCAGGTTCTGCTCTCGGGTGGGTCTGGGGTTCAAATCCTGCTTGGGGTGCCTTGCGATGGGCTAGCATCCTGTCCTGGGTGTGTCCCCTCCAGCCTTATGCCCTGTGTTGCTGGGTTAGGCTCCAGCTCCCTGTGGGACAAGTGGTTCAGACTGTGTGTGTGTGTGTTACCTTGGAGTGAATATTGTGCCCTTTGTGAGCAACATGTGATCTTAAAATAATGAGGAACATTAATGACTCATCCTAAGATTTCTTCATAATATAAATGTAATGAAACCCCATTCTATTTTTTGTCTTAGTTGTGCACCTACAGAATTATTAACATATGTGTACAAAGTAAAAGTTCTGCATGGTGCAGCCCTCTTTATTACTGCTCTTCACAGCGGATGTTAATGTGTCTGTGGGTATATATATTCTATATATTAATAAATATAAACTGTCTTCTTACAGTCACTAGGTTTTTCACTGCTACATTCCAACTACAAAAATATAATTTGAGACCTTGGGAGTTCAGGGGCTGTTGGAGTGAAGTGAAATCACATTTGAAGAATCATTCTGATATTATGCATACTTTTTGATATGGGGCATCTTCCCATTGGACGTGTCCACTTGAAAAAGGGTGGGCAAACAGATTTGTTCATTTATCAGACGCTATTTATTTAGCAGATGCTTTTCTCCAAAGCAACTTCCAATGAACTCTAGGTAGTGTTATCAGCCTACACACCTTATTCATCAAGGTGACTTACACTGCTAGATACACTACTTACAATGGGTCACTCATCCATACATCAGTGGAACACAGTCTCTGTCACTCACACACTATGGGTGGACCTCAACAGCATGTCTTTGGACTGTGAGAGGAAACCAGAGCACCTGGAGGAAACCCACACAGACACAGGGAAAATATGCAAACTCCTCACAGACTTAGTGGGGGTCAAACCCATGTCTTCTCACACCATCCAGGCGCTGTGAGACAGCAGCGCTATCCACTGTAACACCGTGCCGCCTTTTCCCAAAAGCAACGTACATTTCAGAAAACAATACATCAGGGCATTACAACAGACAAAGACATCTAGTTGCAGGCACATGATTCTTCAGAACAGTCAATTTGTCTCATACCACTGTATAAATCTGCAGATGAGGCTGGTTTGCAACTGAAAAGTCTAAAAAGATGTGCTTTGATGAGAATGCTGTTTGTACTGAAAGTCCTACTTTAGGCTAAGAAAACATTTTCCACACCTTTACACCACCTCTAGTCTTTGCTGCAAAATGGATCCATGGATTTCTGTTGCTTTTACCAAATTTGGACCTAGACACCAGAATGTCTCAACAGGAAGATGGATTTGTCAAGCCAAATGATGTTTTTAGACTCTTCAGTTTCCCAACTTTTCGTACTGACGTCTCATCTTCCTGTTCTGAGTTGACAAAAGTGGAAGTTGACATTGTCTTCTGCAGCTGTAGCCCATAAATTTCAAAATTAGACAAGTTTAGCCTTCTGAAATACTCTTCTGCACACCATTGTTGTCCTGGCCTCTTACTTCCTTATTTGCAGCCCAAACTCAGACTTTTTTCATCAAGACATTTTGGCACACAAAACTGCCGATGGCATTATTATCATTAATATTATTATTATTAGCAGCCTGTAAACAGTAAAACTTAAATGTGTCATAATCCAAGAAGGGTGACTGTTTCTGAGATAGTGGAACTCAACTGAAAGTGGACCACTTTGTCCTGAGAGCAGTTTGTCCAGTGTTGTGGACACATTTTCAACTACATCTCCCAAACTGGACATACTCCAATGCTGATTCCTAACATCCAAAAACCTTTTTTTTTTTTTTTTTTTTAATTCACAGCCATGTAACCCACCGTATGTGTGTGTAGGGAGAACTGGTATACTTAATAAAGCGTATACAGCTTGTCAGTATGTATTTGTCATAGTGTACCTGTTGCAGTGCCATGCAAGAAAGCTGGGCATGACAAGCACAATATAAGGTTACTGTAAGAAAGGGGTGACTTTTTAAAAGGCAGAACAGCAAAATTGCTTTATGAAAGAGGAAGCTTCCATATGAACACACACTTGGAAAAGGATATTTTTTGTGTTCAGCAATCAGTATCTTAATTTTTTTCCTGCATAAAACAACTGTCAAGACTGCCCTCTAATGGATGGAAATATCAACAAAAAGTAGACTATGTCAAAACATGGAAAATTCTGTAGCCTGGTTTCATAAATTAGGGTAATTCATCCATCCAACTTATATTAACAAAAAAAAAAAAAAGAAACACTTTTCCTGAGAGGAGTCACTGTGAGCTGGAGCCTGTCCCTGAATCATTGGGTGCAAGGCCTGGGGGTACACCCTGAATGGGATGCCAATCCATCACAAGGTAGCCACACACACCCTGTGGGTAATTTAGAGTCACCAATACACCTGAACTGCATGTTTTTTGGACTGTGGGAGGAAACCAGTGCAGAAGATGCAAACTCTATACAGGTTAAGCAGGGATCGAACCCACATTCACCCACACCATGCTCTCCTGCACTGAGGCAGCACTACCACTTGCTGTGCTGCCTAGTTATATGTTAAAACACATGCAATAAGTGAACAAATTATGTGTTAAACTTAATAAGTTTAACTTTTGAATAGCCAGAGAAAAAAATCTGTCCATTATCAATATTCACTTGTCCCAGAAAAGGGGTGCGGTGGCGCAGTGGGTTGGACCGCAGTCCTGCTCTCCGGTGGGTCTCGGGTTCAAGTCCCGCTTGGGGTGCCTTGCGGCGGACTGGCGTCCCGTCCTGGGTGTGTCCCCTCCCCCTCCAGCCTTACGCCCTGAGTTGCCGGGTTAGGCTCCGGTTCCCTGTGACCCCGTGAGGGACAAGCGGTTCTAGAAAAAAAAAAAAAAAAAAAAAAAAAAAAACTTGTCCCAGAAGCAGAAATCTAGGCCATGACAGGGCAATTGCACACACTCAATCATTCACACAGACACACCAATCAATTTAGAGTCACCAGTCCACCTAGAATTTGACTTTGGGAGGAAATCCATGCAAACTCCACTGTTTCAAACGTATGTCTGACTACACAACACAAGCACTCTGAGGCATCAGTGCTACTCGATGCACCACTGTGCCACTCAGAAACAAAAACCGAAATTTTTCTGTAGAGTACAGTTATTCAACATTTGTGCTGGTACAAACGGGACAGCTGGTAGTGTAGTGGTTTGTGCTACTACCTTTGGGTCTAAAGGTCACAAGTTTGATCCCCACTGTTGGTTGTAATACCCTTGAGCAAGGTATTTACTCTAAAACTCACACATATGTATTGCCCAAAACTGCTGCTCCAGTAAAATTACTCTATTGTGTAAATAGTTGTAACTTTAAAACAAAGTTGCTTTGGCTAAAAACATCAGCTAAATGAAAAATTGTGCCTGTATGGATATTACTGTATGTTGGCAATTTTGTAAATGACAAATTATATAAACTGTATGTTGACAGTTACATAAATACTTATTTGACATTTGAGTGTGTGGACTGAGATAGAAAGAAAATAAGTGAAATCAAAGAACAGGCTGCACAGACGTCAGTGTTTGAAGTACAGAAACTGTAAGAGCAACAGACTGGTGTATTTGTTTTTCTTGCCTGATGCCTGTGTTAAAGCGCTCTGCGTCACTGTGTGAGAAGAGCGCTCAATAAAAATAAATTAAATTGAACTGAATTGAACTGAACAGACACAGTAGCATAATGCACAGGTTTGCTAAAAAGGTTGTTGGTCATATTAGGAGACCTGCTGTTATACGCTTGAGAAAGACACTTAACTGTGAACCTCAGTAAATTTTGGGATCCTAGAACAAATCCGTGCCCATATCCCAGAATCATGAAACAACAATCTGAATAGTGTTGAACTTCAACAAGAACTCTGAGACCTCAACAGTAATGAACATTACTGATGCCTACAGAATTCACACTCATATAAGGGACTCAGTGGAGGCTTCACCAGGCTGCAGTTTTTTACATTTTTCCTGTTTGTTTTCCCTCACAAGTTTGAGTGAAGACCAAATCATGCTTAAACCTCATCCTATAGTTTAATAAGCATGGCTTCCCACATTCTTACTTCATGTAGCTCTATCCTAAGCCCTGGAGAACAACTTAGTGATACATCCTTGGCCTACATTGTCATTCGAGGCACACATCCTTGGCTCGAGCCAGAGCATAAATCAGAGATCAGTGCGACCATGAGTTGGGAGGGGGAAGCGTGTTGTGTTTTTTGATGAGATCATTAACCTTCGCCAGCTGCCTGGCCTTCCTTTTACCAGGAGCAGCTGCCTTCATTAGAGCTCAGTTCCCTTGTGTTGAGTGTTCACACAGGTGTGGAAAGAACCCACTCCTGAAGACAGGAAGACCAAATCACACAATTCTGCCAATATCCACAGAGTTTCAGACACTAAATATATATTATGATTTTAAGAACTGTTCAGTATGGAGGACAAGGAATGTGAATAGTAAATGGCTAATTATGAATTCATTAAACTGATTAAAAATGAACAAGTATCACATAAAAAATATTAATTAATGAGGCACAAGGTAGCATAGCTGTTCTGAATCCCTGCTCTCCTGTAGAAGGTACTTACCCATAGTTGCTCCAGTACAAAAAACAAATCACCCAGCTAATAATTTTGTCTAGAAATAATAAATGTATACTTACAATTATTAATGCATTTATAGAGCTGAGTAATTTTACTACAGCAATTCAGGTGGAGTATTTTGCTCAAGGGTATTGCAGAGGGGATTCAAACCTGTGACCTTAGATCCAAAGCCAGCAGCTCTAACCACGATGCTACCAGCTACCCATAATGTAACTAAGTTGCTGTGGACAAAATAATCACAATGCACTGAAGCATATTTCTACTTCCACAATCACAGCATGTACTTTTATGTACATTTTCATTAGGATACTTTATTAGTCACTAACCAAACATTTGAAACTACCCCGTGACCCTGCTTGTTCTCCATATCTTCCCCTTGCTGTGACAATGCTGAACAGATGAGAAATAGTGGATTATGTAACGCCCCTCTGTGAACCGCCACCTTACCGTGGTGGAGGGGTTTGAGTGCCTGAATGAGTGCAGGAGCTATGCTGCCTGGGGCTATATGCCCCTGGTAGGGTCTCCCATGGCAAACAGGTCCCGGATGACAGACGAGACAGAGTGCGGTTCAAAAATCCCTTATGAAGAAAATAAAATCAAGGCTTTCGTTTACCCCGCCCGGTATGGGGTCACCGGGGCCCCACCCTGGAGCCAGGCCTGGGAGGGGGGCTCGCATGCGAGCGTCTGGTGGCCAGGTCTATGCCCACGAGGCCTGGCCGGGCTCAGCCCGAAGCCATGACGTGGAGCCACTCTTCGGTGGGCTCACCACCTGCCGGAGAGACCGTAAGGGGCTGGTGCATTGTGATTTGGGCAGTGGTCGGGGACGAGTGCCCGGCCGATCCAAACCTCGGGCGCCAACTCTGGTTTTTGGGACTTGGAATGTCACCTCACTGGCAGGGAAGGAGTCGAGCTGGTGCGGGAAGTTGAGAGATACCGTCTAGATATAGTCGGGCTCACTTCCACCCACAGCTTGGGTTCTGGAACCACTCTTCTCGACCAAGGGTGGACTCTCCACTATTCTGGCGTTGCCCAGGGTGAGAGGCGGCGGGTGGGTGTGGGCTTATTAATAGCCCCCCAGTTTAGCCGCCATGTGTTGGAGTCTACCCCGGTGAATGAGAGGGTCGTCTCCCTGCGCCTTCGGGTCAGGGAACGGTCTCTCACTGTTGTTTGTGCTTATGCGCCTAGTGGCAGTGTAGAGTACCCGGCCTTCTTGGAGTCCCTGGAGGGCGTGCTGGAAAGCGCTCCCACTGGGGACTCTGTCGTTCTACTGGGGGACTTTAACGCCCACGTGGGTAGCGACAGTGACACCTGGAGGGGTGTGATTGGGAGGAACGGCCTCCCTGATCTGAACCCGAGCGGTGAGTTGTTATTGAATTTCTGTGCTAACCACGGTTCATCCATAACGAACACCATGTTCATGCATAAGGGTGTCCATCAGTGCACTTGGCACCAGGACACCCTAGGTCGGACGTCGATGATCGACTTTGTGGTCGTTTCTTCTGACCTTCAGCCATATGTCTTGGACACTCGGGTGAAGAGAGGGGCTGAGCTGTCAACTGATCACCACCTGGTGGTGAGTTGGATTCGATGGCGGGGGAAAAAGCTGGACAGACCTGGCAGGCCCAAACGCATAGTGAGGGTCTGTTGGGAACGTTTGGCGGAGGCCCCTGTCAGAGAGGTCTTCAACTCCCACCTCCGACAGAGCTTCAACCAGGTCCCGAGGGAGGTGGGGGACATTGAGTCTGAATGGACTATGTTCCACGCCTCCATTGTCGGGGCGGCGGTTCGGAACTGCGGCCATAAGGTCTCCGGCGCCTGTCGCGGCGGCAATCCCCGAACACGGTGGTGGACACCGGAGGTAAGGGATGCCGTCAAGCTGAAGAAGGAGTTCTATCGGGCCTGGCTGGCTCATGGGACTCCTGAAGCAGCTGACGGGTACCGGCGGGCCAGACGGAGCGCGGCTCTGGCAGTTGCCACGGCAAAAACTCGGGCCTGGGAGGAGTTCGGTGAGGCCATGGAGGAAGACTTTTGGTCGGCCTCAAAGAGATTCTGGCAAATCATCTGGCGACTCAGAGGGGGGAAGCGGTGTTCCACAAACACTGTTTACAGTGGAAGTGGTGCGCTGACGACCTCAACTGAGGATGTCCTCGGGCGGTGGAAGGAGTACTTTGAGGATCTCCTCAATCCCTCCGACACGCCTTCCGTAGAGGAAGCTGAGGCCGGGGACTTGGAGGGGGACTTGTCCATTACCCTGGCTGAAGTTGCTGAGGTAGTCAAAAAACTCCTCGGTGGCAAGGCACCGGGGGGGGATGAGATCCGCCCCGAGTTTCTCAAGTCTCTGGATGTTGTGGGGCTGTCTTGGCTGACACGCCTCTGCAGCATCGCGTGGAGTTCGGGAACGGTGCCTCTGGACTGGCAGACCGGGGGTGGTGGTCCCTCTTCTTAAGAAGGGGGACCGGAGATTGTGTTCCAACTACAGGGGGATCACACTCCTTAGCCTCCCTGGGAAAGTCTATGCCAGGGTACTGGAAAGGAGAATCCGACCGATAGTCCAACCTCGGATTCAGGAGGAGCAATGCGGTTTTCGCCCTGGCCGTGGAACACTGGACCAGCTCTATACCCTCACTAGGGTGCTGGAGGGTTCGTGGGAGTTTGCCCAACCAGTCCATATGTGTTTTGCGGACCTGGAGAAGGCATTCGACCGTGTCCCTCGTGGCATCCTGTGGGGGGTACTTCGGGATTATGGGGTTCGGGGCTCGCTGCTACGGGCTCTTCGTTCCCTGTATGACCGGAGCAGGAGCTTGGTTCGCATTGCCGGCAGTAAGTCAGACCTGTTCCCGGTGCATGTTGGACTCCGCCAGGGCTGCCCTTTGTCACCGATTCTGTTCATTATCTTCATGGACAGAATTTCTAGGCGCAGCCAGGGAACGGAGGGTGTCTGTTTTGGTGGCCGCAGGATCTCGTCTCTGCTTTTTGCGGACAATGTGGTCCTGTTGGCTTCATCAGGTCAAGACTTGCAGCGTGCACTGGGGAGGTTTGCAGCCGAGTGCGAAGCGGCGGGGATGAGAATCAGCACCTCCAAATCCGAGGCCATGGTTCTCAGTCGGAAAAAGGTGGATTGCCCCCTCCGGGTTAGGGGGGAGCTGCTCCCTCAAGTGGAGGAGTTTAAGTATCTCGGGGTCTTGTTCACGAGTGAGGGAAAAATGAAGCGGCAGGTTGACAGACGGATCGGTGCGGCGTCCACAGTAATGCGGTCGTTGTACCGGTCTGTTGTGGTGAAGAGGGAGCTGAGTCGTAAGGCGAAGCTCTCAATTTACCGGTCGATCTACGTTCCTACCCTCACCTATGGTCATGAACTCTGGATCATGACCGAAAGAATGATACAAGCGGCAGAAATGAGTTTCCTCCACAGAGTGGCTGGGCGCACCCTTAGGGATAGGGTGAGGAGCTCAGTCACCCGGGAGGAGCTCGGAGTAGAGCCGCTGCTCCTCCGCATCGAGAGGAGCCAGTCGAGGTGGCTTGGGCATCTGTTCCGGATGCCTCCTGGACGCCTCCCTGGTGAGGTGTTCCGGGCTTGTCCCACTGGGAGGAGGCCTCGGGGCAGACCCAGGACACGTTGGAGAGACTATGTCTCCCGGCTGGCCTGGGAACGCCTTGGGGTTTCCCCAGAGGAACTGGAGGAGGTGTGCAGGGAGAGGGAAGTCTGGAGGACTCTGCTCGGACTGCTGTCCCCGCGACCCGGCCCCAGATAGCGGAGGAAGATGGATGGATGGATGGATTATGTAATGTAGGCTACTATACCCTCAAACTGATTTCAAATTAAACATTTGTGTGAATCTGAAAGTAGTTTAAAAAGTGATACCAAGCAGTACTTAAACCTTTACTGACATTTAATTTTCAGAAAACGCTCTTCCAAGTTCCGTTGCAGCTTCAGAAAACAAAAATTCTTTGCCATTCTTTGTGGTTTTCTGCAGCTGAGGTGAACTTGTCTCGAGATAATTCCCATGGTTGTTTTCTAGCAGTAGTTCTCATTTTTAAACATTGTTGCTTAACTTTCTCAGGAATTAAGTAACAAAAATTTCTTTTAGAAACATCTTTTACTGGCAAGTCTCTTAATAGCACCACCTGTTAGCCACCAATGAAGTTACATCATCTGAAACATTATGATGTTGTTAAGTCCTACAGGTCTACAGAAAGCCTAAATATTTTGTCATACACAAAAAATGTATTTCAACCACTCAGTTAAAGAGTTAACCTTCTGCTGACAGTCAGTGTTGTGCTATGAAGACTTTGCATCTGTGTCCAGAGATCCAGACAGGACGTTGCCATACTCAGATTCAGCATCTATGTGGGTATTTGTATGATTTTTTTGGGGATCATGACAATGCCATAGATATTAGATTTAAAACCAATTCTTGGTCCACAAGAAAATGATAAAAAAGCACACATTCCAAATGAAAACAGAAAATCTCAGTGTCTTTATTTCAAATACAAACTAACAGGGTGAGAAGTACCCCAGAAACCTTCAAAACTGGATACCTTCAGTTTCTGATATGAACACATTTCAGCTATGGGAGTATATAAAAGAGGGGTCCCCATACTTGGATCTAGAGAGCCCCAGGCCACACTGCCTCAAACACAGATGTGAAGCACAGGTCCCAGGAGAAAAGCCTGAACAGTGACAATTAACTCTCTGAAAGGTTAGTCTGAGTCGGTTGCATTTCAGCCTTCAGACATACTGCTATTGGGTCACTTTACGTGTACAGGAAGGTTTTCCAGGGCCAGGATTGAGCACCACTAAATTGGAAACATATTAACCTTCAGTTAAATGCACCAGCGCATTCCTTGAATTCCCTCAAGAAGCATTACCTATAGAAAAGAGATTTAAAGGCTACAAAGGTATTGTTTAAAGAAGTCATTTTACCGAAATGTGCATTTGTCTTTTATGAAAGTCAGCCAACTTGTGCCGATTTTAAAGTATAATTTGTTATTCTGTAAAGCAGCTTCAAACTGTGTTTAATGATCGGACTTTAAGCTTCAGAAAGACAAACGCATTTAGTCAAAAAACTAAACCACCCATTTAGTGTTAAATATTATATTTCCTTAAGAACATTAAAGACATATTTTAAATCTCTAGTTATCTTAAATATATTAAAACAGCTAAATCTTCAAAACCTGGTTATTTCACCAATGTGTTTATGACATGGTGCTTGTGCAAAAGTTTATATTAAATGTATTACTCATATCTTGTATATAAGCCTCTCAGGTCATAAATGATTATAGCTTCATGGTAAGAACTTTAAAGCAAACCAATCAATCTGCACTGTAACTGTGTTTTCACAAGTTGTAACAGGAATGTAACACACATAAAAGACATGGTACGTGAATGTCACATATAAAACAGTACAATCATTAATTCTTATTGTCAAAAAACAAAAGGGCATTAAGCTATACCAAAAATAAGAGGTCAAATGACAGAATTAAAAAAATTGCACACACTATCAAAACAGCTACATCAGTGTTTTTACCTTCCTTCAACTGAGAATGAAACTAACAATCCTTAAAAGGAAAAAACTGCCCTTTTTTGAACTAATTTCTTCCGTTTTTCCCCATACTCTCTCGACCTTCCCTGCACAATTTTAAATAGTGCACAATTTTGTCCTTTTCATATATTAATAAAAAAATGTAGTGCATAGACTTCAGTCAGAGTCTTTTCTTTAGTGTTTCCCAAGGCCTTCATATCTCAGAAGCTATATTACATTCTGAGATTAACAACACTTTGCATAGGTACAACATAAAAGGTATCCACAGTCCGTTATGAAGATTCACTTCTGTCACAGATTATGGGCTTTTTAACAGTCAGATGGTACTGAACTTTCTTAGAGATGAACCTACAGCAAACACAACAATGGAAATGGGGGGAGGGAAACTCAGACACGCAATGGAACACCACAAGCAAAGCATATCTTCCCAAGAATAACTCTACTGTGTATTTGAAGAAATTCCCTTTTCAAAAACAAAGCTGAGCTTACCGGGAAAAGGAGTTGTCAAAAATTAGTGTGTATGTTCCAGGATTCCTAACCTTCAGCTGTCCCTGAATAGTCTCTTTGTGCGAGTTGCAGCGAGTAAGGGGGATCAGCACCTTGGAGGAGAACAACGGGACAGTTATGACTCAGAGACTCCTTGCTTTACATGTTAAATTTCATTATGCACATACATCTCCAGGTATGGCTTATTTGGCCAGGATCATGATGATACACAGAGGTGTGATGTATTCTGGCTATATAAACAGACCACAAACTCGCCTAACTGTTCATGGATTGGAGGGGGAAGCCAGAGTACTCACGAGAACACTGAAGATGAGTTGAATGAGCCAGAGTACAATGACAATGCAGTACTAACAAACAGAAAAGAACACTTATATAAATGAAAAAAATTAAACTATGAAAAATGTATGTACAAACCACAGAGAGAAGAGGTAAATCGGACACATAAAAACAGCACAGGCTTTAACCTGAAACAAGTTCCGATCAGACCAGTTACAGGAAAAGGGGAATATGGATTCTTCTGCACTCATGCTGTGTATGCATTTTTTAGTGCTGCATCTAGTCATTACACAGCTTACTAGAGACGTAAAACACATTTCAATTCTGACTCAGTTACCGGATTTCAGGTCTGTTTCACTGCACACACACCATGCTGGGAATTTTGTTATCAATAAAACTGTGGCAGCATGCTAGCACAGAGGCTAGCATTGGCGCTTGGGTTTGGACTTCAGTTTAAATTTGACCCAGTCTGTGTGAAGTTTCCATGTTTTCATATCCATGTGAGTGTCCACTTGGTTCTCTGATTTCCTCCCACATTACCAAGACATGTGCTTTAGCTGACTTGTTAATGACAAATCATGCATAATGCACAGGCTAATGGCAATTTTCACTTGAAGCACAGGTTTCTGGATTGTGGGAGGAAGCCTGAGCATTGAATCAACATATAAACTTCAAGAGTTAAAAAGGTGATATTTTCCCCCTGACATGTATTATCTTTAACGTCAGCAAAATGTGCACCAAAGTACAGTTCAATCTTGCTTTACCGGATTAATAACTGAAAGGTGTGGGTCAGACGAGTCATTCCAACAAATCATGTACCTGATTGTTTCTGTGACATGGCAGAAATTTTTTTATACATAAATGTTTAATTCAGGTAAGAGTAGGATGCTTTGAAATCACTTCAAATATTTAAATTCTGTTTTTTAAATTAAAAAATTTTTTTTTTTTGTAAATTTTGATTTCATGTCACTGATTTTCATTTCAATGGGTTTCATTTTAGTCAACCGTACTAGAATTATTTCATACTTCATTACCACATTTGCATGTGTAGTAAAATATGTGCTGTTATTAAAGGCTTTATATAATGAAGTCACTTACAATATAATTCTTTTTAATTTGGGAAAGTATTCTTCAAAAAATGGTGGCATGACCTCCCCCTCACTCAGAACTGCTGAAACTGTCTACATTCAACAAGAGTCTGAAAACTCACCTCTTCCGGACTCACTTCGCCCATGATCTCTCAAACTTATGTAAGGTGTAAATGTTCATACACTGTAACTTTATGATCATGCCCAGGTAAGCCTTTACATTGTATGTATATGTTTGTGTACCTTTTTATATATTCCGAGTCCCGCTTGGGGTGCCTTGTGCCTTGTCCTATCCTAAGTGTGTCCCCTCCCCCTTTAGCTTACGCCCTGTAGTGCCGGGTTAGGCTCCGGCTTGCCGGACCCCTCCTGGGACAAGCGGCTTCAGCTAATGTGTGTGAAATTTATAGAAAGGTGATCAGGATTCATCTATTCTGAGTATTATGCACCTACTCGTGCGATAAACATTGGTGCATAAAGTGGAAAGAAACAAACTAAGTTTAAGAATCACATGTCTCTTTCCCCTAATGTAACGCACAAATTGTATTTCTCTGAGATGTGCGTCACTTTGGAGAAAAGCATCTGCTAAATGAATAAATGTAAATGCAAATGTAAAATAGTGATACTGCACAATCATTCCAATAATGGTCACTCGAGATCTGGTCATGCGCAGGTCAGCTTTACATTGATTTGCCGCTTATAAAGGATTGTCATTTTAATAATGACTATGCTCAGGGGCCCCACCTTGGACTGCTCAAGGGGACCATTATTGGCTTCACGGTGCACCACACCGAAAGAGATGCTCTTAGGCTCGGAGGAGAAGAGCCAGCTGATGGTGTGCCCGGCCTCGGGCACAGTGATGGGGATGATGCTGTAGCAGCTGGACTTGATGAAGAGCTCCCTGGGTGCCTCTCCAAACAGTGAGACCTCATCTAGGCTGAAGGGGACTGTTAGGCTAGGGGTGTTGGGGTGGAAATTAGAGAAGGCAACAAGATAGAATATAGTGACATGAACATTACGTCTACTCGAAACACCTCTGACTTGGTTTTCAGTTCACATGATGTGGCAGGTAAATTCGCTTTAAAATTCATTCATAACCACAATAAAATACAAAAGAGTTTGTCCAATACAATCTTATGTTTTTGTTCATTTTAGTTCATTGAAGCTGTGAGCGAAATAGGAAGGACCATACATGGACAGATTCCATAATTAAAAAAAAATAAATAAATTAGCACTGGAAAACTGGTTAAAGTTAACTCCCAAGTCATATTTTGCATGTACAATGCATTGTAACATAGCCTGCAGTAAACACTCACGTGATCTCTCCAGACTTGAGCAGGTATATTTCAGCATCTTGAACAACCAAAGACAGGTCATCTGCATCCTCAGTGGTTGTGTCACCAGTTCTAGTACTTCTGAAATTGAAACTATCAGAGTAGTTATCTACAAAATCTTTCATGTCAAAAAATATTACTGCCCTCGCACTCACTCAGATGAACAGCATGATCATGTTGGTGTCTCTGAAAACAAATCCACAGGTTCATACAGGTTACTCTTAACAAGATCATTAGACAGCTCTGTCAACAAGCAAAAAATCTTTAAAAATGAAAGCATTGGTCCCCCTCCGTGAACCGCCACCTTACCGTGGTGGAGGGGTTTGAGTGCCTGAAAGAGTCCAGGAGCTATGCTGCCTGGGGCTATATGCCCCTGGTAGGGTCTCCCATGGCAAACAGGTCCCGGATGACAGACGAGACAAAGTGCGGTTCAAAAATCCCTTATGAAGAAAATAAAATCAAGGCTTTCGTTTACCCCGCCCGGTATGGGGTCACCGGGGCCCCACCCTGGAGCCAGGCCTGGGAGGGGGGCTCGCATGCGAGCGTCTGGTGGCCAGGTCTATGCCCACGAGGCCTGGCCGGGCTCAGCCCGAAGCCATGACGTGGAGCCACTCTTCGGTGGGCTCACCACCTGCCGGAGAGACCGTAAGGGGCCGGTGCATTGTGATTTGGGCAGTGGTCGGGGACGAGTGCCCGGCCGATCCAAACCTCGGGCGCCAACTCTGGTTTTTGGGACTTGGAATGTCACCTCACTGGCAGGGAAGGAGTCGAGCTGGTGCGGGAAGTTGAGAGATACCGTCTAGATATAGTCGGGCTCACTTCCACCCACAGCTTGGGTTCTGGAACCACTCTTCTCGACCAAGGGTGGACTCTCCACTATTCTGGCGTTGCCCAGGGTGAGAGGCGGCGGGTGGGTGTGGGCTTATTAATAGCCTCCCAGTTTAGCCGCCATGTGTTGGAGTCTACCCCGGTGAATGAGAGGGTCGTCTCCCTGCGCCTTCGGGTCAGGGAACGGTCTCTCACTGTTGTTTGTGCTTATGCGCCTAGTGGCAGTGTAGAGTACCCGGCCTTCTTGGAGTCCCTGGAGGGCGTGCTGGAAAGCGCTCCCACTGGGGACTCTGTCGTTCTACTGGGGGACTTTAACGCCCACGTGGGTAGCGACAGTGACACCTGGAGGGGTGTGATTGGGAGGAACAGCCTCCCTGATCTGAACCCGAGCGGTGAGTTGTTATTGAATTTCTGTGCTAACCACGGTTCATCCATAACGAACACCATGTTCATGCATAAGGGTGTCCATCAGTGCACTTGGCACCAGGACACCCTAGGTCGGACGTCGATGATCGACTTTGTGGTCGTTTCTTCTGACCTTCAGCCATATGTCTTGGACACTCGGGTGAAGAGAGGGGCTGAGCTGTCAACTGATCACCACCTGGTGGTGAGTTGGATTCGATGGCGGGGGAAAAAGCTGGACAGACCTGGCAGGCCCAAACGCATAGTGAGGGTCTGTTGGGAACGTTTGGCGGAGGCCCCTGTCAGAGAGGTCTTCAACTCCCACCTCCGACAGAGCTTCAACCAGGTCCCGAGGGAGGTGGGGGACATTGAGTCTGAATGGACTATGTTCCACGCCTCCATTGTCGGGGCGGCGGTTCGGAACTGCGGCCATAAGGTCTCCGGCGCCTGTCGCGGCGGCAATCCCCGAACACGGTGGTGGACACCGGAGGTAAGGGATGCCGTCAAGCTGAAGAAGGAGTTCTATCGGGCCTGGCTGGCTCATGGGACTCCTGAAGCAGCTGACGGGTACCGGCGGGCCAGACGGAGCGCGGCTCTGGCAGTTGCCACGGCAAAAACTCGGGCCTGGGAGGAGTTCGGTGAGGCCATGGAGGAAGACTTTTGGTCGGCCTCAAAGAGATTCTGGCAAATCATCTGGCGACTCAGAGGGGGGAAGCGGTGTTCCACAAACACTGTTTACAGTGGAAGTGGTGCGCTGACGACCTCAACTGAGGATGTCCTCGGGCGGTGGAAGGAGTACTTGAGGATCTCCTCAATCCCTCCGACACGCCTTCCGTAGAGGAAGCTGAGGCCGGGGACTTGGAGGGGGACTTGTCCATTACCCTGGCTGAAGTTGCTGAGGTAGTCAAAAAACTCCTCGGTGGCAAGGCACCGGGGGGGGATGAGATCCGCCCCGAGTTTCTCAAGTCTCTGGATGTTGTGGGGCTGTCTTGGCTGACACGCCTCTGCAGCATCGCGTGGAGTTCGGGAACGGTGCCTCTGGACTGGCAGACCGGGGTGGTGGTCCCTCTTCTTAAGAAGGGGGACCGGAGATTGTGTTCCAACTACAGGGGGATCACACTCCTTAGCCTCCCTGGGAAAGTCTATGCCAGGGTACTGGAAAGGAGAATCCGACCGATAGTCCAACCTCGGATTCAGGAGGAGCAATGCGGTTTTCGCCCTGGCCGTGGAACACTGGACCAGCTCTATACCCTCACTAGGGTGCTGGAGGGTTCGTGGGAGTTTGCCCAACCAGTCCATATGTGTTTTGCGGACCTGGAGAAGGCATTCGACCGTGTCCCTCGTGGCATCCTGTGGGGGGTACTTCGGGATTATGGGGTTCGGGGCTCGCTGCTACGGGCTCTTCGTTCCCTGTATGACCGGAGCAGGAGCTTGGTTCGCATTGCCGGCAGTAAGTCAGACCTGTTCCCGGTGCATGTTGGACTCCGCCAGGGCTGCCCTTTGTCACCGATTCTGTTCATTATCTTCATGGACAGAATTTCTAGGCGCAGCCAGGGAACGGAGGGTGTCTGTTTTGGTGGCCGCAGGATCTCGTCTCTGCTTTTTGCGGACAATGTGGTCCTGTTGGCTTCATCAGGTCAAGACTTGCAGCGTGCACTGGGGAGGTTTGCAGCCGAGTGCGAAGCGGCGGGGATGAGAATCAGCACCTCCAAATCCGAGGCCATGGTTCTCAGTCGGAAAAAGGTGGATTGCCCCCTCCGGGTTAGGGGGGAGCTGCTCCCTCAAGTGGAGGAGTTTAAGTATCTCGGGGTCTTGTTCACGAGTGAGGGAAAAATGAAGCGGCAGGTTGACAGACGGATCGGTGCGGCGTCCACAGTAATGCGGTCGTTTTACCGGTCTGTTGTGGTGAAGAGGGAGCTGAGTCGTAAGGCGAAGCTCTCAATTTACCGGTCGATCTACGTTCCTACCCTCACCTATGGTCATGAACTCTGGATCATGACCGAAAGAATGATACAAGCGGCAGAAATGAGTTTCCTCCACAGAGTGGCTGGGCGCACCCTTAGGGATAGGGTGAGGAGCTCAGTCACCCGGGAGGAGCTCGGAGTAGAGCCGCTGCTCCTCCGCATCGAGAGGAGCCAGTCGAGGTGGCTTGGGCATCTGTTCCGGATGCCTCCTGGACGCCTCCCTGGTGAGGTGTTCCGGGCTTGTCCCATTGGGAGGAGGCCTCGGGGCAGACCCAGGACACGTTGGAGAGATTATGTCTCCCGGCTGGCCTGGGAACGCCTTGGGGTCTCCCCAGAGGAACTGGAGGAGGTGTGCAGGGAGAGGGAAGTCTGGAGGACTCTGCTCGGACTGCTGCCCCCGCGACCCGGCCCCGGACAGCGGAGGAAGATGGATGGATGGATGGAGCATTTGTCATGGCAATTTAAAAATATTTAAATGGTCCTGTTGGTGGTTTTGAGGGGGCGCTGTGGCGCAGCGGGTTTGGCTGGGTCCTACTCTCTGGTGGGTCTGGGGTTTGAGTCCCGCTTGGGATGCCCTGTAACAGACTGGCATCCCGCCCTGGGTGTGTCCCCTCCCCCTCCAGCTTTGCGCCCTGGGTTGCCGGGTTAGGGTCCGGCTCGCCACGACCCCGCCTTGGACAAGCGGTTTCAGCAAATGTGTGTGTGATGGTTTTGAACCAGATTATTCCTATACCTAAAAACTACTCTGTTTACTTTTATTAATTTAGCTGACGCTGTTCTCTAAAGCAACTTACAATGGTAAGATTACAGTTATTACAAGCTTATAATTATTTACCCATTTATACTACTGGGAATTTTACTAGAGCAATTTAGGGTAAGTACCTCAAGGGTACTACAAACCTGAGGTGGGAATCGAACCTGCGACCTTTGGATTCACAGCTAGCACCTATAATCACTATGCTACCAGCTGTCCCTGTTCCCTCTATCACCTAATCTGTTTTTTCAGAGGACTTGGCACCTTTTGCAGTAATATTTCTTCAACATTTGCAGTGAACACATTAACTTTTCATTTTTCAAATTATCCAACCTAAACATTTCAAACAGTAAAAATGCTAAGATGGTTATATTCAGTACACTCTACAGAGGATCAGCTGACTGAGAACTATGACTGGAGCTAAAGCTAGAAGTACCAATAAGGGAAACACAACCAAAAAAACCACATTTGGAGAAGCTAGAAATAAACTAGAAATAATTGCAACATTGTATTAACTCTTTGCATTTAAAAAGTTTTTCCTTTTTAGACTTGTGATAAATGTTGAAATACTATGTGATCATACAAGAATGATCAAAACTGTAGCCTTTTAACAGAAAAGCCAGTATATTGATTTTCTGAACAGTCGACATGGGAACAAGAATGATTATGCAAAAAGGAAGTCACAAGCGGGTGTTTCTGTAGAAATACACTGTCAATTTTGTAACAAGTGTTTTTGTAATGAAACTTAAAATAATATTTCAGATTAATTTTGATGACAGCTTCATGACATTCACAAAGTGGAAAAAATGTATTCTTTCCACTTTGCAGTGAACATTTATTTAAAAAAAAAAAAAAAAAAGAAACGGATGAGCCTGAATGCGTACATCTGTGCCAAATCATGAGCATATTAAAGACAGGAACTGATGTCATGTATAATGAGGATGTGTATTCTGAAACCACCCACTAACCTGTTGGTATATGAGCTGAAACTGGTATGTTTATTAATTCATGAGCAACCCGTTTACCAAGTGTAGTAACTTGACCAAGTACATTTACATACTGGACCTTTTAGTTACATCTAGCACTGTAGCTACTACACTACTTATACTGCCTGCGCTACAAACACCACAAACCTCATCCACATCACAGTGCAAGTAACAACCAGCTGACACTCTGGTAAGTTTTAATTCTATATATATGCTTATCAGAAGATTGTCTAATGTCTTGCATACATTTACATTTATTCATTTAGCTGAAACTTTTCTTCAAATTGGCTCACAATGATTTACCTGTTTATACAGATGAGTAATTTTTTACTGGAGTAATTTAGGGTAAGTAGCTTGATCAAGGTTAGTACAGCAGGAGCAGGATTCAAATTCAGGTCCTTCAAGTGCATATACATAATAATTACATAATTTATTAAATTTTGCATAGTGTCATATATTGTATACTTTGCAATGTAAATCACACCACATTTCATTAGCAGAAAGACAATTTATACCATTATTTGCCATTTAGTTCCACCCTTTTAATGTTTTCAATAGCACGACCCACTTGCACTGATAAAGAAGTGAATCTGACAATTTTTTTAAGAACATTTTCCAGCAATTGCCCATGTATAACTTGTTATAACCTGTATTGAATCAGTCAAACTATCCTGTTGTATGAAAGAAAAATTATGCACGAGTTAAGACTTTTAAACATAAAACTTTCTTTGACTAGAAATGCTCAACTGCCAAGTCTTCATAACTTGACTTCAATAAAGCAAGAGGTCATAAACATTTTTCTGACATCTTTTCTTTTTTCTCTGGTTTAGTTATAAAAGGCCCCTCAAAATGCTGAAGAAACTTGTTTCAGAGAATGATAAAACAAGAAATGACCAGATCTTGATCATTGTGCTGTATTCAGTGATCACTCCTGTGAGTCTCCTAGGCAATGGCTTGTTCATGGTTGTGGTCCTGCACTTCCGGAAGCCTCTCTCTACCAGTGAGACTTGCCTTCTGCAGCTGGCCTTTTCTGACATCCTACTGGCTTTCAGCCACCTCTTCTTCCTGGCTGAGGCTGTGAATGGCGACGAGTTTGGGACTACGCTGAGCTGTGTCATGTACTTCCTGAACCAGGTTGCTTTCTGCTCCTGCATCCTGCTGCTTACGGGTGTGGCCCTGCACCAGTGGCGCTCCATTACCTGGCCCCAGAATAAGCAAATCTCCCGCCACTTCTTACTTGCACAAACAGTTGCCACATGGACCTTGGCCCTCCTTACCTCCCTTCCTGATGCCATTGAACCTTGGCAAAATGCCAGAAAGACTGGAAAAATTAGCCCTGGATTGAAATTCCTGGGTATTTTCAGCTTCCTGGTTCAGTTATTACTGACTTTCCTACTACCTATGGTGATCATGACTGTGTGCTACTTCGCTGTTCTCAGGACTGTGTGCCAGACCTCCATTCGGAGACGGCGGCATGTTTACCGGATGGTCACTGCCCTTTTGAGCGTCTTCTACATTTTCCAGCTGCCAAGAGTCATAAGCCACTGCCTAGACTTTAATTTAGCACTACCACTCAACTCACACTCAGAAGTTACCTACATCCTCTCCAGTTTCTCCTGTGCCATCAACCCCATCATTTATGCAGTATTCTGGCAGAAATTCCAAAATAACACTAAGAACTTGTTTGCACAAATGAAATGTTTGAAAAAGAGAGGGTTAAGTCCTGTGCAGAATGAGAGTTCATCTACTTAGGCAGTATCAGGGTACAGAAGCCTGTGGTAATCCTCATCTGGGGCTTCCCATCACATTAAACAAACCAAACTGAGTATGAGATCACATAGCACTGTCAGCTGCCCAGCCCCACTGTTGTGCAGATAGGAAAAAAGAGAAGATTCTCATCTTATTGCTGTACAACCACAATATTATGAATCCAAAACTAGTGTCATAACATGGATTCTAGATGACAATTTAACAAATCTCTGCAAAAATGCTGCATTAACAGCAGAAGTGAATATAATCAATAATACAGAAATAGCCACTGATCTGGGCCAGGTGGCATGTGTTTACAATGAGAGGAAGTATGTCAATATATAATTTATTGCACAAGACTGTATTCACATTATATGAATAGGCAATGGGTACACAGCAGGCAGTGGAAGAGCTGCAACTGCGTTGCACTTTAAAAGTCCCAGGTTTGAATCCCACTCTTGCTGTCCACCGATCAAGCTACATAGTCTGAATTTATAAAAAATGAAGACCTTGCTGTAGAAAAGGGTAAATCATTGTATATTAGTAACTGTGCAAATCTTTTAAAAAAAATGTTTTGGGCAAAGGTGCCAGCTAAATAAAGCATAATAATTACTTGCATGCATTACTGTACCTGTCTATTATGTGTACATTATATATGTGAGTGTCTATAAATGCAAGCTTGCTAACTTGTGAAACCAAGTCAATGTCAAAGTATATTTGTGAATTTATGTGTGTGAAAGAGGAAGAAAGACTCACAGATCTAGGGTGTCCCTCTGTGGGGATTTCTGCACCCTTTCTGGAGATTCCTCGGTGGTGTGTGACTGTAAGTCATAGTTACAGACCCCGTTTATCTCCTCTTCAGTGATTACATCATATGTACCATCATCTGGCTTAGCCACCTGTTCTGACACTACACAAAAAAAAAAGCAGCACTCAGTTTACGTGTCTCAAATGTGTGTTCTGCAGAATGAATATGAAAACACTGGATAGAGTCCCTCCCAGATAATTTCCAATAGACATTAATTCAGATACACAACATTCTTCAATTATTAATTGGTAGATGTGTCTATACAAAGTACCACACATCTTATACCTTTATTCATATATACAAGCAGATACACAAAGGAACAGGACAATTCTTAGATTTGAGTCAATAGCTGGAATGTGCAGTATGGAGTGCGGCCTTCCCTCACCACTGACATGGGGTCTGTGCCCGTAGGAAGCAGAGTGGCTATTGGGTGTGCTAGGAGGGCTGCCCAACTCAGTCTCTATCTGGTGATCTGGAGAGGCACTGCAGTTCCTGCAGCATCGCTCCCTCTTCCCTCCAGGTGTGACCTTGGAAGAGCAGTTGCTACAGTAGTAGCAGAAGGTGCGACCACACAGCCTGTGGTGGGGGTGTAACATGAGAAAGTCAGCAGAACATCTTTCCCATGTTCTCTTCTACATCCTCACTTCTACTTTTTCATACATTTCATTGCTGTATTCTTTTTAAATTAGATATTACACCAATGGGTAGATCTGATCCGTAGTCTACATGTGCTGACTTTCAATGTTCTCCTTGTGTTCATTTGTTTCCTCTGGGTGCCCTGGTTTTCTCCCATACTCAAGGGTTTCAGGTGGATTGGTAAATCTAGTATGCATATGTGTGGGTGTCACACTGCTCTACTGTATTAAAGGATGGATGACTGTAGACAGTTTTTTCAGTATACTATCTAGCACTGTAGGTCACTTTGGACAAAGGTGTCAGTTAAATGCTACTTGATAATCACTAAGTTGCTTTAGAGAAAACCATCTGATAAATGCAGAAATGTTAATGAAAATGGTGACAGACAAGGATGAGAAACTACTCTGAGTAACACAAATCAACCTAGTAGAGGAAATCATGACAATTCTATATATTGCTCATTTAGCGCTCTTTTCAAAAACTTGAGACAGCACGTAGGTAACACAAAGTAATAAAAAGAGCGGAAAAAATTAAGGCAGCTGCTAATGAATTACACTGACACAAGCCATCTAGCAACTGGGGAGGGGAGAACAGGAAAGAAGCATGAAGATCTCTGCTAATGGTTACCTCAGACACTTTTCTTACATCAAGTTAATCCCCACAATTAGACAATCAAAAAAGGCATATATGGTGTGTGAAAAAGCACACCTGCAGGGGTGTCGGCGCTGCCACCAGCTGAACTGGCCCTGGCATGCTAAACAGTGGCTAGCATCCTTCTCCGTCACCTCCTCACACCTCTGCTTCTGCTGGAACTCCAGTGCATCCCACTTCTGCCATAGTGTATCCTTGTCCCTGTTGGGTTGGACAGATGAACTGTATTACAGCCAGCTATATAATCACAGCCACAAGCAAGAGCAGCATGTGACCTGTTGATTGGCTTATTGACAGTCTGGCTTTCAGACAGACAAAACTATAGTACTGTAGAAAATTATTGGCCTTTTCCAATTTTCATTATTTTTGGAGCATTTTGACATTAAATTTTAAATTTTGTTGGTTCTAATCGTACAAGAAAGGCTGAGAAAGACAAACCTGATACCATTCTTTTTTTCCATCTTGGCATGGAAGACAATGAAATGTGTAGTCTGTTATTTCACATACGTTTTAAAGATGAACAAACAAGAAAAATTACACCCAAAGCAAAATTTATTTTACCCCAGAGCCAACTGCCCACTGGTGAGATGTAATTAACTTGAACAGCTGCATCACCTATGGCTCACATTTCCTGTGCTGAAGAACTTGAGAAGAAATTCTGATTAATTACTGAAGGATAAATGACTTACTGATGTAGCTGTGTATTCTGTCACAGAAAATTAGTCTGAATCTGTCACAATTTTTCTGTACATACCCAATGTATAGGTTGTCATATTTATATTACAATCATTACTTAGTGTTCAGTCTTACAAAAGGAATGATAACTTGCCTGTAGATGGTAATTTATCCATAGCAGAGGAACTTAACTCGCACTTTGCCTGCTTTGACAAAGACAGCAATAGTAGGGAAACGGTTACGCCCGCACTGCTACCTGATCAACATCAACTGCCGACGCTGGACAATAACAAGGTTAGAAAGGTTCTGCGCAGTGTTAATGTGAGGAAAGCAGCTGGCCCTGATGGTGTCCCAGGTCGTGTACTTCGCGGATGCACCGACCAGCTGACAGAAGTAAGTCTCTACCAGGATTTTTAACCTCTCCTTGACCAGTACCACTGTCCCCACTTGCCTCAAAACTACAATTGTGTTCATTCCCAAACAGCAAAATGTGACTGATGTCACCTTTGCCCTGAATGACTATTGCCCAATTGCACTTACTCCCTTGATAGCCAAGTGCTTTGAGAAGCTGATTCTGGCACATGTTAAAAACATCATCCCCGCTACTCTGAATCAGTATCAGTTTACCTATCGGGCAAACATATCAACAGAGGATGCAATCAGCCTCGTCCTCCACATTGCTCTGGATGGGCCGAACACATGTCAGAATGCTCCTTGTTGACTTCAGTTTGGCTCTCAACATGGTCATCCCCAACGTACTGGTGTCCTAACTCCAGAACCTAGACCTAAGCACAGCTGTCTGTAGGTAGACTCTGGACTTCCTGACCAACCATCCGCAGAACGTTAGGTTACGGAAGCACACATCCTCCACTCTTACCCTGTGTTCTGCAAGGGTGTGTGTTGAGTCCTCTACTGTATGCACTGTTCACCCATGACTGTCACTTGCCCACGCGACAAACACCATTGTGAAGTTTGCAGATGATATGACAGTCATTGGTCAATGACTGATGAAGCTGCATACAGGGATGAGTTATGAAACCTGACAGTCTGATGCTTTGTCAACAATCTCATTCTTAACACCAGGAAGACAAAGGTGGACTTCAGGAAGAAACGCAGAACTGACCTAGGTCCCGTGCTCACAAATGGCGAGGCTGTGGAGAGTCCCCAATTTCAAATTCCTGGGGTTGAACATTACAGAAGACCTCTCTTGGGCCACACACACTTCTACTGTCATTGAAAAGGCACAACAAGGGCTCTATTTCTTGAGAAGACGGACAGCGATACTGCTCCAGGATCTTTTAGTGAATTTCTACTGATGTACGGTGGAGAGTGCACTGACGTATGGCATTACAGCATGGTACACCAGTTGCACAAGAGAAGAACAGAAGGCTCTGCAACGGGTCATCAGGACGGCTCAGAACATCATTGGCACACAGCTACCCGGCAGTCGAGGACATTTATCTGTCCAGATGTCAGAGCAGAGCCTCCAAAATTATTAGGGACCCTACACCACCTCTTTAAACTGCTCCCCTCTGTAAGGAGATATAGGACAATTCACTCACACACCACAAGAATGAAAAACAGCTTCTTCCCCAGAGCTGTGAAACAGCTGAACACTGCTTAATTTTTATTGTATTGTATTATACTGTATTATCGGGGGGTGCAGTGGGTTTGGCCGGGTCCTGCTCTCCGGTGGGTCTGGGGTTTAAGTCCCGCTTGGGGTGCCTTGCGATGGACTGGCGTCCCATCCTAGGTGTGTCCCTTCCCTCTCCAGCCTTACACCCTGTGCTGTCGGGTTAGGCTGCAGCTCCCCGCGACCCCACATGGGACAAGCGGTTTCAGACAATGTGCGTGTATACTGTATTATCCATTTATTTATTTACTGTGTAATCTATTTAAACTTTAATTTTTATTTATATACTTAACTGTTGTGTTTTATATTGTTGTCTAAAGAACTCAGGGAGTACCACTATAATTTCGTTGTATTGCAAAGCAGTACAATGACAATAAAGTCTTCAATTCAATTTTATATTTTAAGAATGCAAAATTAAAGATCCATTTTGTTGATCTAACTGATAAAAATGAGGCAAAAACACTTTAAATGTGGAAAGGATTTTTCCTTAATTTTGTTAAAGCTCTAACTTGCTTATACACAGAAAACAATAATGTAATAAGTTAATAAGATGGATGACCCAGCTGTGTTGATGAGTCTGTACATCTGTTTGTAAGCTACTTGATATAAAACTATTACACAGGTACACAAAAGCAAAAGAGAAGTCACCTTTCAAAATGACATCAATGAATAATTCAAAGTTGGGTGGAATTCAGTCCAGTCTTTGAGACATCAACACCTTAAAACTTTTTTTTTTTTTTTTTTTTTTTATTTCTGCACATCTGTTTGTATGGGAGCTGTTAATCAGTCAGTAACTACAAAGATGCATTTGGTGAATGCAGAATAAATTGAATGGAAGCTGAACTGAATGCAACAAAAATGCTTTCCAAGTAACATGCCATTCGAGGCCAGCCCTGCTGTGTACCTAATCAACTCAATGAGTCGCTCCTCCAAGTTCTTCTTAGTTCTGTACAGGTCATCAATTTCAGCTGACGTCTTCATGTCACAGCTCTTCCTCTCAGCCACAGCACGGTTCAGCTGCTCACTAAGGTCGTGGCAGGCTTTCTGAGCTGTAGCCAGCTTCTCCTCAGCCCTGAAAGATAGGTCGAAAGAGCATTACCCTGTCACATTTCACTGTGTTCAACAAGAACTGTATCAGAAGTTTTGGGAAAAAAATCCAGGCTATTAAAAAAAAACAACAATTTCTGTAAATGTTGTGACCCTTACAGAATGTGTGGGTATTCATAAGGAAAACAAGGGACCACCCCCACCTTCTCAGCTTCTCGTTTTGCTGTTTCAGCTCGCTGTCCTTCCGGCGAATCACACCTTCACACTCTTTAATGTGCACTTTTTTCTTCTCTAGCAGCTCACAATATCTACTGTTTTCAGCCTTCAAAAGAAAGACAGAAACAAAAAAAGTTTGGAATGTGACAGTTTGTCTTTACTGTCCATCCATACAGTTCATGCCTGGACTAATAGGAGGAAGGGGTCATGCAACTGACCTGTCATTTCAAATATCTTTTTAAAATTTTTCTGACATGGTAGTAATCACACACACACACACACACACACACACACACACACACACACACACACACACATTTTCGGAACCGCTTGTCCCATACGGGGTCACGGGGAACCGGAGCCTACCCGGTAACACAGGGCGTAGGGCTGGAAGGGGAGGGGACACACCCAGGACGGGATGCCAGTCCATCGCAAGGCACCCCAAGCGGGACTCGAACCCCAGACCCACTGGAGAGCAGGACCATGGTCCAACCCACCGCGCCCCCCCCCGGTAGTAATCAATTGAAAAATTAAAAAGTCGATTTCTGATCTAACCTTTCTGGATATTGTGGAAAGCATATTAAAAAACAATAAAATAATGCACTGTACTGCCCAGACAGCTAGTCATGCACGGAAAAGTTAGAATTTTTGCTGTAGTATTACATATACAGTACTTTTTCAATCTAGTTTGAAGAACAGCTCACTAATTTACATTTTACAGTTTACATTTATTCATTTAACTGATTATTCCAAATCAACTTATAATATTAAACTACCTACAATTATTTACCTGTTCATAGAGCTAAGTCATTTTCACTAGAGCAATTTTGGGAAAGTAGATTGCTCAATGGTGCTACAGTTGGAGGTGTTTGGATCAGAAATAGCATCAGAAATAGTCTGATGGCTCTAAAAAGTGAAATGATGCTTTTGTTAAGGCTCCTTATTAACATTCAGCATTAAGAAGTTCATTAGTTAAGATCACAGTAACTGAATTAGGTAATTTCTCTCAGCACAATTAACGCTGTGCTACGAAGGCAGCCGGACTACGGCATGCCATGGGCACTCAAGCAGAAAATAGCTGTCAAAAAGGCCAAACCAGGCACAGCTCATTTTTGCCACACTGTGAAGGTCAGCTTAACACAGTGCTAAGATATCAGCGTGCTCCACCTGCCTGCTTGGATCCTTTAAAAAGACCAACCTCCAGCTGTGACACCTTGGCTTCCAAGCTGGAGACCTTTTCAAGCTTGGCCTTCAGCTGATGCTTGGTGCCCTCCAGCTCTTCATTCAAACTCTGCAAGAAAGAACACAGTCATTCCTTACTTGATGTAGCAACTGCTTTAACACCAGTGCATCTTCAGCATAACAACTGGGTTTAAACAAGGCCTACATCAGTTAGTCAGTAATCAGGCTCAACTTCATCAAGAACAACAAGATGGAATTTGACAGAATAAACTGTAGATGCTTTCGGGTAAAAATACTTCTGAGCATATAGAACTGCTAAAACAGTTTTTATGTTCTCCCCATATTTGTGGTGGGCTTCCTCCAGGAACTCCTGGTACTACCGACAGTCTGAAGATTTAGCCTTCTGTGTTTTTTTTTAAACGTCAGTGAGATTTCCCAAGAAGATGAAATACACCTAGATCTAATTATATAACCAACACAAAGCAAACTAATACTTAGCAATAATTTCCAGATTTTTCTTTTTAATTGTTTAAAAATTTGAAAGAGTTATTTTCATATAGATAGATAAAAATAAGCCCCAAGTAATTATAGCTACCTTACACCATGTGCATGTTTCAGGTGAGCTGGTGACTCTAAATTCCCCTAAACATGTGCATGTGCAAATGTCTGCATGACAGAACTAGTGCGTGAATGCCCTGGTGATGGACCTTGAGCTCTATGTGTCTGTGATGGACCACCATGACCCTGTGCTGGACCAGCAGTTACTGCAGTACCTACATTCTTGTAAAACTTCATTACTTCTGTATGTTTCTTCTTTTTGTTTAAACCTTGCCATTTATTCTCTATAGCTTTATTTGACATATTATGAAGTGGAGTGACTTTAAGCAATACCTTCAGTTGACTCTGGTGGTTTAAGGTTTCGCAGCTCATTTGAAATCTGATGGCATTGATCTCCTCCTCTGCAGACTCCTGCAGACTCCTGGACTGTGTTTCTGCCTGCTCCAGCTTCCCCTGAAGGCTCTCCAATTTGCACAGCTCCTCCCGCAGGTTGGCATTCTCCCGCTGGAGGACAAGAAGCTGCTCCACCCCGCATGCCACTTCCTCCTCCATCTCTCGAAGCCGAGTGGACGCACTGCCTAGCCTGCGTTGGGTGTCATCTTTCTCTGAGTTCAGGCTGCAGATGTGGATACTTAGTTCAGCCATCTCCATGTTGACGCGCTGGAGACAGTCCTTGGTCTCGGCACTCTCCAAAGCCAGCAGTTCATGGGATCGCTTCAGTGAGGCCAGCTCCTCCTTTGAAGAGGTACTCTCCAGGGCCTGGGCCTCAGTCTCCCTCTCCAGAGCCACCTCTTTCTGCTTGTGCTGCAGGAGCTCCTGCACGTGTCGTCGGTTCAGCTCCTCGACCTGGCCCTTAAACTGCTTCACTAGGGCCTTTAATTCCTGTCGTGAGGCCTCTGTCACCTCCAGCTGGGCCTGCACCTTTAGCTTCTCTTCTGTCAAGTCCTGGAGTTTACAGCGCAGGTCCACCACTTCATCCCGGAGCCTAGACACCTCCTTCACACTGAGGTCCAGTTGGCCTTCAGCCAATGCAAGCCTGGATGACCCTTCCTGTGAATTTTTCACCCACCTCCCCTCCAGCTCATCCACCTGAACACACAGATCCTCACCCAATCGCATATTGAGCTGCAGGAGGCTGTTCTCCTGGAGCTTCTCCTGTAGAGTTTCCTCATTGCTTTTGGACGTTGCAAGGTTCTTCTCCAGCTCAGCAATCTGAGCACTAACGGAGCACAGCTCCTCCTGCATCAAGGATAGTGCCCCCTTCTCCATGCCTTCCTCAACCCTCAGCTCGCAGTTTTCCTGCTCCAGTCTCCTAACTGCCCCTTTGCTCACCTCCTTCAGGAGCATGGCCCTCTGGAGGCTTTCATCAAGCAGTATATTCTCCTCTCTCAGCTGCCTCTCCCCCTCATCCACAGCAAATACAGCATCACCCCCCTGCCCTCTCAGCTGCCTCTCCGATGCCCTCAGGGTAGTCAGCTCATTCTCCAAAACCCCCTTGACCTCAGCCACCTCCTTCTTGATCTCTTCATTTCTCTTCACAGTCTGTAGCAGCTTGGAATTGAGCTCCATCAGGCTGTTGCACTGCATCTTGTATTCCTCTATCCTCCTTGCCTGGTCCTTCACATTGCCCTCTAGTTCTACAAGGTTATTCCACAGACCCTCTTTTTCACTCACAAGCTTCTCCACTTGCTTCTCTAACCCCTGGATCTTTTTTACACTGGTGGAAAGGCCATCCTCTTTGGCTTTAAGCTGCTCTGTCATGTTGTGAATCTGCCCTTCCATTTGTTCCTTCAGGCTGCTGTGTCTTTGTTGGAGATCCTCCTTTTCTGCCTGTATCCTCCTTTTCAGCTCCTCCACTTGCCTCTCTCTTACCTCCTGTGAGTTCTGCAAGTCCTGAAGCTGCATCTGAAGGTTACTGGACTCCTTCTCCTTCACTGTCAGTGCTCCCTGTAGCTTTTTGATGGTGCTCTGCAGATCCTTTACTTGCTTGAGCATTGCAGAGTTCTCCTCCCTGGTAAACATGCTGCTCTCCTTCATCCTCAATTCCTCGGCCAGCCTCTCTGCCTCCCGCTTCCTCCCATCAGCTTCCCTTAGTGCCTCCAGTTTCTCCTTCTCTGCTTCATTGAGCTTGTCTAGCAGAGTGTGGATCTTCTGGGCTGAGTCAAAGTGGCTGGCTGCCTGCCGGCCCTTTTCACCTAGTGCACCATCCAGCTGCGCCAGCAACTCCATGTTTCTGCACTCTGCACTGCTCAGCTTGGCCTCTAGCTCTCGGCCAGCCGTGGCCTCGGCCCGCAGAGCCTCCAGCTCCCGTGCAGTCGTCAGCAGTCGCTCGGCCGTTTCCTGGTTGGTCAGCTCTAGAGCCCGTTGATTTTCCAAGGTCTCCTGATGAGATCGGCACAGGCTTTGTTTCAGGTGCCCCTGCAGCTGGCCTTCTAGGTCTCGAACAAGGGCTCGCAGGCCTGCAGATTCCTCTTGTAGCTGTCGCACCTGCTCCAAGAGCTCCTGCCGCTTCAGCTCAGACTGGTCAAGCTCCATGCGCAGGTCGTCCACTACCCAGCAGGAGGCCGTCTCGCCGATGTTGCTCAACAGGCTGGGGCCCTGGTCAGGGCTGCACAGGAAGTCAGGGGCCTGCTGAGTGGGGAGAACACCATCAGAGGCACAAGAGTGTGACATCTGACGCATAAATGGATGTGGCTCACAAACAAAATTCACAAAATCACACAGGTCATGTCTGTTCTTCACAACACTGTTCATGTTCTCATAATCAACATTTACTTGAAATACATGAGACAAATACAAAATACATAGCACAGTCAAATGCCTGAACACCACAGTGGTTATAAGTTTAAAATCATTATTAACCACCAGTAATGGCAGAACTATTTTCAATGGAACAAACAACTGACAAGGTCAGTCAAAGAAGGATCCTTAATGTGGACTGAAAACCTCACCCTGAGGAGGCCTGGATATTTGTATATTCCAAACAGAAACAACAGCAGCACTAGAACAAACCTGACAAGGGAGTATACTGATCATTTGTGTGATTGTATATTTGAATAACCACTTGTTGGTTGTCTGATTCATATTTTACACCCATAAAACTAAAGCCTGACCCAGAACACAGTGTGATTAAGAATATTCCAATCAATTTCACAACATGCTGTGAAGAATGCATTGTTTTCAAAGCAATAACAAGATTGAAACATTCAACATTTTATAAGGAAATACTGCCATCTAGAGGTAAAGTGCTTATATTTACAATGAAGACCTCTTGATCACAGGCATCCAGTAGAATATTTATTCATATGCAACTCCACTGGCAATCTACTAAGGTTGAGCTTTGCAAAGGCTTCCAGAGGGCAGGGGCTCAAATGAAAACAAACAAACTCATATTTAAATTTCTTATTTGGTCCACAAAGTGAAATTCTACCAAAGTAGGAGTTCAGCACTGGAAAATTCAGACAGAACCCTGATGGAGCCATTAAGTTGAATTTTTACTGTTACCCAAATTACACTTTAACACACAAGCACAAACCCCAATGACACATTACTACTCTCGCTGATGGACATCAAAGACTCACCTGTGAGTAGCTGCTCACCAGGCTGCTGACGCTGGAGTAGCGGCTCGGAGGTTTCCACAGGTGGGCTGGTGATCCCAGTGACCTCCTATAGGACGAGACAATGTACCATGAGGCTCCAGCTCCCCTGGACTGCCCATATTACATATAACCCCCCTGCTGCCACCTTAATAAAAATCATTAATGGAAAAGGAACTGGGGAGTTTGGATACAAGCAAGGAACACTACAACACTCTTGACCAGCTTATTTTTAACTGCTTAAACATTATAACAGTTTTTGATGGTTTTTATGTCATGGGGAGGTTCCTGTAGATTTAGAAGGAAAGTCCATCCATCCATCCATCCATCTTCCTCCGCTTATCTGGGACCGGGTCGCGGGGGCAGTAGTCTAAGCAGAGCCCCCCAGACTTCCCTCTCCTCGCAAACCTCCTCCAGTTCCTCTGGGGGAACCCCAAGGCGTTCCCAGGCCAGCTGGGAGACGTAGTCTCTCCAACGTGTCCTGGGTCTGCCCCGAGGCCTCCTCCCAGTGGGACATGCCCGGAACACCTCACCAGGGAGGCGTCCAGGAGGCATCCGGAACAGATGCCTGAGCCACCTCAACTGGCTCCTCTCGATGCGGAGGAGCAGCGGCTCTACTCCGAGCTCCTCCCGGGTGACTGAGCTCCTCAACCTATCCCTAAGGGTGCGCCCAGCCACTCTGCGGAGGAAACTCATTTCTGCCGCTTGTATCCGCGATCTCATTCTTTCGGTCATGATCCAGAGTTCATGACCATAGGTGAGGGTAGGAACGTAGATTGACCGGTAAATTGACAGCTTCGCCTTACGACTCAGCTCCTTCTTCACCACAAAAGACCGGTACAACGACCGCATTACTGTGGACGCTGCACCGATCCGTCTGTCAACCTGCCGCTCCATTTTTCCCTCACTCGTGAACAAGACCCCGAGATACTTAAACTCCTCCACTTGACGGAGCAGCTCCCCCCTAACCCGGAGGGGGCAATCTACCTTTTTCCGACTGAGGACCATGGCCTCGGATTTGGAGGTGCTGATTCTCATCCCCGCCGCTTCGCACTCGGCTGCAAACCTCTCCAGTGCACGCCTGTAAGTCTTGATTCGATGAAGCCAACAGGACCACATCGTCCGCAAAAAGCAGAGACGAGATTCTGCGGCCACCAAAACAGACACCCTCCGTTCCCTGGCTGCGCCTAGAAATTCTGTCCATAAAGATAATGAACAGAATCGGTGACAAAGGGCAGCCCTGGCGGAGTCCAACATGCACCGGGAACAGGTCTGACTTACTGCCGGCAATGCGAACCAAGCTCCTGCTCCGGTCATACAGGGAACGAACAGCCCGTAGCAACGAGCCCTGAACCCCATAATCCCGAAGTACCCCCACAGGATGCCACAAGGGACACGGTCGAATGCCTTCTCCAGGTCCACAAAACACATATGGACTGGTTGGGCAAACTCCCATGAACCCTCCAACACCCTAGTGAGGGTATAGAGCTGGTCCAGTGTTCCACGGCCAGGGCGAAAACCGCATTGCTCCTCCTGGATCCGAGGTTCGACTATCGGTCAGATTCTCCTTTCCAGTACCCCGGCGTAGACTTTCCCAGGGAGGCTAAGGAGTGTGATCCCCCCATAGTTGGAACACAATCTCCGGTCCCCCTTCTTAAAAAGAGGGACCACCACCCCGGTCTGCCAGTCCAGAGGCACCGTTCCCGAACTCCACGCGATGCTGCAGAGGCGTGTCAGCCAAGACAGCCCCACAACATCCAGAGACTTGAGAAACTCGGGGCGGATCTCATCCCCCCCCGGAGCCTTGCCACCGAGGAGTTTTTTGACTACCTCAGCAACTTCAGCAAGGGTAATGAACGAGTCCCCCTCCGAGTCCCCGGCCTCAGCTTCCTCTACGGAAGGCGTGTCGGAGGGATTGAGGAGATCCTCAAAGTACTCCTTCCACCGCCCGAGGACATCCTCAGTTGAGGTCAGCAGCGCACCATTTCCACTGTAAACAGTGTTGGCGGAACACTGTTTCCCCCTTCTGAGTCGCCAGATGATTTGCCAGAATCTCTTTGAGGCCGACCGAAAGTCTTCCTCCATGGCCTCACCGAACTCCTCCCAGGCCCGAGTTTTTGCCGTGGCAACTGCCAGAGCCGCGCTCCGTCTGGCCCGCCGGTACCCGTCAGCTGCTTCAGGAGTCCTATGAGCCAGCCAGGCCCGATAGAACTCCTTCTTCAGCTTGACGGCATCCCTTACCTCCGGTGTCCACCACCGTGTTCGGGGATTGCCGCCGCGACAGGCACCGGAGACCTTATGGCCGCAGCTTCGAACCGCCGCCCCGACAATGGAGGCGTGGAACATAGTCCATTCGGACTCAATGTCCCCCACCTCCCTCGGGACCTGGTTGAAGCTCTGTCGGAGGTGGGAGTTGAAGACCTCTCTGACAGGGGCCTCCGCCAAACGTTCCCAACAGACCCTCACTATGCGTTTGGGCCTGCCAGGTCTGTCCAGCTTTCTCCCCCGCCATCGAATCCAACTCACCACCAGGTGGTGATCAGTTGACAGCTCAGCCCCTCTCTTCACCCGAGTGTCCAAGACATATGGCCGAAGGTCAGAAGAAACGACCACAAAGTCGATCATCGACGTCCGACCTAGGGTGTCCTGGTGCCAAGTGCACTGATGGACACCCTTATGCATGAACATGGTGTTCGTTATGGATGAACCGTGGTTAGCACAGAAATCCAATAACAACTCACCGCTCGGGTTCAGATCAGGGAGGCCGTTCCTCCCAATCACGCCCCTCCAGGTGTCACTGTCGCTACCCACGTGGGCGTTAAAGTCCCCCAGTAGAACGACAGAGTCCCCAGTGGGAGCGCTTTCCAGCACGCCCTCCAGGGACTCCAAGAAGGCCGGGTACTCTACACTGCCACTAGGCGCATAAGCACAAACGACAGTGAGAGACCGTTCCCTGACCAGAAGGCGTAGGGAGACGACCCTCTCATTCACCGGGGTAGACTCCAACACATGGCGGCTGAACTGGGGGGCTATTAATAAGCCCACACCCACCCGCCGCCTCTCACCCTGGGCAACGCCAGAATAGTGGAGAGTCCACCCTTGGTCGAGAAGAGTGGTTCCAGAACCGAAGCTGTGAGTGGAAGTGAGCCCGACTATATCTAGACGGTATCTCTCAACCTCCTGCACTAGCTCAGGCTCCTTCCCCGCCAGTGAGGTGACATTCCAAGTCCCAAAAGCCAGAGTTGGTGTCCGAGGTTTGGGTCGACCGGGCACACGGCCCCGACCACCGCCCAAATCACAACGCACCGGCCCCTTATGTCCTCTCCGGCAGGTGGTGAGCCCACCGAAGAGTGGCTCCACGTCTTGGCTTCGGGCTAAGCCCGGCCAGGCCCCGTGGGCATAGACCTGGCCACCAGGCACTCACATGCGAGCCCCCCCCCCAGGCCTGGCTCCAGGGTGGGGCCCCGGTGACCCCATACCGGGCGGGGTGAACGAGATCCTTGATTTAATAGTCATAAGGGGATTTTTGAACCGCTCTTTGTCTTGTCTGTCACCCAGGACCTGTTTGCCTTGGGAGACCCTACCAGGAGCATATAGCCCCAGGCAACATAGCTCCTGAGATCATTCAGGCACTCAAACCCCTCCACCTCAGTAAGGTGGCAGTTAGCGGAGGGGTACATTTAAATACTGCTTTAAATATTCCTGAACACTAAAAAGTGAACAAAACAAAATGTTCACTCTTTAAAAAAAAAATCAATTGACACAAGCTGCAAACAGAAATTACAATATAAAATTGTACTCATCTCCTAATACATTGGTTTATCAGTACTTCTTAAACTAATAAATGCTTAGACAACAGATCTAGGCAAATGGCACAGGTGTTACCAACAGCTGCAAAATGGCATATTCAGTTTGAAGAAGCTGTGCACTCCCTGCAGAAGACAAATTTGTCAAAGGTATGAGGATGCCACCACTGTGTGTCACTGTAGAGTTCGGGATGAATGTCTACGCTTCTGGGACAAACAGACTTTAACATGGCAATTTTTTAATGAACGTTTCCATCTTGTCGTAGAACTAGAACTGTTACATATCCTGGATGTTTGGACTGAGGAACATTTTCAGCATAGAAGTGTGAATGCTGAAAAAGGTGGATTCATAGGGTACAGGAGGAGAGTCTAATTTACATTTATTCATTTAGCAGACACTTTTGTCCAAAGCAACGTACATCTCAGCAAAAGTACAATTTATGCATTACATTAAGAGAAAGAGAGACAGCTGCAGACAAGGTTTACTCAAGTAAACCTAGACCTAATCATCTAGACAGGTTTTGCATTCTTCATTACTACACAGACACTGCTCACCAGAGCACTCAGAGCTTTTACATAGTTGACCTTCTGACTGATATACTTATTTGATCTTGATCGAGCTAAAATGAAATATCTGTTGAAGGTAATTTTAACACAACTATGTGGGGGGAAAAAACACCACCAGTGCACAAAGGTCACTGAGCATACACCTCAAAAAGGTCAATTTGTGCACCTAAATCGATGGATTAAGTTTATCAAAGTGTTTGAATCTGTGTTCAATCATTTGTTACTTTTACATATTTATGTCCTTTTTGAACCTCCATTTCTGGTGTCCTGTGTGCGGAAATAAAGCAGAAATGTGCAATATCGGCCACCAAATGACCAAGCTTTACCTGATAACATTTCCATGTGATTGCTGTGTATATGTGGGGGGTGCCGTGGCGCAGTGGGTTGGACCACAGTCCTGCTCTCCAGTGGGTCTGGGGTTCGAATCCCGCTTGGGGTGCCTTGCGGCGGACTGGTGTCCCGTCCTGGGTGTGTCCCCTTCCCCCTCCAGCCTTACGCCCTGTGTTGCCGGGTGGGCTCCGGTTCCCCGTGACCCCGTATGGGACAAGCGGTTCTGAAAATGTGTGTGTGTGTGTGCTGTGTATATTTGCACTGTTTACACTGCTGGCAAACAACCAGAATCGCGACCAACAAAAAAAGGAAGTGAGCATTTCTCAGCACACAGCAGATTACCAAGAAACATCAACACCCATCCCCAAATTAACAGGGAAGTGAAGAGTTGGTTTATGAAGCAAACCGCTGGAAGTGCATCACTGAACTGTCCTCAAACCCAGACCCTTCCTCTTTCAGTCTAACCACTGCCTTTTTCTGACCCTCTCATCTGCTTTACTCATCAGTAAACATGTAGGATTTTTTTAATATAAATAATTAGCACTCAATTTCATTTATAATGGTAGAAGGTGTTTAAATTCCAAAAAGGAACACATGAGTGCTTGGTAAGCTAACAACTAAATGACATGCTGAATGAAAAATGTGCATGCATTGAACCTAATCTCTGTAATGTCACCATAGGTTTTACACAACCCCTAAGGTCAAGTACTTAACATTTGTAAATACATTTGCAGAAAATCAAATGAAAATTTTAACAGATTATTTACTTAATCTTCTTCAAACTTTCATGAGATGGCTTTTCCCAACAGAAAGGCCTGTGCCAGTGTTTCACAGAGTTGAATTTGTGTGTGTACCTGGCAAATGTGGGCCAGGCTGAGTCCAGGTCATAGCCCATGGAAGCCACATCAAATTGGACCTCATTCAGCTCATACAAGTGACTAATGATGTCTACATTCAGGTGGGACTTCAGGAAGGGACTGCGAGCATAGTACCACTCACTGCGTGAAGAGAAAACATTGAAACAAGTAAAAGGCAGTCAACACAGAACGCACGCTTATAAACTTGAGCCAGCATGCCTGTGCACACCATAATGACACAACAGAGCAAGTTCTCCTTTATTTACAGTGCTATTACTGCCAATTCAGAGGAGCTTTAAAAAAAGCAAGGGAAAAGTGGGGTTTTGGATTTGAGATGCAGCTTGCTGCTGTTTACAGAGGTTTAAACCCAACATCTGACTTGAGAGATTCCACCAGAGCCCAGTTGCCAAACTAGAGGAATGAGGTCCCCATGGCCAAACAAGGAAATGATACAGCAAAGATGGTATTGTTGGGGAAGTAAGACAAGTTATGAGGAAGAGAAATGAAGCAATGTTTATAGAGAAATTAAACTCATTTCCTTTAAAATTGCAAATAAATCTTAATGCTTCATTAGAATTTACATGTAAAAATTAAATTTGCATGAAAATGGCAAAAGACAGAATTTGACCATTGTGTAAACTTAACTGAAAGGTTACTGTCCATTTTCACTCAACTTTTTTGCTGATGTCAGCTGTAGATACAGTACTTCACTTTTTTCTGAACATTACAAGTTCTCAGCAAATTCCCACTGTCAACACTGAACTGGCCACTCAAGAGCAGATAACTGTCATATTAGACAGGAACCTGGTTTCTCAACTGATAAACTGACATTGTTCATCGCTTTCACCTACCTGGTGACCCTCTCGTTCATCAGACACTGCTGCAGTGTGTCAGCCAACCGCTGGTGCACCAGGGAATAGCGGATGAAGGCTCGACCTTTCCCCAGAGAGGTCTTCAGCTGGAACAGGGAAGACAGTGCCCACACAACACACAAACCCACTTGACCCTACGGATGTCACGGCATAACACTTGCTTCACTGGAATCTCTATGTGAAACCAGGCTTGTAGTCACATAACTGCTGGTGTGATACTCAGTTGGGCCAGTACCCTGTACCTCTGGGCAATTTACTTAAATGTATCTGGCTGCATAAATTAATAAACTATGTATAGTCATTGCCCAGTAAACATCATAGGAGGTCAACGATGGCACACCTTTACAACTGTGTTATTTTTGGCTTTCGACAGTAACCTCATCAACACCAGTGTAAACTAGTCAGTGCAACAACTCCTGTTTCTTCATCAGTCCATTAAATGCTATGATTAAGAGCCGCATGTCAAGTGGGTCAATAATCCATGAGGTAGGTGTGACCACACTTGTGTGTCAGAAAGATTTTAATTAATTTTGCATCTCTGGTGCTTATTGTGTCACTCTACTAAATTTATAACAAAGTAAGTATACATTGCCATTACCCAACTTTTCAACTAAAACCAATCTTATGACTTCATAGGACAGGCCATCGCAATCACACAGTTAGCAGACAAATACGGTTACTGGGAGTTCTCTGGTCCATAACCCTGATGTTAATCAGGCAATGACTGTTCTATATTATAGAAACACCAAGGCAAATGGAAAGTTTCCACTTCAACTTTTGGTAAAGGCTCCGCTACAATACCCTTAAGCAAGGTAGTTTGCTCCAGCAAAATCCATCACTTTAGCAGCCTAATAACAACAAAAAGTAATGTTGTGTCTGCCTATTCCCATGCTAAGTTACTAACATTGTATCCTGTAAGGAAAGCTCCTCTGACATATAATAGGGATGAGAGGTAGGATGAGCTTTGAAGAGGCCTGAGAAAACCAGGTGGCTACAGTTCCTGGGACCAAGGATAGCAAACCATGCAGGATTATGACTCTACACGTAACACATATGGCAAGGGAGCAGCTTCTGAGGAAAATACTCTTTTGGCATCATACAGTGACTAACTGTCCTTTCTAGCTTTCTGTAAAATAAAGTTCTTCTACAACAGAAAGAATAAAAATAGATCTGAGTAGAAAGAAAAATTTAACAGGCCTAGACTTGAGTACAAGGCTGGGACAGCAATTACAAGAAACAACAACTCGCTGCCCAGCAGTAATGCGATAACATCAAGTGTTATAATTCTCATAGTTAATAATAACTTTGTTATTTTGAAACTGACTGATGCTCAACCACAGAAAGATTACACACTGAGAAATGATAAGGGGAATTTAGATAAAAGATCAAAGACTAAATAATATGCACAAATGAAGCAAAAAACAGGCACTTGAATGAAGGTAAAAAAGGAATGTGTAATTGAAAATACACAGGTGCAAATACTATATATTTATAGCTCATTTTTTTCTGTGTATGTTTGCAGGTGTGTGGATTTAAAAGGAAAAAATAGTTAAGATCTTTGTGAATATTAGGTGGCTAGAATTTCCAGGTACCTTATTTTATTGCATTGACATATTAGTATACACAATCTCTTTCAGATTTCTCCCCATCATGCAATTCTGTTGGAGTGGCTATACTTTCAATAATACTGTTATATAATCAGACAAGTATTTTTGGAAGAGTGGAAAAAAGTAAGGGTGATGCCATTTTCAGACTTATACATTAACTCAGCCTTTAATGCTTCTATCAGGTTTTACACACCTACTTTCTTGACTTTCACTACTTCAGTACAAACACCTAAAACTGAATAATAAGATGCAGGGTATTTCCATCAGGAAATGAAATCATTGTCACTGCTTATTTCCTCAGGGTTAAATTTTCTTCCATATGTTTGAAACACTCTGTATATATAAAGATGATACACAAAAATCTTATTTTGCTATATTACAAGTTACAGAAAGTTTCCACACTGTTACTACACAGGAAGACACCACTAAAGCACCACCCATAACACTGCTATCTGTGTCCGCGGAGGTAGAAAACGTGATGCTTTTTCAATGTGTACATGTCTCAATGTGTAAATGCAAACTGTCAAGCAAGTTGCCTTTTAAGAACACACATACAATTGTGGTCTGAGGATGTAGTCTACTGAACCGAACCACTTACTGAAGGGCAGCAAAGCTATCACTACAAAAACAAATGTGTGAAACTCACCACTGTGGTTGGCCTTTAAGGACATACATCTACATTTATGTCCTTTGGAACTGATGCACCACAAACAGCCACGCTTTACTGCTACAAGAAATCCTTGGGTAAACGCCTGGTCACAGATGCACGAGGAGCGCCAGGCAGAGCAGATGGACATATGTCTAATGATACAGGACACATCACCCTCTGCCCGACTGACTTACCACAGGGATGGACTTGACGTAGCGAATCCCATCATTAGCACCCTTTATCTTAGCCAGGCAGTCGCAGAAGTAATCCCAGTAGTCTTTCCTCGTACCCAGCAATGTTTTTTTCTCCTTCTGGTCAAACTTGAACACAAAGCACAAAAAGTACTATAAAAGATCATTTAAACAGGTATTACACTACCCCATGTTAATGTTTCAATCATTCTTTGATTTGTGAAAGCAAAATTTGATTTCATAAAATCCAACATCATGTACATTTACAGAATTAAAAAGATTTAGTTGTTTCGCTAGAACTTAAACTTCCTAATTCTTTTTATGTTATTTCCACTAACACAATTTTAGTTCTTAAAGACTAAATAATGTTGAATGAGGTGGCAATGAGACAAATATAGAAAAATATTTACTCAGTGGTCACTTTATAAGGTATACCTGTCTGTTTAAACATACAACTTGCCCCCCCCAGAAACAGTAGGCAACACAAGCCTCACTGAGAATATATAAAGCATGCAGAAAAAGTTGAGGTCCAGTTACCTGTTATAGGAATAAATATTATAATGTGTAAGAGAAGTGATCTAAGTGGTATAATATATGGTGCCAGACATGCTTGTTTCAGGATCTCTGAAACAGCCATCCCCCTGGATTTTTTTCATCAAAACATCAAGATTTCAAGGTATAATAAACCAAAAAGCACCAAGTCAGCAGCTGTACCACAGACAAAAATGTATTACTGATTACAGAATGCAAGCTGTTGATCACGAGTAAGCAAATAACAGCTCAGTACAACAGTGGTATGCAGAAGGGCATCTAGGAAGACAAAAATCTTGAAGACAACAGGCTACAGCAAGAGAGGACAACACCCATTCCAGTCAGCTCAGGAGAGAAAGACAAAGCTCCAGTCAAGGTTGTACAATCACTATAACTGGATGACCAAAGAGCGGAAAAACATCCTGGCTTCTACAAAAAAGCATGAATCTGTGGTATCAATGATACAAGCTGCTGGTGTGGAAAATGTTTTCTTTTGAAAAAGTAGGTCTTTTAGTACAAACTGAGCATTATTTACAGATCACAGCACACCTAAACATTACTGTTGACAGCTGCATTTATTCCTGGCAACAATCTACCCTTTATCAATGGATACTTCCTGGCCAAAATATGTTTGACTTCAGAATCAGAAAGAGCTTTACTGCCAAGTATGTTCACACACAGAAAGAGTTTGTCTTGGTGACAGGAACTTCCACAGCACAGACAGGATGACAGTGACAAGACAGATGAGAAGATAGAGTATGTGAATAAGGGATAAAAAAATATATAAAAATATAAAGTACCCAATATACAAAAATAGTCACTAGATACAAATGCAAGGGAGTGTGAGTAAGAGATATGATGTGATAAAAGTGGCCTGGATGTGAGGGGTCTAGAATGATTTTGCTAGCCCTTTTACTGACTCTGGATGAGTGCAGTTCTCTGAGAGCTGGGGGGGATGTGCCGATGATTCTTCCAGCAGTCCGAACTATCTGCTGTAATCTTCTGACGTCTGATTTCGTAGCTGAGCCGAACCAGACAGTTATAGAGGTGCAGATGACAGATTGGATGACTGCGGAGTAGAATTGCAGCAGTAGCTCCTGTGGCAAGTTGAACTTCCTCAGCTGGCGAAGGAAGTACAACCTCTGCTGGGCCTTCTTCACAATGGAGTCTATGTGGGGCTCCCACTTCAGGTCCTGTGAGACAGTGGTGCCCAGGAACCTGAATGACTCCACTGTTGCCACAGTGCTGTTCATGATGGTGAGTGGGGATAATGCTAAGGTGTTTCTCCTAAAGTCTACGATCACCTCCACTGTTTTGAGCATGTTCAGCTCCAGGTTGTTATGACTGCACCAGACAGCCAGCTCTTGGACCTCCTGTCTGTAAGCAGACTCGTCACCATCCCGGTTGAGGCCAATGAGTGTAGTGTCGTCTGCGAACTTCAGGAGTTTGACAGAGGGGTCTTTAGCGGTGCAGTTGTTGGTGTACAGGGAGAAGAGTAGTGGGGAGAGCACACATCCCTGGGGGGCACCAGTACTGATCGCGCGAGTATTGGATGAGAATTTTCCCAGCCTCACTAGCTGCCGCCTGTCTGTCAGGAAGTTGGTGATCCACCGACAGATGAAGGTGGGCACAGAGAGTTGGGTTAATTTGGACAGGAGGAGGTGTGGGATGATGGTGTTGAAGGCTGAGCTGAAGTCCACAAACAGGATTCTCGCATAAGTCCCTGGTTTGTCCAGATATTGCAGGATGTAGTGCAGTCCCATGTTGACTGCATCATCCACAAACCTGTTTGCTCAGTAAGCAAACTGCAGGGGGTCCAACAAGGGTCCAGTGATGTCCTTCAGGTAGGCCAACACCAGTCTTTCAAGTGACTTCATGACCACAGACGTTAAAGCGACAGGTCTGTAGTCATCAAGTCCTGTGATTTTGGGTTTCTTCGAAATGGGGATGATGGTGGAGCGTTTGAAGCAGGAAGGAACTTCGCACATCTCCAGTGATCTGTTGAAGATCTTTGTGAAGATAGGAGCCAGCTGGTCAGCACAGGTTTTTAGGCAGGCCGGTGAGACACCGTCTGGGCCTGGTGCTTTCCTTGTCTTCTGTTTGCGGAAGACCCGACACACCTCCTCTTCACAGATCAAAGGTGCAGGAGGGAGGAAGGTGGGGGTTACTGGAGGTGTTAATTGATGTGTGGAGAGAGGGTCTGAATGGGTGTGGGGTGAGAGACAGGGTTTTTCAAACCTGCAATAAAACTCATTCAAATCGTCGGCCAGTTGTTGAGTTGACACGGTGCTGGGGGATGGTGTCTTGTAATCTGTGATGTCTTTCAGGCCTTTCCACACTGATGCAGGATCGTTGGCTGAAAACTGTTTCTTCAGCTTTTCAGAGGAGTTTCTCTTAGCCACTCTGACCTCCTTTGCCAGTGTGTTTTTGGCCTGTTTATACAAGACTCTGTCCCCATTCTTGTAGGCGTCTTCTTTGGCCTGACGAAGTTGTCTGAGTTTTGCAGTGAACCACGGTTTGTCATTGTTGTATGTTAAACGAGTCCTGGTAGGGATGCACATATCCTCGCAGAAACTGATATATGATGTTACAGAGTCTGTGAGCTCATCCAGATCGCAGGCAGCAGCCTCAAAAACACTCCAATCGGTGCACTCAAAGCAGGCTTGTAAGTCCTGCTCTGCTTCCTCAGTCCATCTTTTAACAGTCCTTATTACACGTTTAGCTGATTTCAGTTTCTGCCTGTAGGTCGGTATAAGATGAACCAGACAGTGATCAGAGAGCCCCAAAGCTGCCCGTGGGACAGAGTGATATGCATCCTTTATTGTGGTGTAACAGTGGTCCAGTATATTACTGTCTCTGGTAGGACATGTAACGTGTTGTCTGTATTTTGGAAGTTCACGGGAGAGATTTGCTTTATTAAAGTCCCCGAGAATGATTATAGCAGAGTCCGGGTGTTGTTGCTCTATGTCTGTGATCTGATCGCCCAGCTGTTGCAGTGCTGCGTTCACGCATGCTTGCGGTGGAATGTAAACACTTACGAAGATGAATGAGGAAAACTCCTGCGGCGAGTAGAAAGGCTTACAGTTGATGAAGAGCGCTTCTAGGTCGGGACAGCACATCTTCTTCAACGCTGTTACATCTGTACACCACCTTTCGTTGATGTAGAAGCATATCCCACCGCCACATGATTTCCCTGCTGATTCCGCGTCGCGATCCACTCTGAACAGTTGGAAGCCCGGCAGATGTAGCGCGCTGTCCGGAATGGCTTCATTCAGCCAGGTTTCCGTGAAACACAGAGCAGCAGAGTTTAAGAAGTCCTTAAGAAGTCTTTGTTTTTTTGGGATAGGAGGAAAAGTTCGTCCATTTTGTTGGGTAAGGAGCGGAGGTTCGCCAGATGGATACTAGGCAGCGCTGCTCTAAAGCCGCACTTTCGGAGCCTAACTAGCGCGCCGGCTCGCTTTCCACGCTTGCGCGTCTTGGAGCGCTTGAGCAGCGCCGCTGCACCTCCGACTACAACGTCCAGCAAAACGTCAGAATAATCGAAAACCGGTAAAATGTTGGGTGGTGTGTACTGCCGAATGTTCAGCAGTTATTCCCTGGTAAAACTGATTGTAGGAGTATAACTAAAGACAGGGCAAACTAACAAAAACAAAACAACTGTGGAGCTCCACACCGAGGCGACCGTTCGCGGTGCCATCATGTATATGTCCCATATGTTCATTCTTGTGCAGTCCCGAGATCTCAACACAATACAGAACTTCTGGAATGAGGCTCAACAGGATGAATGGAGCCAAAAGGGAGTTGCACCCTGTTCCAGTTACATCTACCTAATAAAATGGGCTGGGAATAAGTATCTTCAATATAGGTGCTGTATATTTTGGTTTACTTAGGATTTTGGGGATCTTGGCGTAAAGCTTTAGATCCAGGCCTTAACTTCTCCTTACCTGCAGCAGGTACTCTAGCTTGTAGGAGAACTTGTGGAGGGAAGGGCTGTCATCTGTGATGGGATCCCCAATATCCTTGTACTCCCTGCTCAGCTCAGCCACAGCCTCTTCAACAGGTGCCAAGAAGGACCATAAGCAGGGAGGATCACACACACCAACCCACATATAAGTAAAGTATGAGAATGTTTACAAACCAGTTGTCGCACAGCCTAGGTTTGTTTCTTTCAGGAAGAAATCGGGCTGCACCCTTCTTTTCTTAACCAATGTGATCTCTGTTTCTGTTATTTTTTCCCCCCAGTATAAAAATCTCTACTGTCATTATGTCATCAGCACTTGAACCCCCAGAGGTTTTTCCTTGCTTTTAAGCTGGGAGTGTTTATGTTCCTTTCCTCCGTGGCTTATTTATGACTTGAATGATTAATATAGTTATTGCAGCAATTTAATGTATAGCCAACCTTTTATATGCATTACATCTCTGATCCTTTGTTGAGCAGTTTGTGTCACTGTGTAAGAAGAGCCCACTACAAAAATAAATTTAATTGAACTGAATTCAGAAAGAGCACAAGAAGGCAGCAGGAAAGGAGAAACATACTTATGCTTAACATAGTAGAAATTACTCAGCTGTATAAACGGGTATGGGTAAAAGTTAGTTTGGGTCAAAGAAATAAGTTACTTTAGAGAAAAAAGTGAGCTAAATAAACTAAATGACTATTAAAAATTACTAATTTGTCTGATTTATAAAATTTTCCCCTTAGTCTGACAGTAAAACAGTACCTACATCCCAAAGAGCTCTTTAATATTAAAAAACATTATTGAAAGGACACAATCATTCTTATTATAACTCAGTGCCACCCATAAAACCTGCATGTTCTGTAATGACAGAAATGGGCTCTTTGTGCGTGCCACACTGTTTCCGTTTAAACTGCGCAGCTGTTCCCTGCAGAAATTGGTGTTGCTGCTTGTGGTTGATGCAAAGGAGCCACAAACTCTCTACTGAAGCTGCTCTGTAGTAAAGCTAACTAAAACTCACAGTTCAGTCAAAGGAGAACAAACAGGAAGTAGCCCTATACCCTTTGGCTGACATGCAAGCACACATGTCTTCTCTCACTGTATTTCAACACGCTCATGTGCACATAAACTGTCTCACAAACATCCTACACTTCTCACATACACAAAGCAACACATGATCTAAATCTGCTCACAGAGAGATACTGTGCAAACTGCACAAATATGCACTTTTGCTATGCTATACACAAACTACTGATCACACAATGCAGACAGTCTTAAATAACCTTGCACTCACAGACAGACACACAGCCACTTACCATGTAGATCTCGGATGATCCTGTGCAGCTGGCTCTCCCCTACCGAGGTGGCAGCCATGGTGCTGCTCAGGTGCTCAGGAGCAGGGCAGCAGACTGCTGAGTCAGGGAAACATGGGCTTTCAGAGGCAATCTTCACAGGGCTGCCACACACACCACATCCATTCATAACCCACAAGCAGAGCTTAAAAACAGGGCACCTGAGAAAAGCAACAGTGGAAAAACACCCCTAATGGAAAGTAGAATGACTGAACAACTCTAAATTAGTATTCATACACCTCTCTTTTTCCTTGTACGTACTGCAGATCACTTTTCTCAGGCTCAAAGCTCTTATGTGAAAGGGGCTAAGATAATGTAACAACAGCTGTGATTTCTTTTATATGCAATCGTAAATGTGTCTAGATACCCCTAAACTAAATTTTAGGAATACTGTACAAATAACACGTAATTTTATTTTCTAAAATGCACCTCAGCAGGCATATGGCACCTCGGTAAGATGAAGTTAACAGAACATTTCCAAGAACTTTCACACAGTAAATATGAATGGGAAGCTCTGGTCATCTGATGCAAAAGGTACTGACAGCTAAATTAAAAACTTTGGCATCAATTTTTTAGATTGCCAAAACTGACTGAAGGTAACCTGGTTATTATGTGACACCATACTTAAAGATTACACTCAAATGTGGGCAATGTTACAAATAATACTGCAAAAATGAAAATACAAAAATAAAAATATGATTTTGCAAACATCATCCGAATATGTATTGTCTGCTGTGGATCTTACAAACTGTTTACTAACTATTCACAGGTGAACCTGAAGATTTGCTGAGAGCATCTGGCCTTTCCATGTATCAATTTTATTGCTTTGATGATCAAATAACTATAAGCTTCCAGTGGAAAGTAACTGTCCAGTGACTTTTCTTGTGCTGACCTGGTCAGATCAGTGACCTAGTCAAATCAGATAAATCCACAAAGTATAAACTTAACGCAATGCTCTAACATCCACCCTTTTTGCTAATTAAGTTTCATTCTATATTTTGTGTTTTACAGTTTTGATATGCACAACAATTATTTAACTTGCATCTATTGGATAAACACACAACTACTTAAATCACAGAACTGCATTAAACTCACAGCTGAATTCCACAGAGGACTGATAATGGTTTCCACATAACTCCCTTCACAAACAATCACAGTATGAAATTGCTCTGCAGAATGAGACTCTAAGAGCCATACTTCTCTTCACCAACCTCATCTAATGTACACAGGGCAGGCCAGTCTCCAGCACAGGATTTATGCAATCATGACATACATGCATGTTGGAATAAAATGACCACAAAGGGCAATTAAAGGGGAAAGAACACAACTAAGTGCACATTGTTTTGGTTATGTGCACCCACATCCATACACAATGTGTAGTGAGGGGCTGCTGGAGCCTTGCTGTGTGAAGGTGGTAACCACACATGCTCTGAAAATGAAGTCGATGTCTTACAAATTCAAAGAATGAGTGCATGAATCCAAAACTAACATTTACAATTATTTGTTTAGCTGACGCTCATCTCCAAAGCAACTTACACTTTTAAGCTACTCACAATTATTTACCCATTCAGAAAAATGATTGTCAGCAATTAATATTTATGTCAAGCGAGACCTGCTTGTCCTGTTGTAACCTGTAAGGCAGGAAAAAAGCTGTCTCGCACACTATGCTTCTGAGAGGACCTCTGCTGTGGAAAAGCAGTTTGAGACAACAGGAAAATAAAGACTAAGACAGACAGGTTTCCTTAACTTTCAAAGTCACTTAGAACATAAAACACACTGCCGTGGAACTATTCAATCTATTGTCTTTTTTTTTTGTAATAGGCAGGCTAATAGACAGTCTAGTATATCACTAGATAAATATATATGTGTAATTTTAGAAGTTTTAAAGATTTTAATTCTTTTTCCTCATTTTTTAGCTCCGTCACGCGGGTCCCGTCCGCGCCGCGCAACAATATATACAACAACATGTCTGTCAGGCGTCTGTTGTGTTGAATTTTTGCTCGTCTGTGTTAAAAGCGTGCCATTAGGGTGCATTAACCTTTAACTTTCAAGTTATATTTATTAAAACCAATGTTATATTTGGTACAGCCGTCTCAGTCTGGGATAAAAGCCACACACGTTGATTGACGATTCCGCTTGACCTGAAGCTAACTCGCTAACTAGCGTGCACCTGCTGCTACCAAACTTCTAGACTCAGCATTATCGATAAAGTGCGTCAAGAAAGCAATATGAAAACAAAAAAAATTTATATGTACGAGTAAACAAATGTAACATGACAATAAAGAAAACAAGCTTTTTTAACGTACTTTAGCTTAGGGCAGCAGTTCTCCCGAAGTTGAGTAAATTAACAAGCACGAGAACTGGAGAGGCGGCAATAACGGTTGATTGATAGCTGCCTCACCCAATTAAAAGGAGGAATAAAAGCATGGGCGGTTGCGAGCGCGCACCCACAAGGTTCGGTTATGCTGCGTCAGAGGTGAAACTGTACAGAGAGCGACTAGCTCAAGTTGATATATGTGCTTATATAAAACTTAAAATCAAGTTTTCATTGAAAGATATGTTTCTTTATTTTTCTGGCAGTGACCATGCTATTGATCTTGTTCATTTTTTTCGTGTTGCATTGTAACTTTTTTTTTTTTTTTTTTTTTTTTTAAAAAAAAAAAAAAAAAACTCTTAAATTGAGGTTCTTTCTTTACTCAATAAAATATGTAAGAGGGGGGAAGTTAACATTCAAGAAAAGTAATTTACTGCGAGGCAATATTAATGGACACCCTGATAGTTATATGTATATCTGTAAGCATACATTATGTTACTTTACTCATTTATATAATTTAATGTATTTCTCAAATTTTCTGTTTAATATTACATATATGATATTGCTCGTTTGGGGACTCAGGAGACTCCATATTTTTCAGTACTTTCTAATGATCAATTTTGGTTCCTTTTGCAATTTATTTTTGGTTAAAATGTAGTTCACACACACTGACTGAAACTGCTTGTCAAGGGGGGTTGTGGCGAGCTGGAGCCTAACCCCCCAACACAGGCCATAATCCTGGGAGGGAGGGGACACACCCAGGACAGGATACCAGGAGGCAAGTCACCCCATTTGGGACTCGAACCGCACACCCACCGGAGAGCAGGCAGAGACCAAGCCCACCGCACCACCACGCTCCCCTACTGTAGTTCATAATTTGGAAAATTCTGTATTGTAACAGCACTAATGTAAATTAATGGAAATAGCTGGTGTTAGTTTCCATTCTTGTACGTAGTCCTGTGTTCCGTTCTGATTGGTTGCCACTTTACTGCTGCTTTGTTTGCCACTGAGGGATTTTGGGGGGTGCAATGGGTAACCCCCCCGCCACTGTGGGGAGTAGGGGGGTTTAGTGTGACCTGGGGGACCGCTTATGTGTTTCTAAGGGTATTTTGTTCTGTGTTTTGCACATATGTCAAGACTTCATTTCAAACAAATGTATAAGTTTGATCTCTAGTAATGTTCAGAATTGTCTGTCTCAAACCTGATTCCAGTGACTCCATGGGGGACTCCACATTATGATTAATCCTGATGCTGATGTTTCCACATGAACCCTGTTTGTTCTACACAATAAGCCATGAAATGTTAAAAACTGATAAACTGATATTGATCCTACTTGACTGTAAATGTTCTTATAGCTGTCCTTTAAAAAAAATAAAAATAAATAAATAATTAAAATAATTTTTAAAATCCTGTTGGCCTTTATAAAGTGTTAGTGAAAATGCAATTCAGTTTAATTATACTGTAGATATTATAGTTGTTGGGTGTTTTGAATGCATGACACAGCAAGTTCGCTCAGTCTGTGTGGAGTTTTCACGTTCTCCCCATGTCTGCGTGGGTTTCCTCTGGGTGCTCCGCTGTCCTCCCACAGTCCAAAGACATGCTGTTCAGATTCACCCATAGTGTGTGAGTGACAGAGAGAGTGTGTTACACTGATGTATGGATGAGTGACCCATTGTAAGTAATGTATCTAGCAGTGTAAGTCACCTTGGTGAGCAAGGTGTGTGGACTGATAACACTACATAGAGTTCATTGGAAGTCACTTTGGAAAAAAGCGTCTGCGAAATAAATAAATGTAAATGACATAATTAAAAAAGGAAGCAGCAATCCAAGTAGCTTTTGCTCTTATTTACATCAGTTTAAAAGTCATTTCCTACTTCCTTTTTTAAAATCCGTTGACTAAGATTTAAAGAAAAACACTGAGTAAAAGTTTAATGGACTCAAATGCTTTAACAAAAAGTGCATAGATACAACACATGTTTTTCAGTGCATAAAAATGTGTATTCCACATAGGCCTCAAACATATTACCGCACATATAGAGATTAAAAGTACTGCAATCTTAAAATGTTATATGAGAACTAAGAAAGAGTCATAGCTGTACATGGAAATGATTGCTGAGAGGTATTCAACAAAGACCTAGTAAAGATAAAATCTTTTTACCAACTTGGATTTTTTGCTAGATCAAAGTAACATGAATGTCTTATGACTCCTCCAGCAAGACCTTTACTGAAAGAAGTCCTAGATCCTTTATGTTAGTTGTCAAGGTTTGTTTCCCTACAAGACTTTTGGTTCCTCTTACCTCATTTCCATTGTTATCAGGTTGGACAGTGTCAAACTTATTGTAAACCACACCTTCTGGGGTATTGATAAAATTGACAATGAGTCAAAGTGATAACATTGGTGCACAATCTGCAGAGAGGCCTGTTTGTGTCTGAACGACCTTGAGAAAAAGTAGGATGAAGTTATTATATTAATATACAGTAAATCATTTAGAAAATGAAATGTCAGCTTCATGATTATTATTGATTACTTCAGTCTGTTATATTTTTTCCATGTATGATGTAAGATTTACAGATCAAACATACAGTTGTATTATTAATTTCTGTACTTTTTTAGTGTGTTTCTAGTCTCTTCAATTGTTTTGTCTCAAGTATTAATGCAGAAGAAAAATCTTTGTTGGTTTATTTTGACATATTCTTTGTTGTTAATTTTCTGTTTTTTGAAAACTAATTTGCAGCATGGCAGCGTCTGGAGAAGATCTTGATGCAAACAGCACTTATGACTATAACTACGATTATTCTGATGAGATCTGCAACAAGACAGAGCTTATCAAATTTGGAGCAGTCTTAACTCCAGTTTTCTTCTGGATCGTGATCATGTTGAGCCTTCTGGGTAACACCCTGGTTTTGGTGATCCTGATAAAGTATGAAAATCTTAAATCACTCACCAACATTTTCATCTTCAACTTGGCTCTATCTGACTTGATTTTTACCTTTGGACTCCCGTTCTGGGCTTCCTACCACATATCTGGATGGACATTTGGAAATGTGACTTGCAGTGCTGTAAGTTTCATCTTCTACACTGGGTTTTACAGCAGTATAATGTTCCTGACCATAATGACCATCCATCGCTGCCTGGCTGTAGTTCGGCCACTGTCTGACCTTGGATCAACAAGAGTCTGCTATGGTTTTGTGTCTTCTGTCATCATTTGGAATGTGAGTTTCTTAGCTGCAGCACCAGCACTTACATTTGTCACAGTGGAAAAAAATCGTGACACAATGTATTGTGAATTTACAGACAAAAACTGGAAAATAGGTTCAATTTACGAACAAAATGTATGCTTCATACTTTCACTGTCAATAATTAGTTTCTGCTATATTGTAATACTTTTGAAACTACTTCGATCAAGATCACATACAAGGTACAGAACAGTAAAGCTAATCTTCACTATTGTGGTTGTATTTTTCTTGGGGTGGGCACCATACAACGTGGTCATCTTTCTGAAATCTCTGACTGATATTGGGGGTATCCCTCCCTTTAACGACTGTGCTGTTAGTAAAGGTGTAGATTATGCATTTTATGTTTGTCGACTGATTGCTTTCTCCCACTGCTGCCTGAACCCAGTGTTTTATGTCTTTGTGGGAGTGAAGTTCAGGAACCATCTGAAGAAGATGTTAAAGAAACTTTGGTTGCGTCAAAACAGTCTGGACAACTCACAACGCAACAGCAGGGTTATACATTCCAGTGGGGAGGAGCTTTCGATATATTAATACATTTTAACTGGTCTATGCAAATTGAAGCATATAAACATTAAATTTACTTGATCATAGCAAAGTAAATGACTTACATAAGTAGGGCATGTGTTATCTTCCTATGCAAATCTCCAAAATCTCTGTAGCGCTGCGTTTCACCCCTCTTGAATGGCCCCATCTTTCAGAAAAACAATGCTTCAGACTGTTTGAGAACAATTAGAACAAAATACTTCTGTGTTCTGAGGTCCTCACTATTAAAGGAACTTATTTTGCACTTTCTTGTAATTTCTGTTTGGCTGGAAGAATTTAAAAAGTACAAAACTGTACTGGGTTACTGGACACTTAGTAGCACATATAATAACTCCATAGCGCATCAAATCCTGCTGTTGGTGGTTGTGCTGAAAGATATGACTTTATAACCTAAATGTTACGGGTTCAGTTCCCTTGTGGTGTTCTGCTGTCATACACAAGAATAGGGTAATTGTATTCAATTATTCCAGTGAAACATTCAGCTGTATGTCTAAAATTGAAACTGGCTACATAAAATGTATCCATGACCACATGATAGTAGTAGTTCTGAAACTTAGACAGCTTTTCAGATTCCATTGTTCACTAGTACTGTACATAACAAAAATTCCTGTATATTAAATAGTGACCTTAGATACTTGAATTTTTAAGTTGTGTCAAGAAGCATCATTTGTTTCTTCTCTACAGTTACAATCATTGTGTACATTATGTGGTTCATGTTCCTGTAAATAACTTAAGATATGATTCAGATTCTGTTTGATCAAATTTATCTCTTACATTACATAGTTCTTTGAATTTTGTTTATGGCTTGTTTGAGACAGATCATTTGTGAAACAATAAGTAATAAAATGATCAATTTTCAAGACTTGCTGGTTTTTGCAACTTTCAGTCTAAACAAATAATCCTATCTCACCTAATGAACATAATTTATGGCTGAAAAACCCTTTGTAAAGCGAATTACATATTAATTCGGAATAATTCAAAAACATACCAGTAGAAACATGAGAAATAAATGAATTTTGGTCCTTGTAAATCAACAGATTTGGTCCTTGTAAATGTGAAGAAATGCCCTGTAATCCAAAGTAAGAGTACTGAATGAAACTCCTTACAACGCTGAATTCTTCTGATTCAGATGGTCGTATCTTGAGGAATGACTGAATAATATACAATTATGAATGTTCAAAGATATGAAAACTTCACAGTTTGGTTTATGTCTTTATTTATAACTACATATTCACGATCATATTTTCTAAAAAATTGCATAGTGAAAAATGCCATGTGTTTCTACTTTCTGCGTTTAGTTTGCAGCAAGTCATATTCAGACTCAGATGGTGCTCCTGGAAGAGGGGCACCATGGGATCTCTGACCAGCACAGGACCGATTTCATTCTTTGTATTTTTCATTTATTATAGCTACATCCAAGGCTTTTACAGAGATATTCCAATGAATAAATGTACTCTTTATTATTAATAATGATTAATTATTGTGTTTGTTTGATTCCAAACTGAAAATGACCAGATGCTGAAAAAATGCTTATGTAACAAATCTGTCACTTCCTCCTGGCTGTTTTGTTGTGTCCTCATTCGCAAATGAGACACACACACACATTTTCTGAACTGCTTGTCCCATACAGGGTCGCGGGGAACCGGAGCCTAACCCGGCAACGCAGGGTGTAAGGCCGGAGGGGAGGGGACACACCCAGGACGGGACGCCTGTCCGTCGCAAGGCACTCCAAGCGGGACTCAAACCCCAGACCCACTGGAGAGCAGGACCCAGTTCAACCCACTGCGCCACCACGCCCCCCGCAAATGAGACACATAGTTAGAATTTATGGTTAAACATTTTTTTAATAGTTACCCACCTCAATATCCTTTCTTCACTCTACTTTGTCACTCTCAGATGACACCCAATGCACAGGAAAAACACAGGATTGTCTTGCATGTATAACACATTGAAGAGGAGCTTATGAAAATTATATACTGTATTTTTGTTTTCAGTCTTTTTAGCATTAATATTTCTTCAAGTTAATACAAAACATAATAAAACAAAAGCCCTGTGAAGGATTGCCTTCCTCACCATGGTGTTCCCTGCCTCACACCCTGTACTTCCAAGATAGAGAAATAATGAGAGCATGCACTGTATGAGCTGTTAATTAAAAAAATTATGCATTACAGCAGTTTTTTTTAAGTATGCTAAGTTCATTCAAGGTTGTGCAGAAGGTGTCAAATAGAATAACTCATTTTTATATCTTTGGGGACATTTTTCATGGTATGATTATTTTTTCAGAAACCTGTGTTTTGTTAGAGGGGGACATGAGATACTGGAGAGATGTGAAATACAGTGATATTAACTAAAGTGAACAAAAACTTGGAAGACAGCTTGTATGATTGTAGGCTGACTGCTCTCTCCCAGTCAAGCTTGAATCCTGTGTTGTGGGTCTCTGTGGAGGTGAAAATCAGGAAACACCTGAAGATGGTGTCAGACAACTTCTCAGACACTCAACATTCTAACAGCACAACAATTTCACCCTCCAGAGGCAGTCAAATGAACTTATCATAAAGGTCATTAAAACCTCTAGCTTCCTTATCTACCATCACTTCTCTACATTTTCTATAAACAAGATTCATATCCCTTGTAGACTATACTGTAAAATTATCACCATGACTAAAGTTCTCTGCTTGAGGTACTTAAAGTTGTTGTTTAATATTTGTATTGGAAAAATATTATATATGAGTTATGTATCACAAGTGAAATTTAATAGAAGACAAAAATGAATGAATTTTGCTGACATTCTGGTGTTCTCTCCATCATTTTAATTTATATCACACATCTTGCGATGCACCTGGACACATCATCAGTGATATAATCTGGGGTCACTAGGTGTTTTGGGCCTTTCAGTATCAGACACCTTCACCCAGGAAACCTGACCAACACTGATCAGACCCCAGTCTCCGTAATGACTTTCACAACCTTCCTCTTCTGGCTGTTGGTGATACCCAACATGTTGTATGCAAAGACTTCCCTGTAAAGTGTCTACTGTTACTTCATTGCACAAAAGGATGTGTGCTCCATACGACATCTTATTGCTGTCTGATCCCAGCTATCAAGTCATTATTTTTTTTCTGCCTCCTCTGTGTTCCACCCTGTACTGTCTCTTTTCTCCCTACAGCTGCTATAGTGTGCTCCACTGTCACACTGACAGCACCAACACTCTGGCAATAGAAGAATTTAGCTAGCCCCCTTTTAACATAGTTGGTTAGCGTTGTATATCTGGCATTATAAGATGCTTTGGACAAAAGGTTCAGCTAAATAAAATAAAATGCATTTCTGGCTCTTTTTGCTTCCTTTTTTTGGGACAGAAATAAGTCATCATTAATATAACAACTGGAGTAGAAGTAATATATGTCCATTTATCCAATTTCAATAACTGCTTGTCTTGAACATGGTCATGGTGAACTAGACCCTATCCTGGAAGCACTTAGTCCAATGCTGAGGAAGTACACCCTGAACAAGATGCCAGTCCATCACAGGGTTGCCCACACACTCACACCATTCACACACTACAGGAAATTTACCATCACCATTTTACCAGAAGTTCTTGTGTTTGGACTGTGGGAGGAAACCATATCACCTGGAGTAAACTCACACAAACAGGAAGACCCGGGGGGGGCTCAAACCCACATTCTCTCGCACCACCCAGGTGCTACTTGCCGCACCACTGTGCCAACACACACACACACACACACACACACACACACACACACACATACACACACACATTTTCTGAACCGCTCATCCCATACGGGGTCGCGGGGAACCTGAGCCTAACCCGGCAACACAGGGCGTAAGGCCGGAGGGGGAGGGGGACACACCCAGGACGGGACGCCAGTCCGTCGCAAGGCACCCCAAGCGGGGCTCAAGCCCCAGACCCACCGGAGAGCAGGACCCGGTCCAACCCGCTGCGCCACCGCACCCCCTCACCACACATATACAGTCATGTGAAAAAGTAAGTACACCCCATGGAAAGTTTAACCTTTTTCATCTTATTTGGACATGCAGACATTTTAGCTTGATTGAATCACTGCATATAGTGATAGTATAAGTATTAGTGATATACTTGAACAAATGAAACATCAAACTTGCACTATATTCTCCTTTTTATAATTTTAAAAAACAAAAGTACAGATTTGTTACATGGAAAAAATAAGTGCACCCCTACATTTATCACAACTGTAAATGCACAAAATTGAAATCAGGTGTGCCAGATAAGGAGCCAATGATTAGAACACTGTTAGAGAGTATCCTGGAGGAACCTGTGCTATTTAAACCTCAGACATCTATTTGTTACTGAGTTGTGTGGTGTCATTATGCCTTGATCGAAGGAGTGCTCCTAGGCTTTTAGAAAGAAGATTGTGGATGTCCATGACTCTCAGAAGGAATTTGAAAAGATCTCTAATTTATTTGAAATCTATCATTCCACTGTATGGAAAATCATCTACAAGTTGAAGAGATTTGAAACACCTGCCAATTTGTCTAGGAGAGGCTGGCTCAGCAAATTTGGTGTAAGATCAAACTGTAAGGTGTTTACACCCTCAAATTTCATCCCAGAATCTGCAGGTAACCCTTGCAACTGTCGGTGTCAATGTGCATGTGTCTACAAAAAGATTGCACAACTTTGATCTACATGGCAGGTGTCCTAGGAGGAATCCCTTACTGTCCAATAACTACATTGAGACAAGATTAGTTTGCCAATGAACATCTAAGCAAACACCAGGACTTCTGGAACAATGTGAATCAAAGACAGTTGTTTGGCCACAGTACCACAAGAGATCTTTGCTGCAAACAAAAGACAGCACTGGAGTAGAACCTCATATCAACATGCATGGTGGTGGAAGTGTTATTATGGTTTGAGGTTGCTTTGCTGTCTCAGGGCCTGGTTGCCTTGCAATCATAGATTCAACTATGAATTCTCCATCATATCAGAGTGCTTTAAGAAAATGAAACCATCTGTCCAAAACTTGATATTGAACCAGAAGTGGACCTTTCAGCAGGATAATGATCCGAAGCATACCAGTAAATCTACCAAGGAATTTCTTGAAAAGGAAGAAATGAAGAGTTATGGAATTGCCTGGTCGAAGCCCAGATTTGAATTCCATTGAAACGTTGTGGGGGATTTTAAATGGGCTGTTCATGCATGAAAACCCTCAAACATCTCACAGGTAAAGAAATTCTGCATGGAGGAGTGGTCAAAAATTTTATCAAGTTGATGTCAGACTGGTAGACAGTTATACAAAATGACTTTATTTCTGCTAAAGGGGGCAATACCAGCTTCTGAGACCTGGGGTGTACTTACTTTTTCTACATAGGAATATTACATCAGTAAAATTTCTTTGTTGATTAAATAATTGAAAAACCAAAGTTTCATTGTGTTTTTGTTCAAGTATATCACTTTTGTCTACAGAAACTGCTTAAAGGAAGATCAAATGCCTGCATGTGCAAATATTTTGAAAAAAGGTAAAATTTTCCAGCGGGGTGCGGTGGCGCAGTGGGTTGGACCGCAGTCCTGCTCTCCGGTGGGTCTGGGGTTCGAGTCCTGCTTGGGGTGCCTTGCGGCGGACTGGCATCCTGTCCTGGGTGTGTCCCCTCCCCCTCCGGCCTTACGCCCTGTGTTGCCGGGTTGGCTCCGGTTCCCTGCGACCCTGTATGGGACAAGCGGTTCTGAAAGTGTGTGTGTGTGTGTGTGTGTGTGTGTGTGTGTGTGTGTGTAAAATTTTCCATGGGCTTTATTTACTTTTTCACATGACTGTATGCACACCCCAAGTTGCATTAGTTAAACCAAGTAGCTAAGCAGAATCAGGAGCGTAAATCCTAATTATTTCATAAGTTTATTTTAATACTTAACATGTAGATGTTTTAAGTTTAATACTTTATACAGGAATGATGCCCATCCTTACAGGGCTCACATACTGTACTTACATTTACATTTATTAATTTACTTTCAGGCAGCCCTGTATACCTCTGAATATGAGACATCTAGTCATAGCATGTGGTGTTTTGTAATGACATCACTGAAACGAATCTATAATGCTGATGTCTTATTCTGAAAGTGAAGCTCAAATAAGCAGCAGTGGACTGCTGTTGAAATCGCACTGTAAGTAAAACGCAACTTGCTCGTTGATTTTTTTTACTGTGTTTTAGCTTTTTTTTTACTATTATGTATAGATTTATTCATATTAATTTAGACTGAACAATGTACAGTATTACTACTGTGTTGGAGTGATTCTTGAAATTGGTTGAACTTTGACATTAAGCAGCAAGGACATTGTAGAAGTTTTTACTTCAAGCTGTGAAGAACAACACATTCAAAGGCAAAAAAGAAACCTTAAACTAACACTTTAATGTATTAGTATATTCTGTTCTCCTTAAAATGGGTACATCCTGTCTGCTTACACTGCAAAATTAGTCTGACGCAGACAGCCATTTCACAAGAGTTTCCTCCATTTTTGAGATTATTGTGAATTTATTACATTGCATTCAAGCGGTTCTGAAAATGTGTGTGTGTGTGTGCATTCAGTTTGCTTTCAGGTCTGAACATAACAAGCTTGTTGATTTCAGACCTGCAGCCATGATGCACGATGTACTTATTGGAATCAGCAGCATGAATGACTTCCAGGAAAATGAAACATACAATGACACATCTGACTACAATGGATCACTCGTCTTCCTCTGTGAAGATGAAAACCAGCATTCGGGAAGCACAGCCACAGCTTTTTGCTTCATTGTCATCTTCTGCCTCAGTTTTGCCGGCAACACAGTGGTCCTCTGTGTCCTTGCCAGGTATGAGAAACTGAAGAGAGTCACCAACCTCTTTGTCTTGAACCTGGCCATGTCAGATCTTATCTTTAGTATGTCACTTCCATTCTGGAGCACTTATCACTTTTCCCAATGGGTCTTTGGTGACTTCTTGTGCAAGCTGTTGAGTGGTGCTTACTTCATTGGCTTCTGCAGCAGCATGATGTTCCTCACAGCAATGACTGTTGATCGCTATATGATCATGGTCCATAACCAGTTTCCACTGCTGAAGAAAAGGCGTCTCTGTGCCCAGGTGACGTGTGTGGCTATATGGATCATAAGTGTCTCATCCTCCATAAAGGAAATGGTAATCTCCAGTGCAAAAACAGACAAATGTGATTACATTACTTGTGAGTCTTCCACTGATCCATGGATGGACAAGATCAGCAACTACATATTAACTTTGATATTTTTTTTGGTACCACTGACAATCATCATTTATTGTTACTGTCGGATCCTTAAGATTGTCATATCTTCAAAAAACAAGAATAAGCACAAAACCATCATCCTCATATTTTGCATTGTTGTAGCATTCTTTGTTTGTTTGACTCCATACAACGTGGTCTTGGTCACCATGTCAGAACTTCAGAGCAGCAGCAGTAAGTTGTACCACATATTTATCTTTTGCCGTATCTTAGCGTACTTCCACTGCTGCTTGAACCCATTTCTGTATGCTTTTACAGAGAAGTTCAGGGCACAAGTGTCACGTCTGCTTTGCTGTGCTCCGCTGCAGCGCAGATCTATCAGCAGCAGGCTTAGTGGTGCTCACAGCATCTCAAATGTTATCGAGAAAGTAATAGCGACTAATGAGAATATTCAGCTCACATAAATCAATAATCAACTCCAGACTTTAATTTCTTATAACTCTTTGGAATTCTTCACTTGATCATATTTCTGTTCAGTATTGTACAGATGAAATTAGATTCTGCTGTATTTTTTTCTAAAATTACAATGAAATTTAGTTCTGGACTCCATGGTATGAAAATACTGTTACTATGCTGATTTATAAATATGTATTTGTATATAGATGCATAAACTATAAAATATTATATATAATATTTGTTCTTTGATTTTGTAGTTGGTTGTACAATATAGTATATATCATTTTTAAAAGATATTTAAATTTACTTTGAACAATACACAGTGATAAAGATAACCACATCTGGAGTTAAAAAATTGAGAAATATGTTATTTGTCTGGCTGTTTTACTACTTGATAACAATTATGAACTATTACAGTTTGTCATATACGGTGGGCTGGGCTCTTCAAAGGGCTTCTGCAAATGGGCATAATAATTGTCAGACATTCTGTTGAACTAGTGTGGTTAGGATCTACTAACATTGCCTATGACACATGCAAGGGAAGATAAAAGGTAAAGTTGTGATTTCTCTGCAATATTCACATTTGTGCATAATTTAGTTTTCTGTTTTTACAAATTCAAAATGTTTCTAAAATATTTGCAATAATCTGAGCTTGATCATTCTGCAGTAATTCTTTTGCTTTTGGCTTCCTCTTTTTTCACTTCGCTGTCTTTGTTAACTGAAGTGCAATACATAACTTATTGAAAATTTTGCACCCTACAATTTGAGTACAGTATCACATCAGTCAGACATGGACCAAATCTAAATTGAAAAAGATAGGAATTGAAATCTAAACTGAAAATTTAAATTCCATGCAATAAGATAATAGTGATATTTAAGGATAGGTTATGTGCATTGTTCTTTAGAGCAGTGTTTTCATTAACACTGGACTTAAAGATTCAAGGAATATTAGACTTTATTTATATCTTACCTACATCTTGCAATGCTCTATCACTTCCTAATAACTGTTGAATTACAGCAGAGATGGACATCTGTGAGGATTCCTTGTGCACAGCTCCACTCTCCAATGGGACAGGTATTTTTGACAATTACTCTTATGACTATCCAAATGAGTCATGGATATTCCTTGAAGAGGATGAATCTGAGAAGTTTGGAGGGTTTTTTTCTGGAGTTTTATACTGTCTGGTATTCAGCCTGAGCCTGATTGGAAACAGCCTGTTGCTGTGGGCTTTGCTGAAGCACGAGGACAAGACCAAGGCCTGGAACATCTTCCTCCTCAACCTCACTGTATCTGACCTGCTCTTCACCATGCCCCTTCCCTTCTGGGCCGTATATCAATTCCACCAGTGGGTTTTCGGAGATCTGGCCTGTAAGCTTCTCAGTGGTGTCTTCTTCATTGGCCTCTACAGCTACATGTTCTTCTTGGTGGTGATCACCATTGACCGCTATGGTGCTGTTGTGACCTCTACATATTCCTGGCAGACCCGGAGGCCACTTCATGCTCACTTTGTGAGCGGGGGGGTCTGGCTTGTGTGCACTGCTGCCAGCATCCCGGATGTGATCTTTTCCGAGACGATGGAGACCCTGGGGGGCACAGTTTGTGCAGGCACACCCCGACCACTCCATGTAGAGTTGTTGATGTATTGTATTCAAATTCTGCTGTTCTTCCTGGTACCCTTCTCAGTCATCATGTTCTGTTATACGAAGATGTGGACAATTATTGTGAGGTGCCGTTCAAGTCAGAAGCACAAGGCTGCAAAGCTCATACTGGGCATTGTCATTGGGTTCTTTGTTTGTTGGGCTCCCTACAATGTTCTCTTCTTCCTGTTCTCACTAAAGTCCCTGGGCTGGGATGCACTGGTGTTGGAGAAGCTCCACTATGCTTACTACATCTGCCACTGCCTGGCATACTGCCACTGCTGTCTCAACCCCATCTTTCACATCTTTGGCAGCAGGAAATTTCGGACTTACTTCTTCCTCATTTCTGGTTCCTCAAGTCACCAGCTGTGGAGACAAAATAACATAACTTCTCGCAGTAGCAACCAAAGAATGTCTGTCTCAAATCAGACATTTGTGTGATGTCCTGAGTTGAGTAAAGAGCTGGTCATGCAGGCTATGAGGCTATCTACCCACTGATAAAATTTTCCAGAAATAAGATATGTTCATGTAGTGGACAGTTTATGGACCTGCAATTTTGTCAAACAAGTTTCCAGTTCAAATTGCTTGCTGTTTTAACTTTAATGAAGGTATTTTGGTAAAAATATTCTTAAGTGTATAAATGGATAACGTGCAAAATATGCACCAAGTAACAGCAATTTAATGTAATTTAAAAAGAAGAACAAAGGCTTCATAAAACATCACTCCAGCTATCATGCAAATGATAACACAGCCCTCTGAAACATTTATTGCAGGTGCCCAACAGATGTAAAATAACTTTACATAAAAACTTACAGATACACATGGTCCAGTTAGATGAAAAGGGGGAAGACCAACATGAAGAGATTTGCAGTTTAACTAGATATATAGATCATTTCTGACTGTGTTGAGCACACTCAGACGCATACACACACTGTCTGAAACCACTTGTTCCAAGCCTAACCTGACAACACAGGGTGCAATGCTGGAGGGGGAGGGGACACATCCAGGACAGAATGCCAGTCTGTTGCAAGGCGCCCCACGCAGGGCTCAAACCCCAGACCCAACAGAGAACAGGAGTTGGCTAAATGTGCTGCGCCACCACACTCCCCTTCACCAGCCAACTGTCTTCTGCTTATTGCTTCTTTCTAAAATTCATCCATAAAATTCAATAAACAAGAGATGACATTTGCAAAAATGTGTCATGTGATGACTTGAAGGAGGAAAGAAAGAAGTGTGAGGCTTCCCCTATGACTAAAAGTGATCCCGAAAATAAATTACTATTTATTTTTCATGGTGACATAATAAGAGGAGGTGTGGTGGCACAGCGTGTTTGATGAGGTCCTGCTCTCTGGTGGGTCTGGGGTTCAAGTCTTGCTTGGGGTGCCCTGCAATGGACGTGTGTCCCCTTTCCCTCCAGCCTTGCACCCTGTGTTACTGGTATTTACAAATGTTTTGTGTCTTTATACAGTAAATACCTGACTGAAATACAATGATATAGACAGCATATGATGTGTGAAGGTCAGTATGTATTTTTAGTAGCGAGATTATCTCTCAGAAACAAGTAGATAGCTAGAGTTACAAAACACAGCATCCATGGTTACTGTTAACTACACACACACACACACACACACACACACACTTTCTGAACCACTTATCCCATATGGGGTCCCAGGGAGCCAGAGCCTAAACTGGCAACACAGGGCGTAAGGACAGGACGCCAGTCCATCATAAGGCACCCCAAGCAGGACTTGAACCCCAGACCCACCAGAGAGCAGGACCCGGTTGAACCCACTGCGCCCCCGCACCCCCCTACTGTTAACTAAGATTTCAGTTTACCCCTTTATATAGCAGAGCATTTTTTACTGTATCAATTCAGCGCCTTGTACCTTGATCCTGACAGCAAGACCAGGAATTCAAAGTCAAAGTCATGTTCTCCTACTAACTTTAGCTTGAATTCTTCTACCCAACTCTGTCCTGAGTAAAGTTGAGGTGAGCTGAAGCCTATCCCAGAATCACCTGATACTAGGCTGTGTCCCTCCTTCTACGTAAACTAAAATGCTTTGGACCAGTTAATATTTTCTGTCTATTTAGAGAAATAGATTTTTTCTTGTGGTGGGGCGGGATTACAGTGGTGCAGTGAGTATCATTATGTATATGACTTCAGCTATTTAGATGTAGGTTTGAATCCAGCTCAGTCTTAGCGGAACTTGCATGTTCTCATGTTTGTGTGGGTCACCTTCCAAAGACAAGCCATTCAGGTGAATTGGCTATGCTAAATTTGCATGTTCTCCCTGTGTCTGTGTGGGTTTCCTCTGGGTGCTCCGGTTTCCTCCCACAGTTCAAAGATATGCTGTTCAGGTTCTCCCCATAGTGTGTGTAACAGAGAGACTATTTCACTGATGTATGGATGAGTGACCCATTGTAAATATTGTATCTAGAACTGTAAGTCACCTTGGTGAATAAGGTGTGTGGGCTGATAACACTACAAAGGTGTTAATGGGAAGTCACTTTGGAGAAAAGCATCTGCTAAATAAATAAATGTGCTTGACCCCTCTACTTCTGATAACATTCAATTAAAAAACATTAATATATTAACAATATGTGTTTTATTATGCGAATACTGGTTCACAGCAATATACTGAATATGGTAACAACAGTTTAACATTGGAACTGTTATTGCAAGCATGAATCAAGGAACACAAATAACAGTGTTTCTCAGAAGTGATCTACTGTCATTATCCATGTCAGTTACCTAAAGAAGTATGAACCCTTGAGTTGCAATTCTGATCTGTCATAACTCCAAGGGCAGAATCCCTGAAGTCCAACAGGTGCATCTTGTTACATCAGTCTAACTGCATCAACACACCTAGCCCCAACTTTCCAGCTCACAGTCCTACAAGAAGGTTAAAGTCATATCCCAGGGTTGTGAATTATTTATCAGTGTTTTACTATGGTTTCCCTAGCAATATGTGTTTGCTGATCTGGTTCCCACATTTTGTTCCAGTTCTACGCTTTCATCCCGGCTGCTCTTGTCCTTTGTGATTCTTTCCCCATCCTGTATTCCAGCTCCATCAACACCTCATCTCTGTGCATTCGCCTTCTGCGCAAAACTCATTTTGCTTGTCAGAACACTCAGTGTTTCCTGAGTTCATTGTATCAACATTGCAGTTTATTTACAAATTTGCATTATCCTGTTGTATGTAGACTCTACTGTTGAAATCATTGCACCCTATGTCCATGTTCAGATGGAACAGTAAAACATGTCCTTGTCCATTTTGCATCTGGGTGTTACAAGATTTTGTTTTGTCACACAAGAAAATTCACTACTCATCTTCTATGTAAAAAGATAACTGAGTATAGACCACAACTACAACATACTAAGGAATGAGTGAGAATGCCATGAGCAGCACCTAAACTAATAACCAGAGGTCCTCTTCTGAGCTAGCTGTCAGAAATAAACACTAGTTCTTAATTACACAAACAATAAAATGCTTTATGTCCTACATCCCTTTATTCCATGTTCATTCTATCATATCTGCGCTTTGTTTCCTAAGTTGCACAGTGCACCTGCGTATCACTCTGTTGCTGAGAACACCACCCCTCATGTCTATGTTTGGACATTTCAGTAAACGGCATCAGTGTCAATGTCTTGTCTGGACACTACGTTACAGATGCATCGCCTGAAAAAATTCTCAGCAGAGTTTTCACAATTCCAGATTGAAACTGCTTGCAACAAACAGCGTCTCACGTCTTACCACTCAGAACTGCACCCTCGCTCTGATTCCCTGCCTGCATGCACTCTGTTTACTGCAAAGAGGAACAGAGCAAGTAGTTGTGTATGTGAATTTTATGGATGAATTTTAGAAAGAAGCAATAAGCAGGATATAGGCAGCTGCCGAGGGGGAGTGTGGTGGCACAGTGGATTTGCTCAGGTCCTGCTCTCCAGTGGGCCTAGGGTTCAAGTCTGCTTGGGGTGCCCTGTGATGGATTGGTGTCCTCTCTCCCTCCAGCCTTGCACCCTGTGTTACTGGTATTTACAAATGTTTTGTGTCTTTATACAGTAAATACCTGACTGAAATCCAATGATATAAACAGCATATGATGTGTGAAGATCAGTATGTATTTTTAGTAGCGAGATTATCTCTCAGAAACAAGTAGATGGCCAGAGTTACAAAACATAGCATCCATGGTTACTGTTAACTAAGATTTCAATTTACCCCTTTATATAGCAGAGCATTTTTTACTGTATCAATTCAGTGCCTGAGCGGAATCTCCCTACCCACTGTGCCCAAAATAAGCCTAACACAAGTTGGTCCTTCCCCTGTGCAGAACATGCTTAAAATTTGCTGATCCATTCATCCATGAATCTTATACCTTTTCAGTGTGTCTTAGCTATCAACCTCCCTTATTCCCCTAAGCTGTAGAATCCTGTGAAGTTCCTGCTCTGGGTGATTGGGATAAAAGTACTGAAATCACATAGAAAGCAGCCTGTACATTCATTCACTTAGCAGATGCTTTTCTCCAAAGCAACATACAATGGGTACTATGTAACATTACAAGCCCACACACCTTGTTCATGAAGGTGGCTTACACTGCTAGATGCACTGCTTACAATGGGTCACTTATCTAGACATCAGTGGAATGCACTCTCTCTGCATTACTCACACACACACTATGGGGGGGAACCTGAACAGCACATCTCCAGAAGGAAACCCACACAGAGAACATGCAAACTCCACACAGACTGAGTGAGGATTGAACCCACATTCTTTTGCACCACCCAGGCACTGTGAGACAGCAGTATTACTTGCTGTGCTGCCACACCACCTGTACCCCCCTTGCAAGGAGCTATGAGATCTCAGAAAAGCCTGGTAAACAGAAGACACTGGATTGTCCTATATCAACCAGGTCAGAAAGTATAAGATTCCACTGAAGACATGAGGCTATAATTATCAGGAAGTTTGCACCCAAATACACTGATCTTGAAAAAAATCAACTCTGTTCCTGAGAGACTGCGGTTACCCTCTCAGTATTGAATCTGCCCCACATTTCACATCTCCATTCTTAAACCTTGAAATTCAGTCCTACAGGGTCAGTCTCTAGCAGCCCCTCCCCCACTCATTGATCTAGGTGGCTCCCCAACATATACTTTCAAATCCCTCCTGGACTCCAAATGCTGAGCTTGCAGTGTTTACTACCTCGAATGGGAAGGGTACAGCCCGGAAGAGCAATGATGGGTGCTTGGCTGTGTCTCTTATTGAGGACTTTCATCCCAATCGTGCTGCTCCTTGACCAAAAAGGTGACTGCCTTCGCAACGTCAAAGAACGACTGGAGCAGCTCCTATATGGTCATGAGTAGCAGCTGCAGTAACAACCAGAGGTCCTGCTCTGAGCCACCTGCCAGAAAGAAGCTTAAATAAGCTCTTCTTAATGGCAGAAGAACATATAAAAAGCAAACCTTGCTTGCTTGTGTAAAGTCTTAATTTATATTTAGTATAATATTTTTGCACAGAATGAACTTCCAACCTATAATTACATTAATATCCAAGTGTTCATTTTAATTGAAAACAGTTTTAATTCAAATAGTTACCCAAGAAGTACAGTTTGTCCTATTGACAGACAACTAGAACATGTCAGCCAATGAGGTAGAGAACAGAAAAAGAGAGAGGAAAGAAAGGACAGAGAAAGAGACGTCAAAACACTCAAGATTCAAGCATTCAAGCTTCAAAGGAAAATGATAACAAAACTTTAACAAACAGCAACATCCCCCTCTTAGAGAACCATTTAGCCATGAACAATACTTACAAATTTCATACAAGGATGATATCTCCTAACTAGACATCCCTGACTACACATTTGGTGACACAATGCCACTGTGACTGGCGCTGTTCTCTCATAGCATCTGGGTGTTGGAGAGAATGTGTGTTTGATTCTCACTCAGGTTTTATGGAGTTTGCACGTTTACCTTGTGTCAGTGTAGGTTTCCTCTGGGTGTTCTGGTTTTCTCCTACAGTACAAAGACATGCTGTTAAGATGGACTGATAACTCTACAGTCACCTATAGTATGGGTGTGTGTGTGTGTGTGTGTGTGTGTGTGTGTTTCACTGGTATGTGGATGAAACATTGTAAGTGCTGTATCTAGCATTTCAAGTCACCTTGGGTGAATAAGGTGTGGGTCGATACTGCAACCCGAATTCCAAAAAAGCTAGGACAGTATGGAAAACACTAACAAAAAAGTAGTGATTTTAAAATTTACTTTGACTTCTTTTCAAACAAACAGTATAAAGACATGGTATTTCATGTTTTACCTAATCAGCTACATTGTTTTTTGAAGATATATGTTTTTTCTGAAATCAATGCCTCAGTAACTGCTTACTATCCATCTCTGGAAATAGGTAATGAGATTATTTTCATTATTGCCTGTTAATGTCTCACAGCCGGTCCTTCACAATGCAAGGGGATTTTCTGTTACTCAGTGTTAAACGTTTGAAAGGTATCTTAGAGAATTTTTGGCCAAGATGTGAAAAGCAACACTTAGACACACACACATATAAATACATCCGTACTCATGCATACGCTGAAATAAAGCCTTGACAAATAATTCTTTCATCTCCTGTTAATAAAGCACTGTACAAATAAATAAAGCAAAACGGTGTCTCTTTTGCTTACCTTGAGAACAGCCAGTCTTTCTGGAAGGGTCTGCTTACATTGCAAATGTCTTCCCTGAAATAGACAGGTCTTTTCTGAAGACCTGGTCCATAGCATGAGAAAAACGATGTGAAATCATGATATTGACATTTTTTTGCTTTTGTAAAGGTTTGACTTATCAAGCTTGACAGTCTTGCCGTGTTGAAACCAGTGACCTTAAATGCTATGATGCATTGTGGAAAAAGGTCACCAAGTGTCATACTGTTAAAAGAAAGATAGTAAAACAGATGTAGACCACATGCAGCTTGTTTCACTCTATGAACACCAGATCTGAGATTCAGCCAGCATATATTTTTTTTCCCAGCATCTTCTGGCTTAGCTTCATTGCGAATACCCTGGTCTTCTGCATCTTTGTCACATGTGATATAGGATAGTCCCCAAAATTTTTGTTCTGAATTTAGCCATCTCGGACTGTTTCTTTGCAATATCATTGTCATTTTGGACCACCCACCATCTTCCCCACTGGGTCTTTGGGTCTTTGATAACATCTTGTGTAGGCTGTTGAGCAATGTGCACTTTTAGCCTGATGTTCTTTACAGTAATGACTGTTTATCACCAGATGATAATGGTCCATATTGAACTGCCATTACTGAGGAAAAGGCTTCTGTGTGTGAAGGAACCTGTGCTGTCATATGGATCATCAGAACATTGGTTACAGTGAGGGAGTTGTGTCCTTCTCTGCACTATAGATGGCCAAGTGGATGCTGCACCTGCAAAGATTCATACAATAATTCATGAATAAGCAACAACAGCTATTACTTACATGCCTTCTTTTTTGTGCCGCTGACTGTACAAAGGACTGTAATATCTTCCAGAAACAAGAAAAAGCAGAAGACCATCATACTCATATTTTGCATCATCTTGGAATTCTTCATTTGCTGGGCACTCATGAAGAAATACAGGGCTACAAGTGCCATTTTAACATCCTATCATACTTCTTGTGCTGTTCACTTCTCTCTGCTTTTGACAGAGAAGTTCAGGAGACACATGTTAAGTCTGCTTTTCCACGCAGCTGACAGTAACCATGTGTAGTGGTGCCCACAGCATCTCAAGTGGCACAGACAAAGGAGGAGAGACTCAGCTATATTCTCCAAACTTAAAACCAACAAGATCACACCTAAAGTTGTGTTTAAAATGTTTGAGACTTTGCTGAAACATTCCTCTCTACCTTCATACAGCTAAACTTCTGGTATCAGTTTCTTTCCTTTCTGTTATGACAGCAGTAAAGAGCAGTCTGTTCTAAGGCCCACTACGTTAAAACATCTTCAATATGTATGTCAATATGTCTTTATGTAAACTGATTATTGAACTGTGTAGTTTTCATCTTATATTTGCAATTAGTTTAATAACATAGTTTATACTTATAGATTTATAATAATAATAATAATAAAACACATTTCTATTAAGGGAGCGTGGTGGTGCAGCTGGTTTGGCCTGTTCCCTGTTCTCAAGTGGGTCTGGGGTTTGAGTCCCGCTTGGGGTGCCTTGCGACGGACAGGCTTCGTGTCCTGGGTGTGTCCCCTCCCACTCCAGCCTTGTGCCCTGTGTTGCCGGGTTAAACTCCGTCTTGCCACAACCCTGCTTGGGACAAGCGGTTTCAACCAGTTTGCCTGCATTCGTACTAATAAGTTTTTGTTTAGAAAATGAGTGATATTTCATGTCATGCTGTAAGTTCATATAACACAGTCTCAGAGAAGCTTTGAATTGTTCTCTCAGAGCATGCAAAAAAAAAAAAAAACCTTTTGCACATATCTTCTTTCGATCTGCAGTTAGTTCACTTGCGGTCGTTGATGAACACAATCTGATAAGGTTTTTCTGTGTGGGCTGGGCTCTACGAGATGCCTCGTGAAAATGTGAAACACAGTAGTGAGACATCATAATTGGACAAATCTGATAAGGATGTCCTAACCTGTAAACTGTTGAACTACACAGAAAATGACACAGATACACAAAGAAAGGTAAAATAAACTTTCACTATTGCATTTTTCAAATAAACGTTCATCCATTCCAGTTCATTTATACTAAAAATGTTTGGAAATTAATAATGCTAACTTTCTCAATTAACTTAATAAAAGGATTTAATTTAATTAATAAAAATTGTTTCCCTGTAGAGGGGTGCGGTGGCGCAGTGCGTTGGACCGCAGTCCTACTCTCCGGTGGGTCTGGGGTTCGAGTCCCGCTTGGGGTGCCTTGTGACGGACTGGCGTCCCGTCCTGGGTGCGTCCCCTTCCCCCTCTGGCCTTACGCCCTGTGTTGCCGGGTAGGCTCCGGTTCCCTGTGACCCCGTAAGGGACAAGCGGTTCTGAAAATGTGTGTGTGTGTGTTTCTCTGTATGTTTATATTTTATTAGCATCTCTTTTTTAATGTTTCCTCATCAGTATTTGTACGTTGAAGTAAATACATTGTTTAGTTCAGATTCAATATTGAACCAAATTTAATTTGATATATTTTTCAATTAAACTGTGTCATTCAGGTGTCCTTACTATTACTACTTATTCAATCTTTCATAGCTACATGTATGTACAGTGACTTCAGAAATTTAGATCCCTACATTCCTTTCAAACTTTATTTTGCTGTGCACTTAATTAAAAATGGATATAACCAATTCATTTTTGCCATCAGCTGACATACAGTATCTTGTAAAGGCAGACTGGGAAGACATTTTAAGGAATTTTTGCATATTTATCTTAAAAAACTAAATCAAAATACGTCTCTCCTTCCATCTCTTAAATCACTGAAATTTGCCATTCACTTTCACTTTGCCATTTTGACATATTACATGTCTGTATGTACTGTATGTGTATCTATCTTTCTGTCTGTTGATCTCAAGTTTAAACAACTGACCGGTATTTTTCTTTATTTTCATCACAGAGCTCGATGACTTGCTAAAAGCTTTTAAATTCCTGCAGGGATGGACAGCTATCAACTTTCCTTGACCACAGCTCCACTCTCCAATGGGACAACCACTACTGACGATTACTATTATGACTATCCAAATGAGTCATTGACATTCCTTGATGAAGATGAATCTTGGGAGTTTGGAGGGGTTTTTCCTGGAGTTTTATACTGTCTGGTATTCAGCCTGAGCCTGATTGGAAACAGCCTGTTGCTGTGGGCTTTGCTGAAGCACGAGGACAAGACCAAGGCCTGGAACATCTTCCTCCTCAACCTCACTGTATCTGACCTGCTCTTCACCATGCCCCTTCCCTTCTGGGCCGTATATCAATTCCACCAGTGGGTTTTCGGAGATCTGGCCTGTAAGCTTCTCAGTGGTGTCTTCTTCATTGGCCTCTACAGCTACATGTTCTTCTTGGTGGTGATCACCATTGACCGCTATGGTGCTGTTGTGACCTCTACATATTCCTGGCAGACCCGGAGGCCACTTCATGCTCACTTTGTGAGCGGGGGGGTCTGGCTTGTGTGCACTGCTGCCAGCATCCCGGATGTACTCTCTTCCGAGACGATGGAGACCCTGGGGGGCACAGTTTGTGCAGGCACACCCCGACCACTCCATGTAGAGTTGTTGATGTATTGTATTCAAATTCTGCTGTTCTTCCTGGTACCTTTCTCAGTCATCACTTTCTGTTATATAAAGATGTGGACAATTATTGTGAGGTGCCGTTCAAGTCAGAAGCACAAGGCTGCAAAGCTCATACTGGGCATTGTCATTGGGTTCTTTGTTTGTTGGGCTCCCTACAATGTTCTCTTCTTCCTGTTCTCACTAAAGTCCCTGGGCTGGGATGCACTGGTGTTGGAGAAGCTCCACTATGCTTACTACATCTGCCACTGCCTGGCATACTGCCACTGCTGTCTCAACCCCATCTTTCACATCTTTGGCAGCGGGAAGTTCCGGACTTACTTCTCCTTCGTTTGTGGTTCCTCAAGTCACCACCAGTGGACAAGAAGTCAACCCTTTACATCCCGCAACAGCAGCCAAAGAACGTCTGTTTCACATAGGACATTTGTGGAGAGTGCAGAGGAGGGTAAAAGAGCAGGTAATGTGATCCATGTTCCTGGTTGCCACCTTCTATAATTTTAAGGAAAAAAGGTACATGTTTGTGCCAGTTAGAAAGTCTTGTTTTGTACTTTTTTTAAAAAAAAGATAGTTCCATAACATTTTTACAAGAAAAATGTAAAAATTTATTTCCTGTCATTCATCATTGGCATCCATCAGTCTAGAAAGACCATGGAATTGCGCCTTGGTTTTGTCCACTTCATGGTGGTTTGCATCGCCGGCCATGACTGTGAAGGCCCAAACGAGAATGACAATCCTTGCCGCAGTTGCAACAGATGTGCTGGGTGCTGTTCATATGTTCCACTTGAAGCCTGACCTTCCTGTGTCTTCGCCTCTCCTCAGCCTGTAGTCGCAGCTTTTGTTCGCCACGTCCCAGACCTTGATGAAGTTCCCGCCTCCAGCTGCAACGATCAGTTGCCAGCTCCTTCCAGCCGTTCACATTAATGTCAAGCTCTCTCAAATCCTTTTTGCACACATCCTTGAAGCGCAAATGAGGCCGTCCGGTTGGTCGTACACCAGAGGCCAGTTCCCCATACAGGATGTCTTTCGGGATCCTTCCATCATCCATCCGACGAACGTGCCCTAGCCACCGTAGCCTGCGTTGCCTGAGGATGGTCTGCATGCTTGGCAATCCAGCCTGATTAAGGACGTCACTGTTAGTAACTTTGTCCTTCCACGAGATCTGGAGGATGCGTCTGAGACAACGCAGGTGGAATGTGTTCAATCTTTTCTCCTGGTGGGCATACAAAGTCCATGTTTCACTTCCGTAGAGCAGAACTCCAAGAACGCAAGCACAGTAAACTTTGATCTTAGTACGCCTGGAGAGCATGCCATTCATCCACACTCTCCTGCTGAGACTGGACAGAGTCATGGCGGCTTTTCCTATTCTTTTATTGAGCTCAGGCTCCAGTGACATGGTATCTGTGATGGTCGACCCGAGGTAATTGAATGCGTGAACGACCTCAAGAGTGTAGTTGCCGATGGAGATTCATGGAGGTTGAGGGGTACTTTGTCCCATAACATTGGTTTTCTCCAAGCTTATTTTGAGACCAAAGGCCTCAACTGTGCGAGAGAAGCAATCCATTTGCCGCTGAAGCTCTTCCTGTGTGTGTGACACCAGAGCAGCGTCATCAGCAAACAGCATATCACGGATGAAAACCTTTCGTACCTTCGACCGGGCCTTAAGCCTTGCGAGGTTAAACAGGTTCCCATCACTTCGGGTATGTAGGTAGACCCCCTCTGTGGAATTTCCGAAGGCTTGCTTCAACAGCACTGCGAAGAAGATCCCAAAAAGAGTTGGAGCGAGCACGCATCCCTGCTTGACACCACTTTTGATGCTAAAAGCGTCAGACATTGATCCATTAAAACGGACTGTGCCCTGCATATCAGCATGGAAGGACTGAATCAGCTTAAGTAGCTCAGGCGGACAGCCGATTTTACTGAGAACCCGGAAAAGCCCACTTCTGCTGACGGTATCAAACGCCTTGGTCAGATCAATGAAAGCGACGTACAAGGGTTTCCTTTGCTCTCTACACTTTTCCTGCAGCTGCCTCAAGGAGAAGATCATATCAACGGTTGATTGTCCGGCACGGAAGCCGCATTGTGATTCCGGGTAGATCCGCTCTGCAATTTTTTGAAGCCTTCTGAGGACAACTTGAGCAAAGAGTTTCCCAGTAACACTGAGGAGTGAGATGCCACGGTAGTTGTTACAATCACTTCGGTCTCCCTTGTTCTTGTAGAGAGTTACAATCGTGGCATTTCGCATATCCTGTGGAACCACACCTTCTTCCCAGCACTGACACAGTAACTCATGGAGAGGTTGCAGAAGAGTATCTCTAGCACACTTGATGACTTCTGGTGGTATGCCATCCTGTCCTGGAGCTTTACCAGCAACTAGGTGGTTGATGGCGTTCTTGAGTTCCTCCACCGTTGGCAGGTCATCCAGCTCACTCATGAGTGGCAACTGTTCAATGGCTTCAAGAGCGGTGTCTGACACTGTGCTCTCGAGGTCATACAGTTCGGAGAAATATTCCAGCCAGCGCTCCATCTGTTTGGTTTTGTCGGTTATAATATCACCTGACTTGGACTTCAGAGGAGCTGTCTTATTCTGCCTGGGACCAATAGCTTGCTTGATGCCATCATACATCTCCCGGAGATGACCGAAGCTGGCATGGATCTGAATCTTGTTACACAAGTTGAGCCAGTAGTCGTTCGCACACCGCCTGGCTGTTCGCTGAATTTCTGCTCTGGCTGCTCTCAGCGCTCGCTTGGTGTTCTCGCAGGGTGAACGTTTGTATTCCAGAAAGGCGGCACGTTTCTTCTCAACGGCCGGAATCATCACGTCACAGTACTCCTCAAACCAATCGTTCACTTTCCTAGACTTCCTCCCGAAAACTGCCAAGGCCGTGTCACGAATAGTGTCCCTTAGGTGATCCCACTTCGAGGTGACGCTTTCTGTAACGCATGTGGTGGGTAGCGTTTTCTCAAGGCAGTCACGGAATATCTTTGCCGTCTCTACATGCAGTGCCTTGTTTCCATCGATGCGGGGCTTCCCATAGGGTTTCGAATGATGTAACTGCTTGGGCATCAGCTTAACTTTTGAACACACAAGCGAGTGATCCGTATCGCAGTCAGCGCTCTGGAAGCTGCGTGTAAAGAAGACATTGTTCAAGTTTGCACACCTAGTGATCACCAAGTCCAGTTGGTGCCAGTGCTTCAAGCGTGGATGTCTCCAGGAAACCCTGTGCTGTGGTTTTGTGTTGAAGAAGGTGTTAGTAATGCACAGGTTGTGATATGTGCAGAGTTCCAGCAGGCGCTGTCCGTTTTCATTAATTTTTCCCACACCGAAATAGCCTAAGCATGAGGGCCAAGAATCCCGATTAGCTCCTACTCTTGCATTAAAATCACCCAGAAGGTATACTTGCTCATTTGCAGGTATGCGTTCCAGGACGGCATGGAGATCGTCGTAAAACCGGTCTTTTGTTTCGGGCGAAGCACCGAGGGTTGGTGCATAGGTGCTAACTAGGTGAGCACAGCCGGCACAGGTTTGTAGCTTGATGCAAAGTATTCGTTCTGATCCACCCGGACATAGTTCCACCAGTTGCAAGAGACCGTTTCTGATAGCGAAACCCACCCCGTGTTCTCTTGGTTCACCGTCTGATTTTCCTTGTTTTTAATTTTTAATTTAATGCATTTTCCACCATGTTGAATTAAATATTACTCTCTCCAATGAGCAAAACATCTGCAGAATATTACATATCCTGAATATTGCTCTGTTGTTTTTGTATCCCAGATGAAACACAAATGAATATATGTGGAAGTGTATCATTCAGTGACCTGAAGAAGACTGATTAAAAGGGGATTTTTGCACAAGAAGTGTGAGGTTTCATTCATGACAAAAAAATGACCTTGAAATTAAATTAATGAGTATTCTTTCATTATGCTGTGCTTTCAACATGCGTCATGAGAGAGAAATTAATGAATTGTGCTAATTCTTCAGTTACATCATCTACAAAAAAGATAAACTTTGTGTTACTAATTTTAAATTTTAGAAGCTATGTTGATGCAGTTTAGAAGCAGTTTGACTGGCTGATTTATTAGATATATGTTCTTTTGGATATAAATTATCATTTCTGGCAGTCACAGTTGCAACTAACTGAATACTGTTACTCAAGGCTGCACCATGAAAAGTATCTTTCACATTGCCTTGAGAGATAACATATTACACTTGAAATGTGTTCACATCTTGAAGTTAAAGATGTTTTTGTATCTTTCCGTATTCTCTCACCTGACTTGATAAACAATATTTTTGTTTCAATAAACCAAAGATGATTCAGTATTTCTAAAGACACACACACACACACACACACACACACACACACACACACACACACACACATTTTCAGAACCACTTGTCCCATACGGGGTCACAGGGAACTGGAGCCAACCCGGTAACACAGGGCGTAAGGCCGGAGGGGGAGGGGACACACCCAGGACAGGACATCAGTCCATTGCAAGGCACCCCAAGCAGGACTTGAACCCCAGACCCACCAGAGAGCAGAACTGTGGTCCAACCCACCGCGCCACTGCACCCCCAACAGGTGAACTCCGTTTAACATAATGCTCATGTTTTACTTATAGATTCATTTCCAGGAAGTTTAAAAGGTGGTGTTTCAGAAGATTATTTTTAGGTTAAGGTATCAAAACGACTTCATAGGGGTCCAGTAAGGGGGGCAGCAAAGTCTTAATGTGGCTCATGATGAGCTTCTCAAAGCACTTCATGACGGTGGTAATCGTTGAGGCAGGACACCGAAGACTTCGGTTATACTAATTTACCGGTTTATACCAGGATATTTGTACTGAAGTAGGGGCGTGGTGGCACAGCGGGCTTGGCTGGGTCCTGCTCTCTGGTGGGTCTGGGGATCGAGTCCCACTTGGGGTGCCTTGTGATGGACTGGCGTCCCGTCCTGGGTGTGTCCCTTCCCACTCCAGCCTTATGCCCTGTGTAGCCAAGTTAGGCTCTGGCTCACCCCAACCCCGCTTAGGACAAGCGGTTCCAGCTTGTGTGTGTGTGTTCTTACAGGAGTAATTCATGGTAAGATGTTAACCTTAAAAAAAGGAAAATGATAAATTGTTGTGTTCTGGTGGTAAACATCGCTATTATTCTGTTCCTCTAAAATGTCCATCAGTCCAGTAATCACTTATCTTAATCAGGGTCTTGGTAGAAGTTTTTGGACTGTGGGAGGAAACCGGAGCACCTGCAGAAAACCCACATGGACATGTCCCCGTGAAAAATACATATTTAAAGCAAATACCTAAAGTTATTTTAAATGTTTTACTTTTCACAGTGAAAATATATAGAGGATGCGATGCATATGTGGGGGGCGCGGTGGTGCAGTGGCACAGTGGGTTGGACTGGGTCTTGCTCTCTGGTGGGTCTGGGGTTTGAGTCCTACTTGGGGTGCCTTGCGATGGACTGGCGTCCCGTCCTGGGTGTGTCCCCTCCAGCCTTACGCCTTGTGTTGCTGGGTTCAGCTCTGGCTCCCTGCGTCCCCGTATAGGACAAGTGGCTCAGAGAGCGTGCATTATGGCAGCACTCTGAGTTGAACTGGAGAGGCAACAGCAAAACCATTTACTCATGACTTCGGAAATTACATACAGTACTGATCTGTAAAAGATTCTTCGCAGATGTCTTAACAGTGATCAAAAACATATGGAACATTTTTTAAATCCATCTGTCCATTATCAATAAGAACTTCTCAACTGCAGGACTGTGGATGTTCAGAGCCAATCCCAGAAAAAAATATACTGTAATTTCACTCTTTTTATTTTGATTTTGAGTAAAAATTCATCCCTTTGTTGGTTTAGTATCATATCAGCAACATAAATGTGTCTTACAAATAAGTAGCGAAAAGTCACATAAGGGGACGCTCTCTATAGAAGGAGGAAGGGTTGAACCACAACCTTCTGACTTTAAGGTAATGTTCTTTGTCACAACCTACAGGGACAATGCCCCTTGGGTCTACAGGAGGTGACACTCAGTGCCCCCAGCCCAGACCCATGCACCTGTTCACAATCTGGTGATTAGTCAAGCATAAAAGGAACAAACAACTGAGGCTAGACTGCGAATTATTAATCAGTGTTCTATTGTGATTTCTATGTGAACTTTAGTTATCAGTTTCACAAGTCTTGTTGCATAAGTGTTCAGCTTCATGTCCTCAGTGTCTGGCCTGTCTACTCCTGCCTTTTGTGCTCCTGTTCTGGAATCAGAGCTCCTCTCTGGTATTGTTACACCTCTGTATTAAAGCCCAACTCTTGCAGCTGTGTTTCACTTTCCACCTTTGTGAGAATACATTGTGCGTGTCTCTGTCCTATGTTCACAGTTTCACCTCTACACTGTACTTTCCATTTTTCACTGTACACTTATAAATACACTCTGCACGTGAGGTCATTATACTTTACGCCTGGGTCTGGGCGTTACAGCAATACCCGTCATTGTCGGACTCCTGTCCGGACGCGACAGCCTTGATCGCTATGTTGCCTGCTGCCCCTTTTAATCAAAAAACATTCCATTTAAGAGTTTTTCTTCTCAGAAACCAGCAATATTGCACACTTCTGCCACAGAAATTGCTCTTGTCATAAAATATCCTTGCGATCATCCCTAACATGACTGGCCCTTCCTATCCAAGAACCCTTTTGCTGATGCAACCAAGGTTGGCAGCTTAGTTGTGGCGGGAACAGAATTATATCCACATACAGATTCTGCAGCACAACAGCCACAAGATGCTGGCCACAGCACAAGGCATCGCTCATGATTATAAGAAGAAGAAGCTAGTGAAAGCCTTTAAGAAGTTAGAAGTTGGCAGGTGTTTTACATTGGCTGAACCTCAAAGGATTTGTACATAAATCCTAAGCATCCATAATTTCTTAATTTTTTAAATTTTGCTGACAGTCTTTATGGTAATTTAACTATGCACAGGTTAACATGTCATTCAGCCCTTAGTCAGTACTGATATTTATTGCAAAGGAGCAGTTTGGCTTCCCTCAGTGACCATTTTGACTTCATCATCTGTTTTCTAATAATACCAGTAAGTGATAATCAGTTATCAATAACTGCATGCCTGAAGTAGGATCATGATGGACCAATTCTTTATATAAAACAAGCGTGAAGCAGGGTACACCCTGGACAATAGGCAATTCCACATCAGTAACAAAGTAGTGATGCCTGTGAATGGATTACCTTTATGCTTGAAACGCAATTGCTTTTGAAGTTTGTAATTAAACACAGCAGTGCAGAAATCTGATGAAAAAAGGGGTCTGGAAAAGGTCTGAAAACTTACCTTTTCTGGACCCATTTCGCCCAAGATCTCTCCAGCTCATGTGTGGTGTAAAAGTTCATGCACCGTAACTTCATAATCTTCCCCACATAGACCTTTAAACAGCCACTACTCCGGCATTATGTGATTGTTTGTTTGTGTACCTTATTCTTAAAAATTTGCTAGGTCATCAGGATTCATCTAGCTGGCGTTTTTGCACCTACTCGATCGATGAACATTGGTCCACCAAGTGGAAAAGAAACAAACTAGGTTTACTTAAGAATCACATGTCTGCAGCCACATCTCTGTCTCTTAATGTAATACAAAAATTGTATTTTTGCTGAGATGTATGTTGCTTTGGAGAAAAGGGTCGGCTAAATGAATAAATGTAAATGTAAAAAAAAATTCAGAAACATGTGCCTACTCAACCATTCACCTTAGGCATAAGTTCATAAGACAGTAGCAAAGCTGCTTTTTGCTACATGGACCAAAATAAACTTTTTTTAATCACCAAGGATAGGGAGGTGCAGTAGTGGAACTGATACAGGTACTTCCAACTTGGTGTATGAAAAAAAAGTGAAGAAATGAGTGTTTTCTTACATTGGCAGCTTCTCACACTGATGACTTGAAGCGTGACCTAAACTGGGTTAGTTTCCAGTGCACATTTAGCTTGAGTCACCACAAACAAGATTTTCTTTCCAGTCACAACTACTGAAAATGAGGAAAAACAACACATTTCTGCTAAACAAACACATTGCACAGCCTCCTGACCTCGGACCTATTATTGCTAAATATTTTGTGTCTGAATAAAAAGTGTAAACCATACAGTTATACATGTAAACACCTTTTCGAAAGCTGAAAATGCAAGCTTTTTCTGTCACACAAGGCTAGAGATTTTTTGCTTAATTTCCCTCTGTGGTGTATTGAACAAGGTGTGGTTTGAAATGTCCACATGAAAATGCCTCTAGTTAATGTAAAATGTGATCCCTGCATATGTCTAGGGACTAGTTTCTAACTTTTCATTAAGACACCTGTTCCATTTTGACCCTGGCTGATATCATGAAAGCTCACATAAGTTATTTAAATGTCTTCATGTAGCAGCTATTTGTGTACATAGTTTCCTACGATTATGACCTTAGTGTATATATATATATTTAATAAGCAACAGCACTAATATTTAGTGTTTAAATTGAGTGGAGGTAAAGCAGTTTGGACGGCGTGATCATCTTGCTTGCATGAATGAGCTGCACCTAGTTGGACCTGTCCACTGCATTCTTGGAGGTGGTAGGTGAAAGATGCTCTATGGATCTCTCTGTCCAAAGGATGTGGTTTGAAGGGGGAACTGGTTATGCAAAAGTATTTCGGGTAGGGGCTTTAGATTCTGAGAAAGCAGCACTGAGTTGATTTCACATGCGTGTGTGAAGTGGAAGTAATATAAGCAAAGTGGTGTTGCCGCTTACAGTGTGGTGAACATTGACGTGGTGTCAGGATGCTATGCAGCTGTTATAGCTACTGCTGATGCTGCTTTCACACTTGCATGCTCTTTACAGCTTGATGGTGTGAAACCAGACTATGCTCTCTGAAAAATGCAAACCTGGGTGGAAATAACAAAAGGTCTGAATAGGGCGTAGAATAACTGAACAGTTAATAATGTTTTATAACATGGAGAGTTGTTTTTTTTTTTAGTACAAAGCTATGTGTAATTTTACCTGTTTGTTCATTTGGATGTTTTCCTGAATCGATAAGACTGGTGGCTGTAGTATTTTATTTTAATTGCTAAACTTGACATTTTTGTACAAACTTTTCGTTTTCAGTCGCGACAACATCATCAGTATGTAAAAAGTGAGAGTGGAAACAGCATGTTTGTATACAACCCCAATTCCAGAAATTTGGGACAGTATGGAAAATGCAAATAGAAACAAAAAGGAGTGATTTGTAAATTTACTTTGACTTGTATTAAAACAAACAGTATAAAGACAAGGTATTTCATGTTTTACCTAATCAGCTGCATTGCTCCTTGAAGGTTGCAGGTGTGGTACTGCAGTGGGTTCGGCCAGGGGCTGCTCTCCGATAGGTCTGGGATTCGAGTCCTGCTTGGGGTGCCTTGTGTTGGATTGTGTCCCATCCTGGGTGTGTCCCCTCCCACCTTGCCCCCTGTCTTGCTGGGTTAGGCTCTGGTTCACTCTACCCCCACTTGGGATATGTGGTTTTAGACAATGTGTGTGTTTTTTGAAGATATATGTTTATTCTGAAATTGATCTACATAGCACATTTCGAAAAAGGTGGGTTGAGTGTTTACCACTGTAATATCACCATGTCTTTTAAGAACACTTATTAAGAACTTGGACACTAAAGACACCCGTTGGTCAAGTTTAGCAAATGGAATTTTCCACCATTCATCCATTATATCTTCAGCTCTGCAGTTGTACAGGGCCTTCGTTTCCATATTTTATGCTTCATAATGCTCCCCACATTCTTAACTGGAAACAGTTGAGGACTGCAGGCAGACCAATCTAGTACTCTCACTTTCTGCTTACACAGCCACGCACTTGTAATGTGTGCAGAATGCAGTTTGGCATCATCTTGCTGGAAAATGCAGGGACGCCCCTGGAAAACATAGCTTCTGGATGGCAGCATTTGTTATTCTAAAATTTGTACATATTTTTATACAGTAATGGTGCCATCACAGAAGTGCAAGTCATCCATGGCATGGGCACGGACACACCACCAACCATCCCCCTTTGTGCTCATGCCCCGATCGCCTTTGTGCCTAGTTCTTCGGGTCCCTGGCTTCTGACCATTTGCCTCGTCTCCTGACTATGTCTGTGGATCCTCACTCCCACTCTGACTGCCGATCGACTGACTCCTTGCCTGTCCTCAACAACGACAAATCGCCTGACCCCTCAGTTCCCAGTAAGCGATCCTGCACTTGAGTCCAGCCGACCCCATGTTCTCCTTGTGAGCTGCTGAACTAAAACTGGTGTAATCCTGAAAAAAGTGTAAGGTCAACATGGTGGTAGTAAAGGTATCTGTATCTTATCTATAAAGGCCACTAAACTCTGCTGCTCCAACATGCAGAGCATGGTTGTCATTGTGGATTTTTGGGGGAGGTTTTCTGTTTTTTTTCCCGCAAACTTGCCTGCAATGGGAAAGTGATTGAGCACACGGAGTATGGGAGGTCATCCAGCTGCAGGGTGACCAGAGAAAAAACATCTGCCAGTTTCTTCTTCAAGTATATAAATCCTGCTTTGGGCAACTTCCCAAAAATCCAGTACTTCAGTGCTTATGTTAATAGTACTATAAAATAGTACTATAGGTAAAATAGTGATACAGAATTTTTCTTTGGTCATTTTTGTATTTATCAGGAATGTCCAAACTTTCAATCTCAGTCCACTCCAACAACTGTCCAGGCTGTCTAGAATATTGCATTAATTTCTTTATTTTTGGGCATCAAATGTCCACTTTCAGCAATTACTTATCCAGTTGGTTTTGTGTTGAGCAAGAGGCAGTTTCAGGAGAAACTGGGGGTTTAAGATGGACAACCCTCTAGAATAGGATGCCAGGTCATTGCAGAACACTCAGACATCCATGTGTTCACTCAGTTGTATTTGTGAGTAGGCTAATTGCAAGATTGGCTGCACAGTGGGTGTTTGCAATGTGGCCGGATCAAACCTGGTAGAAAGCCATTTGATGATGGGGAAAACATGAAGACTCAATGTCAACAGGCCAAGGGACGATTTTTAAACCTTAAAAGAGAGGCTGTGGCACCATTGCATTGCTGTTCACTAAACTGTGTGAACAGTGAGCATCTTAATGAGTTACATTCCTCCAGCGGGTCCTGGGCCAACCTCAGGGTCTCGTCCCAATTGCCCATGCCTGGTACACCTCCAAAGGGAGGCACCAGGGGGCATCCTTATCAGATGCCCGAACCACCTGAACTGGCTCCTCTCAATGTGAAGGAGTAGCAGCGCTACTCCGAGTTCCTCCCGGATGTCCGAAATCCTCACCCTATCATGGAAAGTGAGTCCCAACACCTTGCGGAGAAAATTCATTTCAGCCGCTTATATCCGCAATCTTATTCTTTTGGTCATTACCCAGAGTTCATGACCATAGGTGAGGGTAGGGACATAGATCGACCGGTAAATAGAGAGCTTTGCCTTATGGCTCAGCTCCTCCCTCACCACTACAGGCCAGTACAGCGACCACATTACTGCTGCTGCTGCTCCCAGTCTGCGGCCGATCTCATGCTCCCTTCTCCCCTCACTCGTGAACAAGACCCCAAGATACTTAAACTCCTCCACCTGAGGCAAATTCTCTCCCCTTATCTGGAGGGGGCATGCTGTCCTTTTCCATGAGAGAACCATGGACTCAGACTTTTAGGTGCTGATCCTCATCTCAGCCGCTTCACACTCAGCTGCAAACCGTTCCAGTGTGTGTTGGAGGCAAACATGTGATGGTGCCAAAAGGACAACATCATCCGCAAAAAGCAGAGATGTCACCTTCCGACTCCCGCACAGAATGCCCTCCTGACCTCAACTATGCCTTGATATCCTGTCCATGAAGACCACAAACAGGAGTGGAGACAAGGCACAACCTTGGTGGAGTCCAACACCCACACTGAATGGGCTTGAGTTACTGCAGAGTATGCGGACACTGCTCTTGCTCCGTGTGTACAGAGACCAAATGGCCTGCAATAGTGGCCCCGGCACCCCATACTCCCTAAGCACCTGACACAGAATTTCTCAAGGAACACGGTCATAGGCCTTCTCCAAGTCCACAAAACACATGTAGACTGGATTAGCGAACTCCCATGCCCCCTCAATTATTTGTGAGAGGGTAAAAAGCTGGTCCACTGTTCCACGACCAGGATGAAATCCGCATTGTTCCTCTTCAATCCGAGGTTCAACTAGAGCCTCCTTGCCAGCACCCTGGCGTAAACTTTCCCAGGGAGACTGAGAAGTGTGATACCCCGATAGTTGGCACACACTCTCCAGTCCCCTTTCTTAAAGATAGTGACCACCACCCCAGTTTGCCAATCCAAAGGCACTGTCCCTGAGGTCCATGCAACATTGCAGAGGCATGTCAGCCATGACAGCCCTACAACATCCAGGGTCTTAAGAAACTCTGACGAATCTTATCCTCCCCTGGTGCTTTGCCACTGTGGCACTTACCAACTACCTCAGTGATGACTTCTAGCAGGGAAATGGACTCTGACAGCCCAGAAGCCTCTGGCCCTGACTCCTATAAGGTATGCATATCTCTCAAGTTTTTTTTTTATACTTCATTGATCCCACAAGGGAAATTATTATGTTACAGCAGCAGAACACAAGTCTGAAAAATACTTGCAATATAAATATATGTAAATACACACACACACACACATTTTCAGAACCGCTTGTCCCTTACGGGGTCACGGAGAACCGGAGCCTACCCGGCAACACAGGGCGTAAGGCCGGAGGGGGAGGGGACACACCCAGGACGGGACGCCAGTCCGTCGCAAGGCACCCCAAGCGGGACTCGAACCCCAGACCCACCGGACAGCAGGACTGCGGTCCAACCCACTGCGCCACCGCACCCCCTTATATGTAAATATATATATATATATATATATATAAACATATAAAACAAGTGGAAAAATACAAGATAAAAATAAAAATATAAGTATGAACAATTATATATACAGTTGGAAGAATAAAAGAATAAAAAGTATATTAAATAAATTAAAACAGTATGTAGTGGAACAGTATATAGTGCAAGTTGTGCAAAACGGTAATATAATCACTATTAAGTAGTAACAAAATGAGCTAGCAATAGTGCTGAATAGTTCATCTGTCACACAGAGGTGAGCTGTTGTACAATGTTATTGCGAACGGTTGGAATGATTTCCTGAACCTTTCTTTACGGCAGCGGAGCTGAATGAGTCTATTAGAAAATGAGCTTCGCTGTCTCTACAGTATGCTATGAAGTGGATGGGATGGAATGTCCAAAATGGAAAGCAATTTGTTCAATGACCTCCTATTCCTCACCGACTCAAACGTCTCCATGTTCTGTCCAATGATGATACCGGCCTTCCGGATGAGTTTGTTCATCCTGCCTGCATCTCTGGCATTGATGCTGCTCCCCCAGCAGACCACGGCAAAGTAGATGGCGCTCGCAACAACAGACTGGTAGAAGATCTCCAGCATCTTGCTGCACACATTGAAAGATCTGAGCTTCCTCAGAAAATAGAGTCTGCTCATTCCCTTCTTGTACACAGCATCAGCGTGGTCCCTCCAGCTGGCACCAACAAACTTTTGGCAACAGCTGTGCCTGGCTGCTTCCACAATGGAGTTTTTTTAACAGGGTCCATTCAGACTCCATGTCCCCTACCTCCTCCAGGACATGGGAGAAGCTCTCCCGGAGGTGTGAGTTAAAATCATTCTGGACAGGATCCTCCGAAAGTCGCTCCCAGCACACCCTCACTAAACACTTGGGTCTACCAGGTCTATCCATCAGTTTTCAGTGCCATCTGATTCAACCCACCACCAGATGGTGATCAGTTGACAGCTCAGCACCTCTCTTCACCTGAATGTCCAGAATATGTGGCCTCAAGTCAGATGAAATGACTACGAAGTTGATCATTGACCTTTGGCTCAAGGAGCTCTGGTACCAAGTACACTTATGAGCATCCTTGTATTTGAACATGGTGTTTTTTATGAGCAAACCATGACTACCACAGAAGTCCAATAACATTTCATCATTTGGGTTTAGATCGGGCAAGCCATTCTTCCCAATCACCCCCCTCCAGACTTCTCAGTCATTGCCAACATGAGTTGTTGAACTCCCCCAGCAGGACTATGGAGTCTGTAGGTGGGGCCCTGTCCAGAACCCCACCCAGTCTCTCCAAGAAGGTCAAGTATGCTGAACTGCTGTTTGGTGCATAAGCACACACAACAGTCAAAGTTTTCCTCTCTGCGACCTTAAGTTGCATTGAGGTGACCCTCTTGTCCACCGGGATAAACTTCAGCTGTATGGCAGCCAGCCGGGGGCTTGTGAGTGTCCCCACACCCACCCGGCACCTCTCACCTCGTGCAACTCCTGAGTAGGAGAGAGACCACCCCCTACTGAGGAGTTTGGTTCTAGAGCCAACACTCTGAGTGGAGGTGAGCCCAACTATACATTTACATTTATTCACTTAGCAGACACTTTTCTTCAAAGCAACTTATAATGGATACTATGTAGTGTTACTAGCCCACACACCTTATTCACTAAGGTGACTTACACTGCTAGATACACTACTTACAATGGGTCAATCATTCATACATCAGTGAAACACACTCTCCCTGTGACACTTACACACTATGGGGGAACCTGGACAGCATGGCTTTGGACTGTGGGAGGAAACTAAGCCAACACTGAGTGGAAGAAGTAAGCCCAACTATACATTTACATTTATTTACTTAGCAGACGCTAGGTGGTATCTCTCAACCTCCTGCACCAATTCCGGCTCCTTCCCCACCAGTGAGATTACATTCCACATGCGAAGAGCCAGTTTCTGTCGTGAGGGGTGTAATGATGACGTATTATGGTGGAGACTAAGGGGTTGCCCCTCCCTCGGTCCTCTCTCCCGCGCGTGCGCAGGCTGATATACTTGGCCGTGTACACATTTTGTGCCTCGCACGTTTTGGAGTTTACTTTAATGTTGTTTATTTTATCCTAAAGACAGCTGTGTGAAATATGTCATCCATAGTTGCCTACAAGATATTAAAAAGAAGAGCTTCCTTTTTTCCGTGTCCGTTTGGGTTTATATAATTATACGCCTTTCTGGAATCCACGTGAGGATCTGGGCTAACTCATTAGCCAGATCGTTACAAATGGCACCCGAACTGTGAATGAACACCCTCAGAATGAAAGGTTTGGACACTGAGTATATTTGGAGTATGTTTTTGGTGGATGACGAAGGAAGCAGGCAAACTATTTTTGGAATTCGACTTTTTATTTCCTTGCCTCGCGCACGTTGGCTAGGGGATTTACGATATTTCATTCACTCGTGCACGGTGTGGCAACCTAAAACTCCAGTTGGGCAGACCGTGGGACATTTTTCCTGGTCTTTTTCCCATTTGCTATGGAGTTCTACGCGCCGTGAAAAAGAGGAGAGGGAAATTTAAAAAAAAAAAAAAGGGTTAAAGGTTAATAATTGTATGTGAGTGTGTAATATATGTTAATAGTTAATAGCAAAATAATGAAAACTGACTAGTACTGAGTTTAAGGGTAATACATGTAAGGATATTTGATGATATTATTTTCTTATGTAGGGGGTGCGGTGGGTTGGACCGCAGTCCTGCTCTTCGGTGGGTCTGGGGTTCAAGTCCCGCTTGGGGTGCCTTGCGGCGGACTGGCGTCCCGTCCTGGGTGTGTCCCCTTTCCCCTCCGGCCTTACGCCCTGTGTTGCTGGGTAGGCTCCGGTTCCCCGTGACCCCGTAAGGGACAAGCGGTTCTGAAAATGTGTGTGTGTGTGTGTGTGTGTGTGTGTGTGTGTATTTTCTTATGTATTGTAATAGAGTGTCTTCCTAATGCAAATGTGCTGCTTTAACCTGCTTTAGGATAATTTTCTTTCCAGTTATTCGTGGTCACGTTTCTGTTTTGATTCTCTCAGTACATTTACAATGGCTAGACATATTGTTGCATTTGTGGATGACGATGGTGAAGGTGATGGTGTTCCACTTGGGCTGTTGGGTGATGATTCGGTCACAATTCAGGGTCTTGCTGCTCAGGTAAAAAAGTTACAGCAACAACTAGATACCCTGACATCTGCATTTAGTATGTCTATTGACTTACAACACAGCTTGCTACAGCAGTTTGAGATCCAGACCTCTTCACACTCACAGAGACCAGACACACATGCCCATCCTATGTTTACCTCCACCCCTGCTACACGCACACTCACAAAGCGCAATAGTCGAGATGCCGAGGCTTCTCAACATTTGCATGGACAGAATGCTGGTGCCCATCCTGGGCACACTACTCTCACTGCGGCACACACTCTCTCCGAATGCACACCCCAGTCATGTCCACACCCCCTGCTGATTAGTTCTGCTCACCTTTCTGGCCTTGTGCCACCCAAGTTTGATGGGGGTGATTCTATTGACCCAGAGGATTGGCTTCAGTCTGTTTCGTTGTACAAAACAGCGGTTGGCTTATCTGATACTCGGTTTTTTCTAGAGTTGACGAGGCTGTTTGAGAGGGAGCCTCGGAAGTGGTACTCTGCCATGCAGCCCCACCTACTGTCATGGGAACATTTCTCAGATCTCTTTCCTCGAGCATTCTTACCAACAGACAATGAAGAGAAAATTTGGAGAGGAATTTTAGACAGTGTTCAGGCTTCTGATGAATCACTTCCCACTTTTGTCGCTCACCTGGTGACTGAGTTCAAACGACTGAGGCAACTGTCGTCTGAGCAAGAACAGATCGAGGTGATTTGCCGGCATGTCTCAGACCAGTATAGACTGGCCCTCCATGTGGCCGCACCCACAACTTTAACTGAGCTGCTCCTGACTGCCCATGAGCTACATGCTGCCTTGGGCCCTATCTCCCCTAACAGGACTGCCACTTCTGCTCAGCTGACCCGGCAACCAAACTTGCACTGCTACAAATGTTTTACCCCCGGGGTCACCACGCGTAACTGTGGGACCTGTAGGAAAACTAGGCAGAGTGGAGAAACAGAACCTGGTGGGGGGGGGGGCAGCTGCGAGTCCTCAGCCAGATCAAGAGAACCCAAACGCTCCACAAGACACTAGGGGTGACCCGGGTGCTCGACCACGTAGGTTTCAGAGGCCCCGGGGTGGAAACCAGAACGTGGAACCGGGGCCCAGCGTACAGAGGACAGGGGGTTCTCACTCAGTTAATTTGGTACAGGACAGCCCACGGAAGTCTAAGAACTCCCCTTTGTTGTCAATGATAATGGTTAACCAGGTTTTTCTGAGAGCGACACTGGATACGGGCACGTCCATTTCAGCAGTCCATCCATCCACTCTCCTTAAATGTGGAATAAATGAGGATATTGTTCTCCCTTGGACTTTCTCCCCACTTGAGTTTGCTGACTCAAAACAGTGCACTCCTTCGGGTGTTGTGTGGCTGCCCGTGAGCTTGTTGGGTCACTTGTTCACACATCGCTTTGCTGTAACTCCAGACCTGTCTTGCCCCATTCTTTTGGGTACAGATTTTATGATCCAGGAAGATGTTCATATTCATCCCGCCACAGGTAACGTTAAATTGGGAGACAATGCAAACTACGCACCAGACCTAGGCCTGTTGGAGGGGGAGTTTGGGGACTTGGAAGGTCATGTAGCTTGCCTGAAATTTAAGGATACCAAAGTTGATTTTATCCCAGTGTTGAATCAGGCAGCTTTACCTCCAGCAGACAAGGAAAGGCTGGCAAGCCTGTTGCGAGACTTTGAATATCTTTTCAGTGGAAAGCTGGGGAAGACCTCATTAGTAGCACATATAATCGACACAGGAACTGCGAAACCGGTGTGCCTTCCTCCCTATCGTGCCTCACCTGCTAAAAGAAAGATTATCGAAGAGCAGATTTCTAAAATGTAGGAGGATGATATTATTGAGCTGGCTTCAGGGCCCTGGGCGTCCCCAATCATGATAGTGGAAAAGCCTGGCACAGAGCCGAGATTTTGTGTGGATTTTAGGAAAGTGAACAAATGTACAGTGAGGGACTCCTATCCGGTGCTGAGAGTAGATGACTCTTTGGATTTTTTTGGCACGCGGTAAATTCATTTCAACTCTAGACCTTGCACGAGGTTATTGGCAGGTCTCATTGGCTGCAGATTCGAGATCAAAGACAGCTTTTATCTCTCACAAAGGGCTCTATCAATTTAAAGTAATGCCTTTTGTATTGTCAAATGCACCTGCGACATTTCAAAGGCTAATGAACACTGTCTTGGCAGGGCTTACACACACCTGTTGTATGGTATACCTAGATGATATAGTTGTTGCTTCACCAACCTTTGACCAACACCTGACAGACCTCGCTAGTGTATTGGGGCATTGGCGGAGGCTGGCCTTTCGTTGAAGCTGGCTAAATGTAATTTTTGTACGCCAAACCTTCGTTACTTGGGTTACCTGGTAACCCCAGGAGGCATTGGTCCTGATGAGAGTAAGGTTGCTGCAATCAAGCAGTTTCCCACACCGAAGATGGTTAAAAACATGCAACAGTTTCTTGGTATGACAAGTTACTATCGTAGGTTCATTTCAGGGTATGCTCGTATCGCTGAGCCCATGTTTGCTCTTTTGAGGGAGGGTGCCCATTTCACGTGGTCTCCTGAGTGCCAGCAGTCTTTTGATCACCTGAAGCAGCAGTTGACTAGGACAGCAGTACTTGTTTTACCTAATTTTGGAAAGCCTTTTACAGTTCATACAGATGCTTGCGATGTTGGCCTCGGGGCCGCATTGACCCAGACTGGGGAAGATGGCTTGGAAAGGGCTGTCGCATTTGCGAGCCGCACACTTCACAAGTCAGAGCGCCTATATTCCACTTCTGAGAAAGAGTGCCTCGGGGTGATTTGGGCTCTCGAACACTTTCGTCCATATATTGAGGGCTCCTGTGTAACAGTTGTTACGAATCACAACAGCTTGAGGTGGCTGATGTCAAGGCCCTCCCCCTCAGGGCGATTAGCTAGATGGTGCCTATGACTGCAGGACTTTGACTTTGAAGTGGTCCACAGACCGGGCTCTGCAAATTTAGTTCCAGATGCCCTTTCACGGAACCCTGCCAGTGATCCCTTTGAGCCTGTAGACTTGTTGCCATCATACGCCACTATTGGCTCTTTGAACCTCAGACGTCAACCACTGTTAATATTAGGGGACAAGCAACAGCTTAAGTCGTTCCAGCAGGGCGACCAGGTAATCGCATCGCTGTTCACGGAACTGGAGAGCGGATCCTGTGTAGACTCAACAGATTTTTTCATTCAGGACGGTTTGGTTTACTTTATGGACAAGAGGGCTTCCTGCCGGCTTCATCCTCTTAAGGCCCTGCGTTTCTATGTGCCGGGACTCCTGCGAGGTACTTTACTGAGATACTTTCATGACCACCCGATGGGGGGCCACCTGGGCATTACCAAAACCCTTAAGCGCTTACAGAGACGAGTCTACTGGCCAGGTATGAGGGGTGATGTCAAGAGGTATGTCCAGTCCTGCGTGACCTGCCAGTTGTCCAAGCCAGCCAATCAGAAGCCTGGAGGCTATCTGAAACCAGTAGTCGCTACATATCCATGGGAGTTTGTTGGTGTTGATTTCATAGGTCTCCTCCCCAGATCCAGCCGTGGGAATGAATACATTTTAGTTTTTGTTGACTATTTCACGAAGTGGGTGGAAATCTGTCCAGTTCGAGAGGCTACAGTGGCGACTGCGGCCCGCAAGTTTGTCTCTGAGGTGTTTCAGAGACATGGCGCTCCTGCGCACCTGGTCTCTGACAGGGGTGTTCAGTTTGTGAGTGACTTCTTTGAGGAGGTTGTTGCTGCCATGGGCTCAGACCACAGGCTGACTACAGCCTACCACCCCCAGTCTAACCAGACGGAATGAGTGAACTGTACTATTAAGACTGCAATCCGTGTTTATGTGGGGCGAAAACACAGAGACTGGGACCTTCACTTGCCGCTGATCTCCTTTACGTTGAGAACAGCTCCACACCAGAGTACGGGAGATACCCCAGCTTTTCTTTTGTATGGCAGAGACCTCAATACACCCCTTGATTTGTGGTTGTCACCAAGCCCTCAATACATGGCTGATTCTGTAGCGGCCTACAAGGTGGAGCTCACTTCAGCCCTGAGGGAGGCATATGATCATGTGAGGGAGTCCCTAGCAGAGAGCCAGTCCACACAGAAAAAAGTTTATGATAAGAATTGGCGTGCCATCTCGTTCCAGGTCGGTGACTTGGTTAAACTGAAAGCCCACCCTCGGTCAGATGCCTCGGCGGGTTTCTCGGCCAAACTTGCTCCAGTCTATAAAGGCCCATACAGGATTACCAAAGTTTTGTCTGAGCTGAATTACAAGCTGTCCAGGGTGGCGGATGGAGCTGATGGTGGTGTTCACCATGTTTCTAACTTACTTCCATTTTTTTACTTGGGACGACAAGGAGGACCTGGAGTGTACACCCCAGCAGTTGGCTGAGACCAATTTGCAGGAGCAAGAGGTCTGTGTCCCTGATGAGCAGGACGTATATGGCTTTGATAGCCTATGTACAGAGCCGGACGTCCATGACCAGTTGGCGGCTGCTCCGACTATGGGGACACAGACTCCCTCAGTCAATAGTCCTGTGGTCACGCCCCCTGTAAACTTTTCCTCACCCCACACTGACGCTCACCTCCAGCACCCACAACTTGTGCACATGCACACACATCCGTATTCTCTTAGCAGTGGATGTGCTGGTGATTCCTGCCTCACATACATACAGCCCTTTCATACGGAAATACACTCATAGTCTCAACACCCTACTCATTCCACACAACCTGCCCACACAGCACACCCATACTTCCTCTGTCCTAGGCGCACACCAAGGGTTACCAGTGGATGGGATGTTAACAGATGGACAAACCCTTATTTTGCTTCACAGTTTGGGTATTGACATGTTTTATGATGTTCTGTTTGTCATTTTGGGGTCTTATTGTATTTTGTTTGTGAAAGAAAATGTGTTTTCTTTGGCTGGTCTGGAGACTAGCGGGTATTGAAATGTCTGAAAGGGTTATGGCTGCAATATGCACCACTTGTTCTTGAGATACTATTCAGACCTGTGTGTTTCAAGCCTTTATTGTAATATCTTCTGTTTCAGTTTCTGCTTCAATAGTGTGAAGTTTGTGGAAAGAAGAAAAAAAAAAAAACAAAAGGATGCTGTTCTGGCTGTGTAATGTTGGGCTGTGGTATTATGCTGGGCAACTGTCTTTACTTTCTTTTATGTGCCACTGCTTGTCTTTGTTATGCAGTGATGTGCTACAGTGAAGGGGTAAATGTTTTATTTCCATTGTGGTCTGAGGACAGCCCTTGTTCTAAGTGGGGGGGGATATGTAATGATGACGTATTATGGTGGAGACTAAGGGGTTGCCCCTCTCTCGGTCCTCTCTCCCCCACGCGCGCAGGCTGATATACTTGGCCGTGTACACATTTTGTGCCTCGCATGTTTTGGAGTTTACTTTAATGTTGTTTATTTTATCCTAAAGACAGCTGTGTGAAATATGTCATCCATAGTTGCCTACAAGATATTAAAAAGAAGAGCTTCCTTTTTTCCGTGTCCGTCTGGGTTTATATAATTATATGCCTTTCTGGAATCCACGTGAGGATCTGGGCTAACTCATTAGCCAGATCGTTACAGGGGTCATGACGCCACGTGCCACACTGCCTGCTCACACCGCTTGAAAAGCATCTCACCCGACCCCCATGTTGGACCTTGCGGATGGTGGGCTTAGCCCGGCCGGGTTGCGTGGGCTGCCCGGCCACCAGGCTCTCGCCTAGGAACACTACCCTCAGGCCTGGCTCCAAGGGTAGGTCCTAGTGACCCTATTCTGGCCACGGTAAACGTTCTCCTGTTTACTTTTCTCATGGGGGTTTTTGGATCTTGTTAGTCGGGATCTTCATTCCAGACCTGTTTGCCTCGGGAGACCCTACCAGGAGCATACTGCTCCCGACAGTATAGCTCTGGAGATCCCTAGGTCACGCAAGCCCTTCCGCCACACCAAGGCGCCGATCCAGGAAGGAAAACTGGGTGATGCTGAGTATAAAATATTTGTGTCCAAACTGTATTTCAGTTTGAGGGTCTGAAAAGATGAGGCTAATATTGGCCTTTCATAGATTTTACTGAAATAAATTCTTGATATACGCACTGCAGAACATCTCAACTCAACTCAAAAAGAGATTTGAACATCCTTACATTATAGCAGTATATGTCAAGCGTGTAGGCTTCTCTAGAATAAATCAGTTTCTTCCTGAAGATTTGTTTGAAAGTGTAAGATTATCTTTTCCTTAGCATTAACTTAAATGAGGGGAAAATAAGTAGCATGCTTCTTAGACTAAGTCTAATTGAAAATCAAGTCCAGAATATCAAAACTGCTTTGAACACCTTTAAGTCCAGAGTTAATACCCAGAGATTCAAAATTACTTATGCATAGCAAATTTCCATGCTTCTTTTCTTCCTTTATGTAAGCCAGTGTTTTCGTTCTGTTTTGCTATATCCTTTGTCCTTGAGGGCGTGGTGGCAGAGTGGGCTTTGAGTTTAAACAGGGGTTTAATTCATATGGGTTTCCTGCAGGTGTTCTGGTTACTCCACCATCAAAAGATGTTTCAGGTGGGTTACACACACACACACACATCTTCAGAACCGCTTGTCCCATACGGGGTCACGGGGAACCGGAGCCAACCCGGTAACACAGGGCGTAAGGCCAGAGGGGGAGGGGACACACCCAGGACGGGACGCCAGTCCGCCGCAAGGCACCCCAAGCGGGACTCGAACCCCAGACCCACTGGAGAGCAGGACTGCGGTCCAACCCACTGCGCCACCGCACCCCCTCCTCAGGTGGGTTAATGACCCAAAATTACATACATGTAATATGTGAGTGAATGAATGAATGAATTAATTAATGTGATTGCCTTGCAATGGACTGGTATAAGGGGGTGCGGTAGTGCAGTGGTGCAGTGGGTTGGGTTGGGCCGGGTCCTACTTTCCAGTGGGTCTGGGGTTCGAGTCCTGCTTGGGGTGCCTTGCAACAGACTGGCGCCCCGTCCTGTGTGTGTCCCCTCCCCCTCCGGCCTTACGCCCTGTGTTGCCGGGTAGGCTCCGGTTCCGCGCGACCCCGTATGGGACAAGCGGTTCTGAAAATGTGTGTGTGTGTGTGTGTGTGTGTGTGTGGACTGATATAAAATTCCATGTTGTACCCTGTAAAGTCCTGTACTCAGCAAACGGTGAGAAATCAATGGATTCTATTTTTTTATTACAGTTTTTGTAAATTTTGATATTGTAACAACCCATGTTACCATGAATTTAAGCGGGAAACCCACTTATTGTAAATAGTTGAATTATGAGGAAATGTGAATAAAGTGTGTAACCACTGGGGAGACTTACGGGAAAACTAAAGGGGTGATTGTGTTTCTCCAGTTAGAGGAGAGAAAGCCTGGGGTTGCTAAGCAGGCTCGGAAGACTGGCTTAAGGCACAGGTCCTTGAGGAAACGGGGTCCTTGGACCGAGAGCATTATTTCTCTGTGTGCTGGTGTTCTAATGAAATGCTCACAGTGAATGATGCCTGTGGGTCCTTCTCCCAAACCGAACCCAGAGCACAGCACTATTTATTCTCAGTTACTTGAGATCTGTATTCCATACATTGTAAAATGGTTTTGAACACAATATATAAAATAATGTCTCTTTTACCTAAAGAGGCAATTTTCTAATGTAATTGTTGTATTTGCTTATAACTCTTGTAACTCCATTCTTGTCACGTCCACACCCGCATCGCAATCAACAGCACCTGATGCCGATCAAGCACCTGATGACAATCAGGGCACTTGGCTTTAAAAGACCCTCCTCAGGCCCTTCCCACTTGCAGAATCTCAGTGAGACAACTGACTGTGACTGTGACACAGCCCATGTCCTGGTCTCCTTGGACCCCATCTCCTGTTCTTCATTCCCTGGCTTATGACCATTCACCTCGCTTTCTAACTTTGACTATGGATCTTTGCTTGTACTCTGACTGCTGATCGACCGACCCTTCGCTCGCCCCCGACAACAAAAACTTGTCTCATCCCCAGTTCTAAATAAACAATCCTACACTTGGGTCCAGCCTTCCCTGCGTCCTCTGTTCCGCGTGACAGTTCTGATATTCATAAAATATTATTCTCCCTAAATCACAGTAAACTAAATCAGTCTTTTGTAATTATCTTTGGGTTTAAACTGACAGATGAGGCTACCCTTTGTCTTCAACTTTTAGCAGTTTCTTTGCACCTTCTTTGATTTACAGCTCATTTACAGATGAATAGTCATGAGTTTTTTTTGAGAGTTGGTGGCTAGTAACAACTCACCTATGAAACAAAAACTATCGAAGAGGAGAATCCATGCTCTAAAATGAGGGGGGATCAGCTTGCCATGTGAGGTGCTTGAAATCACCCATGGGTGCATTTTGAATTGAAATTTCTGAGAAGCATGACTTGTTAGCTTGTCATGCAAACTTTGCCGTACCGATTATTGGCTGGTAAATCCAAATTCTCATAAGAGTAGCCTGTTATCTAAGGAAAGGCTTCTAAGAAAAACAGAAATGGGTTATTTCTTGCCACTCGTAATGACTTGTAGCATACCTCATTATTTCTTGCATGACTTATATGGAAAGTAACACAGCCTTGAAAGTCAGCAGTCTCAATGCAGAAAAGAACACAGGATTTAGACAATTGGTTTGGTTGTTTTTATAGCTTCATTTTCGTTTGGACACATTGGAGTTGTCAAGGAGGAACTGCTCAAACTCCATGGATTCTGAAGGGATGCCTGCAGCTGGAAGCCTGGGCATAAAGTGCTTTCATTGTCCCACAAACATGTCAAATGTTAAAATTTAGCAACCTGTATGATTTCTTATAGTTAGAAACATAAACAAAATTATGTATTTAGGCAAAACATTAAGAACCTTTCTTGGTTCTTTTATTTTTCTTTTTAAGCTTTAATTCAGATGCCCCAGGGAAAATACGCAGCATTTATTGTACTGAACAGGTGTACAGCGGCATTGCTGGGCTGTTTGTTAAGAAAGCATTAAACATTTTTTTGTTGCATTTACCGCATCTCTTGGAACCTACGACGCCAGCCTCCTGTCGCATTTTGGCTGTCACTTCACTGTGGATTCAGCATGTTTGGTAAAACTCTCTGCACAGTTGTGTGAACATCACAGCAGCACAGTATTTCCTGTTTTGGTGCATCTGAGCCTCACATGGGAACCTGTAACTAAGCAAAAGTCCCTCCTTATCACCTATACAACGACAACTTTATGGACACATACTACTGCTGTTCTAGTGGACGTAGCCATGATTTGGTATAATTTACACGCATATGGAAGCAAAAAGGTTGCATACTCAAAACCTGTGCAAAGACCACCATAGACCCAAAAAATGCAATGCGACTTGTTCTTGGCAACTTTGATGCAGTAGGTTGTGCATTGCTTTGCCTTCACTCTTTAACCAGGCCTGAATGTCTAAAGAGCACGTACATAACTAAAACCCTAAAGAGAGTGAAGGGTCAGAAGTCTGAGGGTAAACCTTGAAAACCAATTCCCCACTTTGTTGTAAAGATCTTTGTAGACATCTCTGATTGTGGAAGTGTGTTGATGGAAGTTAACTTATTCTATGTCATCTTCTCTTATGTGACTCATAACAACTTGTGAATATCCATCGTGTTTTTCTGAGCAAACAATGTCCACAGAATACTATGCTAGGATAATATACTTCAAAGTCAAAATATATAAAATCATGCTATTTTCTTTTTCCCTCCATTCTATGGTTTGTGAATATTTTTAGCTGAAAATGTCAGTTTTAGGTTAAATGCATTTAAGATAAGATACCAGAAAATAGTTCTGAGTTTTCATTTCTTAGATGATTATATTTTAGTTCTTGATTGTTTTTTGTTTGTGTTTTTAATAAAACTGGGTAGTCGCCTGATTTGAATGATTCTTTTCAAAAAGATTCTTTTGTGCATGGAGACTGTTTCCAGGCCTCGATCTCTGTGCTGCTGCTCTCATTTTAAGAACATGTTATCTTCTGTCTTCATACTCACTGGCATCCTGGCAACACACACTATCCATATTCAGTATGTTTACATTTATTCATTTAGTAGACCTGTCTTCAAGGTGACATGCAACTCAGAGTAAAGTCTATTTCACTGGAGATGAAGAGTATATACACATGATTGCTGAAGCAATCAGTTTGTCCAACACCACCATTTTTTCCCAGTGCACAGTTGTGATAGGTGTTGTACTGCAATTTGTCAGAGCAGTAAGGAGATCAGAAGGGAAAAATATCTAAAAGAGATGTTTTGAGACCTATCTTGAATAGTGAAAGGGATTCAGTAAAGAGAGACAGATGGAGCGCATTTCATTCCACTGAATCTGAAAGTGAGAACTTAGGGACTTTGAATGTCAGACCATTCATGTGTGGAACCACTAAGTGTCCAGAGGATGAGAGCAGTCTTGCTGGGCTATAGGGAGTGATCAAATCCTGTCGGTACTGTAGGTGCAGGTCCTTTGACTGTCTTGTAGGTCATAACCACAGTCTTCAGCTTAATACAGACAGATGATCTTCACATTAGTCAATTATTTACCCGTTTCACAAAATTCTAATATTTTCCTTGTAACAGTTTACTAGTGGAACACTTGGTGCATTCATGCTAACATGAAATAGTGAATATGCATCCACTACTTTAATAGTCAAACTACTGCAAAGTTCTGTGCTTCTGAAGTAGATAAAATGTGATGCACCATTATTTTTGTAACTGTCAATTCAAATAGTTCTGGGTTACATGTGAAAAGGGTGTTTTTAAAATAAAAGGTGTTTTTGTAAATGATAACACCTGCATCACTCCAAGGGTATGTTTTGTGCCATATCCCTGTAACCTTCTGCAAATTGTATTTCTGTGACAAAATCTTTTCTAATTCTTTAACTTAAGGAAAAGTCACTGCTTATTAAATGTTCCTGTTCAAATTTTATTGAGTGGAGATCATCATAACTGGATAAGACTGTGGACATGCCTCGGTGTTCAGCGAAACACAGTCAGGGTTCTATATGACCAGGTGTGATGGAAAGGGCTGAGGAAGGTGGTCATTTATTGTGTGCATCCGGGTGTTGTGTGGTCAACACCGGGATGTCACTTTACAGGTAGGACCAAAACTGAGTTGCTTACTTCTGTCTGCTTTCCCTTCAGCACACAGCCCTGATTGACATAGCAACTGATGCTTCTTTGTTACAATAGATGGTGTCAGGATGGTTTAGTCAATCGGGAACTCATATTCAAACAGTTACTGCCATGCTGACTGACTCATAGTGGTAACTACTGAAGTTACTTAGCACCTAGTCAGAGTTAAGGCTCTAGATCTTATCTTGTCACTAAAGTATGAAGTTCACTGAATCTTTTTGGAGCAGAAGGTCCACAGTCCCTATTGTCACTGAATCTCACCCTCTCACCATAGAGGAGGTAGAACAGAACTGTTCTGGTCTCTCTGAAGCAGGGTCAGTCATTGTTGTGGCATAAACTACATCCAACTGACCAGCCATAAAAGAATGTCACACACTCACTAAACATAATTTAAAGACTGATTCACGTCTTTGGACAGCAGGAGGACACAAGACATGCCAGGTATACTTAAACCTTACTCTGGTACTATTCCTACTTCCTTCCTCCACCGTGGAGCAGCAAGTTGCGCTGTTGTTCACAGCACTTGGGCAGAGTGATTGGACATGGGTTTGATCCCACTCAGTCTGTGCTGAGTTTGTATATCACCATGTCAACATGGGCTGCCTCTGGGTGCTCTGGTCTTCACCCACAATTAAAGACATGCAGTGAAAAGGTAACTCTAAATTGCCCAAAGTGTGTGTATATGTGTTTTTAGCTTTGGTGTATAGGGTGATTCCCTGTAGGTCCTGTACTGTAGTGCATCTCACACTGTAAGTCACCTTGAGTGAAAAGATATCAGCGAATTACTACAATCTGTTCTCTGTAAATTGCTTTCGAGAGCACACTACTACTGCCTCATAGCACCTGGGTGGTGCGAGAGGACGTGGGTTCCATCCCTGCTCAACTTGTGTGGAGTCTGCATGTTCTCCCCATGTCTGTGTGGGTTTCTTCTGGGTGCTCTGGTTTCCTCCCACAGTTCAGAGACATGCTGTTCAGGTTTACTCATAGTGTGTGAGTGTCACAAGGAGAGTGTGCTTAACTGATGTAGGGTCTCCCAAGGCGAACAGGTCTGGAGTGAAGATCCAGACTAACACGATCCAAAAACCTCCATGGAAAAAGTAAACAAGAAAACGTTTACCCTGCCCAGAATAGGGTCACCGGGACCTATCCCTGGAGCCAGGCCTGGAGGTAATGTTCCTAGGCGAGCGCCTGGTGGCCGGGCAGCCCACGTAACCTGGCAGGGCTCAGCCTGAAAAGGCAATGTCAGGGGATCATGTGGGCCCACCATCCGCAAGGTCCAACATGGGGGTTGGGTGCAATGTGTATCAGGCGGCAGGAGCGAGCACGGTGGCGCGTGGCGTCGCAGCCCCTCATGACAGAATCTGGCTCTTAGCACATGGAATGTAACCTCACTGGGGGAAGGAGCTGGAACTGGTGCGGGAGGTTGAGAGGTAACACCTAGATATAGCATGGTGGCACAGTAAGTAGTGCTGCTGTGAGAGGGCATCGGTTCAATCCCCACTCAGTCTGTGTGGAGTTTGCATGTTCTCCAATGTCTGTGTGGGTTTTCTCTGGGTACTCCAGTTTCCTCCCACAGTCCAAAACCATGCTGTTCAGGTTCCCCCATAGTGTGTGAGTGTCACAGGGAGAGTGTGTTTCACTGATGTATGGATGACTGACCCATTGTAAATAGTGTATCTACTAGTGTAAGTCACCTTGGTGAATAAGGTGTGTGGGCTAGTAACACTACATAGTATCCATTGTAAGCTGCTTTGGAGAAAAGCATCTGCTAAACTAACTTTCCATTTTTAAATGAACTGTATTCTCACTTTTAATTCCATTACTGTAACTGGAAAAACGTCTGTTAAAAATTTACATCTGAAACTGTCGATAGAAGATTAAGAAGCAAATACTAAATCAGCGGAAGACGTTGTCTTTCCTTGAAATGCAATAATCATAATGGGGAAAAAAGGCCCCATTGAATGTGTTTATTGGATATAATGAAATTGCCGTATAAATTCCAGAGATTTCCATGGGCGACGTTGAGCGCATCACAATAAACCGCGAAAAGAAACACACAGAACATCTGTCGTTGCGTGTGTGTGTGCGCGCACGCGGGTGTGTCCCAGCTGCTCTTCTTTTCTACTTGGCTGCTTTTTATCCGCCTCCCTCCCGCTTCCCTGACAACTTTTTCAAAATTTATTTATTTTCTATCTATTTATTTTTCACCTTAATCTCCCCGCTCTTTAACGATTATTTCCCACACCATATGTGTGCACAGCGCTGATGTCCTTCCTCCCTTTTAACGGCCGGGGTGAGACTTTGCACATTTATTTCCAAAAGCTTGCGATGCGCAGACAGAAGAGCCGTTTGAGGCACACGCCTCTTCTTCAAGAAATAACACACACTTAAAACACAATTACACGGGTGAGCAGTTTTACTGCGCATTCTTTTTGCCTGTTTCCTTCATTTGTGTGACTAATTTAACAAAATGCATACTCTACACAGAGAATATTCCCATTTTAGACGCCTGGATTTATTTTATTCATTTATTATTTTGTGCTTGCCAGTGATTTGGGTTTGCGGTATTTGCTATGTTATTTTTGTTGTGGAGCCACCCCTGACATTTTATTGTTATTACAAACTACTCCACTAGAGGGAGCAGCGGTATTACTGCTGTGGCCGTGAGTGAACAGTAAATCTACGAGAGACCCTTCTCATTCAAAGCTGGGTGCAGATCCATTGAGTAATGAAGAGGGCTTTAACCTTTGCTCAGGCCCACATGGGGGTCTTTGGCTTTGCTACGGGGAGAAATTGCCTTACTTCTGTCTGCTAAGCTGGGGCACCGGGGGTTGCATGTCTTGAGACTGTGATGTAGCCCAGACAGCAGGCATCAGGGTGTTTTTTTTTTAACCATATTGTGTACATTATTTGTATTTGATGTATAAATTTCCTACTAGTACAAAAAAATCTAGGACACTGATTAACAGCTGTTTAGCTGCTTTCTCATGACACTCATCACAAATTACAGGGGTATACTGGGCAAATGGGGCGTGGTGGCGCAGTGGGTTAGAGCAGGTCCTTCTCCCTAGTGGGTCTGGGGTTCAAGTCCTGCTTGGGGTGCCTTGCGGTGGACTGGTGTCCTGTCCTGGGTGTGTCCCCTTCCCCTCTGGTCTTACACCCTGTGTTGTCTGTGACCCTGTATGGGACAAGTGGTTCAGAAAGTGTGTGTGTGTGTGCTGGGTAAACAGGTTCTATCACCCATGGCAGTAAATTATTATTCAAAAATGCAAGTACATTCTTCATTTGACCATGTTTTATGTTCTTATTTCAGATGTACGTGGTTTCTGCGTGTAGTGTTTTACAGGTCGTAAGCAGTTGGTTACTGCATGCCACTTAATATCTTACAGCTATTACAGTTCTATAAGGCTTTATGTTTCACATTTCATGTGATTTCTCAGTGCACGTTTATGATGGGTATTTTTAAAAAACCAGAAACCCATCTGAAATTTTTACGTCTACATTTTTACACGTTTTCTTCACTTGATCTGTACATTTTTCAGAATTATTAGATACATGACGATATTAAATATTTAAATATATAAGAAATTTTTTTTTAATTCACATGTGTAAAGTAAATAAATGAAATGGAAGTCCTGCATAGTTCCTCCTTGGGAGAATGCTGTTTACTCACAGTAGCAATGTACTTAATTAAGTTATGTAATTAAGAGTCCAGGTGTGGATTTAATTGAACAAGATAAACAACCATCCATCTGGAGTATTTATATGTAACCTCATCGACGGGACAGCTTGTCTGTAATAACCAGAACGTCTGTCACTGATCTGTCTGTCTGTCTGTCTGTGTATCTCTCTGTAAGCATCTGAAATTAAAATAAATAAAAAAAGAGAATTCCAGTATGTTGTTCTCATCCTCTGCACTGAGATGTGCTACTATCTGTGTACTTACACCATAATTACATGATGCTATTTGGTACAACAGCTGTTTCTGGTGCTGCTAAATGGTGCAGCTGTAAAACGTCAAACCTTCAACTGACTTCTAAGACTATTGCACCTGCCCTGTCCCAGGCTCGTGGTTTTGCTAGGCTGTGTATGTGTATGGGTGCATGTATGTGTTTGAGAGACACTGCGCATTTATAGTAAATTAAATGCAGTAATAAAAGTTTTAATAAATAATTAATAAATGTATTATATAATGTAATGTATTTAAAAATGTATTTTAAAATCACCACTGTTGAGGGGTGCTCCTTTCTCTTGTGTATACATAGTTGCCAAACCTTCTATTTTATTTTATAGCACAAACTTTTTTCTATTTGTGTCTACAACCAGTGACTAAAATGTTTTACTTATTTAAGCCACAAGTCTGACTTATTTTTCATTCAGTTTGATTGTGAGAAAACTGCACATAAAGGGGCACAATGCCACACTAAATTGCTCACCCATCAACAAATTGTTGCCCTCCTAAAATTTCTTTTAATTGAATAGTAATAGCATTGTCCATCCCATGACCACACCATGTTTTTATCTCATTGCTCCAACTATGGCAGAATGGTATAAATTAGCAGCAAAGGGAGCACTGTGGAAACCTCAGGGGGGTATCTGTGCTATTAGGACTAAAGAAGCGCCAATTTATAATTTGGAAAAAAAAGGAATGTGGCACTGGGGGGCTTTATTGGCTCATTCGCCTTCCAGCGGCTTGTCGACTGCCAAGTTCACCCTTGTGCAATATGTCCCTGTGTAAGTGCAGGCTTTCTGAAGTGGGAAACTGTGACAGGAGTGGATGCTGCTGCATCGAACCTGAGCAGCGTCCTCTCCTGTCACAGTGATGCAAAAAGGCATGTTAGACATGCCGTAGGAATGATCACTTTGGTTTTTACTTCTTTTGTGCTATTTGTGGGCTGATCAAAGTAGCTGGAGCCTGATATTAAAATGCTGACACACATGCATGCACATGTGTACATTTAGTTTACAAAGAGGTGTCAGCTGTCCATCCAGGCAAAGTCCTTCTACCATTTAAATATCATAGCCTACTTTTTATTCTGCTCCTGTACATTGACAGCCCTTACAATCTACAGCAGGAGGTTTAACAAGTGTATCTGTTACTAGTGGTGTAATTCAGATTTTTTTAAAAAAGGAAAATAAGGGGACTTAGAACTCTGGTTAAAAAAGTTGATAAAACCCTGATGGAAAAAGATCTATCTTTTCCAGAAGTCCCTCTGACAAGTCCATGATGCCCCCCCACCCTTTAAAGTACCCCTGTGAGATACCACAGAAGCCAGCAGGTGGTGTAATGACTGGAGCTGCCTCCTTTGCTCTTGAAAGACCCAGGTTTGAACCTTCTGTTTGTAGAGCTTTTCAAAGGACACACACAGACTCGGAAGCCGCTTGTCTCAAGCGGGGTCGCGGCAAGCCAGAACCTAACCCGGCAATGCAGGGCTGGAGGGGGAGGGGACACACCCAGGACAGGATGCCAGTCCCTCACAGGGCAAAGCCAAGCAGGGCTTGAACCTCAGACCCACCAGAGAGCAGACCCTGGCCAAACCCACTCCACCACCACTCACTTGATCAAAGGACTTAATCTAAAATGATATGGCTATGTATAACTGGATAAATCATCGTAGAAAACACAAATTTTCTTTAGAGAAAAGCATCAGCTATATGTACAAATCAAGATGCAACCATAACATTTCAGGGAAAACACTAGATGTTCTTGTTATAATGATCTCTATTGCTCCTGTATGTATGTACATATTGCATAAATTCATTTAGCTGATGTTTTTCTCCAAAGTGACTTTCAATGTCTGGGATGTGGGAGCCAGTGGAGTCACCCTTGAACTGATCAAACTGACTTGCAGACTAAAAGCCAACAACCTCAAAACACACATTCTCTTTTCTGCCTCTTCTTTCACCATTTCACATGCTGTTTGATGTAGCTAAATCAACCAGGAAGTTATTGCATTTAGCTAATACTTTTCTCCAAATCAGCTTACAGCGTTCAGGTTACATTTACAAGCTTACAATTGTTTACCCATTTACACAGCTGGCTAAGTTTTTAATGGAGCAATTTAAAGTAAGTACCTTTCTTAAGATTACTACAGCTGGTGGTGGGGATTTCACCTGCAACCTTTGGGTTCAAAGACAGTAACTTTAACCACAATGCTATCAGCTGCCCCATATAAATGTGAACAAAAATTAGGATAAAAATGGTACAATCATTAGTGCTGGAACAACCAAGGAGGGCGCAGTGGTGCAGTGGGTTGGACCGGGTCCTGCTTTCTGGTGGGTCTGGAGTTCGAGGCCTGCTTGGGGTGTCTTGCGACAGACTGGCATCCTGTCCTGGGCGTGTCCCCTTACGCCCTGTGTTGCTAGGTAAGACTCCGGCTCCCTGTGACCCTGAATGGGACAAGTGGTTCAGAAAGTGTGTGTGGAACAACCAGCAGAGTTTTCATGTCCAGTCAGTGTGATATTTATTATAGGCAAAATTTTAAAAATTTAACAAATTAAAAGTACATTAAAGAATGAAAATATTTTTTAAAAAAGTAAAATGAAAGAATATCAGCAAAAGTAAAGTTTTTCAATGGAATCAATCCTTACTGTTTCCAGAATATGCAAACTAAATGCACTTCTTGAATTCACAATGCTTCTGAAGAGCAGTTATTACACCTGTACTTCACAATACCTGAGTATTACAGTTCTTATTATACGCTCTTCCTACACTCTCAATCTACTGTGGTGCCCTGCCTCAGAATTCTCAGTCACCCACCATGGTCACCACTGCCACCCTCTTTTTGCTGTGATACAACGGGCTGGAAAACAATCTTCGCACCTGTGTCTCAGGTGTGAAACACCCACAAAAACCATCAGTCTGACACAAGTCTGCCTAAAGAACCTATTACAGTGTAGGAGAGTTAATGTTAAAGACTTCATTAACAGCTCTAACACATCAGAACAAGATAAACTACTAATAAATGTTTCTCCATACAGGGTTCAAGGGAATTGGTGTTATTCTGTTCAGATAACTGTGTTAAGGAGTTGGGTGTTTTGTTGGATGGAAACCTCTCATTTGTGTCTTATTTTGCTACATGGAGTATGTCATGTTTCCTTCAGCTGAAAAATATAGCTAAATTACAGTGATTTTTATGTAGGCAGGATGAATGAGAAATTGGTTCAAGCTTTTCTTTTGAGCAGGTTGGACTATTTTAATGCTCTAATACTGGGCTGTGTGTACCAGACTGTATCCAGATTACAGTTAGTACAGAATGTTATTACCAGCATTGGTACAAGAATAAGGAATTAGAACCATATAACAGCAGTACTTAAATCTCTTCTTTAAAAAAGTTTGGATTATAAAATTTTGCTTTTGACCTATAAGGCAGTAACTGGAATTACTCTATTTTACTTAATGAGATTATTGATTTTTTTTATTCCAGCACATTGTCTTAGTTAATTGGATATAGGTCACCTTAAAGTACCTGTGATCAATAAGATCTCAGTAGGAGGATGTGCCTTTAGCTATTGAGCGCCTAAACTTTGGAACAGTCAGCCAGTTATTGTCAGGAATGCCTTGTCTTAAGACTTATATGTTGACACTGGTATATCCATGACTGATGTTATTCCTTTTTGTGATGTTGTTTTTATTCTGGTTAAATATTAGCTAATATTGTAATGTTATCAGTTACTAACTCTTTCTTTCTTGCGGAGCATTGTGTACCCATGAAGAGACCTGAGGAAGACCAGTTCTGATACCAGCACTCCATGTTGACGGAAGCTGATGACTACATGCCTATGTAAACAATCACATCAATTTAATCAATTTAATAGCACTCAGCAAAAATGTTGTATATAGCTGTTAATTTACTAAAAAGTCTTTTTTAATCTAGAATGCCCAGCAGGGGTGGGCGGCCACTGGCACTTGGACTCCCAGAGGTTTTTTTCTCCCTTGTTTCGGTTTGGAGTTTTTTGGTCCTTTCCTCCATGGTCAATAGGCTTACGGCTTTAATAATTGCATAGTAATTGTAGTAATTTAATATATAGCCTCCCATATTATGCCTCTAATCTTGTGTTCAGCACTCTGTCTCTCTATGCAAGAAGAGCACTCTATAAAAATAAATTGAATTGAATTCCTGACTCAGCAAATAATGTTTTTGTGCACAGGGTCTTAACCTTTTGCAAGGCCATGGATACCTTTAAGCGTCTGATGAAAGCTTCCGACTTCTGTCGGAAATCCATGAAAAAAATGAGGAACCATGTCACTGAAACTTTATGATGATGTAATAGATTATAATAGTGAGGATGAGGTGGTAATTAATTCAGATGGCACTTTTCCTTCACACACACACACACACACACATTTTCAGAACCGCTTGTCCCATACAGGGTCGCGGGGAACCGGAGCCTACCCGGCAACATAGGGCGTAAGGCCGGAGGGGGAGGGGGACACACCCAGGACGGGACGCCAGTCCGCCGCAAGGCACCCCAAGCGGGACTCGAACCCCAGACCCACCGGAGAGCAGGACTGCGGCCCAACCCACTGCGCCCCCACTTTTCCTTCAATGTAACAAATAACAGTAGTAGTAGTAATAATCGCACACACACTGTGTGAAACTACTTGTCCTAAGCGGGGTCATGGCGAGCCAGAGCCTAGCCCAGCAACAGAGGGTGCAAGGCTGGAGGTGGAGGGGACACACCCAGGATGGGACACCAATCCACCACAAAGCACCCCAAGCAGGACTCAAACCCCAGCCCCACAACACAGCAGGCACTGGCCAAACCTGTCATGCCACCACACTCCGCTCAGCATAATATAGTGTATTATTATTACTATTGTTATATAATAATAATAATAATAATAATAATAATAATAATAATAATAATAATAATAATAAATTATAATAACAATAATAATAATAATAATAATAATAATAATAATAATAATAATAATAATAGGGTGGCGGCTGGTAGCGCACTGGGTGTTGCCTTTGGACCCAAAGGTTGCAGGTTCAAATCCCATCTCTGGTTGTAATACCCTTGAGCGAGGTACTTACGCAAAATTACTCCAGTAAAATTACCCAGCTGCATAAATGGGTAAAATAATTGTAAGTAGCTTAACATTGCAAGTCACTTTGGAGAAAAGCTTCAGCTAAACGAATAAATTTAAATAGTAATAATAATAATAACCTTGCATCCCATCCAGGGTATCCCCTCTCTCAGCCTTGTGGATTGCTGGAATAATAATAATACTAATAATAATAATAATGATCTGTTCTGTCTCAGTGAGAAAGGCAATTACATCCTCTGCTGGCAAGTTCAAGGATGCTGAGCCCCACATTTACTCTGCTAGAAAAGGTCAATACATAGAGGCATGGGATCCATGCATGCTTTTGTTATTAATTCATATGGTCATCTTTACACATTATCCTTATTAGAAATGTTTTTTCATGATTGTTACCTTGCAAATGTAGCCATAGCTACATGGGGCATTTGGTGTGATCTACAATAATTCTTCCTGTACTTTGAAAAATTCTGAAACATACACAAAAACTCAGTATGCATTTGTACTGTATGTTGAGCTGAGCTGGCACTTAAAAGCAATTTAATAAATCTCAAGGAGTCACAATGTTCATCTCATACAATCAGGGTGGTTGGTTAAGCCAGAAGGTTTCAGTTCCCCCACCGTCCAGGCTACCCACTACGGACGCTCATTTCTGTTCCAGGTGAGGTGTGAATTAAGATTTCTTGCATGATCAGTATACTGAAATAGCACTTCATGATGTTAAACTGAACAGTCGCAGGAAAATGAAGAGAGTAAAGCAGTAGGCACAAGATCAGGGAAATCTGTTTTTGTCCTCTGGACCTTTGGCAAAGACCCAACATGCACATCACAACCTGAAACTCTTCTCTTCAAACTAGTACCTCATATAAACAGTAGGTACATGAATTTTAGAGGAATATACCTACGAAAATGCAGGTTGAATCATCACTCATCAAACTGTATTCTAAGCATAACTGCACTGTGTCCTACACGTTGACCACTCTGCCACCTGTTGGTCACTTCCACATACACCTGTCTGTGGGAGTTCCTGACAGGCTTTTCCCCCCAGTTTAAGCATCATGTTAAGTTACCAGCTTGTTCAGCTAAAGTGTTTTCCATTACAATTTATCACCTTCTCTAAAGGAATTAAGCTGCGTTAATCTAATTGGCCCATTTTGTAACCAGGGTGCTGAATTAAGTCTAACTTTCCAACACAACAGCTATATAACTATATTATATTAGCTTGTGAACAATAAAGAGAACCATTCTGGTTCATATTGCCACACAAACAGTAGAATGAATGTCTTTGTTTTCAACAATATGAACGCGCCATATAGATCAACAGATCACACAGCGAAGGAGTAGGGAATTAATGAGATATAGAAAAAGTAGAGATCTGAGTAGCTACATGAGTATAACTCATTATGTCTCCAAAGTTAATGTAGCCCGCTTGTTCCCTGTAAGAAGACAGGCAATTTAAGTGTGTAAATATTCTCAAATGAGTTACACATACATGCACACACACACCAGTTTTTGAAACAACAAAGGCAAGCGTTTTTTCCCAGTGATCATTTGACTTTTGTCCAATGTATATTCAAGTTGAAGCGCAAAACATTTATGGAGTCCATAAATAGTCTTGCTTAGCAAGTAAACATATGGCAAATGGTTGTTATGGAACTTCATCTGTGTTACATTACACTTACACAGCAGAGCAATTCAGATTAATGGCCAAGTGAGCAGTACTAGCACAGACACAACCTCACCCACCCTGCTCTGAACACACTGTACCTCATGGGATATGAGGACTGGGATCATGGCACTCTTTTTAACACACACACACACACACATTTTCAGAACCGCTTGTCCCATACAGGGTCACGGGGAACCGGAGCCTACCCGGCAACACAGGGCGTAAGGCCGGAGGGGGAAGGGGACACACCCAGGACGGGACGCCAGTCCGCCACAAGGCACCCCAAGCGGGACTCGAACCCCAGACCCACCGGAGAGCAGGACTGTGGTCCAACCCACTGCGCCACCGCACCGCACCCCCCCCCCTCTTTTTAACATTTATTTATTAATTCTATTTAGTTTATGCCTATATATATTGGAGACTGCACATAGTTCAGTGGTTAGCGATATTGACTCTTAACCAGGAGGTTGCCTGTTCAACTTCTCGAAGGGAATCTGGCTGTAGGACCCTTTGAATGACATCTTAGGTTAGGGTTGCTCCAGGAAATATTCACCTGTATGCAAGTTGAGATGACAGCTGACATTATTATCAGCTCTTCAACAACAGTGTAAGGTATCAGATGGAGATCACATGGAAACTTTTTCACCATCAGGATCTGATCAGAGGACTTTGTTAGCACCCAAAGACAAACCCTTCCAACAAATCAGATCTACAGCTTCTCAGAGACAGATGTCTTCATCCAAGCCCCTGCGTACTTGAAAAGATGCTGCTGAGAGGGAAAGTTATGCTCTTGGCCCTACCTTCTCCCTCTTGCCCCCCCCGATTTCTCCCTTCTCGTTTTAATTGAGCGAAACTTTTAAAAAGTGGACGAAACTGATTTTAAATAGCATGGTGCATGACTAATGACGGAAGCATGTTAAAATCATTGCAAAAATGTCCTTGGAAGACAAATGAATTTTCAGCAGAATAATTAACTTAATTAACAAATTTGCATGCATATTCATCAGGCTATTGAAGTCTTTCCAGCTCGGCTTGATGAACGCTGGTGTAATAACCATCTCATTTACATTCTGCCATCTACTGCGATTTGTAGATGGGGGGAGAAAAAAAAAAAAGCAGACACATATGCACAGTTTTTCTCTTTTCTTCACATTCTCCTCTTGAAGCCTGATGAGTAGATTTGACATGTATGCATGGCAGGTACACTCCCGAAAACCAGGACCAAGAAGAAGCACCCTTCCTCTCTTTCTGGGGCTTGCTTCCCTCTGCTCTGGACCAAGGTTGCTTCTCTGCCTCAGACCCCTCCCCTGCAAACCCTCTGACTCCACCCCATCCCCCTGGATCTCCTGGGTATTTCTTGGCACCAGTTCTGACTCCCAACTCTCCCAGGCTGCCAGACTGCCTGGTGCAGAAATTGCCATTCCCCTCCATCTCTGCAGGGCAATCTTAAAAAGCAGCAAGGTGTGACGGCGCCGCCTGGCAGCTTGGCAGCACGGTGCCCGAGGACACTGGTGCCCACTCAGCCGTCGGCTGCCACCACCCTGCACGTGTGCACTAGAGACTGTGTTTAACACAACTGCATTTACACTGTTTGTGAGCAGAGGTATGTCCTGTAAAAGCATGCTCCTCTTAATATGCATTTTTCTGAGATGATTTTTAATTCAAAGACAAGCTTAATATAGGATGAGTCTGATCTGAGCCTCATGTGACGCTCATGGTCACCGCCATCAGGCTGTTGATGTTTTTCCATTGTGTGACTGTGTGACTAAGTGGTCAGATTGCTGACTGTCTTGATGACAATGCGTCTGCGCTTCTCAGTTTAGACCTCTTCGACAGGCTCTTCCTCCTATTTGACTGTTTTAATTTTATTCATGAGCACTAAAATCAATTAAGCTAGAATGCCACATTTCTTACATCCCTCATCAACAAAACATTGGCTCTTCTGGTGCCTTTTCACTTACTGATTCAGTCAGGTGACCCTTACCTAAGCATTTATACAAATGTAGACAGAGAATTATTACTTATTATTAAAGCATATCTAGCTAACACCTTTGTCCAGGGTAGCTCGCAATGTTAGATATGCTACTTACATTTATCCATTCACCCAAACAACAGAATGGAGCAATGTGACATTTACTCTCTCACACACACAAAAGGGTGCCTGATAGTGAAGTGGTTGCAGGTGCTGCCTTTCAAGCCAAATGTTACAGCTTCGAACCTAACCTCCAGCTGTAGTATCCCTGAGCAAGGTACTTACCCTGAATTGCTCCAGTAAAAAATGACCCCGTTGTATAAATGAGTAAATAGTTGTAAGTAATCTAACACTGTAAATAGCTTTGGAAAGAAGCATCAGCTAAATGAGTAGCTGTAATGCGCACACCCTGTAATCAATTTAAAGTCACCATTTTACCTGAATGTCTTTGCCCTGTGGGAGGAAAGCAAAACACCCAGAGGAAAGACACAAACTGCACACAGACCGAGTCAGATTCAAACCCAAACCCAAATCCAAAGCCACAGTCCAGGAAGGGTGAGGTACTAGCGCTTTCCTTCTGTGACACATTTTCACTACAGAGTGTAGGATATACCTGTTGTTACTTCTTGATGTGAAATTCCCCCAAAGCCACAGATAGCATGAGCATTTAATGTTTTGGTGAGGTGCACCACTATCAAGTTTGACAAGAAATATCCTTTAAAGTAAACTCATGTTTTGTCCAATATATTTTCTAATGGGATGTGTTTAAACAGAATGCTTATTTTCTCCTGTTTTCCTTCCGTGATAAAATAAGAATTCACAGAGTTCCAAGTTGTTATTGCCACTTCATAAGCATGATATTAACATGTAAAAGTGTTTAGATTGCTTTATAGTCTCATCTTCTGGAGGTGTTAATGAATATATTGTTGGCTGTTTTCAAGATTATACGAAAAGAGAGGAAGAGGGTGATGACGGCACCCTGTAAACGTTCCTCTGTTGCCGTAACAACGTCCCTTGGGTGCAAGCTCCTTTTAATCACTTTTCTACGGCGCACAGTCCTCCTCCCTTTGCAGGCCCCCAGCACTGTCACTGCCGGCACACATCCCTGTCCAGCTTCTTGTCACATGAAATGCTGGAACGGCAACATTCTCCTGGAGGAAGAAGAAGGGAGAAAAAAGGCATGGAGACTGGTTGCACCTCCTTGTATGAAACATGTCAGATTGCCATGCAAAACATTTGCCGGGATTGTGCTGAGAATCAATTATCACACTGATTCTTGCATCCAGAAGTAAAAGGCAACTCTCCGAAAACAGCTACTGCAGACGAGAGAGCCGAGATTATTCACAAAAAAAATATCTTTAATGTCATCACCTACCATATGTGCACATGCTTAAAATATGGACTTCAAAGCAACTAGAAAAGAGAGAATAGTGTACCGCTTAAATCATTTTGAAGGATTCAATAAGGTATATTTGATACATTTTAATTACCAAATACACAGTCATACATATTTCCAAAATGCCTTTTCTGACATCCCATTCATGATGAAAGTGAATTGCGTGGGAGTAGGGGTGTGACAATACCCCTGCCCCCGACGAGTAGCACTGGCCGCTCCGCGACGTCTAGGAGGATGTCCCTGAGGCCTGGGCGCCAGTCAATCCGGATGGTCTCTGTGAAAAGTGGAGATCAGAACCAGATCCAAGACATCCCGCACAGGCACCCAACATTGTTCCCCTGGACCATAACCCTCCCAGTCAACCAAATACTGGAGATCTCCTCTCCTGCGGCAGGAGTCAGTCAGTTCGTGGACCGCATAGGCGGGCGCGTCCCCAGCTTGTATAGGTGGAGGCGGTGTGGTGTTTAATGGTGGTTGGTGAAAGGAAGTGGTGCAGGGCTTAAGAAGGGATATATGAAATGTCGGGTGTACCCGGAGGTGCGGGGATAGCTGGAGTTGATAGGAAATCAGGGTGACACAACAGAGGACTTTGAATGGACCTATGTATCTGTGACTGAGTTTCTTTGCTGGGAGCCTCAGCCGGAAAGCTTTCAAAGGCAGCCAGACTCTCTGTCCTGGCACGAATGAGAGGGGACGCCTGTTGCTTGATTCTCTCGCTGCTCCTCAGCAGGTGCTCACGAACGGCATGCCTGACCTCTGCACTCTCCTTGACTGCTGGTATGTCACTCGAGCTGGGGTGCCATGGAAACAAAGGGGGCTGATAACCTAAGACACACTGGAAAGGAGAGAGACCTGTGGATGTATGGGTCAGTGAGTTGTGGACATATTCTACCCAGGGTAAGTACCTTATTCACTGCTGTTTGTTAGCATAGTAACTGCAGAAAAAGCGACTGATGTCTTGTTGGAGCCACTCAACTTACCCATTAGCTTGAGGATGATAGCCTGATGTGAGACTCACCGACACTCTCATCTTTCACCAAATGGCCTTCCACACCCAGGAAGTGAATTGTGGTCCACAATCCTACATGACGTCTTCAAGTAAACCCGAGAGACAAAAGATATGGTGGAAGAGTAGTTCATCAGTTTCTAGGGCTTTAGGGAATTTGGGGATAGGGACAATATGACATGCCTTGGAAAACCAGTAAATTTTTGTGAGCACCGTAGTCTTAACGTCTGAGCTCAGGAGGTCCACTAGGAAATCAATAGCTATGTGGAACCAGGGACGAGTTGGCATGGGCAAGGGTTTGAGAAGTCCTGCAGGCTTCTGGGTTGAGGTCTTTGCTTGGGCACAGGTAACACAAGCCTGGACGTAGTCCGAGACATCTTCTCGGAAGAAAGGCCACCAGAACTGCTTCTGGAGGAGGGACTGGGTCTTACCGAAGCCCGGATGCCCTGTAGCTGGATTGCTGTGTGCCCACTGTAGGAGTGTGGGTCTCATGCTGGTCAGGACCTACAGTTTCCCTCTGGGTTTCTTTGGGGGGTCCAGGCTCTGCCTCCTGGGCCTTGTGGAGGTCCTAAAGGAAGTGCCATTGCACAGGGGCGACCACACAATTCTTGGGAAGGATGCTTTCTGAGGCCTCTAATAATCGGACTCGTTCGTGCACCTGGGAAAGGGCATCTGCCCTAGTGTTCTTACTGCTAGGACGGTACATCACCGTGAAGTGAAATCTAGTAAAAAAAGAGCCCACTTAGCTTGTTGAGAATTTAGACATCGGGCCGTTTGGAGGTATTCCAAGTTCTTGTGATTCGACAGCATGATGAAAGGGTGTATGACCCCTTCGAGCTAATGCCACCATTTTTCAAGGGCTAAAGTGATAGCCACTAATTCCCAGCTGCCAATGTTGTAATTCCATTCTGCTTGGGACAATGTCCTTGAGAAAAACAACATCCATTTTTGCCATCCATTCACTTTCTTTCCTGCTTGTCCTAGTAGGCTCGTGGTGGCAACACGTAGAGCAGAGAGGCCCAGCTGCCCCTGTCCCCAACAACTTCCTCCAGCTCAACCCGGGGAATCCACAACCGTTCCCAGGCCAGCTGTGGGATATAATCCCTCCAGCAGGTCCTGGGCCGACCTCAGGGCCTCGTCCCAGTTGGCTGTGCCTGGTATACCTCTGAAGGCGCCCAGGGGGCATCCTTATCAGATGCCTGAACCACCTCAAAGGGGCTCCTCTCAATGTGGAGGAGTAGCAGCTCTACTCTGAGTTCCTCCTGGATGTCCGAACTCCTCACCCTGTCATGGAGAGTGAGTTCTAACACCCTGCAGAGAAAACACATTTGAGCCGCTTGTATCCGCAATCTTATTCTATCTGTCATTAACAAAAGTTCATGACCATAGGTGAGGGTAGGGACGTAGATCGACCGGTAAATAGAGAGCTTCGCCTTATGGCTCAGCTCCCCCTTCACCACTACAGTCCGGTACAGTGACCACATTACTTCTGCCGCTGCTCCCAGCCTCCGGCCGATCTCATGCTCCCTTCTCCCCTCACTCGTGAACAAGACCCCAAGATACTAAACTCCTCTACCTGAGGCAAATTCTCTCTCCTTATCTGGAGGGGGCATGCTGTCCTTTTCCATGAGAGAACCATGGACTCAGACTTTTAGGTGCTGGTCCTCATCTCAGCCGCTTCACACTCAGCTGCAAACCGTTCCAGTGGGTGTTGGAGGCAAACATGTGATGGTGCCAAAAGGACAACATCATCAGCAGAAAGCAGAGATGTCACCTTCCAACTCCCACACAGAATGCCCTCCTGACTTCAACTATGCCTTGATGTCCTTGTCCATGAAGACCACAAACAGGAGTGGAGACAAGGCACAACCTTGGCAGAGTCCAATACATTTATATTTATTCACTTAGCAGACGCTTTTCTCCAAAAGCAACTTACAATGGATACTATGTAGTGTTACTAGCCCACACACCTTATTCACTAAGGTGACTTACACTGCTAGATACACTACTTATAATGGGTCAGTCAACCATACATCAGTGAAACACACTCTCCCTGCGACACTTACACACTATGGGGAACCTGAACAGCATGGCTTTGGGAGGAAACCGGAGCACCTGGAAAAAAAATCTGCACAGACACAGGGAGAACATGCAAACCCCACACAGATGGAGTGGGAATTGAACCCCTATCCTCATGCACCACCTAGGCACTATGAAACAGCAGCACTACTCGCTGTGCCAGCATGCCACTCCACATTGAACAGCCTTGACTTAATGCTGAGTATGTAGACACAGCTCTCGCTTCATGTTTACATGGACCAAATGGCTCGCAGTAGTGACACCGGCACCCCATACTCCCTAAGCACCTCTCACAGAATTCCCCGGGGAACACGGTCATAGGCCTTGAGCTGGTGATCAGTTGACAGCTCAACACCTCTCTTCACCTGAGTGTCCAGAACATGTGGCTTCAAGTCAGATGAAAAGACTACAAAGGAGCCCAAGGAGCTCTGGTACCAAGTACACTTATGAGCATCCTTGTATTCGAACATGGTGTTTATTATGGACAAACCATGACTAGCACAGAAGTCCAATAACTTTTCACCATTTGGGTTCAGATTGGCCAAGCAGTTCTTCCCAGTGACCCTCCTCCAGATTTCCCAGTCATTGCCAACGTCAGCATTGAAGTCCCCCAGCAGGACTATGGAGTCTGTAGGTGGGGCCCTGTCCAGAACCCCACCCACCCTCTCCAAGAACGTCAAATACTCTGAACTGCTGTTTGGTGCATAAGCACACACAACAGTCAAAGTTTTCCTCTCTGCTACCTTAAGTTGCAATGAGACGACCCTCTTGTCCACCGGGACAAACTTGAACTGCATATGTCAGCCAGCTGGGGGGTTTTGAATATCCCCACACACATCTGGCACCTCTCACCCTGTGCAACTCCTGAGTAGAAGAGAGATCACCCCCTATCAAGGAGTTTGGTTCTAGAGCCAACACTCTGAGTGGAAGTGAGCCCAACATATACATTTATACAATATACATTTATTCACAGTTCATTTACCCAATATACATTTATTCACTTAGCAGACACTTTCCTTCAAAGCAACTTATAATGGATACTATGTGGTGTTACTAGCCCACACACCTTATTCACTGAAGTGACTTACACTGGTAGATACACTATTTACAATGGGTCAGTCATCCATACATCAGTGAAACACACTCTCCCTGTGACACTCACACACTATGGGGGAACCTGAACAGCATGGTTTTGGACTGTGGGAGGAAACTGGAGCACCCAGAGAAAACCCACACAGACATGGGGAGAACATGCAAACTCCACACAGACTGAGTGGGGATTGAACCCATGTTGTCTCACACCACCTAAGCACTGTGGGACAGCAGCACTACTCACTGTGCCACCATGCTGTATCTAGGTGTTATTTCTCAACCTCCCACACCAGTTCCCATTCCTTCTCCCCAGTGAGGTTATATTCCATGTACCAAGAGCAAGTTTCTGTCACGAGGGGCTGCAACGCCACGCACCACCCTGCTTGCTCCTGCTGCCTGATACACATTGCACCCAACCCCCATGTTGGACCTTGCAGGTGGTGGGCCCACATGGACCCCCGACATTTCCTTTTCGGGCTGAGCCCTGCCGGGTTATGTGGGCTGCCCGGCCACCAGGCGCTTACCTAGCAACATTACCCCCAGGCCTGACTCCAGGGGTAGGTCCCGGTGACCCTATTCCAGGCAGGGTAAACGTTTTCTTGTTTACTTTTTCTATGGAGGTTTTTGGATCGTGTTAGTCTGGATTTTCACTCCAGACCTGTTCGCCTTGGGAGACCCTCCCAGGAGGATACTGCTCTCGATGATATAGCTCTGGAGATCCCTAGGTCATGCAAGCCCTTCCGCCATGCCAAGGCCCCAATCCAGGAAGGGTGAAAAAAATGCTCAAGGAAATAATTTTGCAGGGTTACCATGTCATTGGGATAACACTGCACCTTCTCCCCCTCCGATGCGTCCACCTCCACTACAAATGGCAAGATCGGGTCCGGATGCCAGAGGATGGCCGTCGAGGTGAACCGTCTCTTCAGAGACTCGAAGGTCTCCCGGACAAGGTTGGTCCAGGGGAAACGAGGACTCTTACCTGCGGTCAGAGAGGTAAGAGGGGCAGGGAGGGAACTGTAGTTCCGTATGAACCGTCGATAGATTCCTGGCAACCCCAGGAATCACCGTAGGGCTTTTACAGTCGTTGGGTGTGGCCAGTGGGTCACTGCCCTTACCCATATCTATGGCCACTCCCTCCTTGTTCGGGACAAAGCCCAGGAATGCGATCTGCTCTTGGTGGAACAGGCATTTTTCAGCTTTCACAGACAGGCGGTGACACAATAACTGCTGTAACACTTGCCATACCTGCCGCACATATTGTTCCTTGGACTGAGAATATATCAGAATATCATAGCGGTACAGGATGACACCATTGTTCACAGATCCCCCAACACATGGTTGACAAAGACTTGAAACACATTGGGAACATTTGCTAGGCTGAACGGCATCACAAGATATTCGTAATGGCCAACGGCTGTGCCAAAGGCCGTTTTCCACTCATCCCCCTCCCGAATCCTGATCATATTGTAAGCACTGCGGAGGTCTAATTTGGTGAAGATCTGAGCGCGGTTTACCTTCTCTAAAGCTGCAGTGATCAGGGGTAAGGGATGGGGATATTTGATCTTGATGCAATTCAGGCCCCTATAATCAATTCACGGACGGAGGCCTCTATCCTTTTTCGCGACAAAAAAGAACCCGGCTGATGCAGGATGGGTTGGATTATCTCTACTGCTAGAGCTTCAGTAGCCTATTGTTGCATCGCCTTCTGTTCTGCCAATGAGAAGGGGTAGCCTTGACCTGGCGGTGGCATCGTACCCGGAAGGAGGTCAGTCGCGCAATCCCATGTTCTATGGGGTGGCAGCACTGCAGCCTGCTGTTTACTAAAGACCTCTGATAGGTTTTTGTAGTCCAATGGGTCCTCCACCTGTTGAGACGTGTCTGAGCTATCAACCGGGGTGGCTCTATGCAAGGTAGTGACAAGTACCTCTTGCTACATTGGGGCCCCCAAGCAACCAACTCCTCCTCCAACAGTATACAGGGTCATGTAGGGCCAGCTAAGGGAATCCCAGGATGATGAGGAACTTGGGTGACACAATCAGATAAAAACCCAATCTGTTCCTGATGACAGGCCCCCATGCCCAGGAGTAATGGCTCTGTGTGGGCTTCCACAACCCCCTTCCCCAAAAGTTGCCCATCGAGCACGCTAATTCTTAACATCACCTTGCACGCATGCCTGGGCACAAGGTGCGCATCAGCAAACCCACTATCAATGAAGCAGCCTGCAGCTCCCAAGTCTATGAACTGTGCCCTTTCCCCATGACAGGACTATCGGAACTGTGAGTCGGTTACCATGGTGTCCCCAACTAACCTTAGATTCCAGACGTGCCAGGCAGTCTGCTCGAATGTGACCTGGGCAGCCACAGTATAAGCAAAAGTGGTTCCGGAGTTGACGTTGTCTTTCCTCTGAGGTCAGCTATCAGTGCCCGACTTGCATGAGCTCCAACTCTTTGTCCTGGGTTGGGGTGATGAGAAAGGGCAACAGTGTCAGTCAATGTGCAATATCTACAATCATTTGTCCCAAGCGGGGTCCCGGTCAGCCAGAGCCTAACCCAGCAACACAGGGCTTAAGGCTGGAGGGGACACACCCCAAAGGGGATGCCAGTCCACTGCAAGGCACCCCAAGCAGGACTCAAACCCCAGCCCCACCACACAGCAGGCCCTGGCCAAACCCACTGTGGCACCGCGGCCCCCAGTTCAGGAAGTTTGAGTTAGAATCTTGTTGTTTCTTTATTTTATATAGGTAATAAGTAAAGTTCACAGATGGCAAACCCATAAGAATATTGTAATGATGACATATTATTGTGGAGACCGAGGGGTTGGGGGGGTACTCTGCCATGCAGCCCCACCTACTGTCATGGGAACATTTCTCAGATCTCTTTCGTCGAGCATTCTTACCAACAGACAATGAAGAGAAAATTTGGAGAGGAATTTTAGACAGTGTTCAGGCTTCTGATGAACCACTTCCTACTTTTGTTGCTCACCTGGTGACTGAGTTCAAACGACTGAGGCAACCGCCGTCTGAGCAAGAACAGATCGAGGTGATTTGCCGGCATGTCTCAGACCAGTATAGACTGGCCCTCCATGTGGCCGCACCCACAACTTTAACTGAGCTGCTCCTGACTGCCCATGAGCTACATGCTGCCTTGGGCCCTATCTCCCCTAACAGGACTGCCACTTCTGCTCAGCTGACGCGGTGACCAAACTTGCACTGCTACAAATGTTTCACCCCTGGTGTCACCACGCGTAATTGTGGGACCTGTAAGAAAACTAGGCAGAGTGGAAATACAGAACCTGGTGGGGGGGGCAGCTGCGAGTCCTCAGCCAGATCAAGGAACCCAAATGCTCCACAAGACACTAGGGGTGACCTGGGTGCTCGACCACGTAGGTTTCAGAGGCCCCGGGGTGGAAACCAGAACGTGGAACCGGGGCCCAGCGTACAGAGGACAGGGGGTTCTCACTCAGTTAATTTGGTACAGGACAGCCCAAGGAAGTCTAAAAACTCCCCTTTGTCGTCAATGATAATGGTTAACCAGGTTTTTCTGAGAGCGACACTGGATACGGGCACGTCCATTTCAGCAGTCCATCCATCCACTCTCCTTAAATGTGGAATAAATGAGGATATTGTTCTCCCTTGGACTTTCTCCCCACTTGAGTTGGCTGACTCAAAACAGTACACTCCTTCAGGTGTTGTGTGGCTGCCCGTGAGCTTGTTGGGTCACTTGTTCACACATCGCTTTGCTATAATTCCGGACCTGTCTTGCCCCATTCTTTTGGGTACAGATTTTATGATCCAGGAAGATGTTCATATTCATCCCGCCACAGGTAACGTTAAATTGGGAGACAATGCAAACTACGCACCAGACCTAGGCCTGTTGGAGGGGGAGTTTGGGGACTTGGAAGGTCATGTAGCTTGCCTGAAATTTAAGGATACCAAAGTTGATTTTATCCCAGTGTTGAATCAGGCAGCTTTACCTCCAGCAGACAAGGAAAGGCTGGCAAGCCTGTTACGAGACTTTGAATATCTTTTCAGTGGAAAGCTGGGGAAGACCTCATTAGTAGCACATATAATCGACACAGGAACTGCGAAACCGGTGTGCCTTCCTCCCTATCGTACCTCATCCACTAAAAGAAAGATTATCGAAGAGCAGATTTCTAAAATGCTGAAGGATGATATTATTGAGCCGACTTCAGGGCCATGGGCATCACCAGTCGTGATAGTTGAAAAGCTGGCGCAGAGCCGAGATTTTGTGTGGATTTTAGGAAAGTGAACAAATGTACAGTGAGGGACTCCTATCCGCTGCCGAGAGTAGATGACTCTTTGGATTTTTTTGGCACGCGGTAAATTCATTTCAACTCTAGACCTTGCACGAGGTTATTGGCAGGTCTCATTGGCTGCAGATTCGAGACCAAAGACAGCTTTTATCTCTCACAAAGGGCTCTATCAATTTAAAGTAATGCCTTTTGGATTGTCAAATGCACCTGCGACATTTCAAAGGCTAATTAACACTGTCTTGGCAGGGCTCACACACACCTGTTGTATGGTATACCTAGATGATATAGTTGTTGCTTCACCAACCTTTGACCAACACCTGACAGACCTCGCTAGTGTATTGGGGCATTGGTGGAGGCTGGCCTTCCGTTGAAGCTGGCTAAATGTCATTTTGTATGCCAAACCTTCGTTACTTGGGTTACCTGGTAACCCCAGGAGGCATTGGTCCTGATGAGAGTAAGGTTGCTGCAATCAAGCAGTTTCCCACACCGAAGACGGTTCATTTCAGGGTATGCTTGTATCGCTGAGCCCATATTCGCTCTTTTGAGGGAGGGTGCCCATTTCACGTGGTCTCCTGAGTGTCAGCAGTCTTTTGATCACCTGAAGCAGCAGTTGACTAGGACAGCAGTACTTGTTTTACCTAATTTTGGAAAGCCTTTTACAGTTCATACAGATGCTTGCGATGTTGGCCTCGGGGCCGCATTGACCCAGACTGGGGAAGATGGCTTGGAAAGGGTTGTCGCATTTGCGAGCCGCACACTTCACAAGTCAGAGCGCCTATATTCCACTTCTGAGAAAGAGTGCCTCGGGGTGATTTGGGCTCTCGAACACTTTCGTCCATATATTGAGGGCTCCTATGTAACAGTTGTTACGGATCACAACAGCTTGAGGTGGCTGATGTCAAGGCCCTCCCCCTCAGGGCGATTAGCTAGATGGTGCCTATGACTGCAGGACTTTGACTTTGAAGTGGTCCACAGACCGGGCTCTGCAAATTTAGTTCCAGATGCCCTTTCACGGAACCCTGCCAGTGATCCCTTTGAGCCTGTAGACTTGTTGCCATTATACGCCACTATTGGCTCTTTGAACCTCAGACGTCAACCACTGTTAATATTAGGGGACAAGCAACAGCTTAAGTCGTTCCAGCAGGGCGACCAGGTAATCGCATCGCTGTTCACGGAACTGGAGAGCGGATCCTGTGTAGACTCAACAGATTTTTTCATTCAGGACGGTTTGGTTTACTTCATGGACAAGAGGGCTTCCTGCCGGCTTCATCCTCTTAAGGCCCTGCGTTTCTATGTGCCGGGACTCCTACGAGGTACTTTACTGAGATACTTTCATGACCACCCGATGGGGGGCCACCTGGGCATTACCAAAACCCTTAAGCGCTTACAGAGACGAGTCTACTGGCCAGGTATGAGGGGTGATGTCAAGAGGTATGTCCAGTCCTGCGTGACCTGCCAGTTGTCCAAGCCAGCCAATCAGAAGCCTGGAGGCTATCTGAAACCAGTAGTCGCTACATATCCATGGGAGTTTGTTGGTGTTGATTTCATACGTCTCCTCCCCAGATCCAGCCGTGGGAATGAATACATTTTAGTTTTTGTTGACTATTTCACGAAGTGGGTGGAAATCTGTCCAGTTCGAGAGGCTACAGTGGCGACTGCGGCCCGCAAGTTTGTCTCTGAGGTGTTTCAGAGACATGGCGCTCCTGCGCACCTGGTCTCTGACAGGGGTGTTCAGTTTGTGAGTGACTTCTTTGAGGAGGTTGTTGCTGCCATGGGCTCAGACCACAGGCTGACTACAGCCTACCACCCCCAGTCTAACCAGACGGAATGAGTGAACTGTACTATTAAGACTGCAATCCGTGTTTATGTGGGGCGAAAACACAGAGACTGGGACCTTCACTTGCCGCTGATCTCCTTTGCATTGAGAACAGCTCCACACCAGAGTACAGGAGATACCCCAGCTTTTCTTTTGTATGGCAGAGACCTCAATACACCCCTTGATTTGTGGTTGTCACCAAGCCCTCAATACATGGCTGATTCTGTAGCGGCCTACAAGGTGGAGCTCACTTCAGCCCTGAGGGAGGCATATGATCATGTGAGGGAGTCCCTAGCAGAGAGCCAGTCCACACAGAAAAAAGTTTATGATAAGAATTGGCGTGCCATCTCGTTCCAGGTCGGTGACTTGGTTAAACTGAAAGCCCACCCTCGGTCAGATGCCTCAGCGGGTTTCTCGGCCAAACTTGCCCCAGTCTATAAAGGCCCATACAGGATTACCAAAGTTTTGTCTGAGCTGAATTACAAGCTGTCCAGGGTGGCGGATGGAGCTGATGGTGGTGTTCACCATGTTTCTAACTTACTTCCATTTTTTTAACTTGGGACGACAAGGAGGATCTGGAGTGTACACCCCAACAGTTGACTGATACCAATTTGCAAGAGCAAGAGGTCTGTGTCCCTGATGAGCAGGAAGTATATGGCTTTGATATCCTGTTTAAGGAGCCAGACGTCCATGACCAATTGGTGGCTGCTCCGACCATGGGGACACAGACTCCCTCAGTCAATAGTCCTGTAGTCACACCCCCTGTAAACTTTTTCTCACCCCAAATTGACGCTCACCTCCAGCACCCACAACTTGTGCACGTGCAGACACGTCCATATTCTCTTTGCAATGGATATGCTGGTGATTCCTGCCTCACATACACACAGCCCTTTCATACGGAAATACACTCATAGTCTCAACACCCTACTCATTCCACACAACCTGCCCACACAGCACACCCATACTTCCTCCGTCCTAGGCGCACACCAAGGGTTACCAGTGAATGGGATGTTAACAGGTGGACAAACCCTTATTTTGCTTCACAGATTGAGTATTGAAATGTTTCATGACGTTCTGTTTGTCATTTTGGGGTCTTATTGTATTTTGTTTGCGAAAGAAAATGTGTTTTCTTTGGCTGGTCTGGAGACTAGCAGGTATTGAAATGTCTGAAAGGGTTATGGCTGCAATGTGCACCACTTGTTCTTGAGATACTGTTCAGACCTGTGTGTTTCAAGCCTTTACTGTAATATCTTCTGTTTCAGTTTCTGCTTCAATAGTGTGAAGTTAGTGGGGGGGGGGGGGGTTGGAAATGGATGCTGTTCTGGCTGTGAAATGTTGAGCTATGGTGATATACTGGCCAACTGTCTTTACTTTCTTTTGTGTGCTACTGCTTGTCTCTGTTATACAGTAATGTGATACAGTGAAGGGGTAAATGTTTTATTTCCATTGTGGTCTGAGGACAGCCCTTGTTTTACGTGGGGGGGATATGTAATGATGACGTATTATTGTGCAGATCGAGGGGTTGCCCCCCCCCCCAGTCCCCTCTCTCTCCCCCACGCGCGCAGGCTGATATACTTGGCTGTGTATAGATTTTGTGCCTTGCACATTTTGGAGTTTAATATTGTTTGTTTTATCATGAAGACAGCTGTGTGAAGTATAAGTCACCCATAGTTTCCTACAAGATATTAAACGAAGAGCTTCCATTTTTCTGTGTCTGCCTGGGTTTATACACCTTTTTTTAGAATACACGTGAGGATCTGGGCTAACTCATTAGCCAGATTGTTACAATATGCAATATGTAAAGACCTGTCCAAGCAAAAGTGATTCATAGGGTGCACTGTTCAGATCATGGTGACAAGGTAACATGGCAGGAAGAGCTGCCAGATTACATCACCTGAGCTGTTCAGGCGAATGTTCGAATCTGGTTCACTCTGTGTGGAGTCTACATGTTCTTTTTGTGTCTACATGGGTTTCTTCCAGGTGTTCTTCTTTCCTCCCACAGTCCAAAGACATGTGTTTCAGGTGGATTGGCTGTGCTGAACATAGTGTGTGAATGTCTGTGTCTTGCTATCCTGTGATGGACTGGTGTCCTGTGCCCTGTGATTTCTCAATAGTCTGTAGATAACCATGCAACCATGACAAGGACAAGTGGCTACCCAAATGTAAATTTGTATGTAAATTTACAACCTGGCTTATGACAATAATTGGCTTTTGAGCCAGTAAGGGGGCATCTTTGAGATAAGGCACTATGCAAGGTTTTCACCTACAGCCTTTATGGATCTAACAGAGTCTCTCTGTTTGTTTACTCGTATGTTTTTTGTGTTTGTGAGGATTTTAATCTGTGGGATTCCTGTGCCAAAGACGCTCATTACCATCTCAGTGACACAGCAGGACAGTCGCTGTGGGACACATGCTATTCATATATCCACACCTCATTTTCACACCCGCCACCGTCTATTGCAAAGGGGAAACAGGGAAACAAATAGCCAAGAAGTTCTAAAAAAGTTCTTTGTAAAGCTTCTGCATAGAACATGCTTTTAGAAAACAAAGTTTTAATCATTGATGCATCTAGAAATCGTGAACGAGAGGAGGGTTACTTTTTCTCTGTATTTTTTCTTTCTAATTTTTATGTGCCTGGCTCAGGAAAGGAAGGCGATCCAAGGGGCTCCGGCAGAGCCACGTGGGCCGGCTGTACCGCAAGCCGTTTGATGCCGCCATTGATTGGGAAGTTCTGAAGAAAGTCACAAATTCACAGAGGAATTTGATTACCTCTATCCATTATCCACGCAGCGAGCGCGAGCACAGACCACCATCTGTCATCTGTTTCATTTGCATCATCAACACCTGCCCTGCCTGTTTATGGTATTCCGTGTTTTTCCATTCCTGTTTTTAACACCACTTTAAAATTATATGTGCATATATACATAAATATATAGTTTTTTAAAAATATTGTCATGCTGATTTGTCAAGGGAATCCGATTTTATGTATGTTTCATGCCCCAAACGTTATTGATGGCAATGTTATATGCTTTGCATTACAGGTTCCCACAGAGCGAGACCCACTGCCTTTAAATGAACCACTTAACACCCTCGAAGGTGGCTTAACAACAAATGATATGAGATGATAAAATAGAGATGAGACGATGAAATATACTTGAATAATTTGACATGCATGCATATGATATGGGCTTGATATTTAAAAGAAGACATGTAAAAAACTGTGTTATAAGCCTTGTGAAAAGGAAGAAAAGAAGAAAAGAAATTATACCCAGGTCTCAAATAGATGTACTATGGTTGTAGGACTGGAATGTTCATTAGAAAAATTTGATGTCAGCTTGTGTCATCATATGATTGTAGGATTTTTGCATAGAGAATCTAATGGCATCTTCAGTGAAGCAGAAGGGAAAAAGGGCAGTTGTTTGGAACTCCTTGGTGTCACTCTAAAACAATGTCTTGCAACTAGTCACATACTTTAACTTTCTGTACAGATGAACAACAGCTATAGGAAACTATAAAAAGTTATTGGAGCTGGGCTGGCTACCAATTCAGTGAAAAATGAAATTGTTCTATAAAGCTGAGATTTCCTTTCATCCAGATTGTGATGAGCTCAGTTTTTCCCACTAAAGTGAACATGGGGATCTCTAAAAGGCATCTTTAAAAATGACAAATAGTATTATTATTATTATTATTATTATTATTATTATTATTATTATTATAAAGAAGAAGAAAAAGAGGAAGAAGAAGACACTTACTGTTAATTTAAAGTCCTGAAGTTGGTTCTAGTAACATTATTTTGCTTGCTAGCCTTTTGATCCACAGCTCTACTATATATACACTACCACTCAAAAGTTTAACAACATTTGCTGGTTACTTGTATTTTTCATTACTAGCAACATTTTACATATGTAATTTATAATTGTTATTTGTAATATATAATTGTCTAATATATAATGTATAATTTTCTGTAAACTCTTGAAAATAAACAAATTTAACAGGTTAGGTTTCAGCTTTTGTGTCAGCTAAGAAAATATGATAAATATGACTGAGGCTCACAGTGAGGGTATTGGACCAATGAAAAAGAAAAGAACAAGAAGAAGCAAACAATCCAGGAATGACTTAACAGACTTCATTTTGTAGGTTTGTGAGAGGAAATAAATGAGAATACAATATTGTGAAAGAGAAGTGTTGCTTTAAAAGAGAGTTTTGCCGTTTCTAAAATATAGACTTTGTTAGACAATTAAGTTAAGGTAACTGAAAGCATCTTCTGGTATTTTATTCAAAGCCAGTTTCAAGTGGGAATCAAGTTCGAGTAGATTTATTCAAGTAGAATAAAAGTGTATAAAATACAATGTGTGAGTATTAGTAAATGTGTTATAGACAACCTCATTATTGTCACGTCTACGCCCACAACTCAGCCAACAGCACCTGACTCTGGTCCAGCACCTGACTAACTGCTCACCCTTTAAAAGACCTTCCTCACCTCCCATACCTTTGCGGAATCTCTTCAGAGACAACCGCCCTCCTTCGTGACGTCCAGTGTACACTCAACACTTGTTCTCCGTTCTTGTCTTCCGGTTTTCGTCCCTTCGCTTTGTTTCCCGACCATGTTCACGGATCTTCGTTCCAACATTGACCGCAGATCGACCGACCTTTCGCTTCGTCTCCTGACCTTGTCCATGCATCCTCGCTCTGACTCCAACCACCGATTGACCGACCATTCACCTGTCCTCGACTCTGAGAACTTGCCTTATCCCCTGAATCCAGACGAATGACTCCACACTTGGGTCCTGCCATCCTGGTTCTCTCAGCCCCGTATGACAATTATATTTTTATTTTGACTTTGAGAAATTAGTTATTGATCCCATCCTGATTGTCCTCAGCCACTAGGTCTTAGAGGTCCAAAGTCTTTCCTTCAAACTGGGTGAGGCAGAATACTCCCGGGGCTCCAGAATGTGGCAGGTAAATTACACACAGCCACTACATCTCCCTCTGTCTCTTACACGTGCAAACAAATTGTAATTTAGTGTCACCAGTCCCCTTGAGACAGATGTTTTTGAACTGTGGATTCAAATCAGAGCACCCAGTGAAAACCCACATTGGAAACCCAACACTCTGAGAACATGCAAGCTCCACAAATAGGTGTGAGGCACCATTGCTGCTCTCTGTGTTGACATGATGCATTACATTACATTACATTTATTCATTTAGCAGATGCTTTTCTCTAAAGCGACAGTCATCTCAGATAAATACAATTTGTGCATTAGGAGAAAGAGACATCATTGCAGACGTGATTCTTAAGTAAATGTAGTTTGTTTCTTTTCACTTTATGCACCGATGTTCATCGCATGAGTAGGTGCACAAAACTCAGGATAGACTAATCCTGATTACCTTTCTAGAATTTTTTTTTTTTTTTTTAAAGGTACACAAACATTTACGTACAATACAGGAGTAGCAGCTGTGTAAAGGCTTATCTGGGCATGATCATAAAGTTACGGTGCAATGCCCTCAGTTATGTTATTTTTCACTGTTTATCATTCCTCAACTCAACTGATTATCATTCCTCAAGCCTGTACAATGCTTATCTAGCATCGATACAACTTTCTTGTATTACTGGAGAAAACAACTGCCCCATATCTAAAGCAGAGAAGGAGGGAAAGTAATGCATTTCAAATTTTGTATATTGCTATAGTATTTTGGATCACCTGAAATTAATAAACTTTCCCCAAGGCATCAGTCTGGCTCTGAGCAGGTGTATGAGTTTGAAACAATTGCTGTTACTTTGTCAAAGCGATAAAGTCTTCTGTTACTGTGTTGAGAGTTGTGTGTATGAAGCGACCACAGTGAAAAATGCTGAAACCAAATTATAAATGTCCACATATTTCTGCTTTCTACCACAGCATCAAATACATCATGTCTGACAGTCATGATTCACACAAGAATTCTTTAGGTCACAATATTTGTTATCAATTATTTTATCTAAAATTGTACACTCAGCCCTTACAACTCACACGGGATGAAATGTTGCTACAATCCATCCATCCAGTTTCAACAACCATTTGTACTGAGCAGGGTCACGTTGAACCTGAGCATACCCTAGAAGCATTGGGTGCAAGAATAAGGGGGGAGGTAGACCCTGGACAGGACGCCAGTCCATCGCAGGGTAACCACGTGTGTGCATGCTCACTCACCAATTACAGGAAATTTAGCATCACCAATCCACCTGAACTGCATGTCTTTGGACTGTAGGAGGAGACCCTCACAGACACAGGGAGAACATGCAAACTCCACACACACTGAGCAGGGGTCGTATCCATGTTCTTTCACATCATCTTTCACAGTTGTTTATGAAAATATATCCTTTTTTACACAAGATGATAGGATAGGGTAGGATAGGATAGGATAGGACAGGATAAAACTTTATTAATCCCTTATGGGAAATTCACAAAAATGTATTAATAAATTAAATGTATGACTAATGACTACACCACATGCTGTTGCTACATGACTCCTTCACCGGCACTGTCAATGTGTTTTGAAAAGTGAAAGGCATAGACAGTAGTCTTCTAAACTTTATTACTGTGTTTCATGAACATTCCTGAGAGAAATCATCAAAATGTTTCAATAGAGAATGTAACCTGACTCATGTTCTTCTCTTGCAGAGTAGAATCCAGACTCCAGCCCTGCACTGGACATGCAGTTATTCAAAATGGAACGAATGAATGAATGAATGAAGGAACGAACAAACAGACAAACAAATAAATTAATCACACACACACACATTTTCTGAACTGCTTGTCCCATACAGGGTCGTGGGGAACCACAGCCTAACCCGGTAACACAGGGCGTAAGGCCGGAGGGGGAGGGGACACACCCAGGACGGGACGCCAGTCTGTCGCAAGGCACCCCAAGCGGGACTCGAACCCCAGACCCACTGGAGAGTAGGACCTGGTCCAACCCACTGCGCCACTGCATCCCGCATAAATTAATCAATGAATTAAAATATAATATAAAAAATAAATATTAAAATGGTTTTTATTTGTTCCAAACATTATACAATATGTTGGGGTTGTCATTGCCATTAATAAAAATACCTTTTGATTCAGATATTTTAATATTGGGTGGAATACAATTCATCTGGGAACCAGCTCTTTTCTCCATAAACAATAATGGTAATACAATCACCGAGCAGTGGGAATTCACTGAGATTTTACAATTTTTTTTAATCAATCCTATCATTTAAGGAATGGGTATATTCCATTTTTACATATGTACTGAAACATTTTATTTTATTTTATTTTATTTTATTTTAATAGCAATTCAAGTCTGCACCACAATTTTAACGTATATAATTGTTCAGTGATCGCATGACAGGTTTATTGAACACATTTCCCACAAACTCTAGCAGAAACAATACTAGTCGACCACTTAAACTTTTATATTTATTTATCGATAACTGCAGATCCCACACTGGGTTTTGGTGGTCTGGACTCTATCAAGAAACATAGCGTCTGAAGTAGGGTACACCCTGTATAGGACAGCCATCCATCATAGATGAGTTGCTGCATTCTTTTTCTGTCTTACATGTCCTCTAAATATCCCAAATCATCTCTTCTGTCTCTACAATCTGGCAAGTACCCAGCCCTTCCCCAGTCTAAGCAGAATCCCTCTGAGGTCTCCATGCACAGTCAACCTAAGCACCTTTCACCATGGTCCTCCTTCATATCCTCTTACCACTGGTCCCGAGTCTCTCCAGTTCTTCTTTCCATCCCTCCCAGACCCTTTCTCCTGTTTCTCCCGTCCCCCTTCATCTCCTAAGTCCCCAGGTGGTGCTGGAGGCTGCTGGGCCCATTAGGGGCTGTGTTTCTGCCTCCGGCAGGTGATGCATGTCATGTGCTGACACATTTTTGGATGATGACCAAAACTCCCCCATCAGATAGCTCAACCCCCCTGATACACACATAGTGGGACGGGGGCCGTGCCTCACATTGTACTGCTAGCCTTCATTTCTCCACTAAAAGCAAGAGAATGCAGTCCAACACTGGGGCCTCAGGAATGGTAGAGTTTATACACACACGCGCGTGCACACACACTCACGCACACACACCTGCACACTCCAGCCAGTTGCTCCATAAGTGACATTCACACATTGACAGACCAAACACAGCCACTTTTAAGGTCGATTTCTATATAACATTAAAACTGTATACTGTTTACTTCCAAATTATAAAACATTTCACACATAGGTAAGAAATGTGTATGTATATGTGCTATCAACACAGAATCATTTTAAGTTAATTGATATCCTGAAAACAACATTTTGTACAAGTGAAAGGTGCATCCTTGGAACACCTTGCAGGTGATATATTCATGTTGCTCTATGCTAACATTATAGGGCCCTGTAGAGCTGGAGCTGATTGCTCAGTACTTAAAGTGCTACATAATTTGTATCTGAGAGGAATGTTACAGAAAATGCTCAAGTTAGATGAAATGTTAATAATACAAAAACAAGGTTAAGGTTTGGATTTCAATGAGCAACCACTCATTTACTTTATAGATGATAAGGTTTTCTTTCAGCTTTTTGTCATGATATGTTCAGTCTTATTTCATATACTATACATTTACATTGTAATACAGTACATGTAAAATTATGCTACTCTTTTAAAAATATATGTATTTTCAGCAATTATTCCATTATTTAAATGACTGATTACATTTACTGCATTTTGTGTTTTGCACTTGTTTGGGAGAGTGATACATTAAAATTCAGTGCTAAATCTTCTCAGTCAGCCTACCGATCCCATCCCCCCACCCCCCAGTCACCCCCTCACCACCCACCCACACACATATGCGCACACACACACACACACATCCACATATGAGGAAATTTGCAACATATGTGGCCACCAAACTCAGGGCCTTTTGCAGTGCTGGTGAGAAGACAGAACTGTGGAAAGAAAGTGGGAAATAAAGAACAGATGCTGGAGTTTGCGGCAATATGAACCAGGCTGTCATTTAAAAATACAATATGTGACCACTTTATGTGCCATAAATGATGTTCCAACTTTCAACCCTTTTATTACATTGTTTCAAAAGTTGTTTAAAAAACATATCCAGATACTTTAGCTGGACCAGTTTGACTATCACTTTGTCACACTGTAAATAAATAAATAAATAAATAAATAAATAAATAAGGGAATGTAGGTCCCGATTAATTGGTATTATTAAAAAAAAATAAATAAATAATTATAGGAATTAATTTTACTTTACTATCATGAATAAAATATGAAAAAACGAATATCTATAGTGGTACACACACACACACATTTTCAGAACCGCTCATCCCATACGGGGTCATGGGGAACCAGAGCCAACCCGGTAACACAGGAAGTAAGGCCGGAGGGGGAGGGGACGCCAGTCCGTCGCAAGGCACCGCAAGCAGAACTCGAACCCCAGACCCACTGGAAAGCAGGACTGCGGTCCAACCCACTGTGCCACCGCACCCCTCTAAAGTGGTACATAAACTGAAAACATGGGAATGAGCTAAAACACAGTTTGTATGGTTTGTTCTTTCAAGTTGATTCCAGTGTTGCCAGTCTGTGAATATATAAAAGCAACATACAACAAAAAAAATTTTTGTATCTTTTTAGCATTTTTTTAATTTTTATACACATACTGGACTTGTTGCATTTGTCAGAGTTTGTCTGGAAGCTATACAGATATACGAGTTATCTACTTTTCAGCGAAACATTCAGCAAATTACCAGAGGTGTAATGCTGTCCGATTGCAGTTGCTGTGTGTGACATATTGTGGTGGAATAAAAGAAGCGGGACAACAACAGCAACAACAAATTAGTGCTATGTCTTTTTGTGGACTTATGAGCCATGCAAACTTCTGTTCTTTAACACAGAGGACAGACATGTTTACATGGAGACTGCTTGTTCTTGTCTGATCTCTACTGTATTTCTGCCCTTAAATTATAAACTCACTTGCTGGGCTTGAATGTGCTGCCAGTGGACCAGTTGGCATCCCATTGTTTCTTTATGTGCCTGCTTCCTTCGCTTCATTTCTTATTCCATTCTCACACCATCTTTCACACAGACACACTCTGTGCATGAGACTTAAAGCTGTGCCATTATCACAAGATCAAACAGGCACTGGTGTGTATAGGATGTTGTGATGGCTTAGTCTGTGTGTGTCTCCGCAGCTGGAGCACTGTGTCCCTCTGAAAGATGGATTCTTTAGCATGTGTTACCGTTGTGTGGAGGTGCCAATCTCCCACATTTCCATGGCTTCAAAAACAGTCAAAATAATCATTATTATTCTTGCTGTTATTAATTTTCATTATTCATTTATATCATCCATATCATCATACAACTGCAGCACCAAAACACTACTTCTCCTACTATTCTTATTTGAAAATATTACCTTCAGTGTTAATACATGTCAAATGGGCTCATAGTTGCTAATAAAATATTGGCTTCATTTAATTAACATTTGATGTTTTAAAAATACCAAAAGTGAATGTAGCTTACAGAAAGGTTGCAGACTCAATTTTCAGACCTTTGTTTTAACAGTAAGAACCTAATAAGATCAGCAGGTCACTACAGAACACTGTGTGTTTATACACTTGAACACTGTTAGACTCAACAGTGAAATGATTCAGGGCCCCTTTGCTGTAGCAGGATATGTCATTTTTAATTTGAATTATGTATATGTCTACCCTGCAGTGTTTTGGTATCCCATGCAGGGTGTTTTTCCCCTTACCTTGTGCCCAGTGATTCCAGGATAGACTCCAGGCTACCGTGACCCTAACCAGGACAAGAGATTAACAAAAGTGAGTGTCAGCGAGTCAGTGAACGAGTGAGATTATTTGTATACTTTGATGTGCCAAATATGGTGTTAATGTATACAGATCACAGTTCAAAAATTTTATTTAATGTTTAAAAAAGCCACAAAACACAGGCAGAGCCTAAACGTTTAGTGACATGTCAATTTTGGCTCAAAAAATGATACATGTTGTCTCTGATGGGTAGCAATGTTTTCCCAGTATCTCAGCAGTTTCTATAATAAAGAACACCACATTTCATTAAAAAATTAGAAGTTGACAAAAAGCATTTGCATGAATTTAATGTGACCTACTTTTAAAAACACCTAGTCTAGGTAATGTAATCATGCATCACAGAACCAGTTTTCATTGTTTTAATATTTATACTGTGAATAGGCCCTTAAATTAAATAATGTATAATGAAGCTGAATTTAACCTGAAAATTTCAAATTAAAATTTCAAAGCTCACTATTTCAAGGTGTACGTGGCATACGCTGTGGAAAGTCTTGAGGAAACTGTAGGTAATGAAATAGCAATGAAAATGAAGGAAAAGGGATTTTTAAAAGGCTGGGCTTTGGTCAGACAGCGCATTAAGATTTCTGGAGGTGTTTGCCAACCAACGGACTTTGCTCATTAGCTCATTTTTTTGTATTAATCTGAGCTGATATTACAAATGATCTCCCTTCTCAGCACCCCTCACTAATAGCAGTTAAATGTGTCTCTGATTAGTCTTGTTCTAGTACAGACAAACTTCATGCAATTTGTCTGTGTGGGAGTAGCTCATATATATTTCAGGCCAGACTATTTCTTATTCACATTAATGGTGCATGAGATGAATGGGGACAATGTTTCTGCTCACATGACTAGCCGTAAAACTCTGGAAAGTGAACTACGTCACCGATTCATGGTGGAATGACATGGCGTCAGATGTCAGGTTACGTCCCGCGACTCACCGCACTGTTCCCAGCACTCGGATTTTAATAATGCTGAAAATGAATGTCTCAATCATGCCTGGACTTGAACCGAAGCAACCAAATCATTTTAACCCCATAGCTCTCTCATCTTGACAGACATCATACGACTCAGGTTTTGTATCCTTTTTTGAGTGGGTAATTAAAAACAGAGCAGACTCATAATAAGAGTGCTTCTTAATTATTGTTGTCATGCTTTTCAGGCTTAAAACTCATAACGCTCTGCTGTTAGATTTAAAGTTGAAGGCAGAGCAGTTACTTATTCATAAAAACTGTATTTAACATTTTGTTTTGTAAAACTTGCATTTACTGAAGCTCATTGTAACTCAAAACACGCGATGTCTCTGGTTCCACTCCTGCACCATGCGTAGGTCACAAAGGGGCTCGAACACACTTGAGATCGACCTGGACAAGAGACAGGGACTCCAAGTCCTGATTAGGGGATCACCCCATGGGCAGAATGAGGGTGTGTGGGGGAGATCTGCAATAGGACGGATGGAGTCTCAGTCTAGGCTAGCTGCCAAATGTGCAGAGACAGCTGTGATACCTGCTCAGGTATTGCTGGCTCTCCTGGGCTCGTGCCTCTCAGTGCGCCTGTCTGTCTGCAGTGGAATGAGGGATTCACACCAATGTTGGAGGATGGCACCCTCACACCCCCACCCTGGCCTGCTCTGCATGAACTTTTGGGAGTTTATAGTCCATATCCATCCCTTGGGCTTCTCGCAAGCAGATGCATAGCAGACACTGTTTTTTTAGATAAATAACTTTGCTGCCAATAAGAATTTCACATTAGTCTGGCATTTTTTTCTTATTATAATTATTTCCACAGAAAAATACTGCACTACCAATAGTACACTACCATGGACTTTTTCGCTGTAAAAATATCTGAAAAATGTGGATATTTCTTTAATGAACAGTATGAGCAACATAAATATAAATAATAAATACATGTAAATGTAAAATGTAAATATGACAAATCTAGTAATCCAGCTAAATGATTAAAAGAGTACACATGGTACTGTTTTGTCCATGCCTATATACACAGTTAATGTTGGATAATGAACCACTTTAGTTTAATAGACGCAATATGTTAAATATGTTATGTTTAAAATGTGCATATGTGTATATATTCAAGTATATGCTCTTCTTGTGTTAATCCTGAATTTGATTAATACTTTTCAGAGGATAACTAATTTCCAGCAAATAATACACTAATGAACTGCCCCAAGTTTCGTACATAATCAACTGCATAGCTTGTTCTTTGTAAAAAATCCTTTCCAAAAAAACTTTTCTGTATTCTTGAATTTGGTTTTTTGGCTTTATTCCTGTTATTAAACCTGCCTTCTCAGGAGGAGAAATATAAATACACAAAAAACCTAATATTTACAATTACCATATTTGTACAGCAAAATAATGTAAGCTAATTTTGACAAAAAAAGGCAGAAGGTGTCAGCCTTGTTAGCTGTAGGCTGTGAAATGTCTTATAGCATATTTAATATGGAACATTAAATGCAATACAATACTTAACATTTCAGAGTATTGAAGAAAATCATGTCTTAATCTTACCACATTAAACTGAAGTACACTTTATTGAGGACAAATGTATTTAATAGTTTTTATTAACAAACTAGATACAGAAGTAAAATATATTACTTTGAAGCTCAACAGTAACTATCAGATGTTTCGACACAGAGAAACTGTATGATCACTGAATATTAGTCTGTAAACACTAACTGTTAACAGTACTGAAAATAGTTGTTAAATAATTACTAATTGTCTTAATTTGATCTTAATGTATATGAAGACATAAATAGACAAATGTAAAGCACAAAAAATGCATACAGGGACATGGTGTAACTTTCAGAATACCTGCGTGTGGTATACTATCCATGGTAATGTTGTTGAGTTTTAAAGCCATAATAGTATGTTCTGTAAACATTATATATACAGTATATTTTTATATTTAAGCTATATATCGAATATACTGTAAGTATAATGTTTACATATATAGCATGCAGTTCTAACAGTATATACACTCTATATATGTAATCTGACTATATATACGGTATAATCAGGTTACATACAGTATATACATACATATCTATATATACGTATATATGCACAGAATATTTAATAACCCCATGTCTTTCTTGCACCTCCACCCCTTACCAGGATGATGGAATAGAGTGCTAGCTCCGGAAATATGGAAGTTCTTCCTCGAGCGGGATGCCTGCCAGCCCCTCACCAATCTAATATGGAAATGCGTTGCTGGCCCCTTTTATGGTGTCATTGCTCTGCAGCGGATCACCTGCACCCATCTCTCGGAGGACAGTCTTTTCAAAAAGGCTCAGCTCTTTAAAACCTTCTAATTAAAACGAGAAATCCCTCAGCTTTGACCCTTCTCCCGCAGAAATCATTATTAGGAATTTAATGGGGGAAATTTTCCGTCCCCAGCCATCTGCGACCCGCAACTCACTGAGAATTTAGCACAGGATTGACAACAAGAAGAGAAGTGTTCAATTTTTAAAAACAAATTGTATTTATTTATTTATTTCTGCATTTATTTATTTATTTTCAATTCCTGTCTACATACCTTTAGGCAGGCAGGGGTCTGATCATGATCATTACCAGGACATAGCATTTCTCATTTTAAACTATGGCAGCAGCATTATTAAGAATAAAGTCATTTTGAAGGATGTTCCATATATACACCCAATATATACACCCAATACATGAGTGGCAGCAACAACGTCCTCCAACTTGGTACGTATGGAATGCAGCAGATAAAGGAGGACTATAAATGCACTTGAAGATATCTCGTCATCATCAAGGAGGTGTATTGTAGATGTGAATATCTTCAGACATGGGGGGCTGATACTAACCTCCCACTCACAGACCCTACCATATGGTCCTTCACACATTGGATCTTCTAAGGGAAGAAATAAGTGGGGGTTGGGGGTGTTTGGATTATGCATTTGCCCAGGGGTTTGCAGCTTGGCCCCCAGGGTCTGGTCACTGTGCTGTCGGTCAGCAGCCATGACAGTGACATGTGATGTGTGCGGAGTGTGACATCGTGTGTGAGAGTGACTTGAAGGTGATGGAACCAGGGGAAGGGCCTGTGCATTGACATGTCACTGTGTCAGCTACTGGCGCTACTCAACCTGCCAGAAAGCACCCAGGGAACCCAGGGACATGCAAACACCCATGGCATTGGGCAAGTAATCAAAAGATTGCTGGTTTGAGTAAAATGAGCGACCTGGCTCTGGCTCCTTAGAGCAAGATCCTTAATCAGAAATGCTTCAGTAATTATACAGGACCATAAACTGATAGAGTGGAAGAACTGTCAGCCATATAGGTGGGGTTTGTGTACAAACATCTGCTGAACAATTAGGATTAAAATAATGGTTTTTTGTTTGGATTTTGATTTGAAAAAAAATATGGTTGATGTTTTACTGTGAAGGCAACAGCAAAGAGCACAGGATGTGTTTTATGGCAAATTGCAGCTTGACAACTATGTTGACACACCTGGACTGAGTTCCACAAGGACATTTCCCCATAGTGTCTGCTCACTGCCCAGTGCCATGCTGAGAGTCTGGGGTGCTGCTACCAGCGGTCACAGCCTCCCATGGAAACCCAACATCTCACCTCTCTGATAAAGGAGAGCAATTTACCAGAAAGCCACAGGGCCACTCCAGGTCTGAAAAGAAACTTCCAGCTGGATAGGTAAGACCTTTTCATTGTTACTGAAGGGGCAGCAAGTGACTTTGTGGTTAGAGCTGCTGTCTTCAACTCAAAAGCCTGGATTTGAATCGCACCCTCATTCTGTAGAACCTTTTATTTAAGGTACTTACTCTAAACTGATACAGTAAAACTGTAACAGTAAAACAGTAAAAGTACATTAAAATTATTTAAAACATTAATCAAATAAAAAAATGGTCACAGCATAAAAACTTGTTCTAAACTAATTAAGATGAGCAATGACAAAGAGCTATCTACCCATAATTTCCTTGAAATCTGCCTGTACCATAACTTCAAATTTATTCATAAGACTATAAAACAAGAAAAATTAGATCAAATTTGTCAGAAACATAGTTGCTCTTATATGTACATACGATACACTGAAAGCATAAATTGAGTTGTGGTATAAAAACTAAAACTGGTAAAACCATAAAGACCAAGGCAGCCATAAGCACGTGTGTGTGCAAGTCTGAGAAGAACTAATTTGCTGTTTCCTCTATTTTCTAGGCTCTCACTGCTACTTTTACCACACTATGATTTAAAAAAGTTAAGCATTAACACCGATGGACTGGCTTTTTGCTAATCTTCCTGAAAGTGCAGGGAACAAAGCAGCAGATGTACAGCACATTGCCTTCAAGGGGTGTGATACCTTCTCCCCCTTTGTTTGATTCATATTTTTGTTCGAATCCACTGCACGCTTCTCAGTCAACATCACATCAGTACATTACTGTGGTATTTTACTTTGCCTGACACTTCACAGATAAAACAAGTACAAAAGATTGTTCAATAAATATCTGCACCCACAACAATGTCACATAACAATAATTCAAATAAAGTGCCAAGGGATCCATACATAAAGAACGAATAACATGTAGATTTATTTCATATCCACAATATGTCTGACATATAACATGCAGAGTATTTTTAGCTTTTAATTAATAGTTCAAATGTTACATTTTAAAGAACATTTTTGTTAGTTACTTTGGTATTTCTAAATCAGACCCAGTTACTGACAACAGCAGTTGATTCCAATCTGTGAAATTTCTTCAGGGATCTATCTATCTATCTATCTATCTATCTATCTATCTATCTATCTATCTATCTACTGTATGTCTCTGCGTCTGTCTCTGGAATGTGAAAAATATACAGTACGGAGTGATAGTGATTTACGCTCTGTGGCTCTGTATTATCATTTCCAAATGTTTTGTTTGACTTTGCTATTATAAAGACATTAACACAGCTCTGTGAAGACTCTTTGGATTGTGTACAACACTCTTTGATGTGAGTTAGCAGAAGGATTATACTGAACCTGAAATATACTGAACAAGACCTGGGTTCACCATGTCCATGGGATTTATTAAGAACACCATTAAGTATAATATCCACAAATCAATAGTCCTGCTCTAAATGGGTTAAAATACTTTAATGTGGACTGAGATGCTTTTCATTTCCTTTCCTGAAATATAGAACTACTGTATGTATCTGAGAAAGCTGATTAAAGTACAGATGAGAGTAAAGTAACAACATGCACACAGAAGAAGCCACCAGTGTTGCAGGGACAGCTGGTATTGTAGTGGTTAGTGCTGCTGCCTTTAGACCCATAGGTCACAAGTTTGAATCCCACCTCTGGCTGTAGTTCCCTTGAGGAACGTACTTATCCTAAGTTGTTCCAGTAAAAATCACCCAGCTGTACAAATGGGTAAATAATTCCAAGTAGAACAATGCTGTAAGTTGCTTTGGTGAAAAGCATCAGCTAAATGAATAAATGCAAGTATTGCCAAGGAAATGTGTGCCACAAACAGAAAGATTACAATACAAAAAATACTGAAAGAGATACATTTTCTGCCACAGTCATATGTTTGATTTCTGACTCATTACAGACACATTGGAAAAGTGAGCTTATTGACTTGTCAGATTTATTTGCAAACTGTGGAGACGGGTGCCTGATGTAGACAGTCAGGGAGAAACATGACAGGCGGAGGCACTTCAGATGGAGTCCTGCTGGATCTACTGTCAGAGCGTCGTTGACACCACACCGAGGATTGATGTCGCAGAGCAGAGCGATCCAGAATGCCCACAGTGACTGATCTGACTGGCAGATTACTGAGGGGAAGGGAAGCCAGATGTTCCACACACATGTAACACACCCCAGGTATGCGCATGGCACACCCAACCTGCCCAGGGGGCAAAAGCTGGGTCTGAAGAAAGGCAAGACAACGAGGCCACAAATTTTGAAAACATCTCTTTCTGCTGTTTTTCAATGGTTGAACACAAATTAATATTTTATTGTCTGTTCTGAAAAACTAAAAAGGAACAGAAATGAGAAAGAAAGAACTGCCTAATGTGAACAATTTAATGTAAATTGTCCATTAGAATAACATGGTGTGTATGAATATAAAGCAATATGAAAGAACGACTAGGCTCATCCTTTGAGGAAGATTTTTTTAATTGATTTATTTTTTTCTGAAAGAAAATAAACTGGACTTCTTTGACAAAATGCCTGAACGATGCTTCTGTAGATGCTGAAGGTAACAATCAGTTATAAACCCATCTCAATGGCGCGGTGGCACAGTGGGTAGCACTGGTGCCTCACAGCTCCTACGCTGTGCTTTTAGATGTGGGTTTAAAACGGGCCTAGTTTGTGTGGGTATGTTCTGCCCACGTTCACACAGGATTCCTCCCACAGTCCAAAGACATGCGTGGAGGAAAGTCATGGTAATCCACTTCCGTACCCTTCCTTACCATGAAAACACCCTAATGGTTGTAAAGCATAAGCTTTGACTCAATAGCACTTACCTACCCGCTTATATTAAATTAGTGCAATGCCTGTACTAAAGCACCTGCCAGATACTGGCTGCTCATGTCTAAAAGACCTTAGTTGACAAATGAGCTGTGTTAATTCCTCAGGATGATAATGCAGCTTCACCCAGGACTGTGACATTAAAATATAGCCCTACGACTAATATTAACATGAACACAATGATATTCCTCAATTCTCTCAGAAATGATGATGTCAAAAATCCAGCAGAAGGTGGACCTCTTTTTGCAGAGCTGACCACTACAACCAGTCTGGCTAAAAGGCTATGTTCTGGAATGTGGCTGTAAGAGACGAGGCAGGAGACACGAGATGCAGTTGCCCACTGCTGCGGGCTTTTATTTGCCCTTAGACAGAGGAGAAGGAAGGAGACGGGAAAGGGGGACCAGGGAACAGGTAGGGAGAGGCTTCGTGCAGGTCAAGAGGGCTGGGAGAGTCGGGTCGGTCGGGACGCGGGCATCATCTCAGGGTTCGGTTTCACCTCGTTCTCCTCCTCGGTCTCTTCCCCACTACTGCTGGGCACCAGGGAAGAAATAGGGAGTGAAATCAGCCCCAGCTGTGGCTGCTTTGCCCCCGTCTCCACCCCCTCCCCGGGTGGCCTTGGCGTGCTACAGTGGCTTTGGAACCAGAAGGTCTCTGGTTCACATCCTGCTGCAGTACCTTTCATCAAGGTACTTACCCTGAATTGATACAGTCACAGATACAGATACCATGCTTTATAAATGGGTAAATCACAGAAAAATTAATTATCTGACACTGTAAGTGGCCTTGCACAAAGGTGTCACATAAATAAAGATCATTAAAAATAATAACCTGCACTAAACACATCCACTAAGCGTCAGTGCTGCTCCACCAGGGCACACCCCTGTGCATCAACCCATCGATCTGGAGCCTGAGGGCTGCCAAGTTAATTCTTCGGGATGACAATGCACGTTCACCCGGGATTATGGCGCGAGCTCTCCCTTGGCCGCAGGGGGTCACGAGCAGTCTGTCGTGTGCTGGCTGAAGTCCAGTGCTCACGCCGCACGTGGCCATCTCTGCGCCCAGTGCCCATATTCACATGTACTGCATACTGACGACCTCCTAGATAACAGTCCAAACTTCAGTGTAATATAGCCATTCACACCTTAAATAAAATACTTTATGAGTTAAATGTGTCACCAAGTTGTTCCTCTTCATAATAATTATAAATCATTAAAACGGCTCAGCCGAACATATTTAAAGGCACGTGTAATTGCATGTTGTCATCTGATTTCCTCCTCCAATAAAAAAATAAAAATTTAAATGTTAGTAAAAAAACGCTCATAATTCATCAGTTAAAGGCGAGACATTAAGACTGTTTCACTGGATTTTTGGTAATAAATAACCGTGTTTATTTTCATCCCAATGACTAAGATTTTAAAAATGTGTAGCCTATTATTATTAGTCTTTCGTAACCTTGAATTACATGAGGTATGTAATTACCGTTCGGATTATTCAATTGCCGCCGACTATGCCTGTCATTTTATATGTAATTGTTTTGTTAAAAAATGCAATAAAGTATATCTAATTTTCGACCATTCAGTGCTCTTTGTAATTTCTGTAGGTAGGATAAATTTAATTTACACTTTGTGTTGAATTTCTAAATTATTTTAAAGTACACGTTTTGTGATGTTTAAATGCTATTCTTATCTCACTACAAAAAATGAGGTTCAATAATGTTATTGCGGCCGATTTTTTAAGACCAGTTGCAAAGGGCTAAGTAATTGGAATTCAGTGATTATTATTATTATTATTATTATTATTATTATACAGGTAAGTATGCAGTATTTTAAAATTTGTTTAAAATTTGTTGTCCGCAATTGGAACGAGATTAGATTTGTAAAATTTCGTTCCAACTGCGGATTTTTTTTACAGTAAAATAACATTTGTTCGTAAAAGTTTACAAAAAAATACATTTGCGTTACAAATTGCGTTTAATAAACACCGGACGTATTTTACAGAGTTTTTGATACTTTCACTGTTTTGAAAGAAATAAAAAAGTACAAACAAGCAAAAAGTACACAATTAACAGACAAATCAGTTAAAAAAAAATAAAAACAGAAGTTATATGTCATTTTGATAGAGATTTTATTATTTGTTTGGCAATACAAAACAGTCGTTTTATACAAATGTGCAGAACAGATGTTTTAGTGCAGTACGCTTTTTTCATCCCACAAAAACTTTTAGTCAAAAATGAAGGAAGTTGCCACCTGTACAGAGGCCAAAGCCATGATTTACAGCACCCAATACCATGCCATTGCACACGTGACACGTGCCCAATAGTTCTTCTAACTTAAGGCAAGGAATTTCATCACGGTATTAAATCATGAGACACTAAGTAGCCTACAGTCTAAAGTCCCAGAATATTCCACAGGTTTCATCTCTAGAATCCACATATAGGCTTGCAGACATGATTAGAAACTACCTAAGGACAAGACATCAACATAATTCATAATACACCAAAACCGGTACATTTATTAATGCTAAGTGAGACGCAAAACAAAAAAGTTGCATATATAAATTGCAGCGACTTTTGCGGTGTAAGATAAATATATAATAACATTTAATTTTTTCACATTTGCAAATTCTAAGTGAGACCAACAGAAACAAAAAATTGCATATATAAATAGCTATGAAGCCAACAATGTTACCAGGGTTGTCTACACTGTATATGCATGTAAGTTACACAACTATGTACAGATACAGTGTTTCAAAAGTTATGCGACAAAATTTACAACTAGAGTACTTTCCAGTATAACTGCAAAAGTATTGTGTGTGCAAAGGGTACTATCTTGGAGACGAAAAATCAAACTCAATTATCCAAATGACTTCAAACCTATTACATTTAAACAAATGCAATGGCCACTTACATATATAAGATATGTAATATTTATTAATTATTTTATTTTATTTATTTATTGATTTAGGCCCGTATTCTCTTTCACTGCTCATTATGTATGCTTCCGTAATGAATAGGTCAAGCCGATTATTTGATCAGTGCACTATTTAAAAAGGTAAAACCAATTTTGCTTTTACTCAGTTTAAACTTGATGTAAGAATCACTTCGTCGACTAATATTCTTTGTTGCATAGTCTGTTTTCGCCTTATTGCTCACTGCATTACTGCTCTTCTATAATCGGATATTTAAAAATGTTAAATGAACACAGAAGAAACTGTGTCAAACCACGAAAAAGTAGGCAACCGTATTTCACTAATTTAGTATAATTCAGAAAATTTGTCCTGTTAAGTATATTTCCGTGAGAAAGCCATTCAGTGGCACTTTTTAGGACAAGTAAATAAACACAATAAAAATTCAAATGCACATTCCGAGAAACACGATGCAAAGTCTAATTAATGCGATAAAGCAAGAAATAAACATGACGTCAATAATGTGCTGACAAATCCATGCACGCTCTCTTCATTAATTATGAAAAGTGGCGTTTAATTCGTCCTGCACGGCGTAGGACTGGCTACGCAGGTGCAGGTCGTACGGGAAATGGCTTTCTGAGGACACCCTGAACACGGAGCCCTGGCCCACGGGCGCGCGCCCGGGGAGTGCGCAGTAGCGCACGCCGTAGTGGCAGTTCTTACCATAGTCCGCCGCGTCCTCGTGCTTCAGGGAAAAAATGCCGTTGAAGTTAATTGCGGGGCTGAGCGGACTCTCGAACGGCGGGCTCGCGCATTCGGGGGGCGCGTTCTCGTAGAAGGACTCATAGGCGCCGCAGTAACTGTACGGCCTGAAGGGCTTATTCCCGCCGTCCACGCCGGCGCCGCCTCCGCCGCCACCCGCGGGCGCGCCCACGTCCGCACCAGAGTAAGGCGCGTACACGGTGTCGTAGGGGGCCGCGCCGGCGAAGGAGGCCTCCCCGTTGTGCTCGGTGAGGAACGTGCGCGCGTTGAGCTGCAGGCAGCCGGCCACGAGGTTGGTGGTGGGCTGCGAGAGCCCTTTGCACAGGGTCTGCACGAAGGCCAGCAGGTCGGGCCTCTTGCCCGCGCTCAGCGTCTCCGACAGCGCCCAGATGTAGTTCTTGGCCAGGCGCAGGGTCTCGATCTTGGACAGCTTCTGCGTCTTCGAGTAGCAGGGCACGACCTTGCGCAGGCTCTCCAGCGCGTCATTCAGGCCGTGCATGCGGCTGCGCTCGCGCGCGTTCGCCTCCTGCCGCCGCAGCTTGACCCTGTCCAGCCGGCCTTTGCTCATCTTCTTCTTGCGCGACGTCCTCCTCTTGGGCTGCCCGTTCTCGTCGCGCTCCCCCTCCTCGCGGTCCTCGTCGTCGTCCTCCTCCTCCTTGTCCGAAGTGTCCCCCCGTGCGTCCCTGTCCTGCGCTGTGAGCGCGGGGTCCGGCGCGCGGGTACGCGGCTCGTGCTTTCGCACCTTGCTCTCGGGCAGGGCTTCCCCGAAAGGACTTTGGTGCATTGCAGCGGGAGCTTCCAAAGGTGTGGTCAGCATGGTCCTTGGTGGGGGGCAAAACACATCGAAGCGGGGTGAGACCGCGGGAACACGGCGCTGCCGACCCGCTGACCGCGCCCCCCACTCGGACCCGCAGCGCTTCTCTCTCACACACACTCGGCAGAACCACACACACCCACCCACTGTCATGCTATCAAAAGTCGACTATATAGCGTGTACACTTTGTGTGGTTTACGCGGGAAAAGCCATGCCAAAGAATGCCAAACATTATTAACACATTTAAAAACCACTCCACAGAGCAGAACAATGCAGGATACGCGCTATTTTATAATTAGATGGCAATTTAAACCGTCACGCTATGTGAGCATGCACAAAAGGGCCATAACTGTTAATTACCGCAGCCACTAACATGTGAACGTGCATCCCTTCAGGTAGTATGGCGAGCATAAAGGCAACTGGTAAGGAAAGTGGGAAGGTGCTTACCTGGATTTAGGGTCATGCAGATTTCATGTTCCATAAACGCGCTGCGTTCCCGGCCCGTCCTTCCTTTCCGTCTCTCCCTGTTCTTCTCTTTTAGAGCAGTGACACTGATGCCAACTGCCAGAGCTGGTACCCATGCCATCTGCCGCTGACGTCGCGTGTCAGCGGCGGTCACGTGGCTCTGTCTCGAGGGACACCATCCGTTCCACAGCGATCATCTGGCGTTCCCACTTATCGGGCACCAAGCGGCTTTAATTTACCGGCTAAAAAAATAAAAACAGACTGAAGAAAGATTAATACTAACATCACTAGACCATCCTCTGGAGAGAGCTAATAAGAAGTATGATTTTTTTTTTAAAGTATGATTTCTGATTTTTTTTTTTTTTTTTTTTTTTTAGCAGAAATGATGGCTTTTAAACATTCGAATGTCTTCTGGAAGGCCCATGTACTATATTACACAGTCAGATGGCATTATATACAGACGCGTTTCGCAAACATGTATTGTGTCTCTTTGTGTGTTCAGGATATTTCCACCAAATCCTTGTTACTAACTTTAAGGGAAGACAGTGTGTAACGCAGATTTATTAAGCTTTGCCCTAGTGAAAAATTAGCTTTCGTGTTTTTAATCGCAGTAATTAAAAAGTAAAATGATAATTACAAATCGAACAAATACAACACTATGAGATCATTTTTCTGAAACACAGTGCACTCTTTTTTATGTGTTGACCCCTGAAGATTAGAAATATGCCTTCAACTCACTGTGGGGAATTATTGTGTCTACTGATTACTCATTTTTTTTAAACCAGAAGAACTCTTCAGCAATTTTCTGCACGCTTGAATATATTATAGCATTTAGTATTTTTGTAGATTACATTCTGAGGCTTTTACTGGTCGAATCAGTTTAACAAAACAACCAGAACACATTTACAATGATTAAAAATAAGTAATATTTTGGACACTGTAAAGATGTACTAGTTTATGGTGTCATTAATATCTTTAAGTAGTTCTTTGAATTTGGCTTATATGATATGAATACATTTTACTCCAGTCATTCTCAATACGTGCTTTTAAAATGGTGTTGAAAGGTAGGGTCCAAAATTGCAGGTTGCAATCCCTCCTCTAGGTGGCGCAGTGGATATGTGTGTACAGTACAGTGTACATATCAGTAGCGTCTCCGCAAACTCGAACCATTTGCGAAGACTGCTTCTCACTGCGCGAAGTTCCCTAACGTGGGAAACAAAGAAGTAAATGCAGCTAAACATTCCCCAGGCCTGCTGCACGAAAAGTTACTCTTTTCTTGTAGTCAGTGCAAATATTTCCAGTACTGTAATGATTGTATTTGTATTTGTCCGATATATTTGTATAATTTATGGATATGTATTTTTTTGTCTGTATCATGTCATTTAGACCAATATATGTTTTTTTTTAAGTCTGAAAACATATATAAAGTGCAAAGCCTTTGACTACTAGAAGAAATTACAGCATTTTTATAGTACAGACTTCTTAAACATTGGTTTTTCAACAAAAATGGGTTCTACTGTTTCCTTCTCAAGATGTGCAAATATGTGCTCTTCATTTAGATATTTACATATCCTCTTAGTAATCTGTTAGCTGCATCACCTATTTTTTTTACATACTACTTCTGACCTATGGCTTGATTTATGGTTTCCTGGGCAAAGCCAGATATTTCCTTACCAAAGGTGAGAAAATGACATGTCTCTCAGCAGTGTCTATCCTTTTTTAGCAGTCCATAATTCTGTCTGGGTGCTGGGTTCTGCTGCTGAAATGGATGAGCAACAGATTGTTGAGGTTCTTCTTCTTCTTCTTCTTCTTCTTCTTCTTCTTCTTATTATTATTATTATTATTATTATTATTATTTGTGTGTTTGTTTAATTTGCTCATCTTTTATCTATAAGCCTATACTGCAGACACAGAGAACATTTCCTGCTCCATGTGAAACAAACAAGGTCGCTCTTTAATGTGAGCAATGCCCAAGCATGGTGGCACACAGCCAGAGTCGTACAGGACAGCACATCTGGTAGTGAATGAAAGGTCACTTCATCTAACTGCAAACCAACATGGCGGGAATGGGCACTTCACGCATGTCCGGGCATCCGGGTGACCTTGCTACAGGTAAGTCATTAGAAAAAAGTGCTCTAGGTAGTGCTCTAGGTATCTCTCCAGATAAACAGGAAAATGAGTCCATGCATTGAAGTGGTATATACTGTATGTTTTCACTTCTTGAATGGCCAGAAATTTATCAGTTTCCCCTTTTCACATCCTATCTTCCCCTTGTCCATTGCTAAAGAACAATGTGTAATATTTAAACTATAGTGTGTTCTATCTATCTATCTATCTATCTATCTATCTATCTATCTATCTATCTATCTATCTATCTATCTATCTATCATTTGTAAATGTTTTGCCACTGACTTCTTGAAATCTGTTTTCACTCTGCTGTGCGTATATGTTCCATCCATCTGCCATTTGTACAGAAGTGCAACATTAAAATTTCTCCATAACGAGGACAGAAGCAGTTTCTTACTGGGCACAGGAAAGACCTGCAGTACTAATGTGGATTATGAAGTTCAGGTCAGGACTTGTTATAGTTATCTGAAATTCAGCAACAGAGTGCCCTGTTACACCATTTCCAGTTCTGTATATTCTGTATAGGCGTTCTTCATCATGATGCCACATTGCCGGAAAGGCAAATTAGAATTATAATGAAAATATTATGTACATATTTTTGTGTATCTATATCCACATTGTACTGAACTGCAGCTGAAGAAGACTGTGCTTTCAGGAAATGGACACCACTGGAACACACTGTCTCTTTAGAGAGGAGCTCCTTTAAAATGCACCTGTTCCACTGTATATATAATGCCTATATATATATAATAGGGTAAAAATGAGCCTATTATACTGACTCCATATGAAATCTCTCTTTTCACACCAAATTATAATGAATTCTGTGATTTAAAGAAAGCCTATTCTGCTTGCCAACATTAAATACAAATATATAAAGTGTAATTGTAGGGAATTATATCAAGATAGCGAGCCAGTCACAGTGGAGTTACTTGAAGGTTGAGGTGTTCATAAAAGGCAGGTCCTTGTCAGAATGGGACTGCAGGTTTACAGACAAAGGGATGCATGAGTTCTCAGTGTCACACACAAACGCACAAACACATGCACACACGCTCTCCACCACGGCAGCCTGCCCCACAGAAAGGCTCAGCTGGCTCCGTGCTTTCCGGTCCAGCACGCGCCAGCATCTGATGAGTCAAACTTCTCATTTCAGACTAATCAGTTGACTGCACTAATTGCAAATGCAAATATGCAAATTTATATTAATTAATTACTGCGCTAATTAGTTCTCTGGTCTCTTCAGGTAATAAATCATTGTACAGGAGAAAGAGGAGAGGGCCCCTGTCCCATTTCGCTCCATATAAAAATTTAATGTGCAGACTCAGAAATAGCCTCCACCGCGACTTCGGACCACATGCATTTCCATTGACTGCCAATCGAACCTGTGCAGAATGCAATGGAGGGGTAGATGGGGGGCTATTTCATGTCTGTTGCAAATGACACTGACGGGTGGGCCCGAGAGTGCCTTTAATTATCACATTATCAGATCTTAGAGGAGAATGATGGAGAACTGTGAATAGAGGTGCTGTTGTTCACACGTCACACTGGAAATGTGCTTGCTGCTGTCTCTTGGTCCGCAGCGGCACCACAGCCACAGCAAGCCCTCATAAACAACATGAAAAGGCAAGGAATCCCAGAGTGGGGTTTCCACTCAGCAACATGGTCCTAGCGACATTTATTTCTTTATTTATTTATGGGGCACAGTAATTGATGCAGTTCTTGTGATTCCGAAACAAAGCTGTTGTAAGATGCTGGTTTGACACAGCTGCAATTTATTAACTTCCCTTTATTCTGAGACTCAAATCTGACTTCTGTTTCAAGGCATAAATGCCACAAAGTGCTTGAATGAAACTCATAAAAATTAATCTTGTTTAAGCATCTCGTGTTTTTAAATTTGAAGTATTTAACTCATGCAGGATGACCCATGCTCCCAGTTCCAACAGGGTGATCCATGGTGATCTGATATCATCTAATTTCTTAGATCGGACACAAGTGTATAACTGTGTCTTGTTGTAGATGGATTCTGGGTAGCAGAGCAACCTGGTGTCTGGGAGAAAGATGATGCCAGCATCCTGCAGCTGTGCTGTTCTAGCCAATTAAACGGCCCATATGCATGCGTTTGCCGAGGGCAAAGGAAACTGAGAATCTCACCCAAATTTTCTGTGCCTTCTGCATGTGATTTATATCCTCATACATGGGTGCTTCTGCTTGTCCTTTCCAAAAAAGCTTCACCTTTTTATTAATCTCTGAATCACACTCACTTGAGACATAAAACATTTAACAAAACAATTCAGACAACTGTTTTTATTTATTTGTTTGCTCCCTCTGCTTAAGACCACTATCCCCTTAAAGTTACAATTAATTATTTACCCATCCTTAGAGAATTTTAATTGCATTTTACTCCTTGGATTGATACCAATCTCATTTTTTTCATTTTTGCGCTAATAATTCAGTGATAAACATCTTCATGAGAAGTGTAGTTCAAACACAGCTCTGTATGTGCTTCTTGGTAACAGTTCTTGAGGTAAATGAAACCCTACTGTAGATAGTAATGGAGTTTTCTCAATAAGACACTTGGTTGTATTGGAGCAAAATAAATTGATTCATTCTCAAAAACCACTTGTACAATGCAGGGTTGCTGTGGCCCAGAGCCTATCTTGGAAGTGCAGGGTATGAGGCAGTGTACATCGTGGATGAGACATGAGTCCATCAAAGGGCAATCTCTCCCTCTCCCTCTCTCTCTTTCTCTCTCTCTCTCTCTCTCTATCTCTCTCTCTCTCTCTCTCTCTCTCTCTCTCTGTCTCACACTCACACACTCACACACACACACACACACACACACACACATACACACACAATGAGGGCAATTTAAAATGACTGGCAACAACAGAAACATGTCTTTAGACTGTGGCTGGAAACACACATAAACAAGAGGAGTACATGCAAACTGTGCCCAGACTGAGCTGGATTTCCCGCCACAGCCAAACTCAGAAACCAGGAGGCTACCATGCTCTCGACGTAATTAAAATGAAAAAGTAAATCAAGCTAAGGGGGGCGTGGTAGCACAGTGGGTTGGACCAGGTCCTGCTCTCCAGTGGGTCTGGGGTTTGAGTCCTGCTCGGGGTGCCTTGCGATGGACTGGCGTCTCGTCCTGGGTGTGTCCCCTCCCCCTCCGGCCTTACGCCCTGTGTTGCCGGCTTAGGCTCCGGCTCCCCGCGACCCCGTATGGGACAAGCGGTTCTGAAAATGTGTGTAAATCAAGCTTTCTAATTTTCACCACATCTACTGTAAAAATGTTTATCAAGCATGATGCAGTCTATTCATTTGCAGTTATATATTTGGTTTAAGGACAAGTGAGTTTTTATCATATGATAAATCTCTACCCGTGGTTAAGGGTATTTTCTAGGAAAATTGTTATATTTCTATGATTTACACATTTTAGTTTTATTCTTGGCACACATGTGAGAAAAAGTAGCTGGAAACTGTCCGGTTGATTGAAATTCCAGTTACATACTCATGCACCATAAATACTTTATTTTCGTTTTGTTAAAATCCCTTTGCTGTTACACTAAGTGGCAGTTGCTTCAGGGCAAAACAATTGTATACACAAGTGTACATTTAGACTGAGTTTTTACTTATTTGAAAGCACTGTAATACAGCTACATCTTATTCGCAAAGTTCAGGTGTGGAGGGCTCCCAACAGAGCAGCACTTTGACAACCAAGCAGTTTTGTTTTTTGGCATACATTAAATATACACACATACCAAACTCATTTCATTTAATATTCTAACTGCATCATAAAAAAAAAAACTCAGATTCTTGATACGAAGAGGCGCTTTGGCAAAATTAAGTCAATTTTCTACTTATTTCCCACTGTTTTGTTTTATTTCAGCTCAGTTGGTTGTTTTGTCGGTTGTTGTTCATGCTTTGGAGAAAAGCATCCGCTAAATGAACAAATGGAAATGTAAACATCTTGTGTTACTCACCTGTCAGAAGGCATATGACATCTAAATTCAGTCCTCATAAACACGAAGAAATGCTTCGGAAGAAGGAACAGAGGCCTTAAACGAAACTCATTATAAAGCTGAATTCTTCTAACTTGAACAGACATACTGTATCTTGGGGTGTGACTGTAGTGTTATCGAAATTCCATTGCCATTCTTCTGTTCATGATGTTATGATATGTACTCTTGCTAGTTTTAAAGTTGGCAAAGAACTGTATTTTAATGTTGTAGTCTACAGGAGAATTTCCCTCTGTAAATGTGTGGATGACAGAAGTATCTAAATTTGTTCCACTGGAAAAAAAAAGAACTTTTGACTTGCATGACAGTTCAGAGCAAGTCTGAAATATCTGGACAACCTTGTGGAAGTGCCACCTGGTCATACCTGTAATATATGGTAACCTTTTGACCCTGAGCCCTTGCTCTGTGTATGTGGGTATATTTGCAGTTGCATAGTGTACTGTCTCTGCCTTTGTGTTTTTGTATGTTTTTGTGATCCTGTACTGTTCAGAAACTTAAAAATACTACTCGAATATTTCTAATCTTTGTTCTTGTGGATCCACCAACACATTTGCAGGCCTTTTCCATATCTTTCACTGAAGCTCTGTAAAGTGCCAATCGCTACCGTATCTCATGACCGCTAGATCGATTGCTTTTATTACTCATCCAAAGAGGGGAGTCTGTAAATAGCTTCTGTCTTCACCGTGATCACAAGGGTTTGTTGCACTTTCAGTTGTCATGATTTCATTGTTGCCCCGTTGTTTCTACCTTTACTTTGACTTTTTAAATAAGATTTTCACAGCCCTATACCTAATCCCATCCCTAATCCTAATTTTAATATTAAGAGGAACAAAATATGGACTGATGAGTGGGTCTCTTGACCAGTGAGTCCAGAAGGTCACTGGTGTGGATGGGCACTGGTCACTGTGATCTCAGCTCAGGCAGTGTTGGCTTTAAAGTTGCATGTTCCTGTCCACACTAGTGCATCCCACAAAGGAGTAGCATCATAGCCAAAAATATCCCCCCCCCCCCACACAGCCACCCCACACCTTCCTGTCAGTGCCCAGACAAGATTAGGAAATTTTCCCTCATCACCAACTGGGCCCTGTCCCAAGCGCACTGGCGACCATTCGACCACTGGGAATTTATTCCCCTGCAGAAAAATCCCTGGAACACTGGAATGGGTCTTTTCCACGGGCAGCAAATGGGGTTTGATTATTCATGAGATGGAGGGTGTGGGAGAGAGAGAGTTTACTCTACATTTATTCTGAGGTAACAAGTTCAATATCCTATTCGTATAGGAATAAAAACTAATTAGGAACAAAATATCAGAACGCTAGTTACACACCAGTGGCCTCTTAAGTTAATTACATGTAAAGTGGGTTTGGGGAGATGTCTAATGAAAGGTCAAGCGGGAGCAGGCTTCGTGCATTCGCACTGCGGAGAGACCGCTGGAGCCTGGCCCAGATTGGAGGGGAAGGAAATTGCCATTGTGCACTCTGTTTGGCAGGCGCGCAAAAATAGGAGGTGGGAAAGGCGCATCACATTTGATGTAGGCCCTGGCATTTCCCTGCCACCTCATTACGGCGAAATGTAGGAGAGAGTACCGAATCGGGGAGGTCTGGCTTGTCTGTAATGAGTGAACAGATTGGTGAAATTTGCATGCCAATACAGAAACCACAGAATCTGCTTTTAAATATCAGAAAGAGAACAATGTGGTGGCAAGATTGCTTAAGCATTTTAAGGTTATATTTTTTGAACAGTGCAGCGCACTCAAGAGATGCAGGTGTGGTTATTATGTGTTCACTGCAGGATCTCCAGGTCATAGCTGTGCTGCACACCCACCTTCCCTTGTCATGTCCCGTTGATCGCTGGCAACTCTTCTCAATGGGTGTATCATTTTCAGTCTTTTCTTTTTGCGCTAATAGAGGTCTTACGCTCTCTAATTGCGAGTGCTAATGATCCATGGGAAAATAGAGCGGCTCAGGGAGACAGAATGAATTGCATGCAGATGACATGGCTGTCGGCCTACAGTGCATTAACTGCAGCGACACTAGTTAAATACCCATGCAGAGGCACACACAGATACAGACATCCATGTACAGTGACACCCACGTGTGCATGTTCATGCATTGTATTCATACTATTATTAATATTATTACAAGGTTTCATGCACTGGGAAAAATGCAGTGTTAATATGTAATAAAAAAATACAAAGTGATAATAAACATGGTAATAATGAAAAATGCAATGAAAATGTAAAAAATGAGGGATGGATGAAGTTACATGGATTTATTTATGTACAAGAACTATTGTGATGCACGTGATCAGTTAGTAACTGTTTCAAGAAAACCTTTACACAATAAATGGGTAAACTCAAATAAATGTCAGAGGGTACAGCACTCTGCATGTGCAGTGAACATGTAGAGACGATTCTTGACAAATGGACGACGCATTTCTTAACTTTACTAGTACTTTCATTATCTGTCAAGTCTTTTAAAAACAAATTAAGCCATTCAGTGTGTCACACTGAGAAGCCTAAACACAGCTGTGTTGTATAGTTGGGGAGTGTCAGGCCCAACTCCTGAAAGCATCTAAGAATGTTGTTTTTTCATTATTCCAACCTTTTTCCTTTGTATAATTGGTCTAATTAGTTTTTATCTGCGTACATGCATTTAGCAAAAAAAGTAGAGACATTGTCAAGAATACAGAGCTGAAATGCTGTATTGCTTGAATAAAGGGCAAAATAGGTGCAACTCTCATTTTAAAATTAAATGCAAAAATGACTGAACATAACCTGATGGAGATAATTAAGCAATTCATTAACACTGAAGAGAATACTTTTATGTAAATGGCCCTCCAGGAAATTAGTTTAACATATTGAATTTAGGCTTACTGCACAAGAAATATAAACCCCTAGCATAGACTGCCTTCATAAAAAAGATGTATGCATTTACTACAGGTTGTTTTTATGTTTTGAGTACCTAGATATATCACAGGTAGGTCAAATACATATGTACTTACGTAGCACAAACATGCAGGATGTGTCCAGTGAGTGATAAATCTTTCATTCACATGTTCGGTGCATCGGTGAAGAAAAAGGGGTGAGGGTGCTCTCTTTTCTGGTCTTTGCCAGGGCTGTGCGTCGGTGCGGAGAGTGGAGACTTTCACATCTGTGGCTCCCTCTCTTTCTCTCTCTCGCCGGTCCATCATCCCTCTTGAATTTGAGAGTCTCTTTGGTTTACTGTTTGGGGGGGCAGGGTGAAAGAGGGGAAATTATTACCCACAGGTATCTTAAAGTCCCCCCCCCCCCCCCAGCTCATTCCGCTCCCTTGTAGCCCAGGCGTCACAAATGTTATAATCTCACTTTGTATAAGAAGTGCATTGTCATTTAGCACCAGTTGTGCAAAATGTAACTGCTAACAAACCCTTTACTGAGCTGGAGAAATTAACAGATCTGGTTACTACATAGCGGGGGCACAGTGGTGCAGCGGGTTTGGCCAGGGCCTGCTCTCTGGTGGGTCCGGGGTTTGAGTCCTGCTTGGGGTGTCTTGTGATGGACTAGCGTCCTATCTCGGGTCTGTTGCCTTTCCCTCCAGCCTTGCACTCTGTGTTACTCGGTCAGGCTCTGGCTTGGCACAACCCTGCTTGGGACAAGCAGTTTCCGACAGTGTGTGTGGTTACTACACCTGTTGAACTTGGAGGAGCCCCTCACATGTTTACCTGCTGCAATGGGGATATGCACTGATGAGGAGGACAGGGCTTTATTCCAGTCTGCCAGACATAATTGCACTGACATTCAAGTTTTTCTTGATGTAAGAAGTTGAGCTAAGAACCAGAGAAGACCTGCATGCACCATGTTCCTATGGCCATCATTTTCCACATGCTTCCACCACCCTGTCTCCACCTTTGGTATTTCACTCTAACTTTTGCACCCAGGGAAGAGAAAGGTGGAAAACCACTGTGTTAAGAGCTCTGGAGTGGTTACAGTAGGGGAAGGCACTGTGCCAGAGAATGGGGTGGACAGATGATAATCATATCTGGCCAACTTCTCTATGAATGGAAGAGAGTGAAAAAATCACAGAAAAGGCAGAATTTGGGAAATAATAGAGATATTCAAGCTAAAAAAACTTCACTAAGTACAAACCAACATGGCAGTCGTGAACATGCAAATTGTTTCATGACTGTACAGAGGAATGTGACTCAAGTTTAATGTTGAAAACACAAAAAACCTGAATGGATAAGCTAAGGGAGGGGGTTATGTGTGATATACTATGTTTTGCCCACTTATGTTACCATTAATTACAATATCTCTCAGGCATATGAAAACATTTCTCTAAATCATTCTACAAACATATCATCTGAAACCGCTTGTCCCATACGGGGTCGCAGGGAGCCAGAGCCTAACCAGCAACACATGGCAAAGGGCTGGAGGGGGAGGGGACACACCCAGGATGGGACACCAGTCCCTTGCAAGGCACCCCAAGCAGGACTCGAACCCCAGACCCAACAGAGAGCAGAACTGTGGTCCAACCCACTGCACCACCACACCCCCCATGTAAAGCATTCTGCATTTTTTAAAAAATATTTGCTATAATTGCAAATGTAGGGGGGCGCGGGGGCGCGGTGGCGCGGTGGCGCAGTGGGTTGGACCGCAGTCCTGCTGTCCGGTGGGTCTGGGGTTCGAGTCCCGCTTGGGGTGCCTTGCGGCGGACTGGCGTCCTGTCCTGGGTGTGTCCCCTCCCCCTCTGGCCTTATGCCCTGTGTTGCCAGGTAGGCTCCGGTCCCCCGTGACCCCCTATGGGACAAGCGGTTCTGAAAATGTGTGTGTAATTGCAAATGTTTTAAAGTTTAAAAAATAACCCATACAAAACGTATTTATTAAAAACTGCAGATATGAAGCTATAACAGTTACTGTAATGTAAAAATAAAAAAGAAAAAGTAGCACAATCAGAGGTGGATAGAGTCCTCAGAAACAAGAATCAAGTAAAAATACTGTGAGAAAAAAAAAATATGTATTGCTTTGTCCAGTTTTTAAATGCAGTCTCAGTTTATTGCACCAGACTGAATGTTTGTGGCAATACAGCAGATTTTGCAGACGAGATAAATGAAAATTCTTGACCAACGAACATTGCAGTATTAATCTTTTGAATCAAATAAATCTGTTGTGCCAATAAAATTATCATTGTCTATTAGACCAATCAAATAAATACAAAAGACCATAGGTGTTATTACTAACCATTACTTATCTGATACTTTTATGCCAGCTGTCAGGTTTGTATACATGCATACAATATGTACCAAGTGAAAAATGGGTTGTCTTGACCAAGGTTATAACAGCAAGAGCAGGATATTAAAAATGCACTTTCTTCAAGAAGCTACTTAAATATAAGTGAAGAGTAAATATAACTTCTTACTTTTCACCTCTCAGTAAAATGCTGAGTTTTTTATTTAAATGTAAAAACCTATGTTAGGAAAGTGGAAAAAATCTAACCAGTAAAAAATAATCAAAACAAAAGCATATATTTAAATTAATCAGTTTTGTAAAATGGTGAAAATTATTCCTGTGGTGTTGAATAATTGTCTAGCAGGCTTTAAGTGTGATGTCTCCACAGGTTGTGTTCATGGCTTATAGGAGGGCGACCTGATCGCAGTGATGGTGATCATACCTTTCCCAACACCAGACTGAGAAAGTTCTCAGTGACACTTAGGAAAGGACACATGGAGTCACTTCGTCTCCTTCTTGCGTTCACTGCAACAGACCATTGGGATAAACTTACCAAGTTCAGCAGCCAGTTCCCACTGTAAGAGCTCATGATGACATGATTGCGCTTCCTCCATCTCTGACCATTCTTAGCACACTAGGTGGTGCCACCAGTTCTTCTTCCGGGTACTTTTAACGTTGTCTTTTCATTCGTCCAGCATGTGCTCTGCTCTTTAGCAAACTCTATACATCTTCATCCTCAAGTATGCATTAATGAGCAATTACATGCGTATCCTGCTCCATAATCGTCTAAAACAGCACCTTACAGTAACTGTTTCTTTAACCGTTCCATCTAACACTTTTCTTGTCATATGTCCTGTGTATTTGCTTGATTTAAGTAGTTTGCAGGAAACTGTCTGCCATGGATGGGGGGGAAATGGTACAGCAGGTTTGGCCTGTGCCTTCTTTCAGGTGGGTCTGGGGTTCAAGTCCCATGTGGAATGCCCTGTGACAGAGTGGCATCCTGTCCTGAGTGTGTCCCAGCCCTGCACCCTGTGCTGGTGTGCAAGTGGGTGTGTTTACTGTGGCAATTTCAACCCTGAGCATTTAGCAAATATATCAATAATCCTGTCAAAGACCCCTTCAGGTTTTTCACCGAATTACAGGTCTGCTTCCTCTGCATTCACTGTGTGTTCTCAACTGTATTCAGCATTTCCCTAGTTGGCATCACAATGATTACAGATTAAACAGTTCTGTACAGTATGTTGTAGCACATTTACAAATTCACCTCACATACAGGGTAAACAGGGTATATGTTCTGTCACATGTATGACTGCACATTGCAGAATTATACTTTTACTACAGCTCCATTAAAGAAGTTGTTCTTGATAGATAAAGCTACTGAACTGGAAGATTTTATTGGGCTGTTTCAGCTATGGTCAGACCATGGTAAAGTACACAGTCTGTCTCTTTCTACTTGATATCTTCTGGTCTAGATTCTTTCCCAACTCATATGCACAGCCTTCTCCAGCTCTCAGAGGTACCATTTTTGAATTATCTCCCTATTTAGGGATACATTTACATTTATTTAGGAGATGCTTTTCTCCAAAGCATCTTCCAATGAACTCTATGTAGTGCTATCAGCCCACACACCTTATTCACCAAGGTGACTTATACTGCTAGATACACTACTTACAATGGGTAACTCAACCATACATCACACATGCACAGACACATACTCACACATTGTCTGAAGCCACTTGTGAGGGTCATGGCAAGCTGGAGCCTAACCCGGCAAAACAGGGTGTAAGGCTAGAGAGGACACACCCAGGACAGGATGCCAGTCTGTCACAAGGCACCCCAAGCAGGAATCACACCCCAGACCCACCAGAGAGCAGGACTCAGTCAAACCCACTGCACCCTCCCTAACCATACATCAGTGAAACACAATCATTCTCTTTCAATCATCCACACATTATCAGGGAACCTGACCAGCGTGTCTTTGGACTGTGGGAGGAAACCTACAAAGACACAGGGAAAACATGCAAACTCCACAAAGACTGAGGGGGGATCAAACCCATATCCTCTTACACCACCCAGGTGCTGTGAGACAGCAACACTACTCACTGTGCCACTGTGCTGCAGCTACTGGAGAAAATTTGGGGCTTGTACATAAATTAAGTATTGTGAGCTGATGTGTCTGTTCATGTAGGGGGTGCGGTGGCGCAGTGGGTTGGACCACAGTTCTGCTCTCCAGTGGGTCTGGGGTTCGAGTCCCGCTTGGGGTGCCTTGTGGCGGACTGGTGTCCCGTCCTGGGTGTGTCCCCTCCCCCTCCAGCCTTATGCCCTGTGTTGCCGGGTAGGCTCCGGTTCCCTGTGACCCCGTATGGGACAAGCGGTTCTGAAAATGTGTGTGTGTGTGTGTGTGTGCTCATTTGCTGAAACAATGAATGCAGCTGACAGCCTTTATCTTACATCACAAGAAATGTGTTAGGAATTTCTGGGTGCTGGAATTTTCAAGTCAACTTTGTGTTAGGTGGTGATATTTGTGTAAGAAAGTTCTGCAAAACAGCACTTAGCGTGCACTATTCTTGATTACAATGTGATTAGATGTTCCACCAGAGTCTGAGGTGGTGAAAACTTGTGCCGTGTTTGTGACATCTCTGGTCATTTCAGTCTTGCAGGATGGATAAAAGCCCAATCCCAGGCTTTAGAAGCCAGGTGTCACAGTATCACACTGGAATCATTCTCTGGTTTCACAAAAGGATGACTGGTGTACGGCAGACATCACACAAAATGTGTGTGAGACTGACATGTAGTCAAGCAGTAACATGGAGTAAAATGTCTGGGGATATCCCCCACCTGCTCTTCAGAGAATAGCCTTGTTGCTAAGCTAGTTTGGAAAAAATGGGAATATAAATCTCCTGGTTCCAGGCTCCTACTGCCATGTGTTTCATTTGCCCTCATGACGACCTACTCAACCTGGTTTAGCATGAGCGACATAATACATGATTTCTCGGTACAAAAAAACATTACAGAGAAGGGCATGATTTAACAGCTGCTGGGTAATTAAATGAGCGGCCGCTGGCTGCTTAAGCATTCATGTCACATTGTGAAAGTACACAATCATAAAATAATGCTGTCAAATCACCGATAAATATGGCAACCTTTTCAAAGAGTACACCTTGTTAGGCAACATGTGCACATGTAGTTTATGCATGTTAACTTCCACAATATTCCATAGTGGCTTTTTGTTTTTTGATGACTGGTAAATTATTATAAGCAAATACTTGTCAAAATGAAGATGAATTTTATCAAAAAAGATATGGCATTTTGCTCTATTCATGCTACAATGTAGCTCTAGTGATCTTATAGGGACTGTGGGTTCATATGCAGTTTAGTGTTGGTGAAGTTTGCATGTTCTCCCTGTGTTTGTGTGGGCTTTTTCCAGGTGTTCTGGTTTCCTCCCATAGTCCAAAGACATGCACTTTCAGTGAACTGGTAACTGAATTGCCTCTAAGTCTCTATGAGTGAGTGAGTGAGTAAGTGTCCTGTCCAAGGTGTACCTTGCCTTATGCCTTATAACATCAGGACAGACTTTGAACCAGTGAAACCCTGAAATGGACCTATGCTTACTGATAATGTCTGAATGAATTAATCATTATGAAACCTAGCCTTTTGCAAAAAAATGTAAATATGACATCAATTGTGTTATGGCGACATCTACTGTTACATATAGGAGACTCATCTTTCTCTGCATATCCAACAGCCAAGAGTGAGCAATTTTTACAGCAAGGTATTTTCACCATAGCAATTCAAGGCAAGTACCTTGATCACAGGTGGCCAGCTGGGAGAAGAAACACTCATACCAGATCACTTAATTTGCATGCTCATCAGGCCTGCCATAGACAGCAGGCGACCTTTGGAGTTCACTGCCATGCTGGAAGACATCAAGACCACCAATGCATCATGGTATACAGCTGGCTTCATACATGTTTTAATGTTTATGTATCACACTATGAAACCATCCTTCAGTGCTGGTACCAAGTGTTTGCTGGCGACATTTCACGTGGGATGTCTACGTACACGAAGGGCGATTCAAAAGGTCACGTTGCATTTTTCTTCGACTCAGAGATCCAACACACTATTCTCAGGAAGAGCTTTGGAGAATTCAGTTGGTAGGACTAAGGTCTCAGCCAGACAATCACATTGAAATGGCACAGACAGGTTGACAGTAGTGGAACCGTGTGTGTTGTGGATGTGCTGGCTGGCGCAGGTCATCTCCAGATGTCTCTCCCCCCCACCCAAAGATGTCAGCAGCTCCACCACCCCCATCCCTCCAGTGCCTGCCAAGGGGGTAGCCTAGACAGCTTCAGGGCTGCAAAGATAAACTGAAAAGGGTTAGCGTGTGCCAGACCTGCAGCAGAATAGTCTCCTCTGAGAAAGGGTGGTTGGGCCCCAGGCTGGCCAATCTTCTGCCCCTATCGAGTTTTCAAAAAAGAAAAAACAATCAGACAACACTTTGGTCAAGAACATTTGTATGTAATGGTAAGCGTATTTGTATATTTATATTGTAATGACTCGCGTTACCTTAAGCTTGAGTGGGAAATGACTTCAATGTAAATACCTGTAGTTGGATTCTGGGTTTGGCCTGTGCCTGCTCTCTGGTGGGTTTGGGGTTCCAGTCCTGCTTGGGGGTGCCTTGCGATGGACTGGCGTTCCATCCTGAGTGTGTCCCCTCCCCCTCCAGCCTTGCTCCCTTGTTTCTGGGGAAAATGATAGGTTGACCGTGTTTGCCTGGGGGTGCTAAGCAGGCTGGGTAGGCTGGCTTGAAGCACGGGTTCTTGGGGAAATCAGGTTCTTGGACCGAGAGCATTAATTCCCTGTGTGCTAGTGTTTAATAAAATGTTCATTATGAATGCTACCTGTGCATCTTTCTTTGCCCTATCCAAACCCAGAGTGCCCCAATATGTATGTGTACATAGAATCTGACGTATGGGTGTTCGTTCAGACACATAAGAAAAACAGACACTGCGGAAATTACACAACCAGGGATAGCACTTCAAAAACCCCTTATGAAGAAAAAATCAAGGCTTTCGTTTACCCCGCCCAGTATGGGGTCACCGGGGCCCCACCCTGGAGCCAGGCCTGGGGGGGGGGGCTCGCATGCGAGCGTCTGGTGGCCAGGTCTATGCCCACGGGGTCTGGCCGGGCTCAGCCCGAAGCCACAACGTGGAGCCGCTCTTCGGTGGGCTCACCACCTGCCGGAGAGACCGTAAGGGGCCGGTGCATTGTGATTTGGGCGGTGGTCGGGGCCGAGTGCCCGGCCGACCCAAACCTCGGGCGCCAACTCTGGCTTTTGGGACTTGGAATGTCACCTCACTGGCGGGGAAGGAGCCTGAGCTGGTGCGGGAAGTTGAGAGATACCGTCTAGATATAGTCGGGCTCACTTCCACCCACAGCTTGGGTTCTGGAACCACTCTTCTCGACCAAGGGTGGACTCTCCACTATTCTGGCGTTGCCCAAGGTGAGAGGCGGCGGGCTGGTGTGGGCTTATTAATAGCCCCCCAGTTCAGCCGCCATGTGTTGGAGTCTACCCCGGTGAATGAGAGGGTCATCTCCCTACGCCTTCGGGTCAGGGAACGGTCTCTCACTGTCGTTTGTGCTTATGCGCCTAGCGGCAGTGTAGAGTACCCGGCCTTTTTAGAGTCCCTGGGGGGCGTGCTGGAAAGCGCTCCCACTGGGGACTCTGTCGTTCTACTGGGGGACTTTAACGCCCACGTGGGCAGCGACAGTGATACCTGGAGGGGCGTGATTGGGAGGAACGGCCTCCCTGATCTGAACCCGAGCGGTGAGTTGTTATTGGATTTCTGTGCTAGTCGCGGTTTATCCATAACGAACACCATGTTCATGCATAAGGGTGTCCACCAGTGCACTTGGCACCAGGACACCCTAGGTCGGAGGTCGATGATCGACTTTGTAGTCGTTTCTTCTGACCTTCGGCCATATGTCTTGGACACTCGGGTGAAGAGAGGGGCTGAGCTGTCAACTGATCACCACCTGGTGGTGAGTTGGATTCGATGGCGGGGGAAAAAGCTGGACAGACCTGGCAGGCCCAAACGCATAGTGAGGGTCTGTTGGGAACGTTTGGCGGAGGCCCCTGTCAGAGAGGTCTTCAACTCCCACCTCCGACAGAGCTTCAACCAGGTCCCGAGGGAGGTGGGGAACATCGAGTCTGAATGGACTATGTTCCGCGCCTCCATTGTCGGGGCGGCGGTTCGAAGCTGCGGCCATAAGGTCTCCGGCGCCTGTCGCGGCGGCAATCCCCGAACATGGTGGTGGACACTGGAAGTAAGGGATGCCGTCAAGCTGAAGAAGGAGTTCTATCGGGCCTGGCTGGCTCATGGGACTCCTGAAGCAGCTGACGGGTACCGACGGGCCAAACGGAGCGCGGCTCTGGCAGTCGCCGCGGCAAAAACTCGGGCTTGGGAGGAGCTCGGTGAGGCTATGGAGGAAGACTTTCGGTCGGCCTCAAAGAGATTCTGGCAAACCGTCCGGCGACTCAGAGGGGGGAAGCGGTGTTCCACAAACACTGTTTACAGTGGAGGTGGTGCGCTGCTGACCTCAGCTGAGGATGTCCTCGGGCGGTGGAAGGAGTACTTTGAGGATCTCCTCAATCCCTCCGACACGCCTTCCGTAGAGGAAGCTGAGACTGGGGACTTGGAGGGGGACTCGTCCATTACCCTGGCTGAAGTTGCTGAGGTAGTCAAAAAACTCCTCGGTGGCAAGGCTCCGGGGGTGGATGAGATCCGCCCCGAGTTTCTCAAGTCTCTGGATGTTGTGGGGCTGTCTTGGCTGACACGCCTCTGCAGCATCGCGTGGAGTTCGGGAACGGTGCCTCTGGACTGGCAGACCGGGGTGGTGGTCCCTCTTTTTAAGAAGGGGGACCAGAGATTGTGTTCCAACTACAGGGGGATCACACTCCGTAGCCTCTCTGGGAAAGTCTATGCCAGGGTACTGGAAAGGAGAATCCGACCGATAGTCGAACCTCGGATTCCGGAGGAGCAATGCGGTTTTCGCCCTGGCCGTGGAACACTGGACCAACTCTATACCCTCACTAGGGTGCTGGAGGGTTCGTGGGAGTTTGCCCAGCCAGTCCATGTGTTTTGTGGACCTGGAGAAGGCATTCGACCGTGTCCCTCGTGGCATCCTATGGGAGGTACTTCGGGATTATGGGGTTCGGGGCTTGTTGCTACGGGCTGTTCGTACCCTGTATGACTGGAGCAGGAGCTTGATTCGCATTGCCGGCAGTAAGTCAGACCTGTTCCCGGTGCATGTTGGACTCCGCCAGGGCTGCCCTTTGTCACCGATTCTGTTCATTATCTTTATGGACAGAATTTCTAGGCGCAGTCAGGGAACGGAGGGTGTCTGTTTTGGTGGCCGCGAGATCTCGTCTCTGCTTTTTGCGGACGATGTGGTCTTGTTGGCTTCATCAAGTCAAGACTTGCAGCGTGCACTGGGGAGATTTGCAGCCGAGTGCAAAGCGGCAGGGATGAGGATCAGCACCTCCAAATCCGAGGCCAGAAATCCTCAGTCGGAAAAAGGTGGATTGCCCCCTCCGGGTTAGGGGGGAGTTGCTCCCTCAAGTGGAGGCGTTTAAGTATCTCGGGGTCTTGTTCACGAGTGAGGGAAAAATGGAGCGGCAGGTTGACAGATGGATCGGTGCGGCGTCCGCAGTAATGCGGTCATTGTACCGGTCTGTTGTGGTGAAGAGGGAGCTGAGTCGTAAGGCGAAGCTCTCAATTTACCGGTCGATCTACGTTCCTACCCTCACCTATGGTCATGAACTTTGGATCATGACCGAAAGAATGAGATCGCGGATACAAGCGGCAGAAATGAGTTTCCTCCGCAGAGTGGCTGGGCGCACCCTTAGGGATAGGGTGAGGAGCTCAGTCACCCGGGAGGAGCTCGGAGTAGAGCCGCTGCTCCTCCGCATCGAGAGGAGCCAGTCGAGGTGGCTCGGGCATCTGTTCTGGATGCCTCCTGGACGCCTCCCTGGGGAGGTGTTCCGGGCTTGTCCCACTGGGAGGAGGCCTCGGGGCAGACCCAGGACACGTTGGAGAGACTATGTCTCCCAGCTGGCCTGGGAACGCCTTGGGGTTTCCCCAGAGGAACTGGAGGAGGTGTCCGGGGAGAGGGAAGTCTGGAGGACTCTGCTCGGACTACTGCCCCGGCGACCGGGCCCCGGATAAAAGCGTAGGAAGATGGATGGGATAGCACTACGGATGTTTGCCCCCCAAAGGTAAGAATCAGCCCAGAACCCTTTACATTACTACCTCTCAATGAATAGAAGTACAAATGCAGTTATATGGCAAAATTTATTCAGATTTTAGATATAGATACATGGAGACTGTGAATGGAAAATAAAATTTGAAATTATGTATTGTAACATGCAGGTGAACATTATATATGCAAAGAAAGAAAGAAAGAAGAATTTCATGATACCTGTACACGGTACTTATTTTCTATTAAATGAGCGGTCAGCCTATTGTTCGCTTAAACTTCAGTATTTAAAATAAGTTTACTTGTCAGTCTGTTTTCAATCATTCAAGTATGAATTTGTATTCAAATTTCAAGTTCAAGTTTCAAATTTATTGTCATAGGTACATTACCTACAAAGGGAAGGGGGTGTGGTGGTGCAGTGGGTTGGACCGGGTCCTCCTCTCTGGTGGGTCTGGGGTTCGAGCCCTGCGGGGGGACCCTTGCAGCGGACTGGCGTCCCGTCCTGGGTGTGTCCCCTCCCCCTCCGGCCTTACACCCTGTGTTGCCGGGTAGGCTCCGGTTCCCCGCGACCCCGTATGGGACAAGCGGTTCAGAAAGTGTGTGTGTGTGTGTGTGTGTGTGTGTGTGTTACCTACAAAGGGGGGTGCAGCAGCGCAGTGGCGCCGCAGTGGGTTGGACCGGGTCCTGCTCTCCAGTGGGTCTGGGGTTCGAGTCCTTGCCGGGTAGGCTCTGGTGTGTGTGTGTGTGTGTGTGTGTGTGTGTGTGTGTGTGTGTGTGTGTTACCTACAAAGTTCCAACATTTCAAAGACATGCAGCAGTAATGCATCATATGATGTTTGCATTATCTGTAATGTGACAGATCTTCAGTTTTGTAAAAGAAGTTCTTATTAAGCAAGGTTTTTATACCATTTACATTTATTCACTTAGCAGACGCTTTTGTCCAAAAGCAACTTGCAACAGATACTATGTAGTGTTACTAGCCCACACACCTTATTCACCAAGTTGACTACATTGCTAGATACACTACTTACAAGAGGTTATTCATCCATGTATCAGTGATGCACACTCACTCCGTGACACTCATTCACATAACATAATCTAAAAAGTAGAATTTTTCCCAAGATTGAAATATATATTAGTGTATAACATATTACTGACAATAGTTGGCACCTCCAGACTTTGGCACCCATTGACAATTGCCAGGGTTACCCTAATTATAAGACTTGTCCTGTATGTGTAATGTCCAGACGTAAAACGAACACAGATGTGTTTTACTATATCGTCAGGACACAGATGTAAAGTGCAACGATCTCAACTGCAGAGTGTAAACAGTGCTAACTAGGAAATAAAGTGCTTGGGTGATACATGGACACAGAACAAAAGACACACAGGGTGGCACACAAGAAGTGAAATAGTTTTGGGTGAACAGAACTAATACAAAGATGCATGCAAAGACAGGGTGGTACACAGGACCTGGATAGGGTCACAATGGACTGGCATAGACAAGACAGGACAGGAACTCAGGACTGGAAAGAAACACACCAGAACAATAACATGAGAAAGAGGTCAGTGACCAAGAATCACTAGATAATCACAGTAAAGCAAACCTCAAGAATCCATAAACTAATTATGTGGCTTGAACCCTTCACAGGGCTGGGAACTGATCAGAATAATTGAAAGCGGGTGTGTTGGCTTAATTACATGAAATTCAGGTGGTGCCTCTGGTGGATCTCAGGATTTTCACCTGCTGGGGTCATGACAGTACGTACTGTAACTTTCATGAAATAGCGTAAATTTGCTAAGTTTAAAGATAATATCACAAGTACTATACAAACACTGTAAATGTTTAAGATTGATGAATCAGCAGAATCTTAAAGATTCCCCAGTTCTAGGGTACTCCTGGCCTTGGTTCTCCATGCTCTGGAGGACCAGCAGGATGACATGTAGTAGACAATGAATGGATGAGTGTTGAGTTGGACTCATCTAATCCCACAGGTGCACTTATCCAGTTATAACCGCATTTAACCATTAATCGTTTAATTTTATCATTAATCATTATATTGCATGATAAATGTAACTGAATGCTAGAAAAAATGAATAATAATTGTACCTCATAATTGGCTGTATGTTTAAGCATACCACATGTGAATGAAAGTTTAAGTTTCTTGGGGAATCTTGGAGCCACAGCAAGCTTAGCTGAGTTTGCATGTTACCCCTGTGTTTCGGAAGGTTTGGGTTGGTGTAGGGAAGGGTCTGTGTGTTCCAGTTTCTTCCCACAACCAAAAGACATGTTTCAGGTGAGGTGGTGACTCAAGTGGGGGCACAGGGGCGCGGGGGCATGGGGGCACGCGGGCTTGGCCGGGTCCTGCTCTCTGGCCTGTCTGGGGTTTGAGTCCCGCCTGGGGTGCCTTGCGATGGAATGGTGTCCTGTCCTGGGTGAGTCCCCTCCCCCCTCCAGCCCTACACCCTAATATAGTCTTTTGTTTTGTGGGGAAGTGCATACTGTTTCATAGGTAGGGAGTGGGGAGGACCTTGATAGACAGTTGACTAGTGTCATAGGTTGACAAGCTGCTGTAAACTAAAGCCTCATCAGCAAGTACTTATTTAGGCAGCTGGTCAGAGGACATGGGATGACTTTTTTGAAGTGTTGGCAGGGAGCAAGAGGGATCTCTGGAATAGGCCAGATGTTTTTGGCCCATTGTGCTGGTCATTTTTTTGTTGATGATGCCTGGTTTTGTGCCTAAGACATAGATATAATCTTTTTACAGTATGATTTAAAGGGGCCGCATTCCCATTTTGTTCTGTAGAGTTGTGTTAACAAAGTCCGTTTTTGTACTTGAGAGCTATTGTCTTTGTGCTTTTGTCCAGTCATGTGGCCTCCTACTCCCCACACAATGCCACAGTTATTTCATCATTCTTTCTTTAACGCTGAAATACTGCAGTTTTGTATTGAGAACCAGTGTTTTCAGTTACCAACCTGTCAGCAGGCTCTGGTATAAGATCACACGACGTGATAAATAATGATAAATTGAAGAGAAGATGACATATAGAGTTGCACAGCAGAGACCTCTACACAGGGGATTTATTGCACAGGGGCGTAAAGATGGCCTCCTTCCAATACATGCATTTGTTTTTTGTTTACAGAGCGCACAGAAGCGTAGTCAGCGCAGTCCTTTAAATGAGGAACATGACCCAATTATGCAGCCATTTATTGACTGTCCTCTCGTGCTGACAATTCATTGACGGTAGAGACAGCTGCTCGTGAGCTTTAACGCACTCCCATGGGGTAGCACCACAGTGCACCTGTTCTGCACGATCATCATTCAGAGTCTGCCCTAAAGAATTATCGGTGAAACTAGAGAAATGTCCTCCTTTAAAAACCTGTGGAAAGAATTTAACACATAAAATAAAACCATGGAAAAACTGTACAAAGAAATTTATAAAATAGTTGTGATAAAAGTTGTTTCAACTTCATTTACCAATATGCAACATAGCCCATCTCAAAGACAAATGTTACGATTTAGTGTAATACACATCATCAAACCTTCTTGATTCCCCTATTGTCTGTAAAACTAAAAAAGCTAAACCATCAAAATAATAATGATAATAATAATAATGTGATGGACTGACTCCAGCACACCACAACCCTGATGTGGACAAACAGTTAATGGTGAATTATCATTATTGTTGCTATTATTACTTATGAATAACTAATTAATTGATCAATTAATTCAAAGCAAAAGTAATTCTAAGTCTTAAACAAATTCTGCAGAATGAAGAAACGCAGATAAATCTACAGTACTGTGCAAAAGTTTTAGGCACTTGGAGTAAAAATGCTTCCAAAAATAATGTTCTTAATTAATAAACTTCTTACAAAGGTTAGTAACCATCCATCCATCATCAACAACCACTTGGCACGGCAGGCTTGGATGGGTCCCGCTTTCTGGCAGGTCTGGGCTTTGAGTCCTGCTTGGGGTGCCTTGCAATGGACTGGCATCCCATCCTGGGTGTGTCCCCTCCCCCTCCAGCCTTGCACCCTGGGTTGCTGGGTTAGGCTCCAGTTTGCTGTGACCCCACTTAGGATAAGCAGTTTCAGACTGTGTGTGTGTGTGTTTGTGTGTGTGTGTGTGTGTGTGTGTGTGTGTGTGTGTGTGTGTGTGTATATACTTTCTTTCTTTAACAACATACAAAACCCTTCCTGTACAGTAATACTGTAACTTTTTGCAAAAGGAATCTAAAATATGCTCATTCCCATTGACACTAATGCAAAAGACATTAAATAACTGTCTAAAACAATTTTTTTTGTGAAAAACATCTAAGTGCCTAAGACTTTTGCACAGTACTGTATTTATTGTCCACTTCTGCTTTTTTCTTGTCTCAGTATGGCAGGTTTTTGTGGTGTTTACATGTGAAACAGCCAACTGTAGAAATCCCACTCAAGGCTGTATAGTATTGCACTGTACAGTACCATTTACAGCATATGAGCATTCTATGAATGAAAGAGCAGTGGGCTGGAATAATTACTGTGACTCAGCAGTACAATGGCACCATGCTCTTCAGACCTGGGAAATCGCTTGATAGTTCCTCTACACAAAAGAACTGGGCTGCATAGTTTAGTGTGCTTAATGCAGACAAAATATATACTACAGATGCACTCAACCAGCATCAACAATTACTTGTCCCACACAGGATTGCAGCAAGCCGTAGCCTATCCGGCAACGCAGGGCACAAAGCCAATGGAGGAAGGGGACACACCCAGGACGGGACACCAGTCCATCACAGGTAGACACAAGCAGGGCTCAAACCCCAGACCTGCCATACAGTGGGCACCAGCCAGCTCTGCCATACCACCACACCCCACATGATGTGCTCTCAAATTAATTTATTTCTGGGTGACGTCAGCTGTTGGGGGTTAGATGCAGTCATGCAAATATTGAAAGCAGACACCATTTCAAAGGAGCTGATAGTCTGTTTCTTTTTTTCTTACTTAACACGAGATGTCCATGTTTAGGAGACCCACATGAAACTGGCCAAAGTGGATTACCTGTCACTATGCTCTCCTCTGCTGTGATGGTGTGTAGGGTCTGTTAGTAGAACAGGTAACAGAAGCAGATAAGAAAGGAGGAGTTAAAATGTGACGGGGGAGTCTTGTAGCCCAGTTTGGGTGCAACTCTCTCTCCTATTACAAAGGCTTGTTTGTGATCAGGCATTCTGGTAAGAGGTGCTATGAGCTAATTGTTGGTGCACATATTGCCTGCAGCATTAAGGTCCCTTTAAAGTGGTGTATTCTTACACTTGACCATCTGCACGCCTCATGGTGGCATCTGTTCCTCACACACAAACATGTTTAGGTTTCTATCTCACACACCATAGGGCCACAATCATGAGGTCTTTCTCTACTTTGGATCTCAATAGAGGGTAGGACTGCTAAGGAAACGCACAGACTACAGGAAGAAGCGCGCGCGCGCGCACACACACACACACACACACACACACACACACACACACACACACACACACACACACACATTTTCAGAACCGCTTGTCCCTCACAGGGTCACAGGAAACCGGAGCCCACCCGGCAACACAGGGCGTAAGGCCGGAGGGGGAAGGGGACACACCCAGGACGGGACGCCAGTCCGTCGCAAGGTACCCCAAGCAGGACTCGAACCCCAGACCCACCAAAGAGCAGGACTGCGGTCCAACCCACTGCGCCACCGCATCCCCACAGGAAGAAGTATTTAAAGTTATTCATTTAGCTGCTGCTTTTAGCCAAAATTTACTTCCTGCGTTAAGCTACTTAAAATTATCTTCCCATTTATACAGCAGAATGATTTTTACTGTGTCAATTCAGGGTAAGTACCTTGCCTACAGGTACTACTGCACAGCATGGGATTTGAACACAGTCCTTTCAGTGCAAGGTAGCTGCTCTGACCGCTACACTACCTGCCATCCAAACAGTGGGCGTACATGCAAATGCTTACATATTTTCAACAAATAAACATACAACCATATATACACACCCATACTCACACAAAACACACCACATAAATTACACCCACACACACTCAGGCACACTTAGAAACGCATATACTGTGCACAATGTAAATCTGTGCAAGATTGCACACATAGACTCGAAACACATCAGTTCAGACATATACAGTATGTGTATACACACGCTCAAAAATACATAGATTGAAGGTTATTTGAAAACACATATACCCAAAATACACACAGCCTCCCTACCTTTTCATTTCAAGCACCACACTTAGCACATTACTAAAACACACTCTGCATACTGAGATGTGCTAATGCCACCCTCATTTAAATGCAGTTGCTCCTGGGCACCTCCTGGATGGGGGATGAAAGGGTTGTCGTGGCAGCAGGCTGGTAGAACCTTTGCTGAGTCGTGCCCCTCCTCCGCTCTACAAAACCCACTCTTCAGCTGGGAAGTCCCTCTGTCTCTCCACGTCTCCATCAAAGGTAAGTTCTCACTCCTCATGCATGCCGTTCAGCACATTAAAATATGAGAAGAGGAACCACACTTTATGCACAGATTAAGTTCTGAAGAAAATGCTTATTTGTATTTCAATTCATTCAATTATTTTTTTTTCGTTCTTTGTGGTTATTGCTTTCTTTGGCACTGACTGAAGTTCTTTACAGAATAAATACATAATAAATATGTCGTATTACTGAATCCTTTCATTAAAGTTCTCATATATGCCAGATAAGTAATATATTTGTTATTGATAGCATCTTATGATTCAAGTTAGATTGGAAATTAAATGAAAATGTGAGATTTAGTTAACTATTGCCTATTTACAATCAAATTTGAATATTGCCTATCTTGACGGTCTATATTTGAATAATATGTTATTATAATGTATCTGAATATGAAAATGCTTCTTTTAAAAGACAAAATAGATTTTATTTTTACCGCAATAAAAAGAGGGGGTAAATTGTAGGGGTTTTCCAGTAAATTCTTCATACTAGATAGAATTCTGAAGAAAAGTACTGAATTGAATTTACATGTTATACATTTCTCTGGCAGGGTGTTAAGCAGGCAGATGTGTCATATACATCATATGTGAAATGTTCTGTTTTTAAATTTACCTCAAAACAGCCATGGTCAGACTTATTTCTTTCTACCAGAGCTTGTCACTATCACATGCTGCCCTCTAGGTGGCGCTGCTAGCAATAAGGGGCATAGAACCTGGTAATCCCACCCACTCAAAGGAACAAGGGGCAGTGTGTGTTCACTGCTGCGGTTCCTCCCCGCGGATGGCTGGTGTGGCATGGCTGGGGCTCACTATGATTTACAGATTCTCAACTAGCAGTGGGTGCAGGTGGCATAGTGGTTAGAGCTTCCACCATTTACTCAGGGACTCAGATTTAGCTCTCTTGATCAGGTATTTGGCCTAAACTGGCCAGCTGTCCTAATGGGTAAATAATTGTATCTATCAAGTGACAGTAAATCAAATGAAATGGATGAACCATTTAGACCATTTTAAAGCACTCTGTTTCACTGCGTGAGGAGCGCTCTATGAAAATAAATTGAAAATTGAAATTTTAAAGCCAAAGCACTTCAACAATAATACTGAATGCATTTACATTACATTTATTCATTTGGCTGATACTTTTCTCCAGAGCAACTTACAGTGTTAAGGTTACACTTATTTACCCATTTATGCACCTGACTAACTTTACTGGAGAAATTTAAAGTATCTTGCTCAAGGGTACTACTTTGTGGGGATCAAACCTGTGACTGCTGGAGTCAAAACACAGTAGCGCTAACTACTACACTACTAGCTGTCCATGTATCATATATGTATAGAAGTATAGCAGCAGTCAGCAAGATTTGGTTGTTTCTGCCATGTTCTTTTCTTGGATGTGTCATACCCTTAATATCAGCATTCATGGCAAATTGAAACAATTTTTGTTCTTTTTCATGTGTTCCTCTGATTCCAGTCTGAAACACTTGTGAACTGTGAGATGTGTCTGTGAGCAGTGTGGCACTGTGGTTTGTGCGGCAACGGGCACCACTGTCAGACATGTCTGCTGACTGCGTGAGGTCATCCGCAGAGACGGGCCAGTGCGGGGGAAACGGAAGGCAAGAGCATCCCTGTGAGTGTCCACGATGAGAGGCAGAGGCATGGACTCTTTTCCGAAACATTTCAAATTACTTTACTCAAATAACAAGTTTCAACTTTATTGTCATAGGTACAAGTACCATGTACAAATATCATGAAATTCTTCTTGAATGCTTCTCCACAGACTATGGACAAAGACAGAGACAATAGAAATACTGCACAAACAAAACAATGGCAATGACAGTGAGTAATGCTAATAGCAAATGACAATAAATAATGGTAACAATAATAACAATAATACCAGTAGACAGCCAGAGAACTCAGAACATGAGAGTGAGAATGTGAATGCTTAAAGTGACAGTGTAATTTACCAGTATGCTTGGAAGGGGTAGTCCAACTCTAGTTAGTAAAGGTGGCACATTGGTGATTGTTGTATACTGGGGTAAAAGCTGTTCCTGTACCTAGCAGTGAGGGTTTGAATGGACCTGACCCACTTTGCAGACAGCAGAGAAGAGAAAAGTGCCCGTGCGGGGTGACTATGATCTTTCATGATGAGCATCTTCTTTCTGAGGCAGAGTGTGGTTTAGGTGTCCTATAGTATATAGCCTACAGCTATAGCATATATATACTATAATAATAAAAAGTGCAATATAATAACACCACTGTGTAACACTGACATAAAAGTACTGAGTAATGCAGTCTGCAGTCACTATTGTAGATAAAGTATGGCCAGCCCTGCACTGATGGAAAAATGCACCAACATTTACATTTATTCATTTAGCAGAGGTTTTCTCCAATGCGAATTACACAAAGCAACATATACTTTTTGGAGCATAACCACATACATCACTGTAAATAAGAGCATTTATGGGTCGTGAGAGCATTAGTGTTGTTTAAATGTTTGTACATTTATCTCAAAAAAAATAATTTTTACTAGGAAGGTGATTTGGAATTGCAGATATTTGGATAAAGTTTTATGGAGCTACTCGTGTAATAAACATTGGTTCATATGGTGGAAAGAAACAAACTAACTGCACTTAAGAATCACGCATCTGCATCTAAGTGTCTCTTTCTGTTAATGCAACAAACACATTGTATTTTCTATGAGACAGACTTCGCTTTGGAGAAAAGCGTCTATTAAATGAATAAATGTAAACAATGAAAATGTTTGTAAAACATAAAAATACTAGTACATGAAAGTCAATGTTTGAGGCTAAACCCTTTATGAAAAATCTATCCATTTTGTACTCAGTTTTCATTTCACACTGCCCTCCAAAACGATAATAACAGCTTGTTTGACTGGTAATTCAATAAGAAGGAGTTGGAGCAAGGGGGGTGGGGGGGGGGGGGGGGGGGGGGGGGGGGGGGTGTGAGCAGAGGGAGGAATAGAACACGTCACGCTGTGGCAGATGGTGAGGGAGACTGATGCATTGGAGCTTAGTCACAGTCCCTGGGCCATGAGCTCATGTGAGGGAGGACACAGGAGCCACAGGTCACAGCACAGTAAGCCGGGCAACACAATATCGTATTGTGGGGGCTGAGTAGTCGCTGCCTCCATAATCCAGATCAATATAACTATAAAGGAGTTGTTCTTAATGAACATACAGCTAGTTTGTAACTGACTGCATTAGTGCATTTTTCTTCATTTCATTTGAGTCCATCAAGTCCGTATTTATTTGTTTTTCTTTTGTCTGGCTCAGTGTGTCCTCCATCATAATAGTGTATTAACAGACACTGCTTGCACACTTCATAAAGTACATTATAGATGACTGTTTCTTATATTTATTGAACCCCTTGACTGTTTGCAGTTGCATTATCTTGTTTAGACTCTTCCTTTAATATCTAATACGTCTTATACATTTACATTTTACATTTACATTCCATTTACATTCATTCATTTAGCTGACACTTTTCTCCAGACCAAAGCAACTTACAGTGTTAAGGTTAAAATTATTATACTGTATATTATGTTCTGTCATTTGTTTTATCTTATAACCCCGTGAATGTGCTCAGTCTGGGAGGGCTGTACAACAGTTAATTGTACTGTATTGTACTGCATTTGTCACGTCCACGTCCACAACTCAAATCGACAGCACTTGACTGCAGTTCAGTACCTACCCTTTAAAAGACACTCCGCAGCTCCCAGACCTTTGCGGAATCTCGTCAGGGATAACTGCCCTTTCTTGTGACTCTTCGTTCACAAGCATTGCTAGCTCTTTGTTCACGTCCTCCAGTTTCTGACTCTTCGCTTCATTTCCCGACCACCTCCACGGATCCTTGTTCCTGTCCTGTTCGCCGTTCGACCGACTCTTCGCTAAGTCCCCTGACCTCGCCCATGGATCTTCGCTCTGACCCTAGCCGCCGATCAACTGACCCTTCGCCTGTCCCCGACACCGAGAACTTGCCTCATCCCTCGTCTCCGGATGAACGTCGTTGCACTTGGGTCCAGCCGTCCCAGGCCCCTATGTTTCATGTGACAGTATTGAGGGAATGCCAGCTTGCCACCCCTCCCAGGCATAGGACACCCAATCACTGGCTACATCAGAGTGGTTTACATTTACATGTATTTATTTAGCAGACACTTTCTTCAAAGCGACGTGCATCTCATAGAAAATACTATGTGTTCATTACATTAGCAGAAAGAGAAACTTAGATCCAGACGCGTGATTGTTAAGTACAGTTAGTTTGTTACTTTCTACCATATGAATCAATGTTTGTCACATGAGTAGTTGCATAAAACTTTATCAGAATGTCCATAATTCCTGATCACCTTTCTAGTAATTTTTTTTTTTGTTTTTTTGGAGATACATATAAACATTTGCTACATTACAGGAGTAGCTGTGTAAAGGTTTATCTGGCACAATGCTATAGTGCATAAACATTTACACCTTACATGAACTTAAGAGATTGTGGGTGAAGTGAGTCTGGGAAAGGTAAGTTTTAAGACCCTATTTAAATGTTGACAGAGAATCAGCAGTTCTGAGAGAGAGGGGGAGGTTGTTCCACCACAACTGAGCCACAACCAAGAACCTTCATGCTTTACCTTTTGTGCGTGGAACTACCATGTGGTCAGATGTGGAAGCACATAGCAGTCTGGTTGGGGTGTAGCGGATGATCAATTGGTTTCAACTGGGCCCTGTGTCGTCTCACTCGCAAACTGTCATGACGTTGTCCTTGTGTCATAGTCAACCCCTTCTGCCTCTTCTTTTCTTCCCTCTGTTCACTGTCAGTTCACACATTTCTTGTACATAAAAACTCATGACTAAACTTTCTTGGTTTCAGAACAAGTAAGCTAGTGACTCAATCCCTCTCTTTATTCTGTAGAAATATTATTTTCAAAGGGTAATGTGGAAAAAATTATAGTGTTCATGAAAAATCAGCAACATTTTGTTTTCCAAACACCTTGTCATTTTATTTCAATAACTGTATTTTAGGTTTTCAATTTTGATTGTTTTTATTAGGGGTTATTATACTATTATTTTCAGGTCCAGTTTCCAGTGTTTCAGGAACATTGATTGGAAACCAGAGTTTGGGGGCACTGGAGAGTGACAAACGCAATGAACATGAATTCAAAAAGCCCCGACGGAAAGACACACCCGTTCTGAATGCCCCTCCACTTGTACCTGGTAACCATTCATCTCCCGTTTTTCCAGAGATCCAAGGGCCACCTTGATTAGTTCAGCTCCTTCGTGGCTTAAGTTTTACTTTAAAACTGCCCATTACAGTTTGGTTTATTCCCTTTCTTTGACCTCTGTTTTGGTTTATGTTATTTTTTCTTCAGGAGTGAAGATGATGAAAGAGAAGAGGCGAGTGATTCATGTGGAGGATGAAGAAAAAGATGGAAATAATTAAACAGTGCGAGGGTCACTGTATGACACAGTGGGATGTCTTCAGCCGAAACTATTACGTTGCTGTAATTGTAGTTAACCGATGTGTTAGCCATCCAGAAAATTGCAATTTTCTTAAATAAACACACACACTCCTTATCTGAGCCCTTTGAATTCAGGTTTATTGTCGCAAATGTGCAATAGTCTAGCACAGTAGCAAACAGGAGAGCATGGCTGCCACAGATTCCGTAACTTGTGTCCTTATGGCAGCAAAACAAAATAAGGTAGGTGAGCACACACAGGAGTCAAAACACAGCCAAGGTACACTTTTATAAAACTACAGCTCAAGAAATGGTAACTTGTAATCATCATACAACATTGCTGTAACATTAAGAGAATGGAAATGTATATGGCAGCAAGGCTGACAGGAGTGAAATACATTTAAGGGTTTACAAAGAAACAAAAAATCATCTGCTTTGGTCTATAAATTCACAAGATTTTAAACAGAGCAGGGGCTGGGTTTATAATAGGTGATGTTGAAGTTTTTTTTTTTTTTTTTTTGTATAGGGCAGGGCTGTTTAGAGGATTGGTGCAAGTTGTGAAAAACTCCCACAACTACCCTGGACATTTTCCCTAACACTTGCTGGTGCAGTTTTGCCTTTGCTGTAGCCCAAACTTTGTCCCGAAGCAAAGACTGACATTACAGAGTACCAGTCAAAAGTAGGAACACATCTGCTGGAAACTTTTTTTCCCCAAGAGGCATTTGGTTAACAAGTTTGAGCAGGAAATTATTATTATTATTATTATTATTATTATTATTATTATTAAGTAGTATTTTGCTGATACTTATCCAAGGCAACTCACAATACACTATAGGCTGCACTAAACTCCCCATTCGCAAATCTACATAGCACAGCGATGTAACACACTCTCTCAGCCACACATCATGGGCAATTTAGCCACCACTTCATCTGAACCACATATCTTTGGACAGTGGGAGGAACCTGGAAGAAACCTAGACAAAAATGCAGGGAACATACAAACTCCATATAGACTAAGCAGGTTTTAAAACCCTCATCTAAACATAGTCCAGAAACTGTGAGGCACCAGTGCTACTTGCTGTGCCACCGTATATTCCCAGCTCTTCTGCAGAAATTCTCAGAGGTGCAGGACACTTGTGGTTTGCCTGCACGTACTTAAACATTTGATTGCTACTGCACATCACATGAAAACAAATAAGCAAGTACATATGCAGGACTGTATATTACTGCCTCAGCACTTAACATTTTGATTTTCCTCTCAGGGTAAGTCCACTAACAAAAAACTAATTACATAATTTTAAGGAACATAAAATGACATATTCTCCACACTGTCCTATCTACCCTTATTTCTTTACTAAATCCTTGCACTATAGTACAAGTCTATCTCACCTTCAAGAAGCAGTTTTACCCCCTTTGAGGGCTTAAAAGTGAGGTTTAGACAGAGTGTGTAAAAGCAATTATACACAACTGACACAGTTCTAAGTGCCTGAGAGTCACACTGGCTTTTAACTCAACCTAGATGTATATGAATAAATACAAAACCAGTACATGGAAAATATTGGGTTATTTTAACTAGATTGGAATATTTTGACATACAATATTGTTTTAGAATTAGAATGACTATTTTTATTTCTACGCTCTTATACAGAAATTTGAAAATGAACCATACTGACTAAATTGTATCACAACACATAAGGGACAAAGGACAGGCAACATCATGAACTGATAACAAATAAGAACACTGTTAACTGCCATCCAGGTATTACACTGTAAGTAAAATTTCATAGTCATGCACTTTTTGTGGCAGTTAACATTTTGCTTTTCTTGAACTTTCAATCAAATGTATTAATATTTAAAATATACTACTGTAGCAGTAGAGGTACATTTTTATAAAGCAACATGGCAAAACCCAAGTTGATCTTAGCAACATTTTTGAGAAGCAATTAGAAGCATCAGGAAAGACTTGAACAATTTTGATACTAGACAATGAAAAGATTTGTTCAAAAGTTATCTCAAAATTAGACTGTATACTGTGTACAGGAATGCAAATGTTGTGGTCAAGAATACAATCTCCATTTCCAGTTAGGTTTTATCAAGGCCACTCCAGTTTCTGCACAGTGATATCAATGGCCATTTGAACAGACCTAGATATTTTCTTTTTCAGCTTTTAGATGTTTTGCAGTTAAGGCTTTCTGATTTAGATTCCATAATAAATATGAAAAAGACAGTTCATGGATGTGTGTGACAATGAAAAAAAGACATTTACATAGAATTCTAGCAATGTTAGATGGCGTTTCCTTCAGTCTGGATAATGATAAGATGGGATGGACTACTTAGATGTAGTTTCAAATCCAGCTCCAGCAGTCTAAATTACAACAATAAAATGTGAAAATTATTTAATATGTATTTATGCATAATTTCTGCTTGAAAAAAATCAATCTTAAACCTAAGAACAGTGATTGCAATTGGCCTCATAACAGCAATGAACACTGTACTCTGTACATGTTCAATTTACTATTGGCTCCATAAGAAAAGTATATTTAATTTGTCCTCCACAACATGCCATGCAGCTGTAATCTATGAACCCATACTGAGAACCACTGACTTTTGTTTGCTGGGTACATCTGTAAAATGGCATTAAGTGATTATAGGCTGTATATAATTTTGTACACATTTCTTAAAATAGAAAAGTTGAAATTAATTAATTAATTGACATGTCATTTGTGAAATTTAGTAGTGACAAAACTTAAAAAAATAAACATATAATGGAAAGGCTAAAATTGTAAATCATACATTAGACTGAAAGGTGTATAAAGTGTATTAATTATATTTTAATTATACATATATCATCCCACTGTAAACTGGTCATGGTTATTTCCTGTTGAAACATCTGTAACTGGTCTGTGCCAGGATGTACTTGTAAACCTACAAAAAAAAAAGCCAGGAAATGACTAAAACCATACGTACCAATAAACCAGTTATGAACACAATGTGACATTTCTGAAAACACGTATACTGCAAAGCTGCAAAACACAGCGTGTCACAGAAATCAGTTATTCAACCAGTTTTTTGACATTTCAGTACTATAATACATACACAGATTTATTTATGAAGCATTTTTCAGCTTGAACCATAAATATAACAGAGGAGCAGAGAAAGAACTGAAAACAAAGTCTAATAAGCAGTTTCCAAAGAGTCTGAAAGAGATCCGATCAAACCACAAAAAAATAGAAACCTTCAGATTATCCCCAAATGCCTGACAAAATTAAATAAATAGCTGAATTAAGGAAAACTAATACTTAAACAATTTTATTACTTGTCTATTTACTTGTTTAAAATGTATATGGAATCTCATTAAGTAAAAATGCATTAGATTTGATATTGATTTTGAAGTCTTGCAGTCTTGTACTTTCTGTAGTTACCAGTAAACCACAGATTAAAAAACAAAACAAAAAACTAAACTGAGGTGCTAAAAATATATTTTGTACTGTCATCTCATACAGATGACAGATATAAAATCCACAAAAAACACAAAATAAAATTAAAGGTTTTAAAACTTTCAAATTCAACTGAACTTTTTTGTCAAATTGACAAAGACAAATTTAATACAAACTGAAACATCTTGTATATCCTCTGTCTTAAGTAGTTTGGATGTATGCAACAAGTAATATCCAGCAAGTACCAGCCACCATCGTTCGCTATTGTTCAATATTTTAAAATTACAATTAGTTTTGTCCTTTCATAATCAAAACACGTAAAACAGATCAGAATCCTGAATTAAGATGAACATATATGGTTGTATTAAATGCACTGACATGTAATTTATGCAAATAAACCAGTATTTATGGGTATAATGGGTCTCACCATTGTTTTCAGGTCAGTTACATTACATTTACATTACATTACATTAGGTCAGTTGTTTTAGGTAAAACAATCCAAGCGCAGCACTGCGACCTGAGGATCTGGGATATGAGCTGTGTCCTTTCTATACAACACGTTCCACACAGACAGCGAGAACAAACCCACCACTATGGTAGACTGACAATACTGCACAATACCATCAAAGAACTGTTTCTTTTATCTCTAAATGTTAAATCATTTCATATTCAGCTTTTGATACACATCATATTCTGAATTAGAAAACATAATCAGTGCCATCCTAATAAATGTTTTTTTTTTTTTTTTTGCTGAAAAAAGTATGAAAATATTTACACAAATATGGCCAAATAAAATGTTTTTCACAATAAATATTGTAGATCACCCAGTTATATGTCAATACATTTTAATTTTTTCTACTTTAACCTTATGTTACGCCATAGTAAGTACTACTACTGTTTGTTAAATGTTCCTCTTTTAGACTCAGGGGTGTGTTTTATCTTTGAGGCTTGATAAGGCCATTATTGAAAACTTTTATGCAAAGTACATCAATACACATTTTTCTGTTCTGGACAGCGTCTATACAGTTACAACAACATGAACTCATAGGATGAATAACAGCAGAAATAAAAATCTGTTGCTATGCAAATCCTACACTCATGTTTACTTACTGTAAAAATAACAAAAACAGAAATTTAATCATTATGTTGTCAAGTCTTTTCACAAAGTTCTGGATCAAAAGTGCACCTTATACTGAAAAATAAATAACCAGCTATGCTTAAACCAGGTTTTTACTCCATTCATACACAACACAGAAAAGACACAGCTTAATACCACAGGTGACATCATTCAGCTGCAGCAAATAAAAACAGAAACATACAGGTAATAAGAGTGCAGATGATAATGTAATATAATATAATATAATATACACACACACACACACACACACACACACACACATTCTCTGAACCGCTTGTCCCATACGGGGTCGCGGGGAACCGGAGTCTACCTGGCAACACAGGGTGTAAGGCCGGAGGGGGAGGGGACACACCCAGGACGGGATGCCAGTCCACCGCAAGGCACCCCAAGCAGGACTCGAACCCCAGACCCACTAGAGAGCAGGACCCGGTCCAACCCACTGTGCCACTGCACCCCATAATATAATATAATATAATATAATAATAAATGCGGTGGTGCAGCGGGTTTGGCCTGTACCTGCTCTCTGGCAGGTCTGGGGTTCAAGCCCTGCTTAGAGTGCCTTGCGATGGACTGGCGTCCCATCCTGGGTGTGTCTCCTCCCTCTCCAGCCTTGCACCTTGTGTTGCTGGTTTAGGCTCCGATCTGCCACGGCCCCACTTGGGACAAGCGGTTTGAGCTGGTGTGTGTGATGATGATGGTAAAAATAATAAAAATAATAATAATAACAATAATAATAATAATAATAATAATAATGATGATGACAAGAAGGCCAGTTTGGCCATTTCTGCACAGGTATACATAGCAAGCTTAGTTCATCAGAGACTGCAGTGCCATGAAAATTGCATTCTGGGATGTCTGTCTTCCCCTGTTTTGTGGTTTAACTCCATCTTTATCACTCTCTGTCTAGCCAGTTACATTGAATGACACTAGAACCCTGTGAAACGCTCATTTACTTGATCGTAAAAAATGGCAAAGAAAAATGGTAAATTAATGTCATTGACAGGGGTCCTTCCAGCATCCGTAGTCTTTGCTGAAAGAAGGGAGGGGGACGCATGGAATGGTCAAGGGTTCCACTCATTCCACATCATTTTCTGCAGCAGATAGGATCAACATGAAATTAGCACAGTAAACACGGACTATGAAACATATCATTTTCTCACACAATGGACTAATAATTTAATTGAATGGCATTTTTCCCACCATGTGGTCATTTTTATTTCTGCATCTCTCCTTTGTGTGATTTTCAGAAAGACAGAACAGACAGTTCAATCACACGTGAATGTGACAACACCAACTTCCATCCCAAGTTTCTGGTTCTGACCAGTCATTTAACAAAACAACAATGTACATGTGGATAAGCATGTAACAGTGACTTGTAAGGTTTACTAGTGAGGGACTGGAAATGGGGAGGTCTGAAAAGCAGGGTCCTGCACCCTTCTACTACTAGGGAAGGGTTAAATGAAACTGTCCCTCCTCTCTCTTCCCTTTATGCTGCCACAGCTACTCGCACAGTCATATACACATCTTTAATAACATTTTCACTTTCATGCTGGTCTAAATAAAGCTTTAGTTTCACCATCAGTTCAAGATAATCTAATGTCATTAGTAATGCTACACAGCACTTCCTTGTCAAGCATTAATAGTGCTTTTATTTTTAATTAATTTTAGGCACCATATTCTTCATCCAGGAATGGATAAGAGTGAATGTTAAGTCTATAGCTTCACTAAAGGAATTTGTCTAGCAGGGTGACTTCAATGAACAAATTTACCCTGTTAGGTAAGAGGTGGGTGTACCACCAGCTGCACTTCTAATGAAGTTCAGTACACCCACCTCTCATCCAAAAGGGTAAATTTTGTCACATAAATGTTTATATGTATCTCCCAAAAAAAATATTACTTGGAAGGCGATCAGGAATCGTGGATATTCTGATAAAGTTTTATGCAGCTGCTCGTGTGATGAAAATTGGTTCATATTTACATTTAGCTGAGGCTTTTCTCCAAAGCAACTTACAATTATTTACCCATTTATACAGCTGAGTAATTCTTACTGGAGCAACTCAGGGTAAGTACCTTGCTCACAGGTACTATAGCCAGAGGTGAGGCTCAAACTTGCAACCTTTGGGTCCAAAGGCAGCCTAACCACTATGCTACCAGCTGTCCTCATATCCTGAAAGAAACAAACTAACTGTACTTAAGAATCACATATCTGCATCTAAGTGTCTCTTTCTGCTAATGTAATGTACACATTGTATTTTCTATGAGATGTACGTCGCTTTGGAGAAAAGCATCTATTAAATGAATACATATAAGTGTTAATGTAAGTTCACATGTCAGCACTCTGGGCGGCTTGAGAGGCAGTGTTTTCCGAGACGTACGCTGCTTTGGAGAAAAGTGTCTATTCTAAATGGATAAATATAAATGTAAATGCAGTGTTGAAATGACCATACTGGTCAGAATTTAGTGAGCTGCGTGTCTTGGTTCTGGCAGACTGTTTACCTGTTGGTATCTTTTTTTCATTTTCATCATTGCCAGCAGAGACAGTGTGCTCCTGAACTTCTCCTGAAATTACCAAAAATAAACATGCTTATCAGTTATATAAATGGAAGGCTCAATAATTAATTGGTGTAAAGGGCGAAGAGGAAGTATTCTCTGTTATTGTATGAAGTCTAGTGAAAAAAGTAAAACTCAACCATCAGGCCACCAGGGGGAGTCTTTGACTAACAATTAGAAAGCAACCAAATAGCAGCAACTAAACAATGACATGAATAAAGAGTTTACTCCACTAGAGTCAGAAGGTACATTTTTCCAAAGATGCTTCTACACACACTTGAGCACTTTTTAAACCCATCCGCATCTACCTTTCCATTCACATGTCAATAGCTGATCAGTGTTTATCCCCCCCCCCTCCCCCCCCCCCCCACACACACACACACACACACACACACACACACACACACACACACACTGCCAGAGGAAAGAGTATACCGTTCTGCAGCTCCTGGCTGGGCTCTGCCTTATTCTGGAGGTTCTCCATGTTTCCATCCTGTGGCCCATTTATCTCCTGGGACTTGGGCCCTTGGTCAACCTCCCCCTCTTTCTCCCCAGCATCCGCTTCGGTTGGGAGCGGCTGGTCCGACTGGGCGACCCCCTGCCGTTCCTTCTCCTCCGCTTCACGTTTGGCTTTCTCCTCCAGGTCTGAATGGAACCAGACACAGCATTATTAACCAGTGTTAATACAGTTATTTTGCCTGTTTGCTTGTCTTCTCAGTATTATATACTGTATGTACAGTTAATTTTTGCATGACTGGACTAATATTGGTGTGGGAGATCTGTTCATGTGACTGACCAGTCATCTTAATATATTGCAGGGTGCTGTGCTGTGTGTTCAGGTGGGCAAAGAAGGACACATAGATACCATTCTTATGAACGTTTATTGAACACCAGCATACAGCAAGAAGTAGAGGCGCATACATGAGGAAATATGGAGGAAACCTTGAGGAAAACCTGCTCTCCGTGCCAGGACTGCTTTCCCTCACTTCAAGCCTATTTTCCCAGCCTGTTTAGTGCTTCTCAAGCTTTCCTTCACCCTCACACTGTCCACCAGTGATCATTCAACTACCTTTTACCATATGAAAATAATACACTGAACTGCCTGGTCATTCAAGCATCCAGTCAGCTTAGGTCTGGTCATGCACTGATGAGCTCTATACTGGTGCAAAAAAAATAAAAGTGAAGTAAACACTAAAAAGGCTTTGGAAATGACTCCAGCAAATATACCAGCTAGAGTCCCTGGGCTTTTTTGTTCATCTACCATCTAATTATTTGGGCCTCAACAGGTTGGCAGCAGCAATACAGGCACAATGTCTAATCCTCACAGCTTTAAAAGCTTTTTTTTTTAAAGTAGTGACTATGAGACAGGGAGTATGGTGGCGCAGTGGGTTGGACCGGGTCCTGCTCTCCGGTGGGTCTGAGGCTTGAGTCCCACTTGGGGTGCTTTGCGACTGACTGGTGCCCCGTCCTGGGTGTGTCCCCATCCCCTCCCCCTCCAGCCTTTCGCCCTGTGTTGCCAGGTTAGGCTCCAGCTCTCCGCGACCCCGTATGCGACAAGTGGGTTCAGATGATGTGTGTGTAGAATGATTTAGAGAAATGGTTTTATATGCCTGAGAGATATTGTAATCAATGGTAACATAAGTGGGCAAAACATAGATGGTGTGTGTGTGTGTGTAGTGACTATGAATAAATGTGGCTGGCATTGTAAATGGTGAATTTTGTGTTTGCATGTGTGCTGATGTGATGCAGTGGAAGGCGTTGTTGATGATGATGTGATGCAAACTGGAGTTGTGTGTGAGTTGGAACCAACCCAGCATCTGTTACGTGGCATAGTCACCCAGCACCAGAGGTAACGGAACCATTTAAGGCTTCTTTACAAACAATACACTGGCCTCCGCACTCTGCCCCAAAACCCAACGCACCTTTTGCGGCCTGTGCCTTCCACTTCTCCCTGTTCTGGGAGACCTCCTCATTCCAGAGGGCCTTGAAGTTCTTCAGGTCCACAGTGAGAAGGGAGCAGTTGAGGGAAGCATTGCCCTCCGAACCTGCAGCCCTTGTGCTGGAGCGCTTTGTTTCTGTGGAGTTGATGCTGTTCAGACTGAGTGTGGTGAGGAATGTGGGGAGGTGGGATGTTACAGGGTGTGTAAGCAGATATATAATGGAGTTATGGAGAGGTATGCACATAACATGAGGTACAATGAAGTTGTATAATTGTATTGGGGTTATAATTGGGGTGTGTAAGGGGAGGTAGAGAAGGTATGATAGTGGTATAGGGGTGTGTAAGGGGAAGGTTGAAGGGCAAGAAAAAGGGTTAACAAATCAAACAAGAGTTCCAAAAAGCATGAAGTCATAGACCTCAGGCCCCAGCTCTACCAAAATACCAAGCTATTTTTTTTTTTCTCAGAAATTCATTATCTGTAACTTCTTGTCTAGTGCAGGGTCATGGTGGTCTGGAAGCAAAGGGCGTGAGGCGCAATATTTACTGAAGTTACACCTTTTAAAGCAATGCTTTCAAAAGTTGTGTGTGTTACTTTCAGATACTGGCATCTGCAGTGCAGTGCAGTGTTCTGGTGACATTTTAGTCATATTTTCTATTACCTAAATTCAACCTGACTGCACTTTAGTGAAATCTTGAGAACAAGTTCTCTACTAGCTAGACCTTCTGTTACTCATGTTAGCAGCAGTACGTCACAAACCAAAAAAAAAAAAGAGAAAAACTCAATGCTAAAAGTGAGGGCACTGCTGCAATACACAGTGGCTGCTTATCAGGGCATCGGCAGTGTGTGTTCGCTCCCCTGGTCACTCGCTGTCTGCCCAACTTCCGCAGCAGGAAGGCCTCTTCACAGCTAGTTCAATAGATTGGAACACAAGCACAGACTCCAGTTTGTGTGACGCTGTGTTGGTTTCAAATCACCAAACTGAGTCACTAACCATCCATATACATCATCCTTCTTCAGCCGCAGTCTCATAAAAACATTTTCTCCATTCCTTGTTATTTGCAAAATGTCGTGAAGTCACAAGGAAGAAAGTGCACAAATGTTCGCCATGTGCGTAGAGGGCCAAACAATTTTAATTTCATGATTTATAAACCATAGCACTCAGGTGGATTGTGCTGCATTTTACAATATCTGTATATATTTGTATGTGAGGCCATAGAAAGATTAAAGCAGATGCTGTGCCTAATTGAAATGATGTCAATGTCAGCTCTTAGATATCCATTGACTTGTTTAAGTTACAAATTACTAACTATTTCTTCTTGTCGAGCATTGTTTCCCTAGATAGGACTTGAGGAGGCCGGCCAGTGGTCACAGATGCATCCCATGCTGACTGAAGAAGGTGACCAACTGCCATGATGGACGAGATGTATCATGCTGAGCTGGGGATTCAAACTACCATACAGCAACAATACCATAATGACTTGTTAAATGGCTTAGAATTGTTACTTAATCTAGAATGCCTAGGAGGGGTGGGCAGCCACTGGCCCTTGGACCGCCAGAGGTTTTTTTTTCTCCGTCAATTTTTAGTTGGGAGTTTTGTTCCATTATTCCGTGGCCAATAGCCATAATTATAGCTCTATAAAAGTATTATATTATGATAGTCAGTAGTCAACTGTCTTCTTTGTTTCTTTGTTCTGATGTATTTATTTTTCTTGCCTGATGCCTGTATTAAAAGGCTCTGTGTCACTGTGTGACAAGAGCACCCTATAAAAATAAATTGAATTGAACTGAATTGAATTGAATTGAATTGAATTGAATTGACCTTACTACTACTGCAGCTATCCTAAGTCAACAAGATCTGGAATGATATTTACAGACAAAGATACTGTACATGTTTGGCCCAGAATGTCAAAATGCTGCCCATCTCACTGAAAATCAGATTCTGTACATCAGAATCAAAACATGCTCAATGTCTGAGCCTAGAGACCTCTTTAATTACACTGGTACAAATTTTAGGTGTAATAACAGCATTATTTATGAATAAGTAAAATACATTTTTTCAAAACTTAATTGCTTTGTAACTTTTAAACCTTGTCTGATAAAAAAATTCTGAAAACAGATATGAATTCAGTGTAAAAAGTATTATAAAGTATACCTGTATGACAAAAAAGTTAAAATTGTGTTGACCAGTGTTATGGAACAGTACAGTCAGGACCACTACTTTGAATCAGTGTCAGTACAGTCAGTTCTGAATTAACCCCTGTTCTAACTACACCATTTAGATATCACTGCATGAATAAATAGAGGAGCACAATTTACATAATTAAACTTTTGTGAGTGCAATTTTGGAATAATAAGAACTCACACACACACACACACACACACACACACACACACACACACACACACACAACAGGACACACACACACACAACAGGACACCAGTCCATCACAAGGCACCCCAAGTGGGACTTGAACCCCAGACCCACCAGAGAGCAGGACCATGGTCCAACCCACTGCACCACCACACCCCCAACTAATAAGAACTCATTCTAGTAATTCAATCTTGGACTGCACATTTTCTGAATTTGTATCATTTTGATCTGCTGTAGAATAATTAAATGTGGATAGCCAAAACGATATTGCATTTAAGTGGAGATTGCAAAAGAAAGGCTATAACACCAGATGTTTTAAAGTGCTTTCAAGAAAACAAATGAGCAAAGTTTAAAAAAGGAAATATTCTTTCATTACTTTCAAGTGCTTTATTAAATATTTTCAACAGAGCATAGCTGTAGATTTGGCGCTATCTTATAATTTAATTTTGAAAGCTATGAGTTTCTGTAGGTGATGATTATCTTGTTGTATATGTTCTACCTCTAATCCCATTTTTTTCACTGAAATATTAAAAATAAAAATATTAGCAACAACAGCAACACTGGGTCAAAGCAACATAAATAGTAACACAAAGAGATTATGAATACATTCACATACATAAAGCAAGGACAAAAAAGCAGTATTCAAAAACGTGATTAAGTTCCAAGGTCTAAGAAGTCCGCTGTCTAAAAACGTGTCTATAGTTTGTATGAGCTTGTATGAGCTATCAGAGAGTTAAATGTTATTTTTTTCCAAGCAGAGGAATATTCATCTCTTGGGAGATCCCTGTAACTTGTGTTCTGTAACTGTACTGCTGTAACTTATTATTATTATTATTATTATTATTATTATTATTATTATTATTAACAGGCATAATGCACAGGAACACAATCATGATGGTATGGCACAACTGACTGTGCTAATTTGGCTAATTTGTGAAGATATAACAGGTTTCGGAGGATTAGTACCTGGAGCGACGGAGCCCCGTGAAGCCCGAGTGGGTTGCTTCATCGATGAGTGGTGTCACTATTTTCTCAGTCATGTCTGTCAGTACAGTGAATGTGGGCACCACGATGAAGTCAATGAACCCTGAGAACACATGATATATAAGCATCAAACAGTTGCCAGTACAGCAGAAAAATAAATCATGGAAAACTGTTCTGGGTTTTCAAAATTAAAATGACTAAACATAGACATTCCTGAAAGTTGTGGCACAAGTTGTGATTGACCTTCCCAAGCATTTCCATGTATCTCCCCTCCTTGTCTCTTTCCATTGGCTTCCTGTAGCTGATCAATTCATTCGCTTCTTGTAGCTGATCAGAGTAGCAAATTCAAGACTATGGTTATGGCCTACAAGACCATCAATGGATCTGTTCCCTGATACCCACAGGGCCTGATAACTTGCTGCTCTCTAGCTCTCCGGCTGCGCTCTTCCACCTCTGGCTGCTTGGTGGCTGCACACACAAGAGGTCCAAATTCAGAAGTCTCTGATGGCTCTGATGTGGTGAGTGAGCTCCCTCTGTCTCTCAAAACTGCTGAATCTCTTTCAAAACTCAAGAAGGTCTCAAACAAGATTTTTCTGCAAGTAAATTCCCGCCTGATCTGGTAGTGCTGGCCAAACTCACAGTGGTCCAGCAATCATGTACAGGGTCTATAACTCTTTGTTTGTTGTGAAATGCATTCTTGTTTACTTTGAATTGTTTAGTTTGTTTACTCTGTCACTGTGTATCAATGTGTTTTGTTTACATTTGTGTGACATGAAGAGGAAGTATGCTGTGACAGAATTTTTAAAAGTCTGCCTCAAATCCTGCATTCAAATGAAAACAATCACAACAAAGGGGACAGAGGATGGAGGACAAAGGACAAGGAAATTTGGAAGTTGGATGTGGGACATGGCAGACACTCACCAATCTGGGACTGGGCCACCATGGTGGACTTGCGGTCACAGAGGGGGGAGAAGGGTAACCCGAGCTCTGCCTCCTTATCTCCCTGCAAACATAGACAGCATAGCATTTCATTTCGAGACCAAAGCGCTCAACTTTAGCGTCATCAGAATATAAGATCTTCTCCCAGAAGATCTCAGGGTATGTCAGCCAGCTTCTGGCAAATTCTCCAAATTACTTTAATGTTGGCCTTTCTCGGAAGTGGATTGCATCAAGCCACTCTGCTCTCCTAAAGAGGTCAAATTTGTGAGTACAGAAGATTGAGGGCCTCTGGACAGAGACTTTTAACAGTCTATTTCAGCGACTCAGCTGTGAAACTGTCTCAGTGCTGCAACTGGTCTTTTGGTCACTTCCAAAGGGCTGCTGTTTTCATCCTCATCTTCTTCCCGTTTAGCTGGAGGATTTGACATTGTCTGTCTGGATTTTGTCATATATATAATTGACTCTTGGGGATGCGGTGACACAGCGGGTTTGGCTGGGTCCTGCTCTGTGGTGGGTCTGGGGTTTGAGTCCTGCTTGGAGTGCCTTGTGATGGACTAGCATCCCATCATGGGTGTGTCCCCTCCCCCTCCAGCCCTACACCGTGTGTTGCTGGGTTAGGCTCCGGCCCACTCAGGACGAGCAGCTTCAGCCTGTGTGTGAAATAATTGACTGGACTGTGTCGTTAAAATGTTTGATGCTTTTCCAACCTTTCTATAATCATTTTGAATTTTAAAGTTCTGTGGGCAGTTCCACATCATTGTGTTATTACCCACTTCAGTGCTACTTGCAACATCTACACATGAATGTGGGCAATCGAGAAGATTCAGCACTCCTGGCCGAATTCATGTTGTCGACACAAAGACGATGGATACCTATCAGTGAAACTGTAAATTTACTTTTATTTTATTTTACTACTACTGTAAATTTTACTTTTAATTTATATTATTAAAAACAAAAACCTGAAGAAGACAACACTTTATTCCTTTTCAAATTACTCTTTTAGTGTGTGTGTGTGTGTGTGTGTGTGTGTGTGTGTGTGTGTGTGTGCATGTGTGCATTTCAGTTAGAATTTAGACTCTAAATTGCATGAGTAAATGAGTGATTTCCTTGGGTCACACTAACATCCCATCCAGTGTATACCCTGCCTTATGCACTGTGCATTTCAGGATAGACTCTGGATCACTGCAATAAGTACCTATTAATAATTAATGTATATTTGTATTTGACCTTGCAACACATCCACTTACATTTACATTTACATTTATTCATTTAGCAGATGTGTTTCTCCAAAGCGACATAGAAAATATAACGTGTACATTACATTAGCAGGAAAAGAGCCTTAGATCCAAAAACACACACCTTCAGAGCCACTTGTCCCATATGGGGTCACGGGGAACCGGAGCCTACCCGGCAACACAGGGCATAAGGCCGGAGGGGGAGGGGACACACCCAGGACGGGACGCCAGTCCATCGCAAGGTACCCCAAGCGGGACTCGAACCCCAGACCCACCAGACAGCAGGACTGTGGTCCAACCCACTGCGCCACCGCACCCCCTTAGATCCAAACAATGAAAATAAATAATGAATTTGGTTAAATAGTTAGAATAATGATTTTAGTTGAATAGTTTCTAAAAGCTGTGTACATATAACTTGATTAATGTGATTTATTCATTATTTTGCACCTTTTGGGACCAGATTTGAATTGTTTAAGTTACAAACAGAACTGGACTCAGCCTTAGTAGAATCCAGCCTATGCAGAATTCCAGCCTGCTGGAATCCAGAGGCCTGCTTGCTGTCTGTTAAGCTGAAATACACACCTACATCACAAGCCGGCTAGTGTTCACACTGCCAACTGACCACGCGCAAACAGTTGCCCTTCCAGCTGAGACATCTCATCAGCATTTGTGCATCCCGTCACACACATCATAATGTGAGGTGCAGCTGCTAGAGTGAACCATTACGGCTGCAGTTGCCCCTGTTAATCTTTCAGGTTAATTCTCTGAATCCCAACCTGTTTGTGCTACATTACTCTGTGTCACAGGGACCTGCTCCTGTGTAGCCGTCGGATCCAGACCGAGCTGGGCTTCATTTGCACAGGCCAGTAAAACAGCCATTTAAATGGGAGGCTGACTGAGTCAAATGGTCTTTATTTCTGTAAATGCTCCCAAAAGCATGATATGATAATCAGCCTTCTAAAGCTGCAGTGCAGTGACTATGCACCAGCAATGCTATTTAAATCATTGAAAACAGGCTTTTTAATTTTAATAATAATAATTAAGGATGCACGGGTACATTTGTTGTGTTGACATTTTCTATTAATTTGATCAATGGTCTGTTGCAGGAAAAAAAAATCGAATGTTTAACCATGAGACAAAACACATTTGCTGGGTGTATATTTTGTTGAGTATAACAAATTTTCTTACAGTGGAAATTAATGTTCCTCCACAAGCATTTAGTTACAACTGTTAGTTATTGTGACACCGCCCCCGTCCCCCCGTTCTCCAGTCCTCATCTCCTGGTCAAATTAGCAGTAGGTAATCTAACTCAGATGAATGTAGGATATCTAGAATAAAGAAAACGAAGAGCAAGCATATCCTTGTGGAAAATACCACTTTCATTATGAGTTTAATGTAAAACTGTATATAGTTTGTTAATGTGTACTATCTTCTTGAGCTTTATACCTGCCTTAATGAATGACAGGTAACCAGGATGACCTGAGCTTCTTGAGGGAATGACAAGTGACTGGATCTGTCTCACCTGATGTGAGCAGACTCACCTGTCTGAAGAACTCCTCTAAGAGGGACATGGTCCAGCGATGGTGTAGGTCCCAGTTCTTGGCTGGGTGGCTGATGTCTGCTGTGTGCAGTAGAAGAGATAAAGCTTTGGGCTTGTCAATCCTGTCAGGGAGAAGGTAAAAAAAACCCAGGTGAATACATGCTCTGCACTGCAGTAGGCATTTTCATTATGATCTCATATGGTTTTGAAAAGCAGTGCCATGAAATGGATGACTTTTTTGGTGGAGACACTCCATTAGTGTCAGACAGGCCAGGTCTGGGGCCCCTACTGAGGATCATGCTGCAAACAGAAGTTCTGGATTTGCCTGAAGGGCCATCTTTTTGCTAAATCACAGCCAGCTCCTGCAGTAGCAATATGGTACGAGAGCCTCCAGAGGAATAACAGATCAGAAATGGCTGTGGTAATGTTTTGCCGGCTACATGTGTCCCTTTTTCAACCACCTGCTTGCACTCACTGGTATTCGAGGCAGTATTCTGCCTTGTTTGTGAAAAAGCTATTTTCTGATGTCCCATTCTCCTTCAAAACATTCTCCCCACCTCATCACCACATTATCAGGGTTGTTGATACATTTTCTAAAAGCTTTTTCCTTTGCTCCTCATTCAAGGACTCTCTGGCAAACTGTGCTGTGGAGCAGTGTACTGTGTGGCAGCAATCATATTTACAGTTATTTATTTAGTAGACACAGTTCTGTTACTGACTACAGTAAACTAATGTCAGTGATTTCCCCATTTATACAGCCAGGTAATTTTTACTCTATCAGTTCAGGGGAAGTACTTCATTCAAATATACTACAGCAGGAAGTGGGATTTGAACCTGGGTCATTTGAGCAGAAGACAGGGGCTCCAAATAGCTAATCAAAGCTCTATGCATTCTGAAATATACATTCTGAAAGAGAAATAGAAAGTTAAAAAATCTGATCTAAAAAAATGCTATGACAATTATCAGTCCAGATGTGTACAAACTTTAATGAAGTTTTGTAGACATAAAGTTTTTAATACGTGCTCCATATAATGCACGGCAAGTTAAAACTATAATTTCTGAGTCATGTTTATTAACTTTTCTTGTATGCTTGCTTTTAGCAGATGACCATAATTAAACCTCAGATACTAGAGATTATTGGAAAATCAGGCGAGGAGTGAAACACATTAAAACTGAAACTTGACAAAAGGAGTCATACAGAGAATGGCTTTAAAAAATTCTACATTTTCATCATCATGAGGAAAGTAGAGCTTTGATTCTGCCACTGATATTACCGCAGTGTGAATTAATTACGGCCACCCTGTGTTACTCAATACTTGTTTTTAAAAATTCTGTAATAATTTATATAACAGTTGCATGCTGAAGCTGTTTTAGTTACACTGATTTAAAGACAAGTGCCACAGAAGGGACGCAGGGCCCTTCTGCTGTATCATAACATTTACATATTATCTATTTGTCACTTCTCCGCAAAGCAATGCTTTATGTATTTATACAGTAATAATTCGGGGAAGAACAGCAAGAAGTGGGATTTCAACCTGGGTCCTTTGCTGAGAAGGTGACGATTCTTCACCCATTGCCCCCAAAGGTTGGGGGGCGGGGGGGCAACTGTGGTACTGAGTACATGTCCATTACAGGACTTGTGAGAGGTTCAGGAGAGATAGTACCGAGGCGGACGCGCTGTTGTGTCAGGATGAAGGAACCGGGCACCTGGCAGACAGACCTACCCCTCAGGTTGCTGCAGTAAATTCTTCATAGCTTTCACCTGCTGGAAGTGGCAGGACATGTCTGTAGCCAGGACCATCTCCACCACCAGGGCCCGTAGCTCCCTGTGGGAAGGAAAAATGTTCTTAACATTGTTATATAGTTTGCAATATAATATACACACACACATTTTCAGAACCGCTTGTCCCATACGGGGTCACGGGGAACCGGAGCCTACCCGGCAACACAGGGCGTAAGGCCGGAGGGGGAGGGGACATACCCAGGAGGGGACGCCAGTCCGTCACAAGGCACCCCAAGCGGGACTCGAACCCCAGACCCACCGGAGAGCAGGACTGCAGTCCAACCCACTGCGCCACCACACCCCCTTTGCAATATAATATAATATAAATAAAATATAATAGTGGTGGTCCCCAACTTACGATTGTTCAACTTACGATTTTTTCGACGGTAAGCTGGGAATAGACACACACACACATTTTCAGAACCGCTTGTCCCATACGGGGTCACGGGGAACCAGAGCCTACCCGGCAACACAGGGCGTAAGGGGAAGGGGACACACCCAGGACGGGACGCCAGTCCGCCGCAAGGCACCCCAAGGGGGACTTGAACCCCAGACCCACTGGAGAGCAGGACTGTGGTCCAACCCACTGCACCACTGCACCACCGCCTGGGAATAGACATTCAGTAGAAACTGTATTTGAATTTTAAATTTTGATTTTTTCATGGCAAGCGATATGCGGTGCGATACTCTCTTGCGATGCTGGGCAGCGGCAGGCATCTGCATCTCCCAGTCTGTCACGCAGAGGTGTTACACCCACAGCCACACATATGATGCCCGCACCTGTCACCAATCAGAGAGGATGGGTATAAAGGAACCGTGCCGGCACATCTGCTCACGGAACCTTGTCTTGAGCAACTGCATCTCCAGCAGGTCTCCGTGACCAGTGTTTTCCTTCGTCCCTCTTCCTCGTTCCTGTCTTCTCACTATGGCCCTTCTTAACCATGTCTCTCATCTTGTCCTATGGAATCTCATCTGCGAATCGTCTAACCCATGCCTGTCCCTGACAATGGTGTTTACCTGCCCCTTTTGTTGATTCTTCAATAAAACTCACCTTTTCCGGACCCACTTCGCCCAAGATCTCTCCAGCTCATGTATGGTGTAAATGTTCATGCACCGTAACTTCATGATCATCCCCAGATAAGCCTTTATACAGCCGCTACTCCGGCATTGTATCTAAATGTTTGTGTACTTTATTAATAAAAAAAAATTGTAGGAAGGTTATCAGGATTCGTCTATCCTGTGTTTTATGCACCTACTTGAGTGAGGAACATTGGTGCATCAAGTGGAAAGTAACAAATTAGGTTTACTGAAGAATCACATATCTGCAGCCATGTCTCTTTCTCTTAATTTAGGGCACAAATTGTATTTTTGCTGAGATGTACGTCACTTTGGAGAAAAGCATCTGCTAAATAAATAAATGTAAATGTAAATGTAAACGGGGGGTGCGGTGGCGCAGTGGGTTGGACCACAGTCCTGCTCTCCGGTGGGTCTGGGGTTCGAGTCCTGCTTGGGGTGCCTTGAGATGGACTGGCATCCCGTCCTGGGTGTGTCCCCTCCCCCTACGGCCTTACGCCCTGTGTTGCCGGGTAGGCTCCGGTTCCCCGTGACCCCGTATAGGACAAGTGGTTCCGAAAGTGTGTGTGTAAATGTAAAACGCACCCGCATTTGGGTTCAGCAACACCTCACCTTTGCTTCGTTTGCGATGACAACAGGTGTGTTTGGGTGTATTAAATGCATTTTCGATTTACGTTGGGTTTTGTGGAACGTAATCCCATCATAAATCGGGGACCACCTGTATAACATTACATAATTTTATGGCTTAGTATAATTGTTATTCAGTTGTGTAATATATACATACAAGAACACATTGACATACATTTTGCAGTTTCCCCACATACTGTCAACAATTAGAAGGGGTTATAATAATTTATTGTACAAAATGATATTTCTCCAGTTTAAAACAATGTTAAATGTATTTTTGTATAGCACCCTCAAATAGGTTGCTCTAAGATCTTAATATTGAGCTTTTTATTAAAGCACAAAGAGAGATTAAATAAGTGGCATAACAGCTGGCAACTGCAGATACAAAAGAAATGAACACAAGACAATAAATCAATGTGGTGAAATCAGTGAAGAGGAGGCAACATGGCTCCAGTGCAGTTACTGGAAACAAATACAGTACCTCTGGGGTATCTCATGCCAACTGTCTGGCCACCTGAGTTGGGAAAAATAAAAGAATAAGTTCTCTGCGCTCTCACCTCCAGTCATCTTTCGACAAGTTGTACAGGATGTTCATCTCATCGTCGTCCTGCAGGAGGCGGTAGGCTGCGCTCACGTGGTGGCTTTCCAGCACCGCCCTATCGTTGTACAGTATAGCAGTGTCAGATCTGTGACAGGGAAACCAAATGCAATGGGGTTAACAGTGCTTGCATCTCTCCTTCATACAACAGGAGCCAAGACAGGTAAGTGAATAAAAGGAAAATACTGATTTTTTTTTGGAAAACCTTAACAAAACTTTCTATTACTATTAATTATTTCAGAAGAGTATCAAAACCAGATGTTTAACATTCATGTTATTATCTATCTTTGTAAATTTTGGCGGCAAGAATTTCTGCTAGACTGTGGTACACAAGAGGAGCAAACAGAGCAAACTGCAGCTGAATACTAAACTTGCAAAAACTAGGAACCTTGTCCTGTTACAGTGACCATAAAGGAAATAATACAAAAACCTATTACTATACACAGGGACAGCTGGTAGCGGAGTGGCTTGTGCTGCTCCCTTTAGGCCCAAAGGTCACAGGTTTGAATCTACTTGTACCTGTGAGCAGCGCTATATAAATGGGTAAATGATTGTAAGTAGCTTGACATTGTAAATTGATCTGGAGAAAAGCATCAGTTAAATGAATAAATATAATGTACATCATTATTTGAAGAAATTCACAATAAATTAATTTCTAATTCAGTTAAATCGCCTTGTGTTCACTCTCACCAAATGAGAGCCCAACTAGTTCTTGCAAAAAGTCATGAGGCCAGAAAATGCATCACAATGCAGAGATCATTACAGCAAAACATTAGCTACTGTCTCAATTCAGATTTCGAGTTGATCACAAAAACAATTTTTTGGTTTGAGGCTGTAACTTTCTATTGCAATATTCTTATGTTCTTTTCTGTTAACCATATGTTTAATGTCCTTCACTCATGATTCACTGAAAAAGCTGTGAGCATTGAACTGTGCATGAATTGAGTTTGGAAATATATATAGTCCCAGTAAATCAGAGCAAAGTAATTACGATCTCAGCTGGAAGGAAAATCATTCTGCCTATTGGCTAGTGGGCACCAGGGGTAGCAATAATTACCATGTTGTGGGCAGAAAAAAGCTGGACATAGCTTCCAGTGCCATCAAGTCAAAATGCACATATGCTATTTGTGAGTTAAAAATCACAACAGATGCTGAAAAATCGCACATCGTCAGCTGTGTCTATTTCTATTAGTAAATGCATGCGTTCTACTTTCTGTTCTAAACATTTTATTTCATCATGTCATTTTTTATTCTCACATATGTATTTCTATTGTTCATGGTATAATTTATTCATGAGAAGAGTTTTTTTCTACTTGTCCCTATTGGTCAACAGTCACATCTGATTTGTCACCCTATCTTAAGATGCGTGCGTTAGACGACTGAGTCTGCTGCTCCTCTCTGCGGACAACTTCACGGGTATCATGAGACGTTACCTTGTCTGTATGTGGAAGTTGTTGGTGGTCCCCGTGTGTTCATAATCGTGGATTGCGGCAGCAAAGATCATGGCGAAAATCTCAAGCTCCGTTAGCCAGTGCTTGAAAAGAAGCAGCAGGGAAATAACAGGGATGAGAATTTTTAAGAGACGAAGGAAAGATGGGAGGGATAAAATTAACAGCCCTCTGATTTACAGTTGGTTTCCCAGAGACTGGCCCTCCACCAGCTATGTAATAGAAACATGGCCGTTTGGCCACTTAGCTTTTCAGAAGGGGTAATGGAGTTATCACTCCTGAACTCGCCTGTGGTTTCCTTCCTATGCACACTAAAACCTAGCAGATTAAGGGTTCACACCGCAGATGGTAGCAGCTTCTCAGCTTGGTTTCCACATCCTGCCTTAATTCCGGTGAAAGAACTCCAGCCACTCCTGTTGCTGTTCATGCAAATAGCATTACTTTTCCTGCAACAGGAAGATGTCTCTTACAATGCTAGACTCCATTAACTGATACCAGAGTAATTCATCCATTGGTATTTTGACTCCTGGATGCAAATGAGTGTTCTCCAAAGTTTTTTGTCAAAGTGTTTTACGACGTTCCTGACGATGGTTAATTTAATAACAATGCCATGAATGATAGAGTTTGTCTCCCCCTAAAAGGCCTCAGACACTGTAAAGTAATTATTCTGATGGCTAAACCTATGAAAAACAAATTATGGTGACAAGCTGTTGCCGTAACATTACTTCCATGATGGAATTAAATGACAGGAACAATAAAAGAACATGTTTCTTTATTTTCTTTTTGTTTTGAAGAAACGTCTCTAGGCAGCATGCAGGAGAAAGATCCTGTAGCCCTCCATCGTGCCAATGGAGACTCATTATAGTTAAACCCCTATTGGGTGGGGACACATCAGAATGTGCTACAAAAGTTGTAACATCTCTACATTTGTTTTTTTGACATTTTTTTTACGTAACAAACATGGGAAAAGGACCTTCTAATGCCAGACAACTACAGGGTTAAGTATATATGAAATGTTGTGTTTCGCATTGACTGAAATGGATAAAAAGGTATAAGAATCAAAATCATTTCTGTGTATTTACATACAAACACACACAGGTGTACTTATTCATACATTCATCCCTCTGTGGAGTTCTACATTGATTGTGGGAACCACTCTAATTATTTCTGAAATGGCAAACATAAAAAAGCTCCACAGATGAATCCTGAAGTGGATCTGAAGATTATGCCAGGATTGATGAGCACTTATGGGATCGGTGGGTCTCCTGTGAATGAATCACACACTGCAGATGCTGCCACTATAAATACCTGAGATGAACTGTGGCTGCTGATCTTAGATCAATAGCTCTATTTCACTACATCCTCCAGGAAAGAACGTGTTCATGTGGACCTTCTTACATCTTATGATGCACTTTCATCAGATGCCCTCCTACAAACCTGAGCACAGCAAAATTGGACCAAGCTACAAAGGTCCATTCTGACCACTTGCGACATGGATCTGCAGTCTTATTACTAATTTCTTCCAGAGCATTACAAAAATCTGAATTCTGTACAACCATCCTTTGATCAAGGATTGAAATTACTTTCACAAAGCTTCTTTTCCAGGAAGACAGTGATTGCACCTTTTACTTTATTAAATGCTAAAAAATACGCCTCCCCCAAACCATCACAATGATCAAACTGTACAACAATTAGAGTGAAAAAGCACTGGTGCATCCCCAAGGGATTAAGTGCTTACTGAAAGGATGAAAAGGGAAGAATAAGATGGGTTTGATGTGTGCTACATCAGCATTTTCTGACTGTTTGGGAATATCAGTGAGCTTGGACAAGGTAAAGTGAAAGCACTTTACAATCGTTTGTCTGGACATTAGAAATATTGACTGTCATTCATATTCATTGTACTCACATGGACACTTTTAGCAGAACTCCTTAGTCGTGATACTAATAACTCATATCAGGAGCAGATGTTGTTCAAATAAATGCTAGATGAGCTTAAAGAGCAGATTGTCTGTTTTTGTATACAGGCCAGTAGCTGGTGTAATGGTTACAAATGTCATCTTGCGTTCAAAGAATCCAGATTTGAATCCAACCTCCCACTACCGTGCCATTTGTCAAGAGTGTCTACCCTGAACTGCTCCAGAAAAATTATCTACTTTTATAAATGGGTAAATTGCTTTTAGCAGCTTAACATCGTAAGTCACTTTGGAAAAAAGTGTCGGTCAGAACAGGGATGTGTTGAAATGACTAAATGTGAAGGAATAACAGAATTCATTCTATACATGTGTTCTGAGAAACCTAGCAGGATACACATCTGCAATTGTTTTTGATTCCAGTCTGATAAGTTGTTTATTGAACACCAGTGGCTCCATCGACACTCACCACCATTCCGGTTTTCAGCAGAAGGTAGTGGACGGTCTGTGTGACGTCTGCAGCATGTATAAGGTTATGGTAGGGGTTCTTGTGTTTGCTGTAACCCACCTCTAGGGCCTCCACAAAGGACACCAGCGCAGAGATGGGGATCTATAACAAAGGTATGTGATACATCTGCTAAATTAAGTAAGCAAGGGGTGGAAAATCTCAAACTAAATTCTAAGGAAAATGGAAGGAAGGCCTTTGACATTTTTTGGTGACTCGTGGGTTTGTCTGTGATTTCCATCTCCATCCTGGGTGCAGAGGGCAACAGCAAAGCCACATTTTTAACTAGAAATGTACTTATGCATGAAATGGAAAAAAAAAAGATGCATTATCCCCATTGAATACATAGAAACATACATACATATATTAAACATAACTGAATATTGACAGGTGACATGTTTCAAGGAGTTTCATGTAGTTAAAATGTTAAACGGTTTCAGGAAATGACATGTCAAGTTGTCAACTCTGTTTCACTACCAGCAGTCTGTATATCATCGAATAAAAATACTGACAACTGTGATGTAAAAATATTAGAGAAAGACATTTGTTTGCCATGGCTTACCTTGAATCGGCTGATCAGGTCGTACCGTGTGAGTAAATCGTAAAATATGAATTTCAGAGCATGGTCCCCACTGGCATCATTCAGTGCAAAGACGTCGAATGACCACTTGTCAACATTCTACAGATAAAACATAAATGGTTTTTCTTTTTTCCATTAAATGAACGTCAGCAGTATGTAGCAAAGTTGTTCAAGTTTCTCTACTTAGTTTACGAATACATTTAAGTGTTTAAATTTTCCCTCTTCACCCAAAAGTAATTCACAGCTTTATTAACTCAGTCAGTCTACAGGTGAAAGACAGTAAATGACCTTTGTGGCACATCTTTCGAGTGATGTGTGTTACTGGAAAGTTTTCTCTCCCAAGTCTGCTTAATTGTATTCAATTATAAGAGAATAAGTTGGAGTTTCCTAGACTGAAGAGGACCCTTCTTGATGTGTACACATGAAGAGATCACACGCACTCACAGTGTGATTTAAACCACGTTTCCAGAGAGCATGTGTATCCCAGTATCCTTCTAGGACACGCAGCTGACATGTTACTGACGCCCCTTTGACCTGCTTTCTCAGTGCATTTGGGGCACACAGATGGGATGGACGATTCTAGGTGAGGACAGATTTGATGCTCCTCTGTGCATGGATAAGCTGCATAAACAGTAGTCTCTGCTAGTGACATGCAAGGGCTTTTCAGAACACACATCATGACGTGTAAAATGTGTACAAATTGCTTGGGCATCAGGGTGATGATGTGAGGAGGGTCTTAACCCATTCAGGATGAAAGCTGAAATATATCAAAGGTTGTTATGAAATCCCCATCCGCCAGTATGCAGTGCGACATTTACAGCATACATATGTTACTGAGAGTAACTATAGCAAAAGGCAGTACACATCAAATACAATAACATAATAATCATATTCTAACCTATAGCAAGTCTTTGTACGGTGTAGTATGGCACAGTATTTAGACGTGCTGTCTTGAAGAACTCAAGTGGAAACCCAACACCCTGCTGTAATACCCTTGATCAAGCTACCTATCCTGAACTGATACAGTAAAAAATTTCTCAGCTGTATCAATGGATAAAAAATGGGCAAATAGGGAAAAAATTTAAGCTTCTTTGGAGAATAATGAATGTGAATGTGATGTACTATATTTTTGGCCTGGGTGGCACGACGGCAGAGCAAGTAGTGCTGTTATCTCACAGTGCCTCAGTGGTGTGAGAGGAAGTGGCTTCGATCCCCACTCAGTCTGTGTGGCATTTGCATGTTCTCCCCATGTCTGTGTGGGTTTCCTCTGGGTGCTCTGGTTTCCTCCCACAGTCCAAAGACATGCTGTTCAAGTTCACCCACAGTGTGTGAGTGACAGAGAGAGTGTGTTCCACTGATGTAGGGATGAGTGACCCATTGCAAGTAGTGTAGCTAGCAGTGTAAGTCACCTTGGTGAATAAGGTGTGTGGGCTGATAACACTACACAGAGTTCATTGGAAGTCACTTTGGAGAAAAACGTCTGCTAAATAAATAAATGTGAATGTAAGTACTGTCTGTGTGTCAGGACACATGTTTCTCTGAGTGTACAGACAACACGAAATTAAATACCTTAAGAACAGCAATGACGCTTGGGGGATAACTGAGTCCCACCATGTTCGAAGTCCGACGGTACATTCTGCGTGCAGGAAGTGAAATGTCAGATGATGCTTCAATGGAACATCAGTAGGAATGGCACAAATGCAATTACCACAGCTATTTTATGTTTGCTACATATTGCATACTGATTGTTAAATCTTAAAATTATTTAAAAAATTTTGAATCGCTTTAAAAAATAAATTAATTAAAATTCTACTTTAACATGCATGAATTAATGCGTATTTATTTATTCAAGCAATATGTGATGGTGACATTCTTCATTGACTTCACCGCTTTAAAAAGGGAATTATCCTTCATGAAAATTAACTAAAAAGGCAGAAATTAAGTTTCTTAATATTGTGTGCTTCTTCAATAATAACAAAAGTCTTTATAGCTTGTGGGAAACAGTGAGCTCTATGTATGTATGTATGTATCTGCACACGTGTCAGTGTGAGTTGTGTCATGGCTGTTCTCCACCTCTCCACGAAGATCCCGGCCTGCACAGCGTGCACGATGCTACGAAATCGGGGCTTTTCCTCCGTCCGCCGCAGCATCAGGCCCATCTGGCGTGTGAAGGTAGAGGCGAGCCAGTCTCTCACCTCCGAGGGCACCGAGTCTGACTGGATGTCACTGAGCTCATCTTCTGTGTCCACAAGCCTCCTGGGGGAGAACAAAGCAGGGACAAGGAGGCGGTCAGGAATCCAATGAAACGACACACTGGGCAAGGAGTAAAACAACAAAGATCCAAGTACGTATGAGAAATTAAATTATTCCATGTTTCTTGCTGGAGCTTTCTTATCCAAAGTATTTCACAGAACTGACACCTGTTTGCACTTGTTTTTTAACTTGTACAGCTGTATATTGTACAGATA